>NW_026575030.1:43863543-44463543 GCF_905146905.1 Nyctereutes procyonoides | reverse complement strand
TATGATTAGTTCAGATAAGTTCATACTAATCAAAGCACTCAGAACAACAATATTTATAAACTGAAATTTGCATAAATAGATTGGAGGTGTCATTAATAGTGGAAAATAAAGGCATACGATACAGTAGCTATGATGACTTGATGTTTATGATTTCAGAGTCTGTGATGCCCTAGGAGATACGTGGACCTCCCATACATGTCCAAGTCTACAATGCCCAGAAGAATAATTTAGTTTCGTCATAAAGGGAAGCCTTGGGTGCTATTAGGAGAATTTTAGTCCTTCACTCCTTCCTCTGTTGGCAAAAAGCCCAAATACACACAACTGGTTGACTCTTGTACTTGAAATGAATTGATATAAACAACATTTTCCTGAGCTTGTTAAATGAAGCCTGCGCAGTGAATCACTGTGCAAGGACTTGCTACCCATGTTAAGGTCATGTAAGTGCTCAGGATTTCTTATCTATTTTAGAAAGCCTAACACTTTGAAAGAATTTCCTCAATTTCTTATAAGATATGAGTAAGAGAGAGATGGTTTCTATAGTATTCATTACTCCTTATATATAAAGTTGGGATAATATTATATTTATAATAATTTTACTTTGGGTTTATAATAGCCAGAGACCCAGGTGAATAATAGACAACAAATAGTGAATAATTTACATATTAAATTTTAATGACTATCCTCTATATAAACAAAATAGCTATAAGACTGAAACTGAATTACTCTTTTTAACAATGCTGTTACTTACTTAACATGTCTATAATTCATGAACTAGAATGTCAAACAATTTAAACTACATTTTAAAAATCACTTCATAATGATTCCTTTCATAAGAAATCTTTCTGCATCTTATTCTGATTAAAATCTCCATTATGTTTAACTCATCACATTTTCTGATTCAAAGGTAAGTCACCTGCATATTAACCCTATCCTATCTCCCACTTCTGACAAGAATTTCATTAACTACTTATGTACATTTAGCAGGAAATAGGCAGTAAGCGCTCCTTCACTGCTCTTTCCAGGATTTATAGCATAATAAGCACCCACACAAACTAAATTTGAGACCTTTTAATTATTTGCTGATTTGGAATTGCTTGGAAGGAAGCATTTTCCAAATAAATATACATTTAATGAGTGCAATGTTTGCCTTTGGTATTTATATCACCTGTATTCCACTCCACTGTGGCTCAATTTTGTTCTGTTAAAAAACCTGGGAGAGAAAAGGTGCTCTCAAGTAAAACCACAAGGAATTCTAGGAAAAGTCAGTTCTAATTACTGTAAAAACAAATGTAAAGCAACTTTTAAATAGAAAAGTCTTTCAGGCAGGGCTAATACATTATGGAAAAAGTTTGTGAGGTAACATTTAAATGAGAATCCCTTGCATACACATATTCCATAGAAAAATATTTTTGGAAATTTGAATTAAAAAAAAGAAAAAAGATTCCCAGTGTTGACAACTAAATGTCAAGTGTTACATAAACATTTATCCTGAAACTCTGGCCCTTTATGTTTTTGTTATTCATAGCCTTTCTCAGATACATTCTCTTTTTTAAGATTTATTTATTTATTTTAGAGAGAGTATGTGTGAGTGGGGGCAGATGTGTCAGAGGGAGAGAGAGAGAAAATCCTCAAACAGACCCCCACTGAGTGCTGAGCCCCAGTGCATGCCTCAGTCCTAGGACTCTGAGAATATGACTTGAGCTAAAATCAAGAGTTGGACACTTAACCAACTGGCCCACCCAGGCACCCTTGATATATTCTTAATCCTTTGCTTCTCTTTGCCACACTTATTCATCCATGTGCCTGTTCTCTGCCTATTTGTGCGTCTTGTGAACTTCACCCACCCTAATTTCTCCTTCTGTGGTCTTCTTTTGCCTTTTGAAGACTTCTTATCCTCTTCTATCTTTTGAACACTTTTATTAAATGAAATATCATTAAAATATTGTATTTGTCCATCTGCAGCAGACATATAACCACTGTCTTCCACATTCCTGGAGGATTCAATGCCCTTGCCCTGCTCACTGTTGAGCAACTGGTTTCCCATTCACTGCTCATTATTCTCTGGCCTTGACTACATCACATAAGAGAAATTGCTCTCACTAAAGCCACTGCAAATCTCTCAGTCTCCATGCTCAATCACACCTGTTCACTCCTTGTGCTTCAGAGCATCTATTTCATCAACTGGCACCATAACTGTCTTTGTCCTTCTTGAGTATCTTCCTCTCTTTATGTTCATGACACTCATGTGTCCTGTTTCCCTTCTTTTCTTGATCATTTTGCTGTTTCCTTTCCTGGTCTTTTGCTGTTTATCACTACCAGTCAGGGCTATTAGTTGCAACAAGAAATGATGTTTTAAACGGATCTCCTGTAGCACAGCAATGCTGGGGATTTGACGAAATCGACTGGAAACAAAATGGGCAGCAACAGAAGGAAGCAAGGGGTTCTATCAACAGCAAACTCATGTCCCAACATTGGTTCCATGAGGGTTGCTTTCACTCCTGCTGTGGGAATGCCACTGTTCATACTAAAAGCATCATTAGGGTGGATGCAGAATGCTTTGCTGGAACCTTCATATTGTACCTTGGCAACTCAAATTCTTCTCCCTTTTCCTCTCTCACTCCAAATTCCAAATCCACTGTGGATGGGTTTTAGTTGCCAAACTTACATCACAAATGCCCTCACTTTAGTTATAAGGGGACAGCAAAGTCAGTTGTAGCTCTTTTGGTTCCCAGAGTGGATGGTAGTTTTGCCTGGCACCCAGGTTATGTGGTAGAAAAGAGGACTGGCTAGCTAAAAATGACATATATTCTCCAAAACTACGTTAATATACTTTGCCAGTTTAGTTCCTCACCCTTCTCTTCACTTTGTGTATTCCCCAATGTGTAGGTCAAACATGAGTATGCCTTGAGCTACCCTGATGCCTTCCAAGTCAATATTTGTAGTAGACGCACACAACAAAGCATATACCACCTGGATGTCCAGAGGACACTCTCTCTACAACCTGGCACGGCATCCTCATTTCAATGATTTTTCAAAATTTGAATATGGTTGACACACAATCTTTCATTAGTTTCAGGCGTACAACACAGTGATTTGACTCATTTATACTTTGTGCTAGGTTGACCCCAAGTACAGCTGTCATCTGTTGCCATACATTGCTATTACAATATTGTTGACTATATTCTTTATGCTGTGACTTTTATCCATGACTTCTTCATTTCATAACTGGAAGCCTGATCTCCCACCCTCCTTCACCATTTTGCCCAATTTTCCACCTCCTATGTCTCTGGCAAACAAGTGGTTCTCTGTATTTTTAGGTCTGATTCTTCTCTTTGTTTATTCATTTTTTTCGACATCACCTATGGGTGAAATCATATGGTATTTGTCTTTCTCATTCAGACTTATTTCTTTTAGTGTAATAGCCTGTTGTATCAAATGGCCTGATCTTATCCTTTTCTATAGCTGGGTAATATCCCATATACATATCTACATCTCCATTGTGTATATACACACACACACATACTTGCTTATTCATTTGTCTATAGGTGGACACTTAGGTTGCTTCGATATCTTGGCTATTCTAAATAAGGCTGCAGTAAACGTAGGGGTGCATGTTTCTTTCCTTTTTTTAAAATTTAAATTTAATTTGCCAACATATAATCTCCAGTGCTCATCTCTTGTATGTATTTTCAAATTGCTGTTTTCATTTTCTTTGGGTAAATGAAAATCTACCCAGTCACAAAGTGACTCCTATTCTTCACTGACCATCCTTTCACCTCCAATGTGTCACAAGAAGTGATGATGTCTCTACATTCTGAACTCTTTTCCATCGATCCCAGTGTCATTTCACCCATGCACTAGCTATATCACATGCATTTGAATCCCTTGGGGAGCAGGTTAAGATGCAGATTTATTAGATTTCATTCTTGACCCAGTAAATCTAATTCTAAAGAAACCCTCCCAATCTATATTTTGCATGAAAAGTTCTTCAGAGCATTCCAATGTGTATTCTTGTTTGAAACCCAGTAGACAGCAGTAACATTTTCCTGACTGGTATTCCTGACCCCAACTTCATCTCCCTAGGGCCTATTTTCTACACTGCCACATATTTATTTTAAAAAAAATCTTATGTGGGATGCCTGGGGGGCTCAATGGTTGAGCGTCTGCCTTTGGCTTGGGTTGCGATCCAGGGGTCCTGGGACTGAGTCCTGCATCGGGTTCCCCACAAGGAATCTGCTTCTCCCTCTGCCTATGTCTCTGCCTCTCTCTCTGTGTCTCTCATGAGTAAAGAAATAATATCTTTAAAAAATGAAAATAAATAAAAATAAAAATATTACAGTGCCTCACTCCCTTTTTTTTCAGTGCATGCTTCTTCCCTGATAAATAATGTTCAAGATCCCTCACATGCTATTCAACTCATTTTATAGCCCAGGCTCTTCAAGCCTCTTTCCCCTTCAACGTATGTCCATATCCTGGACACAGAATTTCCCTTTCATACTCAATCCTGTCCCATAAATTTAGAAACTATGTGTAATATCTTTCATTTTCCCCATTCTGTAATCATGGCACATTTAAAAAATGGAAATAATCGCATTTATTTCCAAACCCCCCAAACAGATTCCATCGATCACCAGGTAACACACAAAACTGAGAGGACATTCGGATGTGCATAACTTACTTAAACTCTCCTCCCTATATTTCCTGTCATAAATTGACTGAATTTTTGTTCAATTTCATTTCAGAAAGCACCCAATGAGGACATGGAAAAGGAAAATGCAACCTTGCTGACGGAGCTGATTCTCACAGGACTCACACATGAACCACAGTGGAAAATCCCTCTATTTTTGATGTTCTTGGTTATCTATCTTCTCACTATTGTGGGGAACCTTGGTCTGATTACTCTCATCTGGAATGACCCTCAGCTTCACATCCCCATGTACTTGTTCCTTGGCAGTCTGGCATTTGTGGATGCTTGGTTATCATCCACAGTGACCCCCAAGATGCTAGTTGGATTCTTCGCCAAGAGCAAAACGATCTCTCTCTCTGAATGTATGATACAGTTTTTTTCCTTTGCAATCAGTGTAACCACGGAGTGTTTTTTGCTGGCAACAATGGCTTATGATCGCTACGTGGCCATATGCAAACCATTAACTTACCCAGTGATTATGTCCAATACACTCTGCATCCGGCTGATACTTTTGTCATTTTTAGGAGGACTTCTTCATGCCATAATTCACAGTTCTTTTTTATTCAGATTAACCTTCTGCAATTCCATCATGGTACATCATTTTTACTGTGATGTTATACCATTGTTTAAGATCTCCTGTACTGATCCTTCTATTAATTATCTGATGGTATTTATTTTCTCTGGGTCAATACAAGTCTTCACCATTTTGACTGTTCTTGTCTCCTACACACTAGTGCTCTTTACAATATTAAGAAAGAAGTCTCTACAAGGCATAAAGAAAGCCTTCTCCACCTGTGGGGCCCATCTCTTTTCTGTGTCTTTATACTATGGCCCCCTCCTTTTCATGTATGTGCGCCCTAGATCTGCACAGGCAGATGATCAAGATATGATGGACTCTCTATTTTACACTGTCATAATTCCGGTGTTAAATCCAATGATCTATAGCCTGAGAAATAAGAAAGTTATAGATTCAATGAGAAAAATGTTAAAGAGACATGCCTAGTACTCATAGTAACATCTGTTCTTCTTCCATTAAAACAACAGAGAATTGTGCAGATCGGATGTTGCTATATGTTCGCTAGTGTTCAAATTTTTTGCAGGTATAATTGCCCTAGCATTCAAATGCCTTAAAGTGGGAATACAAATAAACCATCATAAATATGTGGGTATATTATTGAAAAAGATAGAATTTTATTCAAGTGTTCATGTCATACTAAAATAATTTAAAAAATATTTTACATGTTTTTATGTTCAATATTGCTTCATAAATGTGTTAAGCAGTGTAATAGTGTAATTTCTCTGAAAAGAATTTGAATGAGTCTTTTATAGCCACACAGTTGTGCAACTTGACTCACACCACATTTCACTCTACAGTGGGGTCAGGTTGTATTTGAGTGAACAGAGGCAAAAAAGTATAATGAGATATCGAATTTCAGTCTACCCTTGCCCTTCCTCTCTCACCACTGGTTCCACATATGGCCCTCCTGATACAACTAAGGATCACACACTAAAACTACTCAACATCTGTCACTGTTATATTATTGATACTTTTATATCATGTTGATATTCTCTTACTTTGCAAACATTGCTGTCAGACTTTTTCATAAACAGAAGTCTATATGGTATCCTTGTGGAATAACTTTTCAAGGAGTGTTATATCTATCAGATTACATATATATATATTTATGTATACAGCATACATATCTAGAACTCTATATATGCATGTTTATATTTGATATTCACATATATGAACAGATTACATGACATATGCACACTTGTGAATATATATTTACATGTGTAAATATATATATTATATATATATTCCACAGTAATATATATATATATACTTATATATATTTTTTCTGTGTGTGTATATATATATATATATTTCCTTGCCCTGCATAATGAGTATATTTCATTGTAAACTCATTACCCTGCATTTGTGAGCCTGGCCGTGTTTGAGGTACTTTCAAATAAAATCTTAATAGAACTCTGAAATCTCTTTCTTCAAAATTCTTCTACTGACCCTGTGTTTTACCTAAAAAAATAACTTAACTGAAAGCCTTCTGGATACCCTCTTTTGGCATATGTTGTTGTTCATATGGTCCCTCCACAGAGAATGCTTCCTGAGTGTACCCATCTTCATGTACAATTGAAATGGTATCCTTTCTTCAAAGGTCTTCTTAAATGTTTCACTTCCTTGACACATTTACAGATTACATTGAAGAAGATAAAAATGGTCACTTGTTTGAAACATTGGATATTTTACTTATTCTTCTAGGCCATTAGTATGGCCATATATAATACTGAGTTTTCATCTGTTAGCTTTTTAATGAGTATTTTTTTTAAGTTTTGATTTTAATCACCAAGTGCTCATCATAAGTACTTTCCTTAATCCTTATCACTTATCTTACCCACTGCTCCATATGAAATGATCATATGGTTCTTATCCTTTCTCTTATTAGTTGTGATGTATCATGTTGATTGATTTGCACATATTGAACTATCCTTCCAAACCAGGAATAAAACCCACTTGATTGTATGAATGACTTTGTTAATGTATTGTTGGATTGGGTTTGCTAGTATTTTGCTGGGGGTTTTTACATCTATGTTCATCAGAGATACTGGCTTGTAGTTATGTTGTTGTTGTTGTTGTTGTGTTGTGTCTTCAGCTGGTTTTGGTATCAAGGTAATGCTGGCCTCCTTGAATAACTTTGGAAGTTTTTTTTCCTTTTGTATTTTTTGGAATATTTTGAGAGAATATGAATTAACTGTTCTTTAAAAGACCAGAAGAATTTGCCTGTGAAGTTCTCTGGGTTTGGACATTTGTTTGTTAGGAGTCTTTTGATTACTGATTCGATTTATTCACTGGTAATTGGTTTGCTCATTTTTCCCATTTCTTCCCGTTTCAGTTTTTGTAGGTTATATGTTTCTAGGAACTTACTCATTTCTATTAGGTTGTCCAATTTGTTGGCATATAATTTTTCATAAACTTCTCTTATAATCTTGTGTATTTCTGTGTTGTTGTTTGTTATTTCTCCTCTCTAATTGTTATTTCATTTATTTGGGTCCTTTCTGTTTTTTTTTTTCTTGATAAGTCTGGCTAGAAACTTATCATTTTTATTGAGCATTCATAGAAGCAGCTCCTGGTTTCATTGATCTGTTATAGTTTTTGTTTGTTTGTTTTTTGGGTTTTTGTTTTTTTAGTTTCTATATCATTTGTCTCCACTCTGACATTTATTATTTCCTTCCTTTGCTGGTTTTAGGTGTGGCTTGTTGTTATTTTCTAACTCCGTTAGGTGTTAAGGTTAGGTTATTTTAGTTTTTTCTTGAGGTAGCCTGTATTGCTTCAAACTTCCCTCTTAGAATGGATTTTACTGAATCCCAAAGGTTTTGAGCCATGTGTTTTCATTTTTGTTTCCATGTAGTTTTTTTTTAAGTTCTTCTTGTATTACCTGGTTGAGCCATTCATTGTTTAGTAGCATGTTATTCAACTTCTATGTTATTGTGGTCTTTCTATATTTTTTCTTCTTGTTGACTTCTAATTTCATAACATTGTGGTAAGAAAAGATGCATGGGATGATTTCAATTTTTTGAATTTCTTGAGCTTATTTTGTGGCCTAATATGTGACTTATTCTGGAGAATGTTCTGTGTCTACTTGAAAAGAATGTGTATTCTGCTGTTTCAGGATGCAATGTTCTGAATCTATCTGTTAAGTTCATTTGGTCCAGTGTACCATTCAAAGCCATTGTTTCCCTGTTGATTTTCTGCTTTGATGATCTGTCCATTGTTGTAAGTGGGGTGTTAACTTCTGCTAGTGGTCTGGCTGCAACAACGGAAGGAGAGCCAGCTAGAGCACCACGCAAGGTGGCCTTCCTCATGTGTTATGTGACTCCAGGTTCCCCCCATCTGGCCTAGTGATAATTGTATTATTATCAGTGGGTTCCTTTATGTCTGTTATTAGATGTTTTATATATTTGAGTGCTTCCAAGTCGGGGCATAAATATGTACAACTGTTAGATTGTCTTGTTATAGGTCTCTTGATTATGATGTATGCCCTTCTTCATTTCTTGTTTCTGTCTTTGTTTTAAAATTTAGTTTTTCTGATATAAGTATGATTATTCCAGCTTGTTTTGGACATCCATTTGCATGATGAATGTTTCTCCATTCCTTTACTTTCTTTTTATTTAAATTCAATGTGCCAACATACAGTATAACACCTAGTGCTTATCACTCACATGCCCTCCTTGATGCCTGTCACCCAGTTACCCATTTCCCTACCCACCACCCCTTCAGAACCAGTAACATTTATCTATCTATCTATCTATCTATCTATCTATCTATCATCTATCTATATCTATATCTAAATCTATATACAAACCTATATCTGTATCTCTGAACATATTTATTATAGGATTCTGGCTCACATGATTATCGAGGATGACAAATCCCATGACTTGCTGTCTGCAAGGCAGAAACTCAGGAAGAGGATGGTGTATTTCTATAAGAAGACAATTCTTTACCTGAGAATGGGAGAGCTGAAGGAAGGTGTAAATTCCATCCATCACATCTGAAAGCCTGATAACTGAGAGCACAAAGGACATCAGTTTCTCTGATCAACCAGTCAGGCAGAGTGAATTTAACCTTCCTCTGCCTTTTATTCCATTCAGCCTTTCAAGGGTTTAGCTAATGCCCACCAGCATCAGAGTGGGCCGTTTACTTTACTCAGGTCACTGATATAATACTAAGCTCTGTGGAACGCACCCTCACAAATACAACCAGAAAAACCATTTAACCAGGGATCTGGACATCCTGTGGACTAGTCAGGTTGGCATATACAATGAACCATCACACATCCACCCACTGTCAACTTGTCACCAATCCACAATTCCTTAGACCATACTTAATTGGAAGTAAAGACAATAGCAAGGTCATAATTCCACCTAACATGATGCACTATGCTGTGTAAAACGGAAAATGCACTAAAACTTTCCCCAGAAAAGGAGGTAAAGTGTTTGAGTGATGTTTACTCTTCCCCTTGATACTCATAACTTAAATACTATGATGACAATTAAGTCTAATTAATTACTATGCACTAATTTCAATACATTGTCTTATATAAGAGAATATGATTGGAAAGAAAATAAATATATTTGCTGTTTATATATGTATGCATACATTATACATATATATATGAGTCTGTATAAACACACACACATGGCACACAAACAAACACACGCAAATATATTCTTACCAAAGTGAGAAGCAAATACTTATGGAAATTACAGTGCTCAATTCCGTGACTACTCCTATGGTTATAGCTGGTGTTCACAACTACCTCCTCCACTACCCACTCCACAATCCCTTTTTCTAGAACAAGCACCTCAACTGGTCAGTTTTCTTTACCTGGTCACTCTCTTTACCTTCATTCCTTAAGTGTCAGGCCAAGAGAAATCCTGTCTCAATTGCTTTGTTGGAATTTTGCAATGACCTTAATTATAGGGAATTACACGACTGAGAGTTACCCTAAGTGATGTGAATTTTAGACATATTGTCCTCATCTTCATTGTGGAAACATAGTGCAATTTCTCCTCAGTATCTCACCAGCCCACAGAGTAATGCCCTTCTTCACATAATTCAGAGGAAGAAGGAGCACAAAGTGGCCTAGTGCCATTCTTAACTTCCTGTTCAACAGGATCATGTGTGTGTGTGTGCTGGTGGAAATGTTTATCCTTCTGGCTATAAGACAATTTCGAACAGCAGAGCAGAAAAGCCCAGGAACGTGAAGCAAAAAAATCAGGCTAGTTCATCATTAGGGGTAATAGTGAGGGTACCACTTGAATTTTAAATACTTGATTCCTAGACTCATGAATATTAGCTATAGGAGAAACAGTACTGTGTATTGGATACTGATTCAGAAAATAGCCTTCTGGAGAACCATGCCAAGCCCTGCTGGGAATCCCATCTAGATGGTGCAGTAACTGAATTTCAAAAGTGATTCCATTGCTTTAACAAAGTACTTGTATCAGGATGGTTGGGAAAATGGTAAGGTAGGTGAATTCTATTATGATGGGGCCATTGCCACACTTTATTTACTAAGAAATGAGCTGCTTGATTAGAAGCAAGGCAAGTGGAATTCTATGATAGTGGGTAAAGAATGCCGTAAGTCCACAGAGTATTGGCAGAAGCATTGCAAACAGGATTGAAATTCCATATCCTGAATAAGTATCTATTCTAGTAATAACCAACACTTCCCTTCCATTATTAGAATTGGGCCAATGTAACTAACCTGTCGTGAGGTAGGTGGCTGATAACCCCAATGAAGAGACTCGGTATAATCTATGTTGTTGTCAGACTGAGTGCTCAGCAATGGTCATAGCCAGGCAGCCACAGTAAAAGAATTGCATATCGTAGAGCTGTGCATAACCTCCATTCCTGCCCCGATAGCCCTCTTTCTCATGAGCCCTTCTGGTGATTACAGAGACGGCAGGAGAAATAGGTGGACTGGTATCCATACAATGGGTGGATGGGCCATCCAATCCACTTAATTAAAATTTTCCACTGAAGAGGTTTCTTTTTGGTGAGTTCCTATATGGGATGGAAAACCATTCACAGTTTTTGTCCATTTAGAGGGCACTTTCCAAATACTTCTTCCGCACATTCCCTTGTCATCATTTCCCAGTCATAATCTTTCACTGTCCCTGACCATTCAGCTGGACCTTTTCTCAAAGCCCTTGAATCATTATATAACCACATATGCAGCCATGACTCATAGCAGGTAAATGAACAATCAGGTAAATGCTCAAAATTCTCCTGTCTGAGAGAATTTTCCTTTACCATTGTCCTTCAGGGATTTAGCACTACTCTTAATAGTGCTACAGTTGTCCACTTTCAAAAGGTACCTGCATATCTTGCAGAACTGTCAGTACACCAGGCCCAGTTCATCTTTCTCTGTGTCTAATGGTTATAGAGAATCCTCTGTGAGGGCAGGAGCATGCCTGGAATAGAGAAGCCAGTCTAACAGGCATGGGGAACGTGGGTGTTTGGACCACTTCTTCCTGCAACTTACTGGTACCTTCAAGGCCTGCTGGGGCTACATCACGTATATACGATGTCATTCGATGATGCTGTGGCCATGTACTTCCGTCTTATAGTTTGGTGGGTCATACAACACCCAATTCATGAAAGCTGCTCTGATCTCCTGGGTGGTGGCCCATCATTAAGTGTTGAATCTCTACTAAGGTATAGTAGCAGACCAATAGCTGTTGCTCAAATGGAGTGTAGATGTCTGTAGTGAAGGCATGGCTTGGCTCCAAATTTAAGGCCTGTGCTGTGATTTACCTATAAAGACCTACCTAAGTCTCCAAAAATGCCCTTATCTCCCACTGTGACTTTAACTACCATTTTTTTGGTGGATCACGTGACCCAAGCACTAGAGCAGCTTGCATAGCCACCTACACCTTTGTAAATCCTTCTCCTGTTCAGAGGCACGCTTCAAACTAACAGCTTTCTGGACATTTGGTAAACAGGTTGGAATACTACACCCAAATGAAGATGACACTGCCTCCAAAATCCCAAGGGTCCTAGTAGGAGTTGTATCTTTCTTTTGGCTGCAGAATGACCAGATGAAACAACTTATCCTCTACCTTAGAAGAGATGTCTACACATGACCTACCAACTGAATTGCTAGAAATTTGACCTAGATAATGGGCCCTGAATTGTTGGATTTATTTCTCAACTTCTGGTATGTAAATGTCTACCAATGGGTCTATAGTGGTTGTTGTGTAAGGAACAAGTGTGATATCCTATGGAAGGAAAGAAGATCAAGTTCTGTAAGTAAATATTTGCAAATCATGTATCTGATAAGAGCTTTGTATCCAGAATATAAGAAGAATTTCAAAGCTGAAAAATAAGAAATATATAACTAAATTTATAAAAGAGAAAATATTTGAATAGGCACTTCAGTAAACAAGATATACAGATGTCAAATTGAGACACAAAAATATTTTCAATATAATTCCGCATTGGGGAAGTACAAACAATGACCACAGTGCAATATAATGAACCACAATTCAAGCTAACTAAAAGTGAGAAAACTACCCATATTGGAAGCAGTAATGCAGAGTTTTGGACCCATAGATTGGCCACAAAATGAGGTGAGAGATAAATACACAAAGTTGAAGGGAGAATTAAATTTAATGCAAGTTTGGATTATGTTGAAATGCACGTATTGCTTACCCACCCTTTGCTGGCTTTTCACAGAACTTCTCTTTTATTTATTTATGTAGCTTATTTCCCTTCTTTGGCTTTCAGAAACAAATTCTTTTTTTTAAAGATTTATTTATTTATTCATGAGACACACACACACACACACACACACACACACTCAGAGTCAGAGACACAGGCAGAGGGAGAAGCAGGCTCTCTGCGGGAGCCCCATGTGGGACTTGTTCCTGGATCCTGGGATCAAGCCCTGAGCTGAAGGCAGATACTCAACTGCTGAGTCACCCAGGCATCCCCAGAAACAAATTCTAAGGACACAGGATAACTGACTATTGACTCTGTCAAAATACAAGCCCTTTGCTTTCCCCCTTTGAAGTCCTCAGTGGAAGTTAAGGATTTTTCCTACTCTTCAGATACCAAATCAAAATGTTACCATTTCTACATTGTAATATTTTTATATAAATAAAGTTATTTTCTGAATGGACTTTCATTGTCATTTACTTCTCTCTTAATGCCAAAAGGTAAATAGCAAACACCTTACCACCATGTTCAAAATATCTTACTAATTGTCCTTAAAATTGGGGTAAAGAACAAAGTGCCTGACTTAGCCTCCAGACTCAACCATGCTGGTCTTTCTTGTCCCAACCATGCTGGTCGTTCTTGTCCCATCTTGCTCCTTCTTGCTTCTCTTTGCATGCCAGCTATTTTTACCACTGTTTGTTTCTCCAATGATCTAGCTCCAAGATCATCTAGACCCTCCAATGATGGAAGGCCCTAAAGGTAGACAATGTCCAGGGCATCACCTCTTGAGACATGATGATTCTCAGATATCCTCCCTGACCTATCAAAGGAGGATCCGCATTTTAAGAAAATTGCCAGGAGATTCACAGGCATTAATGTTTGAGAAGCCTTGTTATATATCACCTCCCTCTATGGACCTTCACTTTGTTTTCCCATTTATCTTCCCTTGACCTTTGCCAAGTAATATTTCTCAGCTGTTTACCAATTAAAGTGGGAAGTTCAGTGTAGGTCTGGAAAGTGAGCTACAATTTGCGTGAGGAGGGCAACTGCATTTGGGGTTGGATCCTGAAGGGAGCCTAGAATTCTGGCCTTGTTAAACTCATGTATGATTAGTTCAGATAAGTTCATACTAATCAAAGCACTCAGAACAACAAAATTTATAAACTGAAATTTGCATAAATAGATTGGAGGTGTCATTAATAGTGGAAAATAAAGGCATACGATACAGTAGCTATGATGACTTGATGTTTATGATTTCAGAGTCTGTGATGCCCTAGGAGATACGTGGACCTCCCATACATGTCCAAGTCTACAATGCCCAGAAGAATAATTTAGTTTTGTCATAAAGGGAAGCCATGGGTGCTATTAGGAGAATTTTAGTCCTTCACTCCTTCCTCTGTTGGCAAAAAGCCCAAATACACACAACTGGTTGACTCTTGTACTTGAAATGAATTGATATAAACAACATTTTCCTGAGCTTGTTAAATGAAGCCTGCGCAGTGAATCACTGTGCAAGGACTTGCTACCCATGTTAAGGTCATGTAAGTGCTCAGTATTTCTTATCTATTTTAGAAAGCCTAACACTTTGAAAGAATTTCCTCAATTTCTTATAAGATATGAGTAAGAGAGAGATGGTTTCTATAGTATTCATTACTCCTTATATATAAAGTTGGGATAATATTATATTTATAATAATTTTACTTTGGGTTTATAATAGCCAGAGACCTAGGTGAATAACAGAAAACAAATAGTGAATAATTTACATATTAAATTTTAATGACTATCCTATTATAAGCAAAATAGCTATAAGACTGAAACTGAATTACTCTTTTTAACAATGCTGTTACTTACTTAATATGTCAATAATTCATGAACTAGAATGTCAAACAATTTAAACTACATTTAAAAATCACTTCATAATGATTCCTACATAAGAAATCTTTCTGCTTCTTATTCTGATTAAAATCTCCATTATGTTTAACTCATCACATTTTCTGATTCAAAGGTAAGTCACCTGCATATTAACCCTATCCTATCTCCCACTTCTGACAAGAATTTCATTAACTACTTATGTACAGTTAGCAGGAAATAGGCAGTAAGCGCTCCTTCACTGCTCTTTCCAGGATTTATAGCATAATAAGCACCCACACAAACTAAATTTGAGAACTTTCAATTATTTGCTGATTTGGAATTGCTTGGAAGGAAGCATTTTCCAAATAAATATACATTTAATGAGTGCAATGTTTGCCTTTGGTATTTATATCACCTGTATTCCACTCCACTGTGGCTCAATTTTGTTCTGTTAAAAAACCTGGGAGAGAAAAGGTGCTCTCAAGTAAAACCACAAGGAATTCTAGGAAAAGTCAGTTCTAATTACTGTAAAAACAAATGTAAAGCAACTTTTAAATAGAAAAGTCTTTCAGGCAGGGCTAATACATTATGGAAAAAGTTTGTGAGGTAACATTTAAATGAGAATCCCTTGCATACACATATTCCATAGAAAAATATTTTTGGAAATTTGAATTAAAAAAAAGAAAAAAAGATTCCCAGTGTTGACAACTAAATGTCAAGGGTTACATAAACATTTATCCTGAAACTCTGGCCCTTTATGTTTTTGTTATTCATAGCCTTTTGTCAGATACATTCTCTTTTTTAAGATTTATTTATTTATTTTAGAGAGAGTATGTGTGAGTGGGGACAGATGTGTCAGAGGGAGAGAGAGAGAAAATCCTCAAACAGACCCCCACTGAGTGCTGAGCCCCAGTGCATGCCTCAGTCCTAGGACTCTGAGAATATGACTTGAGCTAAAATCAAGAGTTGGACACTTAACCAACTGGCCCACCCAGGCACCCTTGATATATTCTTAATCATTTGCTTCTCTTTGCCACACTTATTCATCCATGTGCCTATTCTCTGCCTATTTGTGCGTCTTGTGAACTTCACCCACCCTAATTTCTCCTTCTGTGGTCTTCTTTTGCCTTTTGAAGACTTCTTATCCTCTTCTATCTTTTGAACCCTTTTATTAAATGAAATATCATTAAAATATTGTATTTGTCCATCTGCAGCAGGCATATAACCACTGTCTTCCACATTCCTGGAGGATTCAATGCCCTTGCCCTGCTCACTGTTGAGCAACTGGTTTCCCATTCACTGCTCATTATTCTCTGGCCTTGACTACATCACATAAGAGAAATTGCTCTCACTAAAGCCACTGCAAATCTCTCAGTCTCCATGCTCAATCACACCTGTTCACTCCTTGTGCTTCAGAGCATCTATTTCATCAGCTGGCACCATAACTGTCTTTGTCCTTCTTGAGTATCTTCCTCTCTTTATGTTCATGACACTCATGTGTCCTGTTTCCCTTCTTTTCTTGATCATTTTGCTGTTTCCTTTCCTGGTCTTTTGCTGTTTATCACTACCAGTCAGGGCTATTAGTTGCAACAAGAAATGATGTTTTAAATGGATCTCCTGTAGCACAGCAATGCTGGGGATTTGACGAAATCGACTGGAAACAAAATGGGCAGCAACAGAAGGAAGCAAGGGGTTCTATCAACAGCAAACTCATGTCCCAACATTGGTTCCATGAGGGTTGCTTTCACTCCTGCTGTGGGAATGCCACTGTTCATACTAAAAGCATCATTAGTGTGGATGCAGAATGCTTTGCTGGAACCTTCATATTGTACCTTAGCTGGCTTAGCAACTCAAATTCTGTTTTCTCCTTGTCCCTTTTCCTCTCCCTCTCCAAGTTCCAAATCGACTGTGGGTGAGTTAGATTTGTGGAACCTACACCACGTTTCCATACTCTAGTGTTAGGGGGATAGAAAGTCAGTTGCCACTCTTCTGGCTCTTAAAATGGGTTGTAGACTGTCTGGAATCAACATTATGTGGTAGAAGAGGATCAGAATGGGTATCTAAAAATGACATACATCTTCACTCCGCTTTAACATATTTTGTCAGTTTATTTGCCCTTCTCTTCACTTTCTGTGTTCGCCAAAGGATAGGTCATAAATAAGCATGCATGTCAGTCTACCCCAATGACCTCTAATTCAAGACTTGTAGTAGGTTCATACTACAAAGTATATATGCACTGGGTGTCCAGTAAGTGGTCACTGCATCCGAGTCCTAAATCAATGTTTCATGAGAGTCTACCCAGTTGCCAAGTGACTTATCTATACCTCACTGACCAACTCTTCCTCCTCCAACATCAGAGAGGCACCACATCTACATTCCAGACTCATTTTGCACATGGATTAGCCATGTCACTTGAGTCACCTAGAGATCATGTAGAATGCAGATTATTAGCCTAAATAGTGGATCCACTAAATCACTGTCTTCAGTAAAACCTCAAATCTATATTTTGTATAAAAGGTTCCAGTGTGTAATCTGGGGAAAGTTTTATTAAAAATACAGACTTGACGGCAGCCTGGTGGCTCAGGGGTTTAGCGCTGCCTTTGGTCCAGGGCCTGATCCTGGAGACCCAGGATCCAGTCCCACATTGGGCTCCCCATTGGGAACCTGCTTCTCTCACTGCCTGTGTCTCTCTCTCTCTCTCTCTCTCTCTCTCTGACGCACAAATTATTAAAATATTTAAAATATATATAGATTTAGGTTTTACAATAGGTTCTGTTTTGAGAAAACACTGAATAGTAGTAACTTTCTCTTGACTAGTATTGCTGACCCAAATTTCCCCACCTCAGTAGCCTATTCTCTACTCCACCACATATTAAAAGTTTCTTTTTCTAGCTTCAGTGCATGCTTAGTCTCTGATGAATAATGTTTAAGAAACTTCACATGCTATTCAGCTCATTTTATTACTAAAGCCCATCAAGCTCCTACATCTATATCCCAAACATAAAATTGCCATATCATAGCCATTCTATTCCATAAATGTGAGCCATACTATAATGTCTTTCATTTCTCCAGATCTGTTGATTGCAATACATTCAAAAACTGAAATAGTTGCATTTATTTCTACGCCCTCAAAAAAGAGTCCGCCCATTAAAGAGGTAACACACAAAATTGAGAGAGGATTCTGATATGCATAATTCACTTCAAATTTTCTCTCCATATTTTCATGTTGTAAATTCAATGAGTTTTGTCCCCATTTACTGTTTCAACTCAGGTAACACCTGGAGAGGACATGGAAAAGGAAAATGCAACCTTGTTGACAGAGCTGATTCTCACAGGCCTCACATATGAACCACAATGGCACATTCCCCTGTTCCTGGTGTTCTTGGTTATCTATCTTCTCACCATTGTCGGGAACCTTGGTCTGATTACTCTCATCTGGAATGACCCTCAGCTTCACATCCCCATGTACTTGTTTCTTGGCAGTCTGGCACTTGTGGATGCCTGGATATCATCCACAGTGACCCCCAAGATGCTGGTCAACTTCTTTGCCAAGAGAAAAGTGATCTCTCTCTCTGAATGTATGATACAGTTTTTCTCCTTTGCAATCAGTATAACGACGGAATGCTTTTTGCTGGCAACAATGGCTTATGATCGCTATGTGGCCATATGCAAACCATTACTTTACCCAGTGATTATGTCCAATACACTGTGCATCCGGCTGTTAGTTTTGTCAGTTTTAGGTGGACTTCTCCATGCCATAATTCATAGTTCTTTTTTATTCAGATTAACCTTCTGCGATTCCATCATAGTACATCACTTTTATTGTGACATTATACCCCTGCTTAAGATCACCTGTACTGACCCTTCTATTAATTATCTGATAGTATTTATTTTTGCTGGGTCAATACAGATGTTCACCATTCTGATAGTTCTTGTCTCCTACACACTAGTGCTCTTCACAATATTAAGAAAGAAGTCTCTACAAGGCATAAAGAAAGCCTTCTCCACCTGTGGGGCCCATCTCTTATCTGTTTCCTTGTACTATGGTGCTCTGGTCTTCATGTATGTGCGTCCCGTAGCTGCACAGTCAGAAGAGCAAGATATGATGGACTCTCTCTTTTACACCATCATAATTCCTTTCTTAAACCCAATTATCTACAGCTTGAGAAACCAGAAAGTCATAGATTCATTGAGAAAAACATTAAAGAGAAATTCTTAGAACTCACCTTAATATCTGTTCTCCTTTCATTAAAATGACACAAACTGCATAGATTACATATTGGCTCTGTGTTGATCAGTGTTCAATTTTTGAAGCTATACTTGCCCTAATGGTTAAACGAGTTAAGAGGAGACTACAAATAAATGACTATGGGTATATGTTAAAAAATATAGAAGGAACTTTAACCAAGTGTTCATGACATAAAAGTTATTAAAGGTAAACGAAATACTTTACATGTTTGCATTTCACTGTGGCTTTGTAAAGGCATTAAGCACCGTAATGGGGTAATTACTCTAATGAGAACCTGAATATGATATATTTCAAGGCCATACAGCTCTGCCATCTGAAGACTCCATCACTTTTTTCCACAGTGGGGTCAGGGTTATATTTGGGTGAACAGAGACTAAACCATATAATGAGCGACCATATTTCAGGTTCACCTCTGCGTTTCCTCTCTCACCACTGATTACTATCACCATTCTGGTGGTATCACTGAGGTCCTCCCACTAAAACTGCTCACTTCTGACATTTGCTGTCATCTTGTTCCTTTTTCTACATCTTCTTGCTACTCTCACTTCCAAAACATTGCTGTCAGATCTTTCCTACTAAACAGATATCTGACTAAATAATATCCCACTTCAATAATTGTGTATCATCCTATCTACGAGATGATACCTATACATGGCCTACACATCTATAACTTTACAATGCACATGCTTATACATGTAGATGCCCAAAATGAATAATACGAAGATATCTAGATTCGTATCATGGAGATTGTATATTTCGTCTGCAGATCATATATTAGCTTTATGTTGATTTATTTTAAACATTCTTTTGCAGTTTTAACTGCTTAGTGTTAATGATTTTAGGTGGGAGTACAAATAAACATCTGAAATACTTGTGTATGTGTGTTCACATATACTTTTGTTCTCCCTAGCATTATTTGATTCAGCCCCCCAAAAAGATACGTTGACTCAACTCTGTAATGTCTTCCTCCAAAATCATTCCCTCATGTTTTATAATTCTTGTTGAGAAATTGAGGACAACATTTCCTCGACTGTGCACAAAGCATCGACACACCTAGGAGCCAGATAAAGATCAATCAAATCTACAATGGTATTTCTGTCTGAGCTGTAGACTAGAGTTCCAAGAAGGGCAGAAACTTAGTGGTATATATTAGGTATGTATGAACACCTCTCTAGCCTAAACTCTCTTTCGTCATTCCTTTTTCTTTAACGTAACGGTTCTTAAAGTTTACTTGGCCTGCAAATCATCTGGAAGGTTTAAAGTAACAAAGACAGATGGGCTCCAATGCTAGGGATTCTTCTTCAACAAGTTTAAGGTATTGAATTGGGACCATTTTTTTTCAATAATCAGTGAAATAAAGATGTTTTAAATCAATATATTAGAGACTTGTTAAATGCGGTTTCCGCACATCTCCTATTCGCTACTGAAATAGCACTGCAAGTATTCTAAAGATTTCCACTGTCAGTTTTGTATTTTAGTCTCCTTTTGGGCAGCTGGGTGCAGATTTCAATGGGGCATCTGCTACAAAAGATGAAGTATTATATATGTTTTTATAACTATTCCTTGAAAGTATGCTTAAGAGTAATGATCGCCAAAGTCCATTGTTTCTTGTTAATGAGGCTAGTGGTAAGAATCTGTCTTCATCAGAAAATTTGTCAAGCTGGATCAATATTTGGACTGTCACTCTCAACAAGATTTTACATGCAAGGTAATCCTCATGATGTACTAATGCAATGATACCTACTCTTAAAAGATAGCTTCTAAGGTAGAGTTAATTGAGGTCAACAGCTAATGACTGCAACAAATTTCCCTCTCTTTCTCAGGAAAACAAGTCACCAAACATCCAGCTGGTGTTTGTATTGGATACTGCTCTCTACGGCACAGAACCAACAATACATATAAATGAACAATATATAAAGAGACTTTTGTTATAAGATATTGGCTCACATGATTAAGGAACCTGAGATATCCCACAATCTGTTTTCTGCAAGGTATACACCTAGGAAAGATGATGCTGTAGTGCTAGAACCTGATAATAGCAGAAATGGTGGACAGTATAGAGTCCATCCAGTCTGAAGGGCCTGAGAACCAAGAGCACCCACGGCAAAAGAAAACAAATTGTACACGTCAACCAATCAGGCAGAGTGAAGAAGACCTTCCTCTGCTTTCTGGTTCCATTCAGGCTCTCAATGGATTAGATGATGCCCAAAAGCCCCAGGGAGGGCCATCTCCTCTCCCTAACTTAATATGGATATCGTCTGGACACACCCTGACAGATAACAACCAGAAATCACATTTAACCAGGTATCTGCACATCCTCTGGAGTGATCAAAGTGGCATATACAAGTTGGCACCCATTTACAATTTTGAAACTATATAAACTTCAAGTAAGAACAATAGCAAAGTCATAATTCCACCTGAGACAACGATGCTGTGTAAACCAGAAATGAATTCACTCCAATCCATGGAAATGGACTAATGTCTTTGAGCAATATTTACTCTTCTCCCTGATATCTGGTAACTTAAACACTATGGTGTATAGTTAGTGGTGTCAATTAACTATACGTAATGACTATGCACTAATTATGCATTTTATGTTACATGATAGGAGAATATGAGTGGAAAGAATTTGAAGATATTTGCTATCCATATGTGGATACATATATACAAATAAATCAATATATGAGTCTGTATACAAACACACATAGCACACAAACAAACACACACAAATATATTCTTACCAAACTGAGGAGCAAATTACTTATGACAATTACAGTCCTCAATTCTGTAGGCACAGCTATGGTCATAGCTCGTGTTCACAATGACCTTCTCACTACCCTTTCCACAATCCCTTTTTCTAAAACAAGCATCTCAGCTGTTTGGTTTTCTTGACCCGGTCACTCTTCTTTACCTTCAATCCTTCAATGTCAAGCCAATAGACATCCTGCCTCAACAGGTTTGTTGGAGCTTTCCAATGACCTTAATTGTAGGGAATGACCCAACTGAGAGAGGCCCTGAGTGATGTGAATTTCAGACATCCTTATCCTCATCTCCCCTGTAGTGCTATTTCTCCTCGGCATCTCAGCAGCCAGCAGAGTAGCTTCCCTCTTTGCATGATGATGATTCAGAGAAAGAAGGAGCACAAAGTGGCCTATTGCCCATCTACTTTCTCCTCAACAGAATCAATGTGTGTAGCTGGGGGAAACATTCCTCCTTCTGGCGGTAAGACAATTAGAACAGCAGAGCAAAAAAGCTTCTCTCCTTCTAGTAGGCAAATGTCTATCAAGAAGTCCACAGTAGTTTCTGCTTCTTGATACCAAGTCCAATTATCTTAAGTGACCAGTGTGATATACTACGGGAGGGAAAGAAGATCAGGATCCTCGAGAAATACTTGCAGATCATATATCTGGTAAGAGCTGAGTATCCTGAAAATATGAAGAATTCTCCAAATTGAATAATAAGAAATATATAACTCCCTTCAAATTTGCAAGTATTTCAACAAAATTTCGGTAAGCAAAATATAAGAGTGTCAAACAGGGACACACAGAAATATGGTCAATATAGTTCATCACTGGGCAAATGAAAATAATGACCACAGTGAGATACCATGACCCATCTATGTCAATGGTTAAAACAGAGGAGACTACTTACATTAGGACAGTGATACAGATGTATGTACTCACAGGCAACACAATGAGTCAAGAAATAATTACACAAAATTGAAGGGAGAATTTAATTTGACTCAAGTGTGGATGATGTTGAAATTATCTATCCTTTTGCTGTGATTTCACAAGGCTTCTCTTTTATCTATGTGGTTTATTTCTCCTCCTTTTTGGCTTACCTGAACAAATTCTAAGGATACAGAGTAACTGATTAAGGCCTCTATCAACCTATAGAGCCTTTGCTTTCCTCCTCACTGCCAGTGCCCACATGCTTTGTGGAAGTTCAGCTTTTTCCTACTCTTCAGAAACCAAATCAAAATGTTACAATTTCTACTTTGTAATATTTTGACCTAAATAACATCATTATTTTCTGAATGAGCATTTATTGTCACTTCTCTCACACATCTTACCAACACGTTCAAAATATGTAACTGGTTTCACTTAAAAGTGGGGTAATACGAAGTGCCTGACCTAGCCTTCAGCCCCCATGTGATCCCAACCATGCTGGTCTTTCTTGTCCCTTTTGGCTCCTTCTTGCTTCTATTCGCAGGCCAGCTCCAGCTACTTCAACCGCTTTGTCTCTTTCCCCAATGATCCTGTTCTGAGATCATCTAGACCCTCCAATGATGGAAGGTCCTGGGGTTCGAAAATGTCCAAGGTATCACTTTGTTGGACATGGAGATTCTCAGGCATCTTCCCTGATCCATCAAAGGTTAAATTGCATTTCAACACATCTCCAGAGGCTCGTAGGCTTTACCCTATGAGGAGCGGTGGTATATGCCACCACCCAGTGTGGTCCTTTGTTTTGGTTTTCCTTTGTGCTTTTCCTGACCTATGGCAAGTAAATTGTCGCATGTGTGTTCAGATTAAAGTGGGAAGTGCACTGTAGGTTTAGGATCTCAGCTGCAGTTTGCATGAAGATTGACACCTGTGTTTGAGTTTCGCTCCTGAAGGAGGTCCTGAACTTTAGCCTCATTAAAATCTTGTCGGTTGACCAGTTCAGATAGGATCCTCCTACTCAAGGCATTCAGAACCTCAAAATTTTGAGATAAACTGAAGTTTGCATTACCTTGTCAGAAGTGTCATCTGTCCTGGAAAATAGCGGCAAGAAAGTGCAATTTCTGTTGCTAAAACTAGCAGGACTTTTTGTTTAAGATTAAAGAATCTGCTATGCCCTATGGGACACCTGGATGTGTCACACATGTTCCAAACTACAATGCCCAGAAGAGCAGCTTAGTTTTGTCCCAAAGGGAATCCTTGAGCACTATGACGGGAATTTTCATTCTTCGTCCCTTCCCCTTCTGGCAAGAACGCACAATCCTATGGGCTGGGTCTTGTGTTTGAAACAATTTGATATACATAACCATTTGGTATAAGTTTTCCTGAGCTTGGTACAAGAGCCTCCAGACTGAATCAGTGTTGCTACTTACGTTTTGTCATTCCGGTGGTGGTGTGTATTTTTCTACTTTAGAAAGCCTAACCTTGAAAGAACACTAGAAAGAATTTTTTCTAACTTTAGAAGATACGGGTAGGAGGAAAATGATTTTTACAATATTCATTATTCTTTATATGTAGAGTCAAAGAATTGCTACAATAATTTTACATGGTGTTCCAGAGGCCCAAGAGCCAGGTGAGTGATAAAAAATTAGTGAGTAATTTTTACCTTTAGTTTCTATAACCTAGATAAGCAAAAGAGCTGTGAGACTGAATTATTCCCCTTAACAAGTTCTTATTATCTAGTAACACAGCTATAATGGCATCATAAGGTAAATATTGTTGAACTCGAATGTTAATTTAATCTTCATTTAAACATCCTTTCATGATTCCTACAATCAAATCTTTCTGGTTATTCTGATGAAGGGTCCATTATGTTTAACTGATCATATTTTGTGATTCAAACTTTTAAGGTAAGTCACTGACATATTATCTCTACCCTTTCTTCTACTTCTCACAATACTTCCATGGACTATTTCACTTACGTGTAGCAAAAATTGATAGTAACTGCTCCTTCACTGTTCTTCCCAGCATATATGGCTTAATTGATACCAATACACAAATTCACCTTGAACTATTTCAATTACTTGGTGATTTGAGGTCACATGAAAGAAGTTCTAAATAAAATCGTTTAACAGTTGCAATCGTTGGCTTTGGTTACTTGTATCACCGTATTCCAGTCCAGTCCAAGGCTCAATATTATTCTGCTTAGAAAGTGATGGAAAAAGGTGCCCTCAAGTAAAACCATAAGGATTTCTAGGAAACATCACTTCTAATCATTTTAATAACAAACATAAAGCAACTCTTAAATACAAAAAAACGTTCAGGCAGTGCTAATATATTAATGAACGGCACAAAGTTGCAAAGTAAAATTTGACCTGAAATCTCTTGCATACATATATTACACAGGAAAATTAAATTTGAGCAAGAGAAAAAGAGAAGACTCCCAATGTTGACAACTCGAAATAAAAATCAAGGTTAATGTAGAAATTAAGCTACAGATTCTGGGAGTTTCCCTTTTGGTTTTCGATAGTCTTATTTCTGATATATTTTTTAAAATTTAAATTCAATTAGCCAACATATATAACTCATTAGTTTCAGATGTAGTGTTCGATAACTTCTCTCTGATGCATTCTTAATCCTTCTTCTTTTCTTGTCTTTCCCACACTTTTCCACCCATGTGTTGGCTATTCTCTGCCTATTTTCTCTTCCTCCATTTTGTGATCTTTTCATCCACCTAACTTCTCCTTCTGTGGTCTTCTTTCTTTTCTTACTGCCTTGCTCTCCTCTTTTGAACACTTTTCTTAAATGATATAACATAAAAATATATTGTATTTGCCCATCTGGAGCAGACATATACCAACTGTCCTCCTCATTCCTGGCGGATTCAGTGCCCTTTCCTTGCTCACTGTTGAGCAACTCGTTTCCCATTCACTGCTCATTATTCTCTGGCCTCGACTGCATCACATTCCAGAAATTGCTCTCACTAAAGCCACCGCAAATCTCTCAGTCTCCATACTCAATCACATCTGTTCACTCTTTTCCCAGCGAACATGTATTTTATCCACTGACACCATAACTCTCTTTGTCTTTTTTGAGTATCTTTCTCACTTTATGTTCATGACATTCATCTGTCCTGCTTCCCTTCTCTTCTTGATCATTTTGTTCTAAAAATCCTCAGAAAAGGATTTTCTTGTTCTCTCTCTCTTTTATCGCTGTCACTCAGAGCTATTGGTTCCATCAAGAAATGATATTTTAAATGGATTTTCTGTAACACAGACATGCTAGGGATTTGAAGGAAACAAATGGGCAGCAACAGAAGGAAGCAAGGCAGTCTGTCAATAGTAAACTCACGTCCCAACTTTGGTTCCATGAGGGTTGCTGTCACTGCTGCTGTGTGGGAATGTCACTGTTCATACCAATAGTATCATTATTGCGGGTGCAGGACGCATTTGCTGGAAACTTCATATTGTGCCTTGGCTTCCTTAGCAACTCAAATTCTGTTTTGTCCTTGTACCTTTTCCTCCCTCACTCTAAATTCCTAATCCAGTGTGGCTGAGTGTAGTTTGCCAAAACTACATCAAGTTTCCTCACTCCAGTTGTTAGGGGGATAGAAAGTCAGTGTATATAGCCCTTTGGCTCCCAGATTGGGTGGCAGATTTTGCTTGGCACCAAGATTATATGGTAGAAAAGAGGATCAGATTTGCTTTCTAAAATTGACATATATTTTCCATAATCATATTAATATGCTTTTGTCATTTTTGCTGCTCACCACTCTCTTCACTTTATGTATTGGCCAAAGGATAGGTCATATATGAGTATGACCTCAGCTACTTCAATGACTTCCAACTCATTATATGTAGTAAACTCATACTACAAATTATATACCCTCTGGATGTTCAGAGGACACTCTCTCTACAAATGGGCACTGCATCCTAACTTTCATGAATTTTTAAAAATTAGATTATATTTTATGCACAATGTTACATTAGTTTCAAGTGTACAACACTGATTATACCTCATGCTATGTTCACCACAGGCGTAGCTACCATCGATTACCGTTCACTGCTACTACAGTATCATTGGCTATACTCCTTACGCTGTGACTTTACCTCCCATGACTTATTCAGTCCATAATTCAAAGACTAAATCTCCCACTCACTTTCACCCATTCGCCAAGCCCCTCCACATTTCTCCCCCATGGCAATCAAGTTTTTTCTCTGTACTTTAGGTTGAATCTGCTCTTGTTATTTATTTGTCTTTTCTTTTAGATTTCATATATAAGGAAGATCAGCATTTATTTTTCACTCTGACTTATTTCACGTGTGTAAATGCCTCTAGGTGCTTCCCTGTTATGTCAAATGGCATAATTCTATCCTTTTTATGGCTGGATAATATTTCACTGATGTACGGTGTGTGTGTGTGTGTGTGTGTGTTTGTATCTATTTGTCCATGAGTGGACATTTAGGTTGCCTCTCTACCTTGGCCACTGTATAAGGCTGCAATAAACATAGCAGCACATTTATTTTTTCAAATTAGTGCTTTTTTTTTTCTTTTGGGTAATGAAATCTACCCAGTTACCAAATGACTCCTCTGTTCTTCCCTGACCTTCTCGTCACCTCCAGTGTGTCACAGAAGTGGTGTCTCTACACTCTGAACTCTTCCATTTCTGTCTTCTTTTGTCCTATAGAAGAAGTCTTTTCACCCATGGACTAGTCACATCAAATGTATTTGAATCAATTGAGAAGCAAGTGTAAAATGCAGGTTATAGGACTTCTTTCTTGACCCACTAAATCTAATTCTAAAGAAAGTTTCATAATCTATATACTCTGAAAAGCTGCTCAGAGAATTCCAGTGTATAATCTGGTTTGAAAACCAGGAGACAGTAATGACCTCTTCCTGACAAGCATTTGTGACCACAACTTCACTTCCTTACTGCCTATTTCCTTTCTTTATTAAAAAAGATTTGTTTATTTACTTGAGAGATAGAGGGGGAGATAGAGAACACAGAGTGGGGGGCAGAGGGAGAGGAAGATTGACTCTCAGGCAGACTTGCTGCTGGGGGCAGAGCTTGACACAGGGTTTGATCTCACACTGAGACCATGACTTGAGCAAAACCAACAGTCAGAATCCTAACCCACTGAGCCACCCAGGCACCCCTGTGCAGCTGATTTTCTATACTATCATATATTCATTTAAAAATTATCCCAGTCTCACTCCCTTATGTTTTTGGAGCAAGGCAGTTCCCTGATGGATAATGTTCAGGATCCCTCAAGTGCTATTCAACTCTGTATTACCCAGGCTCTTCAAGCTTCTTTTTTGTTCACCACTATCCACCATGTCCTTGACAAAGAATTTCCCTTTGGTACTCAATCTGATCCCATAGATTTAGCACTTACATAAAATTTCTTTCCTTTTCCCAGTTCTATTCATTATGGGTATTCTTTTTTCATCATGGATATTTTAAAAGTTGATATAATTGCATTAATTTCTAAGCCCTCAAAAGAGATTCCACCCAATACAGAGGTAACACACAAAATTGAGAGAGGATTCTGATGTGCATAATTTACTTCAACACTCCTCTTCATATTTTCACGTTGTAAATTCAATGAGTTTTTCCCATTTATTGTTTCATCTCAGGCAACACCTGGTGAGGACATGGAAAGGGAAAATGCAACCTTGTTGACAGAGCTGATTCTCACAGGCCTCACATATGAACCACAGTGGCACATTCCCCTGTTCCTGGTGTTCTTGCTTATCTATCTTCTCACCATTGTGGGGAACCTTGGTCTGATTACTCTCATCTGGAATGACCCTCAGCTTCACATCCCCATGTACTTGTTCCTTGGCAGTCTGGCATTTGTAGATGCCTGGGTATCATCCACAGTGACCCCCAAGATGCTGGTCAACTTCTTTGCCAAGAACAAAACGATCTCTCTCTCTGAATGTATGATACAGTTTTTCTCTTTTGCAATCAGTGCAACGACGGAATGCTTTTTGCTGGCAACAATGGCTTATGATCGCTATGTGGCCATATGCAAACCATTACTTTACCCAGTGATTATGTCCAATACACTGTGCATCCGACTGTTAGTTTTGTCACTTTTAGGTGGACTTCTCCATGCCATAATTCATAATGCTTTGTTATTCAGACTAACCTTCTGTGATTCCATCATAGTACATCACTTCTATTGTGACATTATACCCCTGCTTAAGATCACCTGTACTGACCCTTCTATTAATTATCTGATAGTATTTATTTTTGCTGGGTCAATACAGATGTTCACCATTCTGATAGTTCTTGTCTCCTACACACTAGTGCTCTTCACAATATTAAGAAAGAAGTCTCTACAAGGCATAAAGAAAGCCTTCTCCACCTGTGGGGCCCATCTCTTATCTGTTTCCTTGTACTATGGTGCTCTGGCCTTCATGTATGTGCGTCCCGTAGCTGCACAGTCAGAAGAGCAAGATATGATAGACTCTCTCTTTTACACCATCATAATTCCTTTCTTAAACCCAATTATCTACAGCTTGAGAAACCAGAAAGTCATAGATTCATTGAGAAAAACATTAAAGAGAAATTCTTAGAACTCAAATTCTTCCTCTAAATAGTAGGACTAAACAATATCCCACTACAATAACTTTTCATGGATTGTCATACCATTATATTATATGGTATACATATCTAGAACTCTATATATGCATATACATATATTTATTCATATATGTATATGTATAAAGTGAATGATATATAAAGGTATCTACATACATATGAAGTAGATTGTACATTTCCCCTGCAGATAATATACTTGCTATGTGTTGCTTAGTTTGTTATTGTGCTTTTTAATTAATTAATTTATTTTTATTCATTTATTTTTAAAAGATTTTATTTATTTATTCTTGAGAGACACAGAGAGAGAGAGGCAGAGGGAAAAACAGGCTCCCTGCAGGGAGCCCAATGTGGGACTCGATCCCAGGATCAGGATCACACCCTAAGCCAAAAGCAGACTCTCAACCGCTGAGCCACCCAGGTGTCCCTGTTTTGTTTTTGTTTTTGTTTTTCTTTTATTTAAGCAGTCTCCACACCTAGTGTGGAATCCAGCACAGGACCTGAAATCATGACCCAGAGATCAAGACCCTAGATGATATCAAGAGGCAGACATCCAACCTACTGAGCCACCCAGGCACACATGTTGATTAGCATTAAACTTTTTTTTGCAGTTATAAATGACCTAGTGTCAATGACTTTAGGTGGGAATATAAATAAATACCTAAATATGCATGTATGTGTGTAACACACTTACTTTTGTTCTTCTTGGCATTATTCGAGGTTCATTCCCCTAAAACTTTGATATTACTCTAAGGTCTCACCCTTTAAAATTCTCTTAATGCTTTTGTGTTATCAGCCAAATGAGTTACTGAAAGCCTTTTTGACCTTTTTTACTCATCTACACATTTTTGTTCACACAGGTTTCTCCACAGAGAACACTTTCCCAACTGCACTCACCTTCAGTTATAATTGAAGTGGGTCCTTTCTTCAAGATCTATCTTAAATGTAACAGCTTCCTTGATGCATTTCTATATTACCTCAAAGAGGATTAGGGATGCTCACTTGTTTAATGTATTGCATATTTTGTTTATTCTTTTAGGCCACAAATGGCTGGTGTAATACTTATTTTTGTCTTACAAGCTTCTTTAGATTACAATTTAGAAGTCCTAGTACTCTTCCAATCTTTGCAGTGTTTTGCAAAGTCTCTCAAACCCATGAGGTCCTAAATAAGTATGTCTAAAATGTATATGAACTTAAAGTGAAACTGACAGCAAAACTAACTCAAATGAAATGAGAATATATCACTCATTTCCACGTAATGAGCTTGGGCGATTCCTAGGCCTGGCTTGTCTATGGCAGGCTGGCTCACTTTCTTTCAAGAACTCATGAACATCATACACCCAAAGTAAATTATTCTTCTTATGATAAGGATTAGCCCCTGGGACAGAGTATAGGACAACATCAGGGAGAAGCTCTTTAATTGGGTGTTTGTTTAAAGATATGAAACGTGAAAGTATTTAAAACAAATTTTGCTATGTATTTCTGGAGTTTTGGGTCACAAGATTAGACCAGGTCATATGCCCTATTTTGTTTCCCTGAGGGATATCTCTAAGCCAAGGAAAGGGAGTAAATATATCAAAGTCCAGAAATTGTTATTATTTTCCCTAGAGAATACATGTTATTGCATAGATCTGTAGTTTAATTCTTTTTGTTGTATAACCTTCCCATTGTGCTGATTTTTTCTATAAATTATCTGCATTTTTGCATTATCTACATTTGCATTACAATATTGCACATAACATTATGACCTGAAGCCTGTATTGGTAATAAAAGCAACTGCTGTGTGTTCCTTCATAACCATGAAGACCTTAACTGACCTTTTCTTTGAACAAAAAGATTAACATCAATCTATGAATATATGGGTCTGGTGTATACAGTGTCTGGTCCTACTTTAGTTTGAGTGGGTATGGAATAGTCTTTGGGGTTCTCAAAGTCTCAGATTTCTTCTGTAGATTTCTTTTGTACATGTCTCATCTGTAGATTCCACTGCCCTAATATATCTTTTGTTAAACTACCAACTACTTTATGCCTCCCAGAAATTCACTAAAATCTCCTGTTCACTGATGTGCTCCCATTCTTTTTTGTTTTTAAGATTTTATTTTTTATTCATGAGAGAGAGAGAGAGAGAGAGAGAGGCAGAGACACAGACAGAGGGAGAAGCAGGCTCCATTCAGGGAGCCTGATTCGGGACTCAATCCCAGACCCGGGGATCACGCCCTGGGCTGAAGGCAGGTGCTAAACTGCTGAGCACCCAGGGATACCCAATGTGCTCCCATTCTTATTTCTGTTACAGAATTTTTCATTTTTGTACATTTTTGTCAGTTCAATGTCATGTTGGGAAAGACCTAAAGTATACATTTCTGTGAAGTCCACATTTTAGATAAGATATTCTGCAAATTTTTAAAAAGTAAACTAAGAAGTTACATTTGTATTGCTTAATGAATATTTAGATGTAAAGGATGATATACAATGTTAGGTTCATCCAGTTGTCTGGACTAATGATAAATGTGGATTAAATCAACCCCTCAAAACAATAACAATATAATATAAGCACCCTTTCTTATGAACATATTGATTTTCCTACCTGGAGATGTAAAAGAATTCATAGTTCCTCCTTCAGTATACATATATATACATTTTTTTTCTTTATCATTTTATAATACTTGTTGAGAAGTTGCTGACAACATTATCTTAGACTGTGGTCAAAGAATAAAAAACACTTAGAACTTAGGTAAAAGCAAATACCAATGGGGTGAGCTAAGATGGTGAGGTAGTAGGAGAACTCTAGGCTTGCCTTGACCCTGAAACACAGCTAGGTAATATATAAAATCATTGTGAATACCCAAGAAAATGTATCTGAGGATTGACAGAACAAACTGCACACAACTAGAGGGGAAAAAGAGGCCATATCATGGAAAGTAGGAGGTGTGGAGCTGTGGTTTGGTGGAAAAAGATATCATGGGTGCTGGAGAGGGGAAGGAGGCCTGGCCGTATAGTAAGGTGAGAGAAAGAAAGAGAGAGAATGAGAGAAAGAGAGAGGAGCACACTGTGAATTGCACAAGGAAAACACTTTTGGCTTTCCCAAAGCCATTGACTGGGAAAAAGGGAGAGGTTGATTTGTGTGAGTTTTTACAATGAGTTGGTGCTCAAAGACTGGAATTTTAGATGTCCATGGTGTGGAACCCTGAGGGCATAGCAGTGCTCCTATGAAGAAGGTGGGCAGATAGCCCAAGGGGTAGAGGCGTGATCTGAGGTTCCCTGGGACACACTCAGAGAGATGGCTCCTTCTTCTTGGAGTGCATCTGGGAAAGGTGGCATTGCCTCTCTATGAACAGAAGAGCCTGGGTGCCATTTCCTTCCCCTGCTCCTCAGCACAGGTGCAGAGACACCTGCTGAGGGCAGTTATCTTGAACACTAACACTTTGTTGTGCTTTAGCCCAAACCCCATGCTCCTGCACTTTGATGCGACTGCCCCTCTGGATCAAACTACAGCAGTCCCGGCCCAACAGGACACTCCCTCAGAGGACCAATGGGGGTCCACACCATGCCAGGTCCCTAATGTTTGGAGTTTTAAAAGTCAGTAAGCCTGCCTGGGATAGAGCCCAAGGTACACTACACTGCCAGGTGGACAGATGGCCCAGACACAAACAGTGTGAAGGAAGTGATCTGAGGGACAGCTGGGACTTATCAGGGGAGATGTTCATGTTCTTTGAGGGCTTCTGGGATAGAAGCAGGTGTGAACTCCCCTTTCCTGTGACAAGGAAGCTGGCTGGTGTCATTTCCCTTCCCCACTGCTCAGCATAAACTAATTGTTAGCACAGTGCCAACACTAGCAGCCTAAACTGCTTACACCAAACCATTACCCTCTGTGCTCTGCTGGTACTGCTTTTCTTGGGCAAATGTGCTTGAGACCCAGAACAGCAGAACTCTACCCAAGAAAACCAGCACAAACCCCTGCATGTACCAAATCTACTGATCACAGAGTTCTGCAAAGCTCCACTTCTAGTGGAAATAGCATCAGGTCTCTTTTAACAAGCAAACTGGAGCACACCTAATTAAAACTCGCCATGCTCTGGCTAGGATCCAGACATTCCCCACTACAGGCAAAGAGAAACTCTGCAGAAGACTGACCTGAGGGAAAGAGAAGTCAAAACACAGCAGCAGAGTGCACACAGCATACACCAGAGACACTTCCTGAAGCACAGTATATGACTTCCTCTTCTTAAAGCTATTACTGTCAGAAGCAGGAAACATAACAGACTTTCCTAACATACAGAAGGAGACAGACCTAGACAAAATGCCAAGATGGAGAAATTCATCCCAAAAGAAAGAACAGGAAAAGGTCATGGCCAGGTATTTAATCAAAACAGTTATAATATGCCTGATCCAGAATTTAAAGCAACTATAATAATGATACCAGCTGGGCTTGAGAAAATCATAGAAGACATTAGGGAATCTCCTACCACAGAGATATAAGAACTAAAAACAAATCAAACCAAAATGAGAAATGGAATACTGAATTTTGAAACTGACTAGATGTAATGACCACAAGGATGAAAGAAGCAGAGGAAGAATAAGTGATATAGAAGATAAAATTATGGAAAATAATGAAGCTTCACAAAAGAGGGAAAGAAAAATCTTGAATAGAGGGAAAAGTGGCCAGAAGGATTATTTGAGCAAATATAGATGAAAACTTCCTTACTCTGGGGAAGGAAACGGACATCCAAATCCAGGAAGTAGAGAGAACTCCCATTAAAATCAATAAAAGCAGGCTAATATCAAGACATATTAGTTAAATTTGCAAAATATAGAGATAAGGGAAAAAATCCTAAAAGCAGCAAGTAAAGTCTCTAACTTATAAGGGAAGATAAAGTAGATTAGCAGCAGATCTCTCCACAGAAACTTGACAAGCCAGAAGAGAGTGGTGTGATATATTCAACGTGCTGAATGAGAAATACGTGCAGCCAAAAATACTCTATCTAGCAAGGCTACCATTCAAAACAGAAGGAGAGAAACAAAAACTAAAGGAGTTCGTGACCACTAAACCAGCCCTGTAAGAAATATTAAAGGGGACTCTGGTGGAATAGGAAAACCAAAAGCAACAAAGACTAATGAGGAAAAGAGAAAATCTCCAGAAACAATGACAAAACAAATAATAAAATGACACAAAATTTATGTCTATCAATAATTACTCTGAATGTAAATGGAATAAATGCTCCAATCATAAGATATAAGTTTTGTTTCTTAAATTCCACATGAGTAAAACCATACAGTATTTGCCTTTCTCTGGGTGATTTACTTCACTTAGGATAATACACTTTAATTACAATATAGGGGGATGGAAGAAAAAATAAAATAAGATAAAAACAGAGAAGGAGACAGACCTTAAGAGATTCTTAATTATAGAGAACAAACTGAGGGTTGTTGAAGAGGAGATAGGTGCAGAAATGGGTGATGGGTATTAAGGAGGGTATTTGGTGTAATGAACATTGGGTGTTACATTGCACATAAATTCTACCCTAAATTAATAATACACTGTATGTGTATTTGAATTTGAATAAAACAAAAAGAAGACATAGGGTATCAGAATGGATTAAAAAAAAAAGACCCAACTATATGCTGCCTATAAGAGGCTCATTTTAGACCTAAAGACATCTGCAGATTGAGAGTGAAAGGATGGAGAAATATTTACAATGCAAATGGATGTCAACAGAAAGCTGGAATAGTCATACTTACATTAGGCGAGCTAGATTTTAAACAAAGGCTATAGCAAGAAGAGTACTGCATCATAATAAAGGGATCTATCTAACAAGAAGACCTAACAAATGTAAATATATATGCTTCAATCTTGGAAGCACCCAACTATATAAAATAATAACAAACTTAGAGGAACTCATTGGTACTAATACAATAATAATAGGGAACTTTAACACCCCACTTACAGCAATGGACAGATTAAGCAGAAAATCAATAGAAAGAACAATGTTGAATGACACACTGGACCAGATAGACTTAACGGATATATTCAGAACACTTCATTCTAAAACAGCAGAATACACATTATTTTCAAGTGCACACGGGACATTTTCCAAAATAGATCACATAATAGGTCACAAATCAGCCCTCAACAAGTACAAAAAGATTGCAATAATACCATGCCTAATTTTCAGACCACAATGCTATGAAACGTGAAGTCAATTATAAGAAAAAATTCTGAAAGACCACAAATTCATGGAGGTTAAAGAACATCCTATGGAAGAAAGAACGGGTTAGCCAGGAAATTAAAGAAGAAATAAAAAAAATTCATGGAAGCAAATTAAAATGAAAATAAGACAGTCCAAAATCTCTGATAAAAGGGTTGGTATCCAAAATATATAAAGAACTTCTCAAACTCAACAACCAAAAAAAAAGCAAGTAACTCAGCTAAGAAATGGGCAGAAGGCAAGAATAGATATTTTTCAAAAAAAAAATCCAGATGGGCAACAGACACATGAAAAGATGTTCAAAATCACTCACCATCAGAGAAATGCAAATCAAAACTAAACGAGACATCACCTCACACCTGTCAGGATGGCTAAAATTAACAATACAGGACACAAGAGATGTGGCAAGGATGTGGTTGATAGAAATGCAAACTGGTGCAACCACTCTGGAAAATAGTATGGAATTTTCTCAAAAAGTTAAAAATAGAGCTACCCTATGATCCAGCTATTTCACTGCTAGGAATTAACCCAAAGGATACAAAAACAAACACCAATTCTAAGGGATACATGCTGTAAATACCCCGATATTTACAGCAACATCATCAATAACAGCCAAATTATGGAAAGAGACCAAAATGTCCATTGACTAATGAACAGATAAAGAAGAGGTAAGATACATACATATATATATATATATATATATATATATGAATATTATTATTTCATTCTATGGACTATAGAATGGAATATTACTCAGCCATAAAAAAGAATAAAATATTGCAATTTGCCGTGATGTGGATGAACTAGAGAGTATTATGCTAAGAGAAATAAGTCAGAGAAAGACAAATACCATATGATTTCACTCATATGTGGAATTTAAGAAGCTAAACAAGTGAACATAGGGGGGAAAAAGAGGGGTAAACCATAAAAGAGACTCTTAACTCTAGAGAACAAACTGAGGGTTGCTGGAGGGGAAATGGGTAGGGCATGGGCTAAATGGGTGATGGGTATTAAAGAGGGCACTTGTGATGAGCACTGAGTATTGTATGTGAGTGGTGAATCACTAAATTCTACAACCGAAACCAATATTACACTGTATGTTAACTAACTGGAATTTAAGTAAAACCTGTAAGCTACAAAAAAACAAAAACAAAAAAACAAAAACAAAAACAATAATAGTAAAATAAAATAAGATAAAGAAACTTATTTTTAAAATTAAAAAATACCAATCAAATCTAGAACTCTTTTTCACAGTCTGGGTTGTGGACTAGCTAGGGTACAATCTTATTAGTATATATAATAGGAATCTGTGAACACCTCTGTAGTCTAGGCCTTCTTTTATTCTTGTTTTTCTTTTAAAAATAATGGTTCTTAAAAAAAATAATAATAATGGTTCTTAAACTGTAATTGGCCTCAGAATCACCTGAAGGGTTTGTGGAAACTGACTAATGGCTCCATCACTAGAGTTTCATCTTTAGTAGTTTATATCATTTGGTAGGGATCATGCCAGATAACTCTAATCTTAAATAAGCAGTGAAGCAAAAATTTTAAAATCAAGATATTAGAAACCTGTCAAAATGCAGTTCTAGGGGCACCTGGGTGACTCAGTGGTTAAGAATCTGTCTTCAGCTCCGGGCATGATCCTGGGGTCCTAGGATTGAGTCCCACATCAGGCTCCCCACAGGGAGCCTGTTTCTCCCTCTGCCAATGTCTGCCTCTCTCTCTGTGTCTTTCATGAATAAATAAATAATACCAGTTCTACATATCCTCTATTCCCTACTGAAATAGCACTATGCAAATATTCTAAAGATTTCCACTGTCACTTTTTTTTTCAGAGACAGGTTTTTATTAAAAATGTATTGTAATGGGGTCCATGCAAAAGGAGAGAATGAAGGGTGAGAACATGCAGAGGACACAGAAACATGAAGACATGGCTAGAGCCACAACTCCTGTCACTGGAGAGAGGGTTGAACAGAAAAGGCCAGGGCTGGAGCTGGGGTGGAAGAAGGACGGGAAACACTGTGACTGTATTATCTCATCCCTAGGAAGCACATCTAACCCTGGGATCCCCCTGTTTACCCTCAAACCCTGGAATTCCAGTCCTTGTCCTGCCTTGGCCCTAGTGGCTCATTCTTTTGCTCTCTCTGACTTGTTTCCCCAAGTAGGACAATGTTTAGGACCTGACTCCAAACAACTTCACATTATGAAGATACTATCATTGCCTTCCCTGCTTCTGCCCCTTCTCCAATCTCACCTTTTCCCCTCTCTGGGACAGACTCTTTGATTCCCTCTCCCAAAAAAATAAAGCACCAACTCCCCAGGAAGGTGCCACAGATAGTAGTGGGACTTGTGGAAAAAGAAGAGCAAGGACCATCAAGGAGAAGGCTCACAGATCCCTGGAAGGGCAGGGCAGGGAAGGGGGTTACAGAGAAGATAGAGGATGAAGGCAATGGCTGCTCCTGTCCTCTGTCACTTTTGTACTTTCCCTCTGTTTAGGCAGCTGAATGCAGATTTCAATGGGGCATATGCTCCAAAAAATGAAGTATTGTAGGTAGGATTTTCTCTTGAAAACACTGAACAATGATGATAGCCAATTAAAAGCCCACTGCCTCATGTCAATAAGATTAACGGCAAGGATATCTGTTCATTAGAAAATTTAAAAAAAAGAGAAAATTTATGTCAAAAAATTTAAAAAATTTAAAAAAAGAAAAATTTTAAAAAATTAAAATTTAAAAAAAGAGAAAAATTTAATGTCAACGCTGGGTCAACTTTTGAACATCTTTCTCAAATTAGTTTTATATACAAGATAATACATATGATGTAATATGTAATGATACCTCTTCACAAAAGTTACCTTCTAAGATAGAGTTACTTGAGGTCCGCAGCTAACAATTGCATCATATTTCCCTCTCTCTCTCTGATTAAGAAAGAAGTCACTAAAAGTACAGGTAGTATTTGTATTACTCAGGGCTGTCCAGAGTACAGAATCAAATAAGATATATCAATCCATAAGTGAAATATATATGTATATGAGGACACTTATTATAAGATATTGACTTATGAATATGGAGCCTGAGAAGTCCCATGATCTGCTGTCTGCAAGGTTTGAGACCCAGGGAAGATGACATTGTAGTTCTAAGAGGTGAGAACAGGAGAGCCCATGAGAGGTACAAATTCCATCCCTCAGGTCTGAAGGACTGAGGATCAAGAGCATGGAGGGCAGGAGAGTATCAATATAACAGATGAACCAAACAAGTTGAGTGAATTCAACCTTCCTCTGCCTTTTTGTCATTCAGGCTCTCGGTGGATTAGATCATGCCCACTTGCATCAGGGAGGGCCTAATTACTTTACTCAGTCCACTGATGTAATACCAATCTCTTCTGGGCACACCCTCAGATGTACAACTAGAAATAATATTTAACCAGTTATCTGGATATCTTGTGGACTAGCCAAATTGGCATATGCAACGAACCATCATAAGTCCACCCGCCGTCAACTTGGCGCCCATACACAATTCCTTAAACCATATGTAAGCTCCAAGAACAGACAAGAACAAGATCATAATTCTACCTAACATGACTCAACTATGCTGTGTAAGCTGAAAATGCACTAACCTTTTCCCCAGAAAGCGAGTTAAAATCCTTGAGTGATGTTCATTATTTTCCTTGTTATCTAGTAACTTAAACACCATAATGTCAAATTAACAATAGTCACCATGATATAAATTTATTACACTTTATTTTACATGATAAGAGAATACAAGAAGGTAAAGACATCTGTTATGTATACATGTATGCATATACAAATATGTGGGTATGTGTACACACACGCACACGCACAAATAAATTATCCTTACGAAACTGAGGATTAAATATTTATGGTAACCACACTCCTCACTTCTGAAACTAGTCATGTGGTCATATAGCTGGTATTCACAATGGCCTCTTCCACTACCTATTCCACAATCCCTTATCCTATAGTAAACAACTCACTGGTCAGATTTCTCGATCTTCATTCTTTAAGCCTGAATTGGTTTGTTGGAGTTTTCCATTGACTAAAGAACAACCTAAGTGATATGACTCTCCATTGTGGAGTAGCCCAATCTCTCCTTGGTATCTCACCAGCCAACAGAGTAACTTCCCTCTTTTCATAATGATACAGAGGAAGGCGGAACGCAAAGTGACCCAGTGACAGTCTTCTTGCTCAACAGAATCATTGCTGTGTGTGTTGGTGGAAGCATCCCTCCCTCTGGTTCTAAGACCTTTAGACCAACAGAGCACAAAGGCACAGGAACGCTTGCAAAAATTATTCTAGCGTATCATTAATGAGTGGTAATAGCCAGTAGTACTACTCCCATTTTCACTACTTGATTCCTGGGCTGGTCCTAAGTATGGGAGAAACTGTAGTGTGTATTGGACACTGATTTAGAAAATATACAGGATTCTGGAGAACATAGCTGAGCCATGCATGGTAATGCCATCTTAGATGGTGCAGTAATGGAGTTTCAAAAGATGATTCCATCATTCTAGCAAACTACCTGTAACAGGATGGTGGGGAAAATGGTAAGACAAGGTAATTTATTATCATGGGGCCATGGTCACACTTTATTTACTATAAAGCTAATTGCCCAGTTAGAAGCAATGGGCATGGAATGCCATGACAGTGGATAAGGAATTCTGTGAATCCACTGATACAGTTTTGGCAGGACCATTGCACACGGTACTGAAAATCTATATCCAGAATAGGTGTCTATTCTTATAAGAACAAAACATTTCTGCATCCATTACTTTGGAATCTGGCCAATGTCATCAATCTGCCATGAGGTAGGTGGCTGATCACTCTGATGAATGGTGCCATATCAGGGACTCGTATTGATATTTGCTGCTGGATGACTGAGCATTCAACAATGGCTGCATCCAGGTTGGCCATGGTGAGTAGAGGTCCATGTTGTGCAGCCCTTGCATAACCACCATTCTTGCCACCATCGCCCCTTTTCTCATGAGCCCATTGGGTGATTCCTGCCCACTCAATTATTAAATCCTCCATTGCTGAGGTCTTCCTTTGCTGAGCATTCACATGGGACATAAATATCTTCATGATTATTACTTCTTCCACAAATTCCCTTGTCATCACTTTCCAGTCACAAATATTGAAATTCTCTGATCATCTAGCCAAACTGTGTCCTAAAGCACTGAATCATTATAGAACCACACACATGGCTATTACTCCTTCTGGGCAAGTGAACAACCAGGTGCACTACTCAAAATTCTGCCCACTGGGAGGATTTCCCTTCACTATTGTCCTTCAGGGATGTCCCAGAGCATTGCAGTAGTGCTGCAATCATTCACTTTCAAAAGGTGTCTGCATATCTTGAAGAATTATCCGTAAATCAGGCCCAGGTCATCTCCCCTTATATCTACTGATTACAGAGAACCCTTCACGAGGCCATAAGTACTGCTACAATAGATGCCAGTCTAACAGGCCTGGGGAATATCAGCATTTGGACCACTTCTTCATGTACCTTACTGATACCATCAGGGCCTGCTCAGGTTACATCACATATATACCACATCCATCTGATGATGCCGTGGTCATGTACTCCCAACTTTACATCTTGGTGGGTCATCCCAGTTCATGAAAAGCAGCTCTGGTTCCATGGGAAATTGGTGGCCCCTGGTGAAGCATTCCATCTGTACTAAAGCCTAGTAGCAGGCCAACAGTGTTTCTCAAATGGAAAGCAGTCCACAGGGATCCCTGGGTGGCACAGCGGTTTGGCACCTGCCTTTGGCCCAGGGCGCGATCCTGGAGACCCGGGATTGAATCCCATATCAGGCTCCCGGTGCATGGAGCCTGCATCTCCCTCTGCCTGTGTCTCTGCCTCTCTCTCTCTCTCTCTCTCTGTGTGACTATCATAAATAAATAAATTAAAAAAATTTAAAAAATTAAAAAAATTAAGGAAAGCAGTCCACAGTGATGGCAGAGCTTAACCCCAACTTTAAGGGTGTGTGCTGTGGTATGCCTGTGTGCTACTGCCAACTCGACCACCATTGTTTTGAATGGATCAGGTGACCCAAGTGCCAGAGCAGCTTGCATAGCAGCTCACTCCATTTGCAAATCCTTCTTTTCTGAATCACACTCAAAACAAGCAGCTTTTCTGGACAACTGGTAAATGGGTTGGAATAATACCCTCAAATAAAGATGACATTGCCTCCAAAATCCACTTCTTTTTTCGACCACAGGAGGGCAACATGCAACAATTATCCTTTACAAGATATATCTCCACATGACCCACCAACTGGACCTCCAGAAATATCACTGCAATAAATGGGCTCTGAATTTTGTTGGATTTATTTCTGAACTTCTAGTATGCAAATGTCTGTAAGTAAGTCTATAATAATTGTTAATTCTTGCTCATTAGGTCCAATCAGCAGTGTGGTGTCTTATGAGAGGAAAACAAGATCAAGATCCTTGAGAAAATATATGCACATCATATACCTGGTAAGAGCTTTGGATCCAGAATACATGAAGAATTCTTAAAACTGAGTAATAGGAAATATATAACTGAATTTTAAAAAGTGAAATACTTGAACAAGTACTTTAGGAAACTAGATAGATGACGATGGATAGATAATAGATAGATAGATAGATAGATAGATAGATAGATAGATAGATAGATAGACATATTTTATTTAAATTCAATTAGCCAATATATAGTACATCATTACTCTCAGATAGTGTTCAACAATTAATCAGTTGCAGGATGCCTGGGTGGCCTAGCAGTTGAGCACCTGCCTTTGGCCCAGGGCATGATCCTAGAGTCCCCGGATCGAGTCCCACATCGGGCTGCCTGCATGGAGCCTGTTTCTCCCTCTGCCTATGTCTCTGCCTCTTTCTCTCTGTGTTTTTCATGAATAAATAAATACAATCCTTAAAATATATATTTATCAGTTGCATATAACACCAAGCATTCATCACATCACCCAATCTCCCCCATTCCCCCATCTCCCCTCTAGCAACTCTCAGTTTGTTTTCTATAGTTAAGAATATCTTATGGCTTTTTATCCCTCTCTAATGACTTCACACTCAGCTTTCCCTAAAAAAAAAATTAAATTTCAAGTTGGCTTTTATAAAAAAGTGCTTTATAAAAAACATTTATAATTACTTTTGACATAAAATTTATCATAATAATGATTTAACTTGTTAAAAGAAATGCTTATTTTTTTAATAATCTTAACTATCTAGTAGATGTAATGCTAATTTATTCCATCAGTATATATAAATTTAGGACAAATGTCCAAATAGAGTAAAAATGAATGCATGTATTATATGTAATGCTGATAACTCTGAAGATATAGCTGTTTTTATTAAATAAACAATATTAAACTTGTCTCTTTTTATGAAAAGGAAACAATATATAGAGATGTCAAATAGGGAACAAAAATATTTTCAATATAATTGATCAATGGGAAAATGCAATGAAGACCATAGTGAGATACCATGACCCACACTAAGAATGAAATGACTACTCATATGGGAAGCAAAAATGCAGATCTTTGTACTCACAGGCAACAAAATGAGTTGAGAAAAGTAAAGGGGAAATTTAAGTCAAATTTGGGTTATGTTAAAGCTACCCTGGCACATCTCATTTCTTACCCATCCTTCTGCCCAGTTTTCACAGTGATTTCTCTTTTATCTATGTCGTTTATTGCTCCTCTTTTTGGTTTTTATGAACAAATTCTAAGGACATAAGATAAATGATTAATGACTACCAAAGTATAGGCACTTTGCTTTCCCCCCAGCTGCCAATCAAGTCCCATTTGGAGGTTAAATATTTTTCCTACTCTTCAGATATCATTAAAATGTTACTGTTTCTACATGGTAATATTTTGACATAAATAATCTCATTATTTTCTGAATGAACATTTGTTATCACTTCTCTGTTAATGCTGAAGGGCAAATATGAACACCTTACCACCATGTTCAAAATATCTCACTAATTAATTGTCCTTAAAACTGGAGTGAAGAATGAAGTACCTGACTTAGACTCCGGACCCCATGTGATCCCATCTATGTTGGTCTTTCTTGTCCCATTTGGATCCTTTTGCTTCTCTCTTTGCATGGCAGCTACATTTATCTTTTGTTTGTTTGTTTGTTTCTTCAGTTCTAGCCCTGAGATCATCTAGACCTTCCAGCAATGGAAAGCCCTGGGATGGCAAATGTCCACAGGCATCAGCTTGTTAGACACAACAAATTCTATCAACCTCATTGCTGACCTACTGAGCTGGAATCTGCATTTTCAAGAGGAAAAGAACCCAGAAGATTTACCTCTATTACAGTTTGAGAAGCACTATATATACCACCTCCCACTGTGGTCTTTGTTTTGTTTTCCTTTTGTTTCTCCTCTGACCTCTGCCTAGCAAAGTTTCTCCTGTGTTTTCAGATTAAAGCAGGAAGTTCAGTGTAGGTCTGGAATGTGACCTGCAGTTCGCAAGAGGGTTGACAACTGTATTTAAATTTGGCTCCTGTGCATGTTGGCCATGTCTATGTCTTCGCACTTTTGGGGATTTACCCCAAAGATTCAGATGCAATGAAACGCCGGGACACCTGCACCCCGATGTTTCTAGCAGCCATGTCCACAATAGCCAAACTGTGGAAGGAGCCTCGGTGCCCATCGAAAGATGATGGATAAAGAAGATGTGGTTTATGTATACAATGGAATATTCCTCAGCCATTAGAAATGACCAATACCCACCATTTGCTTCAACGTGGATGGAACTGGAGGGTATTATGCTGAGTGAAGTAAGTCAATCGGAGAAGGACAAACAGTGTATGTTCTCATTCATTTGGGGAATATGAATAATAGTGAAGGGGAATATAAGGGAAGGGAGAAGAAATGTGTGGGAGATATCAGAAGGGGAGACAGAACATAAAGACTTCTAGCTCTGGGAAATGGACTGGGGGTGGTGGAGGGGGAGGAGGGCGGGGGGTGGGGGTGAATGGGTGACGGGCACGGAGGGGGACGCATGACGGGATGAGCACTGGGTGTTATTCTGTATGTTGGTAAATTGAACACCAATAAAAATTAATTTATTAAAAAAAATTTGGCTCCTGAAAGGAATCCAGGACTTTGGCCTTAATAAAATCGTGTGTGGTTGATTAACTCAGAAGATCATACTTATCAAGGGACTCAGAATACCAGCATTTTTAGATAAATTGAAGTTTGCACAAAACTATCAGAAGTGTCATCTGTTCTGGAAAATAGTAGCATGAAGCACAATTTCAACTGTTAACATTAGAACTGTATGCAATGGCTTGATGTTTATGATTTCAGAGTCTGTAATACCTATAGGACACCTGGACTTCTCTTACAGATTCAAATTTACAATTCCCAGAAGAACAGCTTAGTTTTGTCCTAAAGGGAATCCTTGGGTGCTATTAGGGGACGTTTAGCTCTTCACCTCTTTTTCTTCTGGCAAAAATCACACCATTGTACAATTGGTTGACTCCTGTGTTTGAAGCAAATTTATATAAACACCATTTTCCTGAATTTGTAAATGAAGCCTCCAAAATGAATCAGTGCTGTTACTTCTGCTTTGTCATTCCAGTGCTACTATATTTTTTCTACTTTAGTATGTGTAATTGTTGAAAGGATCTCCACAATTTCTTACAGGATATAGGTAAGAGAGAGTTTCTATAGCATTCATTCTTCACACAAAAATTCAAATTACTGTATAATTTATAATTTTAGATCAATTTACTAGATGCCAAAAATGGCATGCAAAAAAATGTAAAACCCTTAATTAATTTTCTGTATATCTTAGTTTTGTGAATAAATCTGGATAAGCAAAATACTTGTAAAACTGAAAATTTTCATCTTAACATAATTTATTACCTTTCTAACATAACTATAATGACTATAAGTTTTCGTGAAGTAGAATGTTAAACAATTTAAATTGAATTCTAATATCAGGTCATGTTTCCTACACAATAAATCTTTCTGGATATCCTGATTAGATGATCTATTTTTTTTAAAATCACATTCTGTGATTTAAGTTTTAAGGTGAGTCATACACATATTAACTCCTCCAACCTTTCTCCCACTTCTTGCAACAATTTCAGTATTTTTAAAGTATATTAACAGGGAGTTTATAGAAAATGCCCCTCCACTGCTCTTCTCACTTTATGTCTTAATAGGTTCATCACACAAGTTAAAATAAGAATTTTCAATTATTTAATGATTTTGGACTGCATTTTGGAGAATCTATTCTAAATAAAAATACATTTAACAATTGGAATTTTGGTATTTCTAAAGAAATGAACAAGTGACTACTCAAATCTAGATGAAGTCCTATCACACTAGATATGATGGGGATGGGAAACTATGTTTCTGGCTTTTTTGACGTGTAGAGTGGTAGCCTTTGTCTGATACTAAGACCCATGTGATGCTAAAAAGATCAGTCTTTAGCTATTCAAAAAAAATGTATCTAGTTTATGTAACCTCTTTAATGTCCTTTCTCAAGTTTCTTTCCATGTCCTTCTTCTTTTTACCTTCTCCACTTTCTAGTGGATGGGTCATCCCTAAGTATGCCTTCAGCCACCCAAATGACTCTCAAGTCATTTTTTCTACTAAGCTTTAGTAGGCTCATACTACTAAGCTCTCTTACCTGGATGGTCAGAGGGCTCTTTCTACCCATTCGCCATGTATCTCTTCCCTCCTGCACATCTAGAATGTCATCAAGTCCTAGTAACTACATTCTGATTTATTTTTATCTCTTTGTCCTCCTCATCCCTTCCAATATTACATTACATATAAACTAAGAATTTTACATACATTTGAATCAACTAGAAGGGATTTTTAAAATGCAGATTATTAGACTTCATTCTTTACCCACCGAGTCAATGTCTACAGTAATACCTCAAAATCTGTATTTTGTATAAGAAGTTCCCCAGACAACTCTTATGTGTAATCTGGTTTGAGAATCACTGGACAATAATAAGAGTTTCCTAATTAGTGCTCTTGACCTTAGTTTCCCCTCCATGTAGCATATTCTCTGCACTAAAAAATATTTAATTTAAAAATTATTTTGGGGTGCCTGGTTTGCTCAGTTGTTTAAGTGTCTGACTCTTGATTTCAGCTCAGGTCATAATCTCAACGTTGTGAGATTGAACTCTATGTCCAACTCCTCACTTAATGCAGAGTCTGCATGAGATTCTCTCCCTCTCCTCCTGCACTCATGTGCTCTGTCTCTCTCTCTCTCTAAAATAAATAAGTAAAATATTTTTTAAAAATTATTTTATGATGCTACTCCTTGTCTTAAAAGTTTTTGCTGCATACCTATTGCCTGAGGAATAAAGTTCAAGGTCTTTCACATTGGAGTTTAATTTATTTTATCACAATTAAAACTTTTTTTCCCCTTCTTTTCCCCTCAACCATGTTGGAAACAGAATTCCCGAGCACACCCAGGTCTCCCATAAATTTCCCTAACACACTCAGGTAGCCCATAAATTTAGTAATTTAATAATCATGTTAAAGATGTCTTTCTTTTTTTTTCTAAATCTGTAAATTCCTGTACCTTTTTGGAACTGAAATAATTTCATTTTCTATTAACCTCAATTCCCTAAATTCATTTTCATATATTATAACAGCAGTAAATAAAATTAAGAGCATTCTGATTAGTCTATGGCTTTATTTCAAATACTATCTCTTTTCTTCATATACAATCTTAGTGAATGTTCTTTTTATAATTACTGCATTCCATTTCAGGGGTCATCCAGTAACAAGATGGATACTAAAAATGCAACATTGCTGACAAAGTTTGTTCTCTCAGGATTCACATATCAACCACAGTGGCAAATACCCCTGTTCCTGGTGTTCTTGGTGATATACCTCATCACCATTGTGGGAAATCTTGGACTAACTGCTCTCATCTGCAATGATCCTCAGCTTCACATCCCCATGTACTTACTCCTTGGGAATTTAGCCTTTGTAGATGCTTGGGTATCATCCACAGTGACTCCCAAGATGCTGGTCAACTTCCTAGGCAAGAGTAACATTATATCTCTTTCTGAATGCATGACACAATTGTTTTCCTTTGTATTTAGTGCAACCACAGAATGTTTTCTCTTGGCAACAATGGCATATGATCGCTATGTAGCTATATGCAAACCTTTACTTTATCCAATGATTATGACCTATAGACTTTGCACCTGGCTGTTAGTCTCATCATTTGTATGTGGCTTTATTCATTCTATAGTTCATATAGGCTTTTTATTCAGATTAACCTTTTGTAATTCTAAAATAATACATCACTTTTACTGTGACATCATGCCATTATTTAAGATTTCCTGTACTGACACTTCAATTAATGTTCTGATAGTTTTTATTTTCTCTGGGTCAATACAAGTATTTACCATTCTGATTGTTCTGGTCTCTTATACACTTGTTCTCTTTACAATCTTAAAAAAGAAGTCTCTACAAGGCATAAAGAAAGCCTTTTCCACCTGTGGAGCCCATCTCTTATCTGTCTCCTTATACTATGGCTCTCTTCTCTTCATGTATGTGCGCCCTGGATCTGCAAAATCGGATGATCAAGATATGATGGACTCTCTATTTTACACTATCATAATTCCTTTGTTAAATCCAATTATCTACAGTTTGAGAAATAAGAAAGTTATAGATTCATTGAGAAAAATGTTAAAGAGAAATGTTTAGATCTCATACTATTATTATCTGTTCTCTTTTTTATTAAAACCATCACAAAAATTAAGTAGACTATATATGGCTCTGTTTGTGGTAAGTGTGCAAAGATTTTGCAATTGTAATTGCCCCAGTGTTTAATGATTTATTAAACATGTTCATATTCTACTAGAATAACTGAAGCATAAAACAAAAACATTTTACGTACTTACATATTCTTTATTGTAGTTTTATAAAATCATTAAGTACTATAGAGTGAAGTTCCTCTGAATAGGAATTATTACTTATATAGCCTGGAGGCTCATACACATTTAGCTCCATAGTGGAGGCAGGTTTATGTTTGAATGAACGGAGACAAATCCCAGGGATTCTGCTAGCCATTAAAATATCTCTTTAGCCAATAAAGATCTACTTTATTTGGAGCATGGTGAATTTCACTTCATGTGGGGATTCAACTCTCTTAACACTGAGGGAAATAAAAAGAAATGGGAGAGCAATGAGGAAAATATGAAAAGGAAGTTAAGACAGTGAAGGTCAAGCCAGATTTTAAGAGATGGTCTTAGCCCAGTGTGTGTGTATGAGAAATGAGACAGACTGGGGTTTGGGGGCGGGGGAGGTTGCCTCTCATTGTCTATGGTGCCTTCTACATACCCTTTCTAGCTGTGTTTGTATGTTATAGAGTAATCTGAAAAGCTTCACTAAATCAGAAAGCTAAGAGACAAGACTGCAGAATTTAAGTGGGAGGGTCATGGAAAAGAAAAGAGAAGTAACAGAATAGGAAGGAAATGGTCCATCCTCCTAGAATTTTCTTTTAAAGGATAAAGCTAGTTAGATACATCAGCGATATTTAATTTTTTAAATCTGTTGTTGACACACAGCTTCAAATGTATTTTTCCAAAATTAAAATAATGCTAAGATGATATGATGTCAGAGTGCCTGGTGGGTGGCTGGGAAAGACATGCAAATGAGCAAGATTTTGGATGTTTTCTGTCCTAAGAGTTTTTAAATGTTAGCCTTTTTCTACCCTATACTCCAAGTAAAATGAGTGACTCATCTTCAAGTCCACTCCTTCCCTTCCTTTCTCAAAATTCAAATTCCAAACACTTTCTTACTGATACTACTGAAGCCCTGGCCCTGCTTCTGCATTTTGCAAAACCCCAGTTACTTATCTTTTATATCCTGATACTATTCCTTCTATATTATAGCCACCAGGTTATTCTTCATAAACAACTCTGACTAAATCATATCCCTTTTCAATAACTTTTTTTAAAAAGATTTTGTTTATTAGAGAGAGAGAGAGAGAGAGAGAGAGATTGAGAGCACTAGCAGGGGGAGGAGCAGAGGGAAGAGCAGACTCCTCACTGAGAGGGGAGCCCAATGTGGGGCTCCATCCTGGGATCATGACCTAAGACAAAAGCAAACCCTTAAACAACTGAGCCACCCAGGTGGTGCCCTTTTTAAATAACTTTTAATGGGTTGTCACTGCCACCAGATTATGTGCAAATATAGTATATATCTTGATCCACATACATATACATTAAAGCCCTCAGGAAGAAAAAAGTAGAAAAGTAGGTGGATCACAGCTAAGCTGTTTTTATGTTTTTCCCCAAGAAAATCTGTAATATTGTATATGTTTATAGTCTTTAAATGTTTTGTTGCTGTATAATATTCTCACTGTATGACAGCCTTCTTTAATTGTCTTGATTTTTATTTGTTCATTCATTATTACAACCTAAGACTGTATTGATAAAGCAACAATCAGTATCTACTGCCATCATAATAGTCTGATTCCCTAAGTGACATCTTCCTTGAATAAGAAGGCTCACAGTAAGCTGAGTATCAAATGTGATATGTTACCTGTCAAGTCTTACATCAGGTTTTTATGAGTCTAGGTCAGAAAATTGGGGGCCTCTCGAAAGCTCAGACTTTGGTGACTTTCTGCCACCTCCTTTGTGCATGTCTGGTCTATAGATTCTCCTGTACAATACCAACTACTTTATGCCTTCCAGAAATTCACCAAAATTTCTAATCCATTGATGTGATCCCATTCTCTGTTTTAGATATTTCTATCTTTGTACTTCATTTTTGTTGCTTCCATGGCACATGGGAAAAAAGATAAAATATACATTGGTGCAAAAAACAGTTTGCACAAGATATTCTGCGGATTCCTTTATAAACTAGAAAATTACATATGTATTATCTGATGATTAAGTATAAAGGATAATATCACATTGCTAAGTTCACTTGGTTGTCTAGAACACTGATGACATGTGACTAAACCATCCCATGAAATTACTAATGACTCACATGAAATTCTTTATTATCTAGGTGTATTCACTTTACACACCTGGAGATTTAAAAGAACTCATTATTCCTCTCTTTGTATATACAATGATATACATATCTATTTTTTTCTTGCCATATTATAATACCTTCTACTCTTCAGAAGATTTCTGACCAAATTATCCAACAAATTTGTATTCAAAGAAACAAAAGAACTTAGATTTAGATTAAAACAAAGAAACACCAAACGAAATGAATAGTATTTCTAAAGTTTGGTTTGTTAACTGACTATGGCACAATATTACTGATGCATATTAGGTACATGGTAAAATCCTCTCTTCTATGCTTTTTGAAAGTTCTTTTAAAAAACAGGTTCTCAAACTTGGGCTTAGAATCGACTAGAATAGAAAGCTTATTAAAACCCAGATAGGCAGACTCTAACAATAGTTTTTGATTCAGCAATGTTTATGCTGCTGGTTGGTTTAGAACCATACTTATAGAATCACTGTTTTGAACTAAGTTTCAGATCTTCTCCAAATTCATATGTTGAAGTCCTAACCCTACTGTGCTGGTACTTGAAGGGTGGCCTTGGGAATGCAGCCTTGGGAGGTAGTTAAATTATGTCATCATAATGGTGGGGCCTTTAGGATGTGATTAGTGTCCTTATAGAGAGAAAGATGGAGGGTAGCTTTCTCCCTTTACATGAGTACTCACCCAGGAAAGGCCATTAAGCACACTGAAAAGCCAGCTTTCTATAAGCCAAGAAGCAGGATCTCACTGGCACTTAATCTTGAATTTCTCATCCTCCAGTACTGTAAGAAATATATATCTGTTGCTTAAGCTACCCAGTGTATGGTATTTTTTACAGCACCAAGCAGAGCAAGACAACCACTGTTTTAAAATAATCAGTGAAGGGCAGCCTGGGTGGCTCAGCAGTTTAGAGCCACCTTCGGCCCAGGGCATGATCCTGGAGACCTGGGATCGAGTCCCACGCCGGGCTCCCTGCATGGAGCCTGCTTCTCCCTCTGTCTGTGTCTCTGCCTCTCTCCCTCTCTCTGTGTCTCTCATGAATAAATAAATAAAATCTTTAAAAAATAGATTCATCTTTAAAAAAAATAAAATAATCAGTGAAGCAAAACTGTAATAATAAGATATTTAGAGACCAATCAAAATGGAGTTTCCACACACCTTCGATTTCCTATTTAAATAGCCCTATGCAAATATTCTAAACATTTTCACTCTTTGTAGTCTACTTTCTTCTCTGTTTCGGGCAGGTATATGTAGGTTTCAATAGGACATCTCTTATAAAGGATGAAGAGCTATGGATCTTTCTATAACTTTTTCTTGGGAACCATGGTGGACAGTGATGGTGGACAAACAAAATGTCATTGCCTCATTTCAATAAGGTTAAGAGGAGGGAAATTTGTCTATTAGAAAAAAATTGTCAAGTTGGATCCACCTTTGTGCCATTTTTCTAAAAAAAATTTCATATTTAAGATTTTCAACTTGCTGCAATAATATGATGTTTATCTCTTCTGAGGAGATACCCTCTGAGTGAGACTTATTTGACAGTAATAACTGACAATCTTATGATATTTCCTATACTTTTTAGGAAAGAAGTTCATTATATGTACAGTCAGCATTAAAGGAATTTCAAAGTGTCAGAAGTTGTAAGATTGAAACAAAAAACAATACCCAACTATACACCGTTTATAAGAAACCTACTTGAAATATAAATACCCCAAAATAAGGCATAAAAGGATGGGAAAGAAAACATATTATGAAAATATTAGGAAAAAATATCAATATCAACCAACTTGATATTATTGACCTTACTGAACACTTCACCCAATAGCAGCGAATACACAGTATTTTAAAGCACACAATTAACATCTATAAAGATATAATAAATTGCTATGTTGGATATGTTACTACATGTGCTTTTTGTTTGTTTGAAATATTCCATTGCACTCCATTCTTCTTTGAAATAAATTATATTGAAGAGATATTTTAAGATATGGAAGGACATTTTTAATTTGTTATAACTATTATTTCTTAAGAATTTCAAAGCCATTTATCCTCACTGAAGAAAAAATTACTAACTAAAGCCAGAGAACTTATGCCTCCCAAAAGAATTTAACGGTTACCAGAGATCAATGCCCCCAAACAAAGGAGTAAATTTCTTATATTGGTTTCTTTCCTCTCTTATCCCTTTCTTCCCTTTCTTTCCTTCTCTTACTTTTTTCCCTTTCCTCTTTCTTTCCTTTCTTCCTTCTTCTTTCCTATAGGGAGTTGTTAAAAAACTACAAAATTTTTTAAATTGATCTTTTTTGTTTGTTTTTTTAAGAAAGGCCACATGCCTCATTTGGATGTGTCTGGAGCCTTGGAAACTTTTTTTTTAAATTGGAGTTCAATTTGCAAACATATAGCATAAAACCCAGTGCTCATCCCATCAAGTGCCTCAGGGGGGCCTCAGTGCCCATCACCCAGTCACCCTCACCCCCTGCCCACCTCCCTTTCCACCATTCCTTGTTCGTTTCCCGGAGTTAGGAGTCTCTCATGTTCTGTCTTCCTCTCGGATATTTCCCACTCATTTTTTCTCCTTTCCCCTTTATTCCCTTTCACTATTTTTTTATATTCCCCAAATGAATGAGACCATATAATGTTTGTCCTTCTCCGACTAACTTATTTCACTCAGCATAATACCCTCCAGGTCCATCCATGTCGAAGCAAATGGTGGGTATTTGTCATTTGTAATGGCTGAGGAATTTTCCATTGTATACATAGACCACAGCTTCTTTATCCATTCATCTTTAGATGGACACCAAGGCTCCTTCCACAGTTTGGCTATTATGGACATTGCTGCTAGAAACATCAGGGTGCAGGTGTCCTGGCGTTTCATTGCATCTGTATCTTTGGGGTAAATCTCCAGCAGTGCAATTGCGGGCTCGTAGGGCAGATCTATTTTTAACTCTTTGAGGAACCTCCACACAGTTTCCCAGAGTGGCTGCACCAGTTCACATTCCCACCAACAGTGTAAGAGGGTTCCCCTTTCTCCACATCCTCTCCAACATTTGTTGTTTCCTGCCTTGTTAATTTTCCCAATTCTCACTGGTGTGAGGTAGTATCTCATTGTGGTTTTGATTTGTATTTCCCTGAGGAAGACACAAACGGATGGAAAAATATTCCATGCTCATGGATTGGCAGAATTAATATTGTGAAAATGCCAATGTTACCCAGGGCAATTTACACGTTTAATGCAATCCCTATCAAAATACCATGGACTTTCTTCAGAGACTTAGAACAAATTATTTTAAGATTTGTGTGGAATCAGAAAAGACCCCGAATAGCCAGGGGAATTTTAAAAAAGAAAACCATATCTGGGGGCATCACAATGCCAGATTTCAGGTTGTACTACAAAGCTGTGGTCATCAAGACAGTGTGGTACTGGCACAAAAACAGACACATAGATCAATGGAGCAGAATAGAGAACCCAGAAGTGGATCCTGAACCTTATCAACTAATATTCGATAAAGGAGGAAAGATGATCCACTGGAAGAAAGTCTCTTCAATAAATGGTGCTGGGAAAATTGGACATCCACAAGCAGAAGAATGAAACTAGACCACTCTCTTGCACCATACACAAAGATAAACTCAAAATGGATGAAAGATCTAAATGTGAGACAAGATTCCATCAAAATTCTAGAGGAGAACACAGGCAACACCCTTTTTGAACTTGGCCACAGTAACTTCTTGCAAGATACATCCACGAAAGCAAAAGAAACAAAAGCAAAAATGAACTACTGGGACTTCATCAAGATAAGAAGCTTTTGCACAGCAAAGGATACAGTCAACAAAACTCAAAGACAACCTACAGAATGGGAGAAGAGATTTGCAAATAACATATCAGATAAAGGGCTAGTATCCAAAATCTATAAAGAACTTATTAAACTCAACACCAAAGAAACAAACAATCCAATCATGAAATGGGCAAAAGACATGAAGAGAAATCTCACAGAGGAAGACACAGACATGGCCAACAAGCACATGAGAAAATGCCCCGCATCGCTGGCCATCAGGGAAATACAAATCAAAACCACAATGAGATCCCACCTCACACCAGTGAGAATGGGGAAAATTAACAAGGCAGGAAACAACAAATGTTGGAGAGGATGCGGAGAAAAGGGAACCCTCTTGCATTGTTGGTGGGAATGTGAACTGGTGCAGCCACTCTGGAAAACTGTGTGGAGGTTCCTCAAAGAGTTAAAAATAGACTTGCCCTACGACCCAGCAATTGCACTGTTAGGGATTTACCCCAAAGATTCAGATGCAATGAAACGCCGGGACACCTGCACCCCGATGTTTCTAGCAGCCATGTCCACAATAGCCAAACTGTGGAAGGAGCCTCGGTGTCCATCGAAAGATGATGGATAAAGAAGATGTGGTCTATGTATACAATGGAATATTACTCAGCTATTAGAAATGACAAATACCCACCATTTGCTTCAACGTGGATGGAACTGGAGGGTATTAGGCTGAGTGAAGTAAGTCAATTGAAGAAGGACAAACAGTGTATGTTCTCATTCATTTGGGGAATATGAATAATAGTGAAAGGGAATATAAGGGAAGGGAGAGGAAATGTGTGGGAAATATCAGAAAGGGAGACAGAACATAAAGACTTCTAACTCTGGGAGGTGAACTGGGGGTGGTGGAGGGGGAGGACGGCGGGGGGTGGGGGTGAATGGGTGACGGGCAATGAGGGGGATACTTGACGGGATGAGCACTGGGTGTTATTCTGTATGTTGGTAAATTGAACACCAATAAAAATTAATTTATTAAAAAAAATAAAAAATAAAAAAAAGAAAAAAAGAAAAAAAAAAAAGAAAAGAAAACCATAGCTGGGGGCATCACAATGCCAGATTTCAGGTTGTACTACAAAGCTGTGGTCATCAAGACAGTGTGGTACTGGCACAAAAACAGACACAGAGATCAGTGGAACAGAATAGAGAATCCAGAAGTGGAGTCTTGGAAACTTGACTACACTATGTTCTCCTACAAATGTATCTCAAGATCTTGTTTGGAGCTTCTAGCAGAGAAGCACAGCTATTTGTATACCCTTGAGTGACGAATGGTCCTCTATCTGGGAAGGTCATCCTCTTGAACTGGGCATGCAGCTTCAGAAGCAATGCACAGGAAGCAGTGAGAGAGGAAAGGAATACCTGCCTAGCCAGCCAGATTGGCAAATCAACTCTGATGATCAATGGGGTAACAGATGCCCCAGCCAAGTCTTTTTTTTTTAGGTACAATTAACATACAATACCCTATTAGTTTCCAACAAATTTATGTAGATTCATTGACAACTAGTGTTTTCTATATGGATTAAATTCTTCCAATTTGACAAACTCACATAACACTTGGAAAGTAAAATAGGGCAGATGCCCCCTATTTTTTAGTTATACATACATCTTTTTTTATATGAAACTTGTTTCATATAAACATGAACCTTCTTGTGAGACACTAAACCTGGATAAATTTTACCTTTTATTTTTGCACCAAAGTATATTGCATGAGAATGTATACCAAAATAAGCAAAAGAAAAAAAAAACATTCTGTACCTTTAATTATACCCAAGTAAATTTCATGATAATAAAGACATATTTGATAGAAATTTTATTTTAATTACATACATAATGAATATTATATATATAAATTTTTCTTCACCTTGACATTAATGGCTTACATTACTTCTTCTGAGGTATTACCTATGATTTCTGCTGTATTATTATTATTGTTTATAATATAAAAACATTTAGGTTTTATTGTAATATTAGACATCTTAATAAACAGTTAAAATTTACCAAAAGTATATGTATAACCTAAAAAACTTAAATATGTTGATTCTGGAAGATGTAGTAAGCCTTGAATTGTATTCTATGACAATAGCACCTATGAGGGAACTAAGACACAAATGACCAGTAGCAATAACAAAAAAAGATCACTGACTTCTCATCAGAAACAGCATCCCAAACACAATAGGAACATCTTTAAGGTTATGAAAGAAAATAAAATATGTCAACTAAGAATTCTGTATCTGGTGAAAATATGTTTCAAAAATAAAAGCACAGTATAGATATTTTTGGATAATAAAAACTAAGGAAATCAACCATTGGCATCACTATAATAGAGGAATTTCTTAAGAATGAAGAGAAATATGGATCTTCAGGAAGAAATGAACTTTGAAGATGATAATTACATAAATAGAAATAAGCATTTTTCTATTAATTTATTTAAACTATATATTTATATATACATGTAGATGTAATACACATGAAAACTAAGCCTTAAAGTATAAATAGATTTATATGAACACGTATTGTTCAGTTTTGTGTGAAATGGTAATGTATTAACTTTAAGCAGACTTTTAAAAAAAGCTAACAATATATATTGTAATCCTGAAAGCAATCATACATGCATGCAAACGAAGCAGAGAGGTATAAAAAAAACAGATGTTGGAAACATAAAACAAATAGTAAAATCTTAGACCTAAGTCCAATTCTATAAATATTTATGCAATGGAATATTACTCAGTTATCAAAAGAGTTAAATCTTGCCATTCACAACAACACTAATGGAGCCAGACAGCATTATGCTAAGTGAATTAAGTCAGACAGAGAAAGATAAACACCATTTGATTTCACTCATATGTAGAATTTAAGAAACAAAACAAACAAATAAAAAAAGAAAAAAAGAGGGAGGCAAACCAAGAAACAGATTCTGAACTATAGGGAACAAACTGGTGGTTACCAGAGGGGAAGTTGGTGAGGGATCAGTAAAATAGGTGATGGGGATCAAGGAGTGCACTTGTGATGAGCCTTGGGTGTTGTATGGAAGTGTCGAATTACTATATTATACACCTGAAACTAATATTACACTGCATGCTAACTAAATGGAATTTAAATAAAAACTTTTTTAAAATTTAAAAAATAAAAATAGCTGCTAAAAAATAATAAGATCTAAATTTTTCCTGCCAAGAAAATTTTAGGCTCAAATGAAACCATATGAAATCACTGGCAAATGTAATAAAACATTTAGGGAATAAATATTACCAATCTACAAAAACTCTTAATAAACAAAGAGCAGGGAAATCATTTTATGAGTCTAGTATAGTGATATTAATATAAAAGAAATTATTTTGTTTTTAAAAAAGATCAGTATCTCTCTGTACATAGGGACAAAATGCTTATCAAAATATCAGCAATCAAAATATCAGCTTATCAAAATATCAGGGTGCCTGGGTGGCTCAGTCAGTTAAGCATCTACTTTCAGATCAGGTCATGATCTTGGGGTCCTGGGATGGAGTCCCATGTCAGGCTCCTGTTCAGTGTGGAGTCTGCTTCTCCCTCTTCACCTCCCCCCACTTGTGTTCCTATCTCTCACTCTCAAATAAATAAATAAAATCTTTTTAAAAATTCAGCAAATCAAGTGAACTAACCTTTATTCAAATGATGGATATGAAAGAATATCCAATGGAAAAAAGACAGTCTCTTCAACAAATGATGTTGGGAAACCTGGTCAGCAACACGCAGAAGAATGAAACTGGACCACTTTCTTACACCATACATAAAAATAATTTCAAAATGGTTGAAAGACTTAAATGTGAGACAGGAAGCCATCAAGATTCTACAGGAGAAAACAGGAAGAAATCTCTTTGGTTTCTGCTGTAACAACTTCTTATTAGACACATCACCAGAGAAAAGGGAAACAAAAGCAAAAATGGACTATAGGGACCTCATCAAGAGCTTGTGCGCAGTGAAGGAAATAATCAACAAAACTAAAAGGCAGCCTATGGAATGGGAGAAGATATTTTCAAATGATATATCTGAGAAAGGATTAGTGTCCAAAACCTATAAGCAACTTCTCAAACTGAACACCCAAAAAAACAAATAACTCAGGTAGGAAATGGGCAGAAGACTTTTTTAAAAATTTAAATTCAGTTAGCCAACGTATAGTACATCATTAGTTTCAGAAGTAGTGCTCACCAATTTATCAGTTGCATATAACATCCAGTGCTCAGCACACCACGTGCCCTCATCAATGCTCATAACTCAAGTCCCCTCTCCTCCACTCACCTTCCCTCAAGCAACCCTCAGTTTGTTTCCCAGAGTTAAGAGTCTCTCATGGTTTATCTCTCTCTCTCTGATTTCTTCCCATTCAATTTTGTCTTCCTTTCCCTATGTTCCTCTGTGCTGTTTCTTATATTCCACCATGACTGAAACCATATGATAATCGTTTTCCTCTGATTGACTTATTTTACTCAGCATAATACCTTCCATTGCATTGGTAGGAATGCAAACTGGTGTAGCCACTCTGTAAAACAATATGAAGTTTCCTCAAAATGTTAAAAATAAAGCTACCCTACCATCCAGTAATTTCACTACTGGGTATTTACCCAAAAGATACATAAATACAGATTCAAAGGGTCACATGCACCCTGATGTATAACAGCATTATCAACAATAGCTAAACTATGGAAAGAACCCAGAGGTCCATCCCCTGATGAATGAATGTATAAAGAAGTGGTATATATGTACAATGGAATAATAACCATTAAAACGAATGAAGAATGGGAGAAGATATTTGCAAATAACATATCAGATAAAGGGCTAGTTTCCAAAATCTATAAAGAACTTATTAAACTCAACACCAAAGAAACAAACAATCCAATCATGAAATGGGCAAAAGACATGAAGAGAAATCTCACAGAGGAAGACATAGACATGGCCAACATGCACATGAGAAAATGCTCTGCATCACTTGCCATCAGGGAAATACAAATCAAAACCACAATGAGATACCACCTCACACCAGTGAGAATGGGGAAAATTAACAAGGCAGGAAACAACAAATGTTGGAGAGGATGCGGAGAAAAGGGAACCCTCTTACACTGTTGGTGGGAATGTGAACTGGTGCAGCCACTCTGGAAAACTGTGTGGAGGTTCCTCAAAGAATTAAAAATAGACCTGCCCTACGACCCAGCAATTGCACTGTTAGGGATTTACCCCGAAGATTCAGATGCAATGAAACGCCGGGGCACCTGCACCCCGATGTTTCTAGCAGCCATGTCCACAATAGATGAAATCTTGCCATTTGCAATGACATGGATGGAGCTAGAGTGTACTATGCTAAGATAAATAAATCAGTCAGAGAAAGACAAATACATATGATCACACTCATATGTAAAACATAAGAAAGAAAACAGATGAACATATAGGAAGGGGCAAAAGAAAAAAAGGAGAGAGGGAAATAAACCATAAGTGACTCTTCATGATAGAGAACAAACTGAGGTTGGTGGAGGGAGGTAGGTCGGGGATGGGCTAAATGGGTGATAGGTATACTGGGTGTTCTAATTTTTTTTTTCAAGGATAGAGTTAGCCACTCTATCTGATTTGTCTTGGGTCAGATCAGATCCTCTCCAAAGAGAAATTGGTCTAGCTTAAGAGACAGAACTAGAAAATTCATTTTCTTTTCAAACCAAAGTTTTGAACCAAGGAATAAATTCATCGTGTTGTATATCCAGCTGCCTACTTGGCATTTCTATGTGAATGTCTAATAAGCATTTCAAATTTATGACGGCCAAGCCTGAGCTTCTTTACTACTATCAATGCCTGATTCTAGTTCTCCTATGTCATTTCTATTTTAGAAATAAAATTTCTATTTTTATTTTAAAAGTGCCCCAAGAGGGCACTTGTTGTGATGAGCACTGAATGTTGTATGTAAATGTTAAATCACTGAATTCCACTACAGAAACTAATATTGCACTGTATGTTAATTAACAAAATTAAAAAAAAATCTATGATCCTGTGTAGAAATTAACAAGCTAAGTCCAAAATTTAGATAAAATGTAAACAAATCTAGAATATCCAAAGCAATTTTTGAAATAATGATTGAAGGACTTACTGATTGATTTCAATGCTACCTATAAAGCTATCACAGTTAACACACAATGATATGGAAATAAGGTCAATGATATGGAAATAAGGTCATATAAATAGATACGCGGAAGACAGAGCAAAGATAAGCTCACACATATGAAGAAACTGACTTTTATCAGACTTGAAACCATTCCAGTGAAGGAAGAAAGTCTTTTCAACATATTATGCTTGAGATACTAGATGCCTATTATAGAAAAAAATAAACCTTGACTATTACCTCTTATCATACACAGTAACTAATTCAAGACTAATCATAGGCCTAAACCTGAAAGCTAAACCATAAAGCTACTAGGCGAAAACAGAATTATCTTCAAGAATCATGGATAGGCAACAGTGTTTAGGCAGGACATAGAGAGCAATAGCATCTAAAAATTATAAATCAAATCATCAAGATGAAATTTTCTGTTTTTGAAAAGATGCCATTACGAAATGAACAGGCAGACCAAAAACTGGGAGAGAATATCTGTAAAACTACATCTGACAACAGATAAGGCAACAAAATAAGTATGAAAATCTACTACAACATAATTAGAAAAACAGTAAATCTTCCAATGAAAAATGGACAGAGTCAATGGACCTTTCCACTAAATGAAATGGGGATCCAATGAAGTGTTTTGAGCAGTGACATTACAGAAGTTGTAACTCTGGGTGCACTATTGGGATAAGGCTGTAGGATGCATGGGTAGAAACTGGGAAATTCATTAGATTCCTTTTGCATTAACACGTGAGAAATGGTGGATTGCATTAGGATGGCAAAAGCGATAGGATTTTGCGTATATTTTGATAGTAATGCTGACAATTATTTGATGACTGATCATATTTCTTGCCTGAGTAGCTCAAAAAATGGAGTCACCACTTTCTAAAATAGAAATGATATAGGAGAACTAGAATTGGGCATTGATAGTAGTAAAGAAGCTCAGGCTTGGCCATCATAAATTTGAAATGCTTATTAGACATTCACATAGAAATGCCAAGTAGGCAGCTGGATATACAACATGATGAATTTATTCCTTGGTTCAAAACTTTGGTTTGAAAAGAAAATGAATTTTCTAGTTCTGTCTCTTAAGCTAGACCAATTTCTCTTTGGAGAGGATCTGATCTGACCCAAGACAAATCAGATAGAGTGGCTAACTCTATCCTTGAAAAAAAAATTAGAACACCCAGTATAGACCTCAATATATAGGTTGAAAGAGCTGAGCAGAACACTAGGATTGTAGGTAGCATCTTCCTAGTTCCACTCTCACACCTGGAGACGAGTCAGAAGAATAAAGGAGCTACAAGAAAAACAACTACAAAAAAAAAGATGAAGGAGAGGGAGAAAATGGAAGAAAGGAGAGAAATATTTAGGCCACACTAAGTGATAAAAGTAGAACTAGAGCTTGGAAAAAGGAAGAACAACACATTTAGAAGGGAAAAAAAGAGATGTAGAAGTCACTCCATAATGTTTTAGACCCATTACAAATATTTATGCCATTAAAAATGGATGAAATTAAGGCCTTCCAAAAGAAAGTAGAGTATTCCCTTTTATTCATTATCTTAAAATTTACAACTAGACCAGTTACCAATATTTATACTAATTTTTTTGTGTATTATAAATCTAAATTAATAGCTTCAATTAATCTAATATGGAAGACCGTGAGATTCTTCTCTCATTTTATTATGAAATGGGGGAGATGGGCTTCTTCAATTATTTCTCAGAACATAAATGATCAACATATTTCCCTTTCTGGGACTATCATTAGCCTTTGAAAAAATAATCCATCAACTGAGAGCCATTGAGGACAGTCCTCTGCTTAATGCTCTCATTCACTTGTTACCTGGTGATTCACACAGACCATTAACATTCTCTATTGAAGATACAATAATGAATCTGAGAGTCTTCTCTGGAGACTCTATTAAAAAGTTTGATGCTTAGAGACTGGGATTAGGGAAATTTATGCAATTGTAAATGTGTGTCTGTAATTTATGTGCAATGCTCAGAGGACATTATTAGGGAATTAATAGGTTTTTCTTAGGGAAGGTAACATTGCTGTTTCAAATAAGAAGACATAATTCTCATTTTACCTAATATTGATATGTAAAACGTGTTTACACAATGTTTATAAAACCCAAAAGCCAACCTTGGCATTAAGGACAGAGATTTTTCCCCTCTGCTCTGGACCTAGAGCCAAACTGATTCCACATCCTCCCACTTCTCACCGTTATCAAGCTGAGGTTAACTCATTAGAGCAAGATGCTAATGGTTATGACTGTTCTCTGAAATTTCTGATAACCCTCTTCTCTGCTTGTCAGGACTTACTCTTTTTCCCTCTAGCATCTAACTCTATTTTCCAGTCCATACCTTCCTGGGGACTCCTTGGCTTTGACAGTCCTCAAACCTAGTTACTACTCCAAAAGATGTCTCTTTTTTCTAATCTGAATTAAAAGTTGGCCCTATGCTTGGGTGGCTCAGTGGGTTAAGCATCTGCCTTTGGCTCAGGTCATGATCCTAGGGTCCCCCTCTGCTCATCCTCTCTCTTGCTATTTCTCTCTCTCTAATAAATAAATACATAAATAAATTAATTAATCTTTTTAAAAAATTAAAAAAGCTGGCTTCAAGTTACATTAGTAGAAATCTGTAACAGGAGCACATTGGCTCTTGAAAAATGTGAAGGTTGGGGGCATTGAGCCCCCACAGCATTGAAAATCTCAATACTGATTCCCCCCAAATTTAACTACTAATAACCTCTTGTTGACTGAAAGTCTTATGGATAACATAAACAGTTAACATGTATTTTGTACGTTGTATGTATTATATACTGTATACTTACACTGAAGTAAGCTAGAGAAAAGAAAATGTTATTTAAAAATCAAAATGTTCATAATATGTTTTTAAAATCGTTTGTATTTCCTTGGTGTTGGTAGTGATCTCTCCTTTCTCATTCATGATTTTATTAATTTGAGTCTTCTCTCTCTTCTTTTTAATAAGGTTGGCTAATGGTTTATCTATCTTATTAATTCTTTCAAAGAACCAACTCCTGGTTCTATTGATCTGTTCCACAGTTCTTCTGGTCTCAATTTCGTTGAGTTCTGCTCGAATTTTAATTAACTCTCTTCTTCTGCTGGGCGTCGGGTCGATTTGCTGCTTCTTCTCTAGCTCCTTTATGTGTAAGGTTAGCTTTTGTATTTGAGTTCTTTCCAGTTTTTGAATGGATGCTTGTATTGCGATGTATTTCCCCCTCAGGACTGCTTTTGCTGCATCCCAAAGATTTTGAACAGTTGTATCTTCATTCTCATTAGTTTCCATGAATCTTTTTAATTCTTCCTTAATTTCCTGGTTGACCCTTTTATCTTTTAGCAGGATGGACCTTAACCTCCACGTGTTTGAGGTCCTTCCAAATTTCTTCTTGTGATTGAGTTCTAATTTCAAGGCGTTATGGTCTGAGAATATGCAGGGGACGATCCCAATCTTTTGGTATCGGTTCAGACCCGATTTGTGACCCAGTATGTGGTCTATTCTGGAAAAAGTTCCATGTGCACTTGAGAAGAATGTGTATTCAGTTGAGTTTGGATGTAAAGTTCTGTAGATATCTGTGAAATCTATCTGGTCCAGTGTATCATTTAAAGCTCTCGTTTCTTTGGAGATGTTGTGTTTAGAAGACCTATCAAGGGTAGAGAGAGCTAGATTGAAGTCACCAAGTATAAGTGTATTATTATCTAAGTATTTCTTTACTTTGGTTAATAATTCGTTTAAGTATTTGGCAGCTCCCACATTCGGGGCATATATATTGAGGATTGTTAAGTCCTCTTGTTGGATAGATCCTTTAAGTATGATATAGTGTCCCTCTTCGTCTCTCACTACTGTCTTCGGAGTGAATTTTAGTTTATCTGATATAAGGATGGCTACCCCTGCTTTCTTTTGAGAACCATTTGAGTGGTAAATGGTTCTCCAACCTTTTATTTTCAGGTTGTAGGTGTCCTTCTGTCTAAAATGAGTCTCTTGTAGACAGCAAATAGATGGGTCCTGCTTTTTTATCCAGTCTGAAACCCTGCGCCTTTTGATGGGGTCATTAAGCCCGTTCACGTTCAGAGTTACTATTGACAGATATGAGTTTAGTGTCATCATGATATCTATTTAGTCCTTGTTTTTGTGGATTTACCCCGAAGATTCAGATGCAATGAAACGCCGGGGCACCTGCACCCCGATGTTTCTAGCAGCCATGTCCACAATAGCCAAACTGTGGAAGGAGCCTCGGTGCCCATCGAAAGATGAATGGATAAAGAAGATGTGGTTTATGTATACAATGGAATATTCCTCAGCCATTAGAAACGACAAATACCCACCATTTGCTTCAACGTGGATGGAACTGGAGGGTATTATGCTGAGTGAAGTAAGTCAATCGGAGAAGGACAAACAGTGTATGTTCTCACTCATTTGGGGAATATGAATAATAGTGAAGGGGAATATAAGGGAAGGGAGAAGAAATGTGTGGGAGATATCAGAAAGGGACACAGAACATAAAGACTTCTAACTCTGGGAAATGAACTAGGGGTGGTGGAAGGGGGGGAGGGAGGGGGGTGGGGGTGAATGGCTGATGGGCACGGAGGGGGACACTTGACGGGATGAGCACTGGGTGTTATTCTGTATGTTGGTAAATTGAACACCAATAAAAATTAATTTATAAAAAAAAATAAAAATAAATAAAAATCAAAATGAAGAGAAAATAACATTTACAGTATCATACCATAGTTATATATTATTAAAAAATCCACGTATAAGTGGACCCACCCAATTCAAATCCATATTGTTCACAGGTCAATTGTATTTCCAATTCCCCCCACCAACACCAAATTTCCCTGAACTATTCACATATAAGAAACTGGATACTGGCCCTATTCGGGGCCACAGTATAATCAATTATTAACGATGGCAAAATAGAGTGGTGAAGTGTATAAACTCTCAATTTAGAACCCTGGGTTTTGAAGTTTGGCTTTACCACTTAACTAGCCATAGAGCCCTTAGTAAAAGTCATAAACTCTGTGTGCCTCTGTTTCCTCATTCGTAAGTTGGGGCAATAGAGAGAATAACATCATTGACTGTAAAAATTTCTTGTGTAGATTTCTAAGGGCAATTATTGCATTTAATGCAGAATCTGCCACATAGAAAGAGCCAAATGCTAGCTTAGAATATTATAATAGTCTTGACAAAACTGAAGTCTTGGAATTATGTGTATACAACTTCCAGGTCAAAGAACAAAATCACAATAGATGTACTTGAACACGTGGAATCTTTTGTTACATTTAGATATTGAATATTCTAGTCAGTTTTCAAGTGTGAATGAATAGGACCTCTCATGGCTTTCTACAATGTTGAGGCATTATTTCTTATTTAGATGGCATTTTGTTTAATTACTAGACAAATCTATTCCTATTTATTTATTTATTTATTTTTATTATTTTTATGTATTTTTTTAACCTCAGTTTTATTGATCTATAATTGACATATAACATCATATAAGTTTAAAATATGAAATGTAATTATTCCATATTTGCATATATTGCAAATTGATGAACAGTAAGTCCAGTTAACACCCAACATCATATGCAGTTATAAAATTTTTTGGTCAGGATGAGAACTTTCAAGAACCTCTCTCCTAGCTATTTTTATTTTTATTTTTTTTTCCTAGCTGTTTTTAAATATGCAATATGGTATTGTTAATTACAGTCACTATGCTGTATATTACAGCCCCATGATTTATTTATGGTATATATAGAAATATTCTTCTTTTTGTACCTTCTGAACCCCTTAACCCAGAATTATAAACGGAAATATACTTTGGGGGGATATTTTTTGACCCCATTCACCCATTTTATAACTGGAAATATACCTTTTTATTTGTACTTTAAAAAATATTTTATTCATTTATTTTAAAAAGGGAGAGAGAAGGCATGGGAGAGAGGGAGAGAGCACACAAGTAGAGGAAGAGGCAGAGGAGGGAGAGGCAGAAGCAGATTCCCCACTGAGCAGGGAGCCTGACATGGGCCTTGATCCCAGGATCCCGAGATCATGACCTGAGCTGAAGGCAGACATTAACCAACTGAGTCACCTGAGCACCCTTTATTCGTACCTTTTGACTGCCTTCACCCATTTGCTCAACCCCTTACCCCAGGTAACCACCAATCTGTTCTCTTTATCTATGATCTTAGATTTTGTTTAATTTCAGATTTCACATATAAGCAAGACCATATGGTATTTATCGTTTTCTGTCTGACATTTCATTTAGCATAATGTCTTCAAGATCCAGACATGTTGTTGCAGATGGCAGAAGTTCCTTTATTTTTAGACTAAATGATAGTCCTGTGTGTGTGTGTGGTGTGTGTGTGTCTGTATCACATTTTCTTTGGTGGCTTTAGTATTTTCCACAGTGGCTTCACCAATTCACATAGCTACCAATAGTGCACTAAGGTTCCCCTTTTCTCCACATCCTCACCAACACTTGGTATCTCCTCTTGACAATAATAGCCATTCTAATTAACAAGTATGAGGCAATAACTCATTGTGGTTTTGATTTGCATTTCCCTGATGACTAGTGATGCTGAATACTTTTTCATGTACCTGTTGGCCATTTCTATATCTTCTTTGGGAAATGTGTCTACTCATGTCCTCTACTTATTTTAAATCAGATTGTTTTTTGCTGCAGAGTCGTGTGAGTCCTTATGTACTTTGTATATGAGCCTCATCAGACATATGGTTTACTAATTTTTTTCTTTCATTCCATGCCTTTAATTCTGCTGATTATTTCTTTTACTGAGCAGAAGCTTTTTTATGTAGTCCCCCTTATTTTGCTTTTGTTGTCATCCAAAAAATCATTGCCATTATCAATGCCAAGAAACTCCTTCTTTGTGTATTCTTCTAGGATTTTTACAGTGTCAAGTTTACATTTACATCTTTAGTCCATTTTGAGTTGATTTGGCCGAGCAGTATAAGATTTGGTCCAATTGCATTCTCCCAACACCATTTATTAGAGACTAACTTTTGCCCATTGAGTATCCTTGGCTTCCCTCTCAAAAATTCGACTATATATATGTGGGTTTATTTCTGGGCTCTTGATTCTATTTCATTGATTTGCATGACTGCTTTTGTGCAATTACCATACTGTTGGTTTCTGTACCCTTGTAGCATGGTTTAAAACTAGTGTGATGTCTCCAGCTTTGTTTTTCTTTCTCAAGACTGCCTTGGATTTAGGGTCTTTTGTGGTTTCATATAAACCTTGTATTGTCTTTTCTATATTGTTAAAAATGCCACTAAATCTTTGATTAAATTTTGAGACGGATTGCTTTGAACCTACAGATAGCTTTAGATAGTATAATACAGTTTAGCAATATTACTTCTTCCAATAAATGAATATGGGATATCTTTCCATGTATTTGTGTCTTCTTCAATTTATATAATCAATGTAGTTTTATATAGTTTTATATAGTTTTCAGTATACAGATCTTTCACCTTCCTGGTTAAATTCGTCCTAAGTATTTTATTGTCTCTGAGGCTATTGTAAATGGTACTGTCTTATTAGTCTTTCAGATGTTCCTTGTGAGTGTATAGACACACGACTGATTTTTGTACATTGATTTTGTATCCTGTAGCTTCACTGATTTTGATTAGTTCTCACAGTTTGTTAGTGGTCTTTAGAGTTTTCTGTATAATAACATCGTGTAATTTGCAAAAGAAGACAATCTTACTTCTCCCTTTCCTATTTAGATACCTGTTATTTCTTTTTCTGTCTGATTATGCTGGCTAGGACTTACAGTACTATGTTGAATAAAAATGATTAATGTGGGTACACTTGCCTTCTTCCTAATCTTAGAGGAATAGGTTTCAACCTTTTACCATTGAGTGTTGTGTTAGCTGTGTGTTTGTCACATATGGCTTTTATAAGTTTGTCACATATGGCTTCTATACCCATTTATTTTAAAGGGTTTTTACCATGAACTGTTGAACTCTGTCAAATTATATTTCTGCATCTATTGAGGTCATCATGTAGTTTTTTTTTCTTTCATTCTACTCATGTGGTATATTTGCATTTATTGATTTGTGTATGTTGAATCAACCTTGCATCTGAGGGATAAATCCACTTGATTATGGTGTGTGATCCTTTTACTGTGCTGTTGAATTTGATTTACTAGCATTTTCTCAAAATTAATGCATCTACATTCAGGGATATTGGCCTGCAGTTTTATTTTATTTTTGTGTTCTTTTATGGTTTGGTATCAGGATAATCTGGCCCTGTAAGATAAGTTTGGGAACGTTCCTTCCCCTTCAACTTTTTTGGAAGAGTTTGAGAAGGATTAGCCTTAATTCTTAAATGTCCATAGAATTTACCACTGAAACCATCCAATCCTGGGCTTTTCTTCGTTGGTAGATTTTAGATTACAAATTCAACTAATTCAATCTCCTTACTAATAATTATTCTGTTTAGATTTTCTATTTCTTCATGATTCAGTCTAGGTAGGTAACAGGTTTCTAGGAATTTATTCATTTGTTTTTGGTTATCCAATTTCCTGGCTTATAACCATTCTTAGTTTTCTTCTATGATCTTTTGTATTTCCATGAATTCCAGTGTAGTGTCCCCTCCTTGTTTATATATTATTAGTCTTCTCTCTTCTTCTCTTGATTAATCTAACTAAAATCTGTCAATATTGTATGTGTTTTTTTTTAAAGCTCTTAATTTCATTTGTTTTTTCTATTGTCTTTTTAGTATCTATTTTTATTTATTTTTGCTCTAAACTATTATTTCCTCCTTTCTGTTCATTTTGGATTTAGTGTGTTCTTCTTTTCTGGTTCTTTGAGTTGTAATGATAGATTATTTATCTGAGATTTTAAAAATATTTTAGCTATTTATTTGAGAATGATAGAAAGAGCACATGAGCAAGATGAGGAGCAGAGGAATAAGCAGGCTTCCCACTGAGTGGGGAGCCCAACATGGGACCCAACCCCGGGACCCCGGGATCATGACATGAGCCAAAGGCAGATGCTTAACCAACTGAACCACTTAAGTGCCCCTGAGATTTCTTTTTTATTAATGTATATACTTATAATTACAGACATACATTTTAGAACTGCTTTTGCTGCACCCCTTAAGTTGTTCAGTGTGTTTCCATTTTTATTTGCCTTGATTTTCTCTTTTATTTTTAATTTTATTTAATTTCAATTTCCATGTATCTGTGAACATTCCAACTTTCTTCCTGTTATTGATTTCTAGTTTTGTACCATTGTGGTTGGAAAAGATATTTGATAAAATTTCTATTTTCTTAAATTTGTTAAGATGTGTTTTGTGACCTAGTATATAATCTATCCTAAAATGGTCTATGTGCCCTTGGGAAGAATGTGTATTCTGTTGCCGTTGGATGGAATATCCTACATTTAACTGTTAGGTCCACTTGGTCTATAGTGTTGCTCAAATCCACTTTTTCCTTATTGATTCTCTTTCTGGATAATACTATTCATTGTTGAAAGTGGGGCATTAAACTCTCTATTATTGTATTGTTATTTCTTCTTTTAGTTCTGTTAGTATTTGCTTTATACATTTAGGAGTTGTGATGTTGGGTGCATAAGTATTTACAATTTTTATATCTTCTTGATACATTTACAGCTTTATTATTATATAATGATCCTCTTTGTCTTTTGTGAGCAAGTTCAGCTTACATTCTATTTTATCTAAGTATAGCTACCCCTGATTTCTTTTGTTTATCATTTGTTTAGAATAGTTTTCCATCTCTGTACTTTCAGCTTATCTGTGTCCTTAATGCTAAAATGAATTTTTTACAAGCAGCATATTGTTGAATCTTATTTTTTATTCTTAAACCCTTCTGCCTTTTGCTTGGAGGATTTTATTTATTTATTTATTTATTTATTTATTTATTTATTTATTTATTTATTATTTATATCAATTTAAATTTAAATTAATTATTAATTGTTTTTTTAATTATTAATTGTTAAGGCTTACTACTGCTATTTGTTAGTTGTTCTCTGACTGTAAATCCTTTCTTCCATTTTCCATCTCTTGGCTGTCTTCTTTTGCAATTTGATGACTTTTTGCGATGGTATGCTCTCATTCCTTTATTATAATCTTCTGTATATTTACTAATGGGTTTTCTTTTGTGGCTTCCATGGAGTTTAGATGAAATATCTAGCAGTTATCTTATTTTAAGTTAGTAACAACTTTGATAGCATAGAAAACTTTATACTTCTCTTCCCATCACATTTTAGGTTAGTGATGTTATAATTTAATATCAAATGTCAAATTATTATAGTGATATTTATTTGCATACATTTGCTTTTTAACTTTTAAACTAGAGCTGTAAGTGATTTATGCACTGCCAATACAATATTAGAGAATGTGACTTTGACTATATATTTACCTTTATTGATGAATTTTACACATTCATATGTTTTTATTTTTTTAAATATTTAAAAAGAGTTTTATTTACTTGAGAGAGAGAGAGTGAGAAGTGAGAAGTGAGAAGTGAGAAGTAAAGGGCAGAGGGAAAGAGAGGAACAGACTTTCCACTAAGCAGGAAGCCCAATGCAGGGCTTGATCACAGGACCCTGAGATCATGACCTGAGCCAAAGGCAAATAGTTAACCAAGTGAGCCACCCAGGCACCCCAATGTTCTCATGTTTTTAAGTGTTAATTAGCATCTTTCTATTTCAGATTGTAGAACACCCTCTAGCATTCCTTGTTAGGAGGTTTAATGGTGATGAACTCTCTGGGGTTTTGTTTGGGAGCTTTTATCTCTTCTTCATTTCTGAAGGATAGCTCTGTTGAGTATAGCATTCCTGGTTAACAGGTTATTTACCTGCAATATTTTTAACATATCACCCCAATCTCTCTTGGCCTACAAAGTTTCTGCTGAGAAGTTCACTGATAATAGGGAGGCCCAATAAGACTAAGTCTTTTCTCTTTCTGGTTTCAAAATCTCTTTTGTCTTTGGTTTTTGACATTTTAATTATAATGTATTTCAATGTAACCCTTTTGAGGTTCAAGTTATATGAGGTCTTTTGAGCCTTGTGAATCTTGATATTCATTTCTCTCCCCACATTTAGGGAATTTCCGTCCATGTGGTGTGGTGTGGTGTGTGTGGTTTAAGAGTTATTTATTCATGAGAGACACACAGAGACGCAGAGACACAGGCAAAGGGAGAAGCAGGCTCTTCACAGGGAACCCAATGTGGGACTCGATCCCGAATCCTGGGATCAGGCCCTGAGCCAAAGGCAGATCCTCAACCGCTAAGACACCCAGGCATCCCCTGTCCATTGTTTTTTAAGTAGACCTTTGTACCTTTATCTTTTTTCTTCTCCTTCCAAGCTTTCCATAATGTCTATATTGTTCCTGTGTTGGTGTCTCATAAGTCCTCCTGCAGGCTTTTTTCACTCTTTTCCATACTTTTTTTTTGGGGGGGGGGGGCCTTGTCCAATTAGATAATTTCAAACAACTTGTCTCTAGTTCATGGATTCTTTCTTCTGATTCATCAAGTCTGCTATTGATGCTCTCTATTGACTATTTCAGACATTGCATTCTCCAGCTCCAAGATTTCTGCCTTTTTTTTTTTTACGGTTTCTATGTCCTTGTTGAACCTTTCATTTTGTTCATGCATTATTTTCCTAATTTCATTTAGCTGCCTGTGTGTTCTTGTAGTTTGCTGAACTACTTTAAGAAGATCATTCTAAACTATGTATCAGGTCTAAGATCTCCATTTCTTTAGAGTCAGATATTGGAGCTTTATTAGTTTCTTCTGGTAGTGTCATTTTACCTAATTCCTTGCTGTCCTTGCATCCTTTTGTTTATATCCATGCATTTCAGTAAGCAGTTCACTCTTCCAGACTTCTTACATTGGTTTGGGCAGGGAAAAACCTTCCTCAGTTGTGTCAGCTTGAGGTACTAGATGGATCAACTGATGGCATCCATGGGCAGGTGAGGTTTGTTATGGGGTCTATTCTGGGTGAGATCATTGCCTATAATCTGAAGTAGTGGTGGTATGTTTGGCGGGGGTGGGGGGGCACCAGTGTTTAAGCTCTGTGGTAGGGTGGGCCTATGGGCTGGGCTCTGTCCTTAAGTAGGCTCATTGTGTGAGCTCTATAGTTTGGCATGGCTCCTAGCTGTATGGAGTCAGGTAGGGCTACTAGTTGAGATTCTCTGCCCAGTGGGAAGCCTGATGTGGGGCTTGATCCCAGTACACTGGGATCATGACCTGAGCTGAAAGTAGCCACGTAACCAACTGAGCCACCCAGGCACCCCTCCTGTATATATTTTTCAATCACAACATCCTTCCTTGCCCTCTCATGTACCAATAATGGCATTTTTCTTTCTTCACTTCTGGTTCTTTTACTTTTTATTTATTTTTCTTCTTGTTTATTTTTTCTTATTTCAGTGGCTGTAACATTCAGTATAATACTGAATACAAGTGGTGAGACTAAGCATCCTAGCATCATTACTAAACTCATTTGGAAGTCTATCCTCTTTTTGCATTTCTGGTAGTGTATGTTTTTAACCAGGGGAAAGAGTATAAACTTCCAAATGACATCATGCTACTTAATTTAGTAACATTCATTAGTAACTAAGTCAGTTTGCTTTGCATTAACAGAGTTTACTATTTAGAAATTGGTGCCAGCAGTTGTTTAAGAGATTCTATTGACAGTCCCAAAGGCCAGTTTGCAAAATGCTCGTAGATAAAATGTACCACCACAGAGACTATCAGTTTTTCTTTTGTCAATAATCTTTGTCAAATCGATCCATTCTTACTAGAATGGCATTGGCAATTATATAACAGGCATTGGGGATGTTAAAATTATCTGGTTTCTTTTGGTAATGATATCTGGCTCTAGAAAATAGTCTAATGAACCAGCCATTTTCTCTTGAAACAAATGTAGTTATTAGTTTCTGATTAATCTAGGTTATGATGAGTCCAAAATCACATTATTCAATGCTGGAACCTGAGGATTTAGTGTAAACCTTTTGCCAAAGAATCTAGTTTGCATGCATAGAGATATTTGCCTTAAAAAGTCATTTGGATCATATGGCCATTATAGCATTATTTGGGATATAGCCCTCTCCATGACTCACAAAGTATGTTTTTGTTCTAGACTAAATTTAAAAATAGATTTCTTCTTGGTTCCTTATGCCCAAATGTGAATTGAAAATGGAATATGGGGGCAGCTGGATGGCTCAGTCAGTTAAGTGTCTGATTTCAGCTCATATAATGATCTCAGGACCCTGGGATCAAGACCCCGGTGAGTTCTGTGCTTAGCGGGGAGTCTGCTCGTCCCTCTGCTCCTCCCTCTGCTTGTGCTCTTGTGGTCTCTCTCTTGCTCAAAATAATAAATAAAATCTTTTTTTTTTCAAAATGGGACATGGACTTAAAGCATATGAGTTTAAAGTATAAAACATCTGGAAAAGAACCCAGATGATCTTAGATTAAGAATATTTTTCTTAAATGGGACATAAAAAACACAAAAGATAAAAGAAAAAATGGTAAACTCAGTCTTTTTTAAATTTAAATTCAAGTTAGTTAATATATAGTATAGTATTGTTTCAGGAATAGAATTTAGTGATTCATCACTTACATATGACACCCAGTGTTCATCTCAACAAGTGCCCTCCTTAATGTTCATCACCTATTTAGCCTATACCTTCACCCACCTCCTCTCCAGCAAGCCTGTTTTTTTCTCTATATTTAACAGTATCTTATGGTTTGCTTTCCTCTCTGTTTTTATCTTATTTTATTTTCCTTCCATTCCTATGTTTATCTGTTTTATTTCTCAAATTCCACAAGAGTGAAATCATATGATATTTGCTTTTTCTCTGAATTACTTATTTCATATAGCATAATACTAGTTCTGTCCATATTGTTGCAAATGGCAGGATTTTATTCTTTTTGATGTCTGAGTTATTACTCAGACACTATACACTATATACTATATACTATACACTATACACTATACACATACTATACACTATACACTATAATGTATACCACTTCTTCATCCATTCATCAGTTGATGGACCTTTGGGCTTTTCCATGCCTTTTAAAAAGGTATCTAAAGTAATTGATACTATCTGCTCATTAATTACAGTTAGTATAATGTTATAAATGTAATGGACCAGTATGATGTTTTGTGAAATGTCAAAATGATCAAGGTCTTCGCAGACCATACTGTGGCAGAAAGAAGAACTAATATAGCTCTGAGACAAAAATATGAAGGTATACTGTTGAGCCTACTAAATTTAAAGGAAAGGCTTCTATGGCCTTACAACTTGAAATGTAGAGGAGGCATTAACTAGGTCAATACCTCATACCAAGTGGCAAGGGCAATGTTCATTCGATCCATTAAAGTTACTACAACTGGAATAGCAACTGCAACTGAAAGCCACTGCTTGATTAAGCTAATGATAGACCATGGTCATTTTCCAAGATCCATTTCATTTCTGTACAGGCAAAACAGGTGAATTAAAATGGTGGTTCTGGTAGGGATCTCCATACTTGATGCTTGCAAGTCACTGGTGGTATCATTAATTTCTAATCACTCTATAGATTTGGAATTGTTTCTCATTTACTAGACTGGTAAGACAGTCCCTTACCAGGGACTGGTATCAGGGACAGATATTCCAGGGATTTCTACTTAGTCCTTCCTACCATAACGGTTCTTACCTCATGGATCACAGAGACAGCAGAGGGATTCTTCTAATTGTTATGCCTGTCTACTACAATCATACATATAATAATTAAGGAAATAACCAAAGAGTAGATCCATAGGCCAACCAGGCGAATGTGAGCCAGATTTGAGCCAATATACCAATCACCACATGTGAATTGTAAACACGCTCTTTGATACTGTCGGGCCACAGTGGCACTTTTGGTCTGCAGGCATTAAAGTGATTTCATACTCAGTATTTCCTAATCCCCGAAATGTTGATATGCTTTTTCCTGTGAAGAATCACTTTAGCAAGTGGCCACAGTCCCTTGGGGGGGGGGCTGGAGGACACTAAATGATATATACTTATGTGGCAATACTGTAAACATCCTTCCACAGGGGGATCAACCACTCCTTAAATCTAGGCCTGTGAATTAACTTAGGTTTAGAAAATGAATTAAGAGGATATGACTCTACACTGTGGAAGCTCAAGTCAGATGTTTTGCTACCTGTATCCCTTTCTATTTTAAAACTGTCACATAAATCAAGTAGTACTCTATTAAGCTGTCTACTCTCTGTAGTTCAACACCTTTAGAATTCCGATTTCTGCTAATACATATCTTGCAAATCTTTTTATTTTTTTTAAATAGAGGGTCAGGGGGAGGAGAGGGAGACAGAGAATCTGTGTAGGCTCCATGCCCTGATGTGGGGCTCTACCTCACAACCTTGAGATAATAACCTGAGCTGAAATCAAGAGTCAGATGATAAACTTACTGAGCTACCCAGGTGCTCCAAATCTTTTGATGTTTAAGTTATTTCCTCCTGGGCTTTGACTATTATAAATAAAGCTGTTATAAATATAGGAGTACACGTATCTTTTTAAATTCATGTTCTTGTTTTCTTTGGATAGATAATTAATAGTGGAATTTCTGGATAATATAAGAGCTCTATTTTTAATTCTCAAGGAACGTTCATACTGTTTTCCATAATGGCTACACCAATATATATTCCCACCAAGAATGTACAGGGGTTTCCTTTTTCTACATCCTCACCAACACTAGTTATTTCTTACTCTTTTGGTAATAGACATTATGAGGTGATATCTCATTTTGATTTCCTTAATAATTAATGATATTGGGCATTTTTTTCATGTGCCTGTTGGCCATCTGTATTTTCTTTAAAAAAAATTGCTATTAAAAAAAGAAAAAAATGTGTATTTAGATCCTCTGCCCATTTTAAAAATCAGATTGTTTTTGGTGAATTAGTTTAGCTCTTTTTATATTTTGAATATTAACTCTTTATCAGATATATGATTTGCAAATACTTTCTCATGTATAGCAAGTTGTCTTTTTTTTTATAGTTTCCTTCACTTTTCAGAAGTTTTTTAGGTTGGTCCCATTTGTTTATTTTTGCTTTTATTGCCATTGACTTTGGAAGCACATCCAAAAAATTAGCATCAAGATTGATGTCAAGCTTACCACTTATGTTTTCTTCCAGCAGTTCAGGTCATAAATTCAAGTCTTTAATCCAGTTTGAATTTTGTTTATGGTGTAAAATAGTGGTCCAGTTTTTCTTTTGCAGATGGCTGTCCAGTTTTCACACCATTTATTGAAGAGACTATCTTTTCCCTACTGTATATTCTTGCTTCCTTCAATGTAATTAATTAACCATAAATGTATGTGTTTGGAGGGGTATTTCTCAGCCCTTTCTTCTGTTCTGTAAACTTATGTGTCTGTTTTTATGACAATACCATGCGATTTTGATTACTGTAGTTTTGTAATATAGTGTGAAATCAAGGACCATGATGCCTTTAGCTTTGTTTTTCTTTCTCAAAATTACTTCAACTACTCAAGGTCTCTGGTGGTTCCACACAAATTTTAGGATTATTCTAATTTTGTGAAGAACGTCATTGGAATTCTGATAGAAATTACATTGAATCTGTATACTGCTTTGGGTAATATGGACATTTTAACAATATTATTTCTTCCAGTTCATGAGTATAGAATATTTTACCATTTCTTTGTGTCTTTTTCAATTTCTTTCATTAAAGTCTATAGTTTTCACTGTTTAGGTCTTTCACCTCCTTAGTTAAATTTATTCCTGGTTATTTTATTCTATTTGATACAATTATAAATGGGATTATTTTGTTAATTTCTCTTTTTGATAGCTTGTTTTTAGTGTATAAAAATGCAACAGATTTTTTTTGTGTATTGATTTTGTACCCAGCAACTATACGTAATTTCTTTATTACTTCTAAGAGTTTTTGATGAAGTCCTTTGGGTTTTTGATATATAAAATTATGTCATCCACAAATAATGACAAGTTTTATTTTTTTTCTTTTCAATTTGGATGCTTTTTATTTCTTTTTCCTGCTGAATTGCTCTGGCTAGGACTTCCAATACTAAGTTGAATAAAAGAGGCAAGAGTGGAAATTCTTATTTTGTACTTGATCTTAAAGGAAAAGCTTTCAGTTTTTTGACATTTAGTATGATAGTAGCTGTGGGATTATCATATATGGCCTTTATGGTATTGAGATACATTCCATCTATCCCTATTTTGTTGAGTTTCTAACAGATATGGAAATTGCATTTTGTTAAATGAATTTCTGTATCTAAGATGATCATATGATTTTTATCCTTCATGTTGATTTGTGAATATTGAACCATCCTTGCATCCCAGGAATAAATTTCACTTGATCATAATGTATGATCCTTTTAATGTATTGCTAAATTTAGTTTGCTTGTATTTTGTTGAGGATATTTATATCTGTGTTCATCAGGGATACTGGCCTGTAGTTTTCTTTTCTTGTGGAATCTTTTTCTGGTTTTGGTATCTAGGTAATACCTCATAAAATGAATTTGGAAGCATTCCTTCTTCCGTTTCATAGAAGAATTTGAGAAGGAAAGATACTACATCTTCTTTGAATATTTGGTAGAATTCACCAGCGAAGCTGTCTGGTCCTGGACTTTTTTATTAGACTGTTATTTGAGTTGAGTTAAAAGGCTTGTGTTTGTTTCTTTCTTTCTGTAAGCACTCCGGTTCACTCAAAAGCCATCCCACAGCAGAGTCCTTATAGTCATTATTGCCATATTGTTCTAGTGAACTAGCCACCTGGGATACTAAGGAATATGCCCAATTGACCTTGCAGGTTATATCTTGATTACAGTGATGCCATGGATGTTTACCATGAATTATTAGCCTCCCATTTCCCTCAAGTCCAAGAATCAAACCTATTCCATAGTCCCCTTATTAGGTAGTCTATCTCCTGTGATCACTATCAGAAATAAATCTAGAACAGTAAAGTTCAGTTAGGGGACAGAGGAGTAGTTAGAAGATAAGAAGGGATAGAGAACTCTAAAAAAAAAATAGTCTATGGCTAAGGGAAAGTCCTAAGGAAAGGAAAAAGCATGGAAGCAAGATTTCCTCCCCAAAGCTGAGATCAAGACCTTGTGGTAAAGTACAGACCACTGGATGGTGAAATAATTTGTTGGACTGCCTTGGGCTAGAGCTTATCCCAAACCAGCTGGCTGATCCAAGCAAGCAGGAAGCAATGGGCCAGGATTATCAATCAGAAAGTCTACAACTAAGGTGATTCTAGCAACAAAATTTGCTGGAAAGTGAATGCTACTGTGTAGACCTCATTCATGCCCCCCTGCTAGTTGTATTACTGAAACAAGAAGAGAAGAAGCTCACTGGAACCAGAGAAGCCTCATTTTTCTGTTATATCCTTCCAGCTCCCTCTACTGACAAAGCTTATCATTGTGCCACCTGACAAAAGTGTTCGTGGTGTGCAGCTCCAGCAACACAAATTAGATTAATAAAAGTTCTATTTAGCAATAAAAAGCAACAAGCTGATGGTACATTCAATAAATGGATCAGGGCAGCCCTGGTGGCGCAGCGGTTTAGCGCGGCCCAGGGCGTGATCCTGGAGACTCCGGATCAAGTCCCGCGTCGGGCTTCCTGCATGGATCCCGCCTCTCCCTCTGCCTGTGTCTCTGCCAGTCTCTCTCTCACTCTCTCTCTCTCTCTCTGAATGAATAAATAAGTAAATCTTTAAAAATAAATAAATAAATGGATCAATCACAAAAAGATTATACTGAATAAAATAGCCAGACATGAGAGCCTATAAATTGTGTTTCCATTTTTATAAAATTCTAGAAAAAGCAAAATGATAGTGATTGATGAGATATTAGTACTTGGCTGGGGCCTAGCTGGAGGCAGAAATTGATTTCAAAGGGGTTTTTGCAAACTTTTGAAGGTGACGAAAATGTCCTAAAATTTGACAATGGTAGTGTCACAACTGCATACGGTTTCTAAAATTTATCAAATAATACTCTTAAATAGATCTTACTACATATGCATTATACCTCAGTAAAGCTGTAAAAAAAATAACATCTAGTGTTTGCTGTTTTCTCAGTTGTCTTATTTAAACTCTCCAGTCTCATTAGCTTCACTCTTAAAAATTTGCCATGGGACATCAACAAGATGGCTGAATAAGACACCCCTTGCTCATATCTTCTCTTTAAAAACAATTTTGCATCCATTCACAGTAAAGTGCCTTTAGATCTATGTAGGAGATTGCAAAACTCTGGTATGGTCTATAATTTAGGAGAACCGCTCTTTAAAATATTTTATTTATTTATTCATGAGAGGCAGAGACATAGGTAGAGGGAGAAGAAGGCTCCCTGTGGGGAGCCTGATACAGAACTCAATCCCAGGACCCCAGGATCATGACCTGAGCCAAAGGCAGATGCTCAACTGCTGAGCAACCCAGGTGCCCCTAGGAGAACTGTTTTGAGAAAGCAATCTTATACCTAGGCTTTCTAACTGTGGTCCCCACCACAGACCCAGAAATAGCTCTATACCTCTGAGGACTTGACTAAAGTTTTATTTAACTTTAGTTCTGTTGCCAGCACCATATACCCAAGGGACCCAGCAGCCATCACAGTCACCTGCACATCAGTAATAGGCACACAGACCTCTGTTCCTGATGTGGACCCTGAAGTGTTCCATGAAATATCTCCAGCTCCTCTCAGCTGTTATCCAGAAGCCCTTGGCGATAAGCTCCCTAGACTTGGCACGACTATAGATCCTGAGAGGACCCTATAACTGAATTCTAGCCCACTCCCTGTTATAGTCCATGAACATTTCTATTGGCAGAGTATCCCAAAAAGAGACACTCTTGTCTATACCACCAGAGATCTTGAAAGGGCCATAAATATACTTCTGTAACAGTCTTCCAGAAGTCCAGTTTCATTGGGAGAAACTCCTGGCCACACCCGTAGAGATCCTAAAAGTACCCCATACTTCTTTTTGACCCCACAGCTGTAATCCGTAAGCAATTCTGTTACCACAGGGACAAGATAGGAGATACTTGCACCTGTGCCCACAAAGATCCTACAGGAACCTTACTCAGCTTTAGGCCTCATAGTTGCAGTCTACCAGCAGAATTGCTGGCCCAAAGAACTAGCAGGAGACACTACTGTCTGGACCTCCAGAGATCATAAAACAGCCCTAGACTCAGTTCCAGTCCTTCCTAGCTACGGTCTGTGATCAGTCCTCATAACACAAGGCCCTATACCTAGCTCTAGCCTCCTTGGCCATGGTCAGAGAGCAGTCCAGTCTTCTTAGAAACTGTCAGGAGACATGCCCATCCATGCAGATCTCAATCTTGGCTGTAGAACATGTAACAACTCTGTGGCTTAGTCATTTCTAGCCCCTCTTAGCCATGGTCCAGGGACTCACCTATCCTGACAGGATCCCTGGCAGGAGTCCTCCTGAGGATGTAGTGGGATCTACACATGTCCACATACCTGGTAATAGGCCCACTGCCTGAGGACCTAATTGTAGACCTTGAAGCAGATGGCTGTCCCGGCACCACTCCCCTGAACAAGGTAGAGAGGCAGTCTTATCCACCCAGGTACCAGACAGGATCCACAACCTCCTGAATGCCTGGTAACAAGACTGCCAATCATAGTCTCCACTCTAGACCCAGCAACAGCTTCACAACTGGCTACAAACCAGCACAACTGCAATTCTGTGGGTAATCCTATTGACCTGTAGAACTAACAAGAAAATGAAACTTCTACCAGTCAAAATAGTAAAGACTGGAAGAGGTGTTTTCTCCCTCAGATCAACAGACACTAATGCAAGCTTATACAGAGCATAAAGAATCATGAATATATAACACTGCCAAAGGAAACTAATTAAGCAAGTAATTAACCTCAAAGAAATGGAGCTCTATAGTTTGCCTGACAAGGAATTCAAAATAATTATCTTAAAGAAACTCAAAGAAATCCAGCAGAACAGATAACTAAATGAAATGAGGAAACAATGCACAAACAAAATTAGAAGTTTAATAGAAAAATAGAAGCCATAGGGGCCCCTGGGTGGCTCAGTCAGTTAAGTGTCTCACTTTGGCTCAGGTCATCAGTTCAGAGTCTTGGGATTGAGCCCTGCATCAGGTTCCCCACTCAGTGGGGATTCCACTTATCTGTCTCCTCCCACACCCCCTCCCCCAACTTGCTCTTTCTCTATCTCTCAGATGAATAAATAAAATCTTTGTTTTTTTTTTAAGGAAAAAACAGAAAACATGAAAAATAATCAAATCCTGGAGCTGCAGAATACAATGACAGAAGCAAAAAATTCAATTAAGAGTTTTAACAACAGAGTTGATCATTCAGAAAAAAAGAATCAACACAATCAAAGACATATTATGTGAAATAAGCCAGTTAGGGGAATAAAAAGAATAAAAAAGATTGAAAAAAGTCTGTGTTAATTACAGTATATCAGGAAGTAAATTAAAACTCACTTCAAGGGGGGCACTTGATGGGATGAGCACTGGGTGTTATTCTATATGTTGGCAAATTGAACACCAATAAAAAGTAAATTTATAAAAAAAGAAAAAGAAAACTCACTTCACTGGAGTTCCAGAAGAGAGAAAAAGGGGGCTGAAAGCTTATTAAAGAAATAATAGCTGAAAACTTTCCAAATCTTGAAAGGTTTCTATTTCTATATCTAGGCACAAGAAACTCAAGGACCCTAAGCAAGATCAACCCAAAGAAGATTATTCTAAGATACATTATAATCACAATGTAAAGAGAATTTTGAAAGCAGCAAGAGCAAAATGACTTGTGATCTACCAGGAAGACCCCATAAGGCTATAGGCAAATTTCTCTGCAGAACCTTTATACACCAGGAGGAGGTATAACGATATATATATAGTCAAAATACTGAAAGAAAAAAACTCTGCCTACTAATAATGCCATAAATAGTAAAATTACCCTTCAGAACTGAAGAAGAAATAAAGACATTCTCAGACAAACAAATGCTAAGGGGTTTCATCACCACTAGACTTGCCTTACAAGAAATGCTAAAAGGAATTGTTCAGTAGGAAATGAAAGGACACCAAGCAATAACATGAAAACATATAGAAGTATAAAACTCACCTATAAAAGTAAATGTGTAGCCAAATTTTGAATACCTTAATGCTGTCATGATGATGTGTAAATCATTTTTTATTTCTAGTATAGAAGTGAGAAAATAATAATATTAAAAATAACTATAGCCATAGTAATTTGTTAACGGATGCACTACAGAAAAAGATGTAAGGTATGACATTAATAGCATAAAATGTGGAAACAGAAGAACTAAAAGTGTAGTCTCATATGTATTTGAAGGTAAATTTTATCATCTTAAAATAGACTTAGATCTATAAAATTTTATTTAGTCCTCATGGTAACAGCAATTAAAAAACCTATAGTAGATACATAAAAGATAGAAAGGAATCAAAGCATACCTCTAAAAAAAATAAGTCACCAAGGGAGACAGCAAGAGAGTAAGAATGGAACAAAGGCACTAAACACCCCCCCCCAAAAAAAAACGATTAACAAAAGGGCAATATTAAGTCCTTACTTATCAATAATTACTTTAATGTAAATGGACTAAATTCTACAATCAAAAGACAGGGCTACTAAATGATTTTAAAAAATAAAAACAAGATCCAACAATATGCTACCTATAAAAAATTCATGTCAGCTTTAAAAACACACATAGATTCATACAAATGACAATCAAAGTGGCTAGTGATAACAGAACAGAATTTCAGTCAAAATCAGTCACAAAAGGTAAATAAGGTCAAGGTCACTATATAGTGATAAAGGGGTCAATTCTTTAAGAGGATACAATTGTAAATACATATCCACCCAACATTGGAGCACAAGAATATCTAAAACAAATATTAACAGAAATGAAGGAAGAAACAGATAGCCATTATAAAATAGAAGGGAGCTTCAATACCTCACATTCAGCACTTCATATATCATCCAATATATTGATAACCAATAAGTAAACATCAGACCTGAATACCACAACAGACAAAATGGATGTAAGAGCCATATACAGGACATTCCATTTGCTAGCACCAGGATATACCTGCTTCTCAAGCACACATGGAATATTCTATAGGATAGATCATAGGTTGGGTCACAAAGTAAGCCTTAGCAATTTTAAGAAGAGTGGAATCATAAAAAAAGAATATTAAAATCACAGTAAGTTTTCCAACCACAATGGTAAAAAATTAAAAATTAGTAACATTAATAAAACTGAAAAACCACAAATATGTGGAAATGAAAAAATACACTCTTGAACAACCAATGGGTCAAAGTAGCAATCAGAGTTTCTTTAGACAACAAAAATATAACATGCCAAAACTTATAGGATAATGCAAAAACAATTATAAAATGGAAGTTTATACATTACTTTATACATTAAAAAAGAAATATCTCAAATCAACTACCCAACATTAAATCTCAAAGAATTAAGAAAAGAAGAAAAACCAGTTCTAAAGTTAGGAAAAAGAAGGAAATAATAAAGGTTACAGTGGAAATAAATGAGACTAGAAAGGCAATAGAAAAGATAAATAAACCTAAGAGTTTGTTTTTTGAAAGATAAACAAAATAACGAAACTATTAATCTGTTATCTGTTAATCAAGAAAAAGAGACAACTTAAAATTATAAATGAAAGAGGAGACATTATAACTAACACCACAAATATACAAAGGATCATAACAGGCTATGAGGAACAATTATAAAACAGCAAATTGGATAATATAAACAAATGGATACATTCCTAGAAACATACAACCTAACAAGGCTGAATCATTACGAATCAGAAAATGCAAAAGACCAATAACAAATAAGGAGATCAAATCGGTAATCAAAAACTTCCCAACAAAGAAAAACTCAAGAATAGGTGGTTTCACTGATGAATTCTACCAAACATTTAATGAAGAATTAATGTCAGCTCTCAAACTCTTCCAAAAAAAGGAAAGAATATCAAACTCATTTTTAAGGCCATAATTACCTTGATAGCAAAATCAGATAATAATCCTCAAAGAAAAGAAAACTATAAGACAATATCCCTGATGAATATATATGTGAAAATACACAGGAAAATTCTAGCAAACTGAATTCAACAGTACATTAAAAGGATCATGCATCATGATCAAGTGGGATCCATCCCTTGGATATAAGAATGATCCAACAGACATAAATCAATAAATGTGATATATCACATTAATAGAATGAAAGACAAAGATCAGCTGATCATTCAACAGATGCAGAAAAAGCATTTGACAAAACTCAACATCCTTTGATGATAACAACTCTCAATACTTTGAATATAGAAGTAATATATCTCAACATAATAAAGGCCATCTGTGATAGGCTCACAGCTAACATCATAAACAAGAATGAAGAGTGAGAATTGGTCCTCAAAAATCAGGAACACAAAAGTGCCATTACAGCCACTTCTATTCAATACAGTACTAGAAATCCTTGCCAAAGTAATTAGGTTAAAAAACATAAATAAAAGGCATTTAAATAGGAAAGGAGGAAGTCCTTGTTTGCAGATAACATAATCTTATATGTAGAAAACTTCAAGAACTCCATCAAAACAGAAGTAATCAATAAATTAAAGTTTCAGGATAACAAAAATTAACAGACAAATATCATTTGCATTTCTATTCGCTAACAACAAAGTATCTGAAACAGAAAGAAAGTAATACCACTTACAACCGAATTGAAAAACAATAATACTTAGGAGTAAATTGAACCAAGGAGGTGAAAAATCTGTATGCTGAAAACTATAAGACATTGATGAAAGAAATCGGAAAATATGCAAATAAAACAACATCTCACTTTCATGGATTGGAAGAATTAATATTGTTAATATGTCTATACTAAACTCAAAGTCATGTATAGATACAATGTGAATCTTATAAAAACTCCAGTGGCATTTTTCATAAAAAGAAAAAAATCCTAAAATTTGTATGGAACCACAAAAGAATTCAAAAGTAAAAGTAATCTTAAGAAAGAAGAATAAAATTGGAAGCATCAGACTTCCTGATTTCAAACTAAAATCTATAGTAATCTAAACAGTATGTAACTGGCATAAAAACAGATACAAAGGTCAGTGAAACAGAATTGAGAGCCTAGATATAAAACCACACATAAACAGTCAATTAATATTTGAAAAGGGAGCCAAGAATACTCAATAGTGGGAAAGATGGTTTTTCAATGAATAATGCTGGTAAAACTGGATATTCCCATGCAAAAGAATGAAATTCAATCCCTACCTTAAACAGCTCACAAAAATTGACTCAAAATGGATTAAAGACTTAAATGTAAGACCTGAAGCTATAAAATTCCTAGAAAAAATGTTTTAAAATGTAGATAAAAAGGAATCAAAGCATACCTCTACAAAAAATAAGTCACAAAGGAAGACAGCAAGAAAGGAAGAAAAGAACGAAGGCACTAAAAAAGGTGATTTTAGCCTGTGACATTTTGGATATGATGCCAAAAGCACAAGCACCAAAAGCAAAAATAAACAAGCGAGACTACTTCAAACTAAAAAGCTTCTGCACAGCAAAAGAAACAATCAGCTAAATGAAAAGGGGAACTATGGAACAGAAGAAAAATATTTGCAAGCCATATATCTGAAAAGGAGTTAATATCCAAAAAACATAAGGAACTCCCACAATTTAATAGCAAAAAACTATTAATAATAATCTGATTAAAAATGGGCTGAGGTCCTGAAAACATACACATGGCCAAGTCCATGAAAAAATGCTCAACATGATGAATCATCAGGAAAAAGCAAATCGAAACCACAATAAGATATTCACCTGACAACTGTCAGAATGATTATTATCAAGGCATAGGAAACAAGTATAGGTGAGGATGTGGAGAATAGTAAACTTTCGTCAGTGAAAATATAAATTGGTATAGACACAATGGAAGACAGTATAAAGATTTCTCAAAAAAATTAAAAATAGAAGTACCTTATGATCCAGCAATCTCATATAATTCATTTTTTTAATATTTAAGTCAGTCTGAGCTGCTCTATATACATTTGTGTAAGTGATTTTACTCTCTCAATTGGCAGCTCCATAAGGGCAGGATTATTTCTTATTTACCTATGATGCTTCCTTCCCAATCCTACCCCTACTAGGGCTACTCTTTACTCAATGCTGACTCAGTGACTTATTTATTATAATAATCACTCTATAAATGTTGAATTTAATTTAATTGAAATTTCTGCAACCAATTTAATAAGCATTCTTTGAGGGCCTATATTATCTAGAATTATAAGAGATGTGTAGTGTGGAATGGCAAAAAAAATTAACCCACCTGAGAATAAATAAGATTTTCATATAAAGAACAGATGAACAAACATGTAAGGGAAGCATGGTTAAGAACTCTTTGCATTATAAAGATAATGAGCATTTTGTAGATCAGAAAGTTGAAGGTGTCTTCATGGAGGGAATCAGACCTCCTAGAAATACATAATAAGACTTGAATAGAGGAATAGGTCAAAGAGGGCATTTTTAGACAATAAGTTTATTCTGAATAAACATTCTAAGTAGGATGTAGCTCTAGTGCATCAATGAATTGAAAAATAATGGGAAAGTCTCCAGATTCTTAGAGGTGAATGGTAGAAAATAAAGCCATAGGTGATATAAATCCAGTTATGGAGTCATTGGAATACTGAGATAAAGGACAAAAATTTGGTTTGGGGAATAATGAAGAGCTAAAAACATTTCCAGTCCATAAGAGCATATGTACAAGAGAAAAAGATGGCTCTGAAACACCAATTAAAAAGTTCTCTTATGCTGTATAAGTGAAATGAAACAACACAATGTCAGAGTTGCTTCGGAGGATCAATCTACAGGATTTGGTCACTTTCATCAAAGGGAATGAATAAGACTACAACTCTTGTTGATCATATCACATTTGCCTCTTTTCCACAATTCTTAATCTTTCTCCCAATCTTCGTTTAACTCCCATTTCTTCTACTATGTGATCAACATGAATTTTTTCCCCTTCATTATTGTTTTCAACTAAAGAAGATTAAAGAGAGAGAGAGCGCGCGCAAAAAATTTACAACATGATACTTAAGCTGACTTTAGTGATGGCCATTTGATTCAACTTCAGAATCCCAAAGGATATCCATCTTTAATTAATGCCTTTTGGTTTACCTATGTTTGGGGAACCATATCTCTCTGGTTAAGAGTCTTTGCAGAAATACCCTTATGTCAGTGCCAAGGAAATCCCTTTAGAATAAATGGAAAATGTTAACTTTGCCCTAAGGCTAAAATAATTATTGTCACTGACCTACTGGTAGAGTGTTCTAGATGTTCATAATTTATTCCCAAATGTTTTAAAGATCAAGATTTTTATTCTTAATTTCTCTAATAACAAATATCACATGCCCAATCAGCTACTATAAAATGTCAGTGAACTCAAAATATGAGAACTGATTTGTAATTTATTTAAAATATTAAAATGCAGAAATACACATTTCCCTGAAACACTTCAGCATTTTAATTGGTGGTGCATTTTACCTACTTCATAACTTTTTGGTTTGTCTCTAAATTGAAGACACTATGGAAAGCCATAATGAGACACAGTATACTGGATCATTCTGACTTATTCTTTCACAAGTACCACTGTGTTATCAATAAATATACAGGTAAGGCTATAAATAACTCCATAATAAAATTCTGGGAGATAGAATAAAGTGGATTTCTAATTGAGCTGAATAATTTACATTTTAAATTAGGGGAGAGAAAATGAATTTTCATTATTACTTTGATTCAGTATCTTCTATATAAAATAGTGATTTTTTTGAAAACTTAACCCAGATTCCACATGTTTTTTTTTTTACAATTAGCTGTTACTAAAATAATGATAAAAAACTGTCTTTGCATATTTTTACTGTTTTTCCAAAACCCTGTAATTCTGGGTTTTGGAAAAAAATTTGGAAAAAATTGAAAGATTTTTATAATGTTATAGACCTAAAACATAAAAGGCAAACTTATTTTATTCATTTGATTATAACCCTCTAGTGATAAAATTCCAGAAAACCTTACCATATGATGTGAGTAAATTAAAAAATAGTGTATTAAGTTCAGTGTAGAGAAGGATAAGAAATAGAAAAAAAGCTAACCAAAATGTGTTTCCAAAACAATACACTTTGAAGAACTTAAGCTCTTCTCCAAAATTGTCTCTCTGAAAAATGGCAAGGTCAAAGACTTTTAGCAATTTTTGGAAGAAAAGAAAAGTAATTTTAGCATCCTTTAAAATCCATATTTTGGGGCAGCCCAGTGGCTCAGCGGTTTAGCACCCGCCTTTGGCCCAGGGTGTGATCCTGGAGACCTAGGATCGAGTCCCACATCAAGCTCCCTGCATGGGGCCTGCTTCTTCCTCTGCCTGTGTCTCTGCCCACCCCTCCTCCCTCTCTCTCTCTCTCTCATGAATAAATAAATAAATAAAATCTTAAAAAATAACCATATTTCTTGTAATATTATGGCTGGTAACTTATAACAAATATAAATTTACAGATCATTGAATTTTAATAAATCTGTGGCGGATTAAGAGTAAATCATGTTTATAAACACAAATAATCATATAATAAATGTAGAATCTTCACGAGACTTACAAAAATGAGAACATTAGTTTCTACAGAAAAGAATACAATCTAGGTATTTATCATGAGGAAGAAAAACATTTTGAAAGGAGACTTGGTAGCCAAATCTCATAATGTTAGACATACATGTAGGTCACTTAAAACTAGAAAGTATTAGGATAAATGAATAATTAAGAAAATAACTTATTGGGAGATTGTGGCATGTCTTGATAGGAGTAGGATCTAGAATATATTGAAATAAATATAAAAACAGCATCTAAATTAATTTACTAAGAAAATCTTTAAATGTTCTATATTTTTACAAAGTCTTAAAGGATGAATGGGTATTAAAATGTCCCTTGATAAGCTTATCTGTGAAGGAGTATTAAGCTAGAGAAATCATTTTTAAAACTCACTGTGATCCTATGAAATTTAAAAATAATACATTTAGACTTTCAAAATGTCTAAAGTAAGTTCTTTCCAAACATTACATCAATCCCAGAGGATAGTAGTTAAAAATGTGTTTATTATTTTTTTTCTTGGAGAAAAAGACACAAGAAAATGTCTTCTAATTTTGGAAATGCCAATGTATACATACTGACCAGGAATCTATACATTAATATCAGATAATTTATGCAGAAAACACCTTTATGTCCTGGGAATTCACACAGTTATTTTTTGATGACCCCTGTGTGCGATGATCTGTGATGCTTTTCTTCTCACAGACTTGACCTACTGTGTGTGTGCTAGTTCACAGAGACAGCGTAGGAGGATTTTAAAAAGCTTTTTTCTATTTGTGTGTGAGGACATTAGAAGGGAGAATAAACACACTGTAATTTAGAATTTCATTTCTCTGTAATTTTTATATTCAGCTGAGAAGCCACGAATGGATAAGGAAAATCAATCCTTGGCAACAGAGTTTATCCTTATAGGATTTACAGATCGTCCAGTGCTGAAGAGTCTTCTGTTTTCCGTGTTCTTTGCCATCTATCTGGTGACCATGGTGGGAAATCTGGGCCTGGTGGCATTGATCCTTATGGAGCGTCGCCTTCACACACCCATGTACATCTTTCTGGGCAACCTGGCTCTAATGGATTCCTGTTGTGCCTGTGCCATTACCCCCAAGATGTTAGAGAATTTCTTTTCGAAGGACAGAATGATTTCCCTCTATGAATGCATGGCACAATTTTATTTTCTGTGCCTTGCTGAAACCGCAGACTGCTTTCTCCTGGCAGCAATGGCCTATGACCGCTATGTGGCCATCTGCAGCCCACTGCAGTACCACACCGTGATGTCGAAGAAGCTCTGCCTTCAGATGACCGCAGGGGCCTTCATAGCTAGCAACCTGCATTCCATGATCCATGTAGGGCTTCTATTAAGGTTAACTTTCTGCAGATCTAATCAAATTGACCACTTTTTTTGTGACATTCTTCCCCTCTATAGACTCTCTTGTACTGACCCTTCTATCAATGAACTAATGATCTATATTTTTTCAATGCCGATTCAAATATTCACCATTGCCATTGTCTTGTTCTCTTATCTCTGCATCCTTTTCACAGTTTTCAAAATGAAGTCCAAAGAAGGGAGAGGTAAAGCTTTTTCTACCTGTGCATCCCACTTTCTATCTGTTTCAATATTCTACATTTGTCTTCTCATGTATTTTCGACCATTTGAAGAAGGGGATAAAGATATACCAGTGGCAGTTTTTTATACCATAGTAGTTCCTTTATTAAATCCTTTTATCTATAGTCTAAGAAATAAGGAGGTGATAAATGTTCTTAAAAGATGTTTAAAGAATTATAATATTTTTAAATAAAATTCATCTTCTATGGAAAACTGATTTTTATTCATTAAATTATTTTATAGATAAGGGACAAAGGAAAACTGTTTTTACATAAAATATTAATCTCTAAATCATTAGGCTCTGTTTGCTAAAAGATATATGGATGTAATTTCAAAATGTCTGGCAAATCTCACTGCAAATTCCACAATTACCAGAGTAAATCCGGAGAAAACCCAGAGGTAACTTTCATTATCAATTCTTATTACTCTCACTGAATTGTGTCAGGCTGTTGTTCCAAACCATAGTAAATCAACATAGCATCAAACGTAATTGTCTAAATGTGTAGAAAAGTCACGTTGATTTATCTTGTCTAGTTAATGGAAGGCATTATATCTGATCCTTTGTAGAATGTCTGAAACATTTTAAATTTCCTGGCAGGAGAAAAATATGAAAATATTCATCAGAAAACTAACTTGGGAGACACATGTAGGTTAGTCTGGGGGGAGAGAGGCTAAAAGCAATCCAACTAATTGCAGTAATCTATATTTAAAATAATGAAGATTGATCTAGATAAGACTCCAAGGATGGGAAATAAAGGGAATGAGAAGGAACACACACATAGTCACACATGCATTCTGTAGAATAATTAACAATGAATTATATCAAGTTGGCTATAGTAGTTTAAGATCTACCTTAATTTATAGTCTGATTAAGGCTCTTCTTTTTTAATGAATCAATCATGCTATGTATTATGGAATATAGAACAGCAACTTACATAATAAATGCTCAATAAGCATTTAAAAACATATTAATGAAGGTACTGTTGTATTTTTTAATATTTTTGAGTAACAATGAAATCTGTTAATATTTTATGTATTTATTGGTTATTTTCACCTCTACAAATTATCTGATCATTTTTCCTTTAAGTTTTACTTGTTTTTCCTCATTTATTTGTACCACTCATTACAGACAAAAGATATTAAAATGTTGTGACTATTTGTGGCTAATTATTTCTCTCTGTGTTAATAGTATTTTAATATATGTTTATGTTATTTGACATTATTAATATTATAATTTTATATACTCACATTTACTAATTTTTATCTTATGTGTTCTTTTCCATGCTTTGTTTAGAATTTTTCTTAATCTGATATCTATTATTAACCAATATTTCTTTTTTTCTTCTAACTCCTATTCTTCTTCCTTCCTCATCTTCCATCTTTTTAATAATTAATTTTTTTGGAAAAGACTCTTAATTCTTCCTGGAATTTATTTAGTATATGGCATGAATTTAGGATGTAATTTTATTTGGCTTCTTCTTCCAAAAATATTCCACAGATTAAGTTTCTCAAATAAACATCCAAGAAGGACTTCTTTAGAAGCTTGACAAAATAATTCTTAAATTTATTTAGAAAAACTAATAATCAGTAAACACAATGTATTATATATTAAAATACATGATGAAATTCCAACAATTAAAAGAATTTGGTTTTAAATCAAGAATTAATAGCTAAATCAATGGAAAAAAAGATTATCCAAAAGTAAGCACCCATATAAAATAAGAACATCATAAATTAATCAGTAAATAAAATGATTTAATGGATGTTCCTAGGTCAATTGATTAACCATTTGTCTCTTTCATTGTGTTAAATGTATAAATTGACTCTATTTCAGAGATATTTTATAAACATAACTTGTAATATTCTTTTTTATATCTAAATTTTTATACATAGCACTTTTACTCAACTGGGATTCATTTCATAATGTTGTGAAGTGAGAATTAAAGTTTGATTTTTTTATGGTTAACTGGTAATTCTAAACTTAAGAATTAACCAATTCTTCCTTACTCACTGATTTTTATGCCTCCTTTTTGTACACTAACATACATATGCATACACTGATAAGTCTATTTCTAGCCTCCCTAGTTTACACAACAAAAACAGGGCAGCCACAGTCCCTATATTTATTTATTTATTTATTTATTTATTTATTTTTTTATATAAATTAATTTTTATTGGTGTTCAATTTACCAACATACAGAATAACACCCAGTGCTCATCCCGTCAAGTGTCCCCCTCCGTGCCCGTCACCCATTCACCCCCACCCCCCGCCCTCCTCCCCTTCCACCACCCCTAGTTCATTTCCCAGAGTTAGAAGTCTTTATGTTCTGTGTCCCTTTCTGATATCTCCCACACATTTCTTCTCCCTTCCCTTATATTCCCCTTCACTATTATTCATATTCCCCAAATAAGTGAGAACATACACTGTTTGTCCTTCTCCGATTGACTTACTTCACTCAGCATAATACCCTCCAGTTCCATCCACGTTGAAGCAAATGGTGGGTATTTGTTGTTTCTAATGGCTGAGTAATATTCCATTGTATACATAAACCACATCTTCTTTATCCATTCATCTTTCGATGGGCACCGAGGCTCCTTCCACAGTTTGGCTATTGTGGACATGGCTGCTAGAAACATCGGGGTGCAGGTGCCCCGGCGTTTCATTGCATCTGAATCTTCGGGGTAAATCCCTAACAGTGCAATTGCTGGGTCGTAGGGCAGGTCTATTTTTAATTCTTTGAGGAACCTCCACACAGTTTTCCAGAGTGGCTGCACCAGTTCACATTCCCACCAACAGTGTAAGAGGGTTCCCTTTTCTCCGCATCCTCTCCAACATTTGTTGTTTCCTGCCTTGTTAATTTTCCCCATTCTCACTGGTGTGAGGTGGTATCTCATTGTGGTTTTGATTTGTATTTCCCTGATGGCAAGTGATGCAGAGCATTTTCTCATGTGCATGTTGGCCATGTCTATGTCTTCCTCTGTGAGATTTCTCTTCATGTCTTTTGCCCATTTCATGATTGGATTGTTTGTTTCTTTGGTGTTGAGTTTAATAAGTTCTTTATAGATTTTGGAAACTAGCCCTTTATCTGATATGTTATTTGCAAATATCTTCTCCCATTCTGTAGGTTGTCTTTGAGTTTTGTTGACTGTATCCTTTGCTGTGCAAAAGCTTCTTATCTTGATGAAGTCCCAATAGTTCATTTTTGCTTTTGTTTCTTTTGCCTTCGTGGATGTATCTTGCAAGAAGTTACTGTGGCCAAGTTCAAAAAGGGTGTTGCCTGTGTTCTCCTCTAGGATTTTGATGGAGTCTTGTCTCACATTTAAATCTTTCATCCATTTTGAGTTTATCTTTGTGTCTGGTGCAAGAGAGTGGTCTAGTTTCATTCTTCTGCATGTGGATGACCAATTTTCCCAGCACCATTTATTGAAGAGACTGTCTTTCTTCCAGTGGACATTTATTGAAGAGACTGTCTTTCTTCCAGTGGATAGTCTTTCCTCCTTTGTCGAATATTAGTTGACCATAAAGTTCAGGGTCCATTTCTGGATTCTCTATTCTGTTCCATTGGTCTATGTGTCTGTTTTTGTTAGAGAAGAAGCAGCAAATCGACCCGACGCCCAGCAGAAGAAGAGAGTTAATTAAAATTCGAGCAGAACTCAACGAAATTGAGACCAGAAGAACTGTGGAACAGATCAATAGAACCAGGAGTTGGTTCTTTGAAAGAATTAATAAGATAGATAAACCATTAGCCAACCTTATTAAAAAGAAGAGAGAGAAGACTCAAATTAATAAAATCATGAATGAGAAAGGAGAGATCACTACCAACACAAAGGAAATACAAACGATTTTAAAAACATATTATGAACAGTCCCTATATTTATAGTCCAGTAGAGAAGACAGACTTTTTTTTATTTTAGGAGTAATTAAACTAAATAGTAATAAGCATCAGGATTGGGAAAGACTTCTGCCTCTACCCATAGTTCAATTGATAGGATTCAGTAAAGTTCAGGTATAAGATTCAATAGCTATAGGATTCAATAAAGTGCAGTTATTCTTTCTATTCTTTTTTACATGATTTCACCTATTTTATGGGTTTTAATATCATTACCATGAAGATGACCCAGAATGTACATTTCAGCTCTGACATCTTCCCTAATCATTTCCAGACTTAGGTATCTAATTGTCAAGAAGCGCGCAGTTATTTGAATCTTTCAAAGATACCTCAGATTTAACATGATCAAAAAGCCTCTCTAATTTTTCCAGTAAAATGGATATCCTTGGTCTTCTCCATCTTGATGGAGCTTCCTCCAAAAAATTGGTCAAGGATGAGATTAACAATAATCCTCCATCTCTCTCTGCTTTCATATCTGACCTCTCACAAGATCTGTCAATTCTCTCTAAAATATACCTGACAAGTGCCCAAATCTTTCCATTTATACAAACTTTCACACACAATGCTTCCATCATCTCTCATTGAATAGTATCAATTGCTTCAGATGAGTCTCGCTGCCGTTGGTCCTTTTATTTCATTTAAATTCTCATTCATGAACCAAGTTAAAAATATCAGCCAAATGCATTCCAAAAACTGTCCTCTTCTGCCCACCATGGCCTATGCATTCAGATACAACCACTTTCTAATTATTTTTAGCATTTCTCTGAAAATTTGCCTTTATATTTCTTAATATCAAATGTAGTCATACACAATAGAAAGTTATGTATGTCTACATAAATGAATACATGTCTACTTATGTATGCATTTAACACCTCCCCATGTCTCTCATCCTTGATGGTATATTAGGATTTTTGATAACTCAATTGCCAGTCTCTATTAGTGACATGTAAATATTATCCACTGCTGAGATAACTAGAATACCATGATATATTTCCTTTTCTCTATGACTTCGTAGGATTTTTAAAAAACTTTTATTTTCCCATTTCTTCAATTAGATCCATCATGTATCTATCAAGCCTATTCCTTAAAAATTCAACTGTATTAAGTAATCCTTTGTTCTTTTTTATTCTAGAGACTTTTCCTAGAGCAGTCCACCATCCGATTCTAGACTGGAGAGATTATTCTCTGGGCCCAATGCTCAGGTGTCCTGCTAAGACTTCTTTTGCTGAATTCCTGTGGTAGATACTCTGTTTCCAGGCTCCCTTCATGGTCCTTCTTCATGGTTCATTCTCTCATTTTACTAAGATATCTCATTTCTTTGGCAGTCAAGATCTGGAGTCCAGACTTGTTGCAAATGATCTTTGTTCTTTCCTCACACATAATCAATAGTTTGGTGTGTACAAAATTCTAGGTTTGAAATAATTTTCCTTCTTGAACATCAAAGGCATCCTTCATTTATATTCTAGCAAGCTGTGTTGCTTCTGAGAATTTTCATGTTATTCTGATTCACATTTCTTTGTCGTCTCTCTGGAAACTTTAGAAGTCTTAGTTGTCAATGGCTTTATAAAATCTCAGAATGATTATGTTTGGCATTTTAAAAATTCATTTCTCCACATAGTGGTAGATGATTTTTTACTTTCCTCCATGCCTGTTTGGCGCTCTCTCTCTCTCTCTTTTACCGTGCCTTCCTTTCCATTCTCTTCTTTTCCTTTTATTCCTTCCATTTTTCCCATCCTCCCTTCCTTCTCCTCTTTTCTTCCCACCACTTTTCTTTTTTCACTTTGAAGACTCAAAACTTTACTTCCTCAATGGAGATGATCTGAGAATACATAATAGACACAATTCACATAGAGAAAGCAAATAAATCTAGTTGCCATTTTTCAAAACAATCAAGTTGTTTTCCTATTTTCCTAGGAAGATCATTAACATCTTGAAATTTATCATTATGAACTTGTAGATTTGAATATATTTTATCAGCTTAAATCTATTACAATTATTATTCTTTTTGATGCAAAAATTTTCTCATCTTTGGCTAGTAGAAACCCAACACAAAAGCTTAAATTTAGTTCCTGAGTCTTTCTCATATGACTGCAGTAGCCTCTGATAGATTACTTGCTCTCTTATACAAGACGTCTTGGCAAAATGTGGGAGCTTCCTATCTCAGCTTGATTATTAGACATTTTTCCAAAGAGGCTCTATGAACCGTAATATTATTAGATTATACAGTATTTGTATCTCCTCTGTTTCTTTTAAAAATAAGAAAACAAATATACAAATATGCATGCATATCTAAACAAACTTACTTCCCCTTCTTCCTTAAGGAATGTAGGTTTGCGCACACACACATATGTACACACACACACTGCATTGATTTTTTTTCTTTTACTTTAAACATGACAGGAAAATCATCCCATATCAGTATATAGTGATACTCCTCTTTTTCTTTCTTTTATTCCTTCAAACAGTAGTACTTTGCTGTGTGGAATATTGAACTGGTTTCTTGTGGGGTTTTAGATTGTTTCCTATACCTATCTGATACATCTCTACTCATCTCTTTTCTGGTAACTTTTTTGAATTGCTTTGTTTTAGTTGTATCTCTTGTATGAAGTATAGAGCCGGGTTTTCCTTCTGGAACAAATCTGAAAATCTTTTTACTACAATAGGTGAATTAATTAATTTATGTTAATTTCTATGACTGGTCCAAACTCTTTCATATTATTTTTAAAAAATATTTACCATTGTATTATGTTTTCTTTACTGTTTATTTATTTGTATGGTTTGTTTTTCTTGTTTTTATTTTTTTCTCTATCTCCTTTTGTAATTGGGATGGTTTGTATTTTTGTTTTGGCTGCTACCTTTATGTTAACATCTTTATCACATATCCAATCCTCTTTTCCTATATTTTTGATGCTACTTTTGGTTTGGTAGCTATAAATATTATTTCAATATGACCAGTATTTGTGTGGCAACAAGCTTAGTATACTTTAGCTCTTCTGCTTATTTTTAAAAAGTTTTATTAGCCCTATTTTATGAGTATTTTAGGTTTTCAGAAGAGTTAGAAGGAGAATACAGAGTTTCCTGGTACACCTCACCCAAGTTCTGCTAATGTTAACATCTTAAATAATCAGCACATATATTAAAACTAAGATGTTAAATATAGGAGTCATTTTGGATCTTAAAATTTTTTCCAGAAATGTCATTTTTCTGTTCCAGGATGCCAGTTAGTTCTCATGTCTCCTTAGGTTCCTCCAATCTGACAGTTTCACAATGTTTCCTTGTGTTTTGTGACCTTTACAATGTTGAAGAGTACTGATCAAATATTCCGTAGGATGTCACCAGATTTCGGTTTGTCTGATATTTACTCATGATTAGACTTGTGTTATAAATTTGGGAAAAGACTATCAGAGAAGTGAAGAATCTTTCTCATTGGCATAACAGGGATACGATATGACTTACTGCTAGTGATGTATTGGCTACACTCAATGAGAGAGGAGCTATATTCGCTCTCCCGGAGGGAGAAGAATCAAAGAATCTGTGAGAATATGTCAACAGCACTCCAGTAAGTAACAAATATTTGGAGGAGGTATTTTGAGACTCTACAATATCTTACTTCTCCTTAAAGTTTGGCCTACCAACCGATTCGGTCTGTGGAAATAATTATTATATATTCCCACAGCAATCTTCTATTTCCTTAATTCTTTCTACATGTATTAATTAGAAACTATAACTAGATATAAAAATCCTTGGCTCACACTTTTCTCCTTGAGCTTATTCAAAGTCCTGAGTCATAGTTGCCTTGTTTTGTATGTTGCTGTTGAGATACCAAATTGATTTCCTTTTTTTTTTTTTTGTTTTTGGAAGTGAGGTGCAGATAATTTTAACTTGAAGTGAAAGACTTTAACTAGGATATATCTTGGGGTTTATTTTCTGGAGCAATAGTCATAAGTGTGTAACAAGGTGTATGTTGAAGTCTTCTGTTTTTCCTCAAACTTTTCTTGAATTATAATTTTAAATAGTATGTTTGTTCCATTATTACTCTCCTTCATCAGAGATTTCAATTTTATGTTTGAGTATCATCCTTGCTTATTTTTCATAGTTTTAAACCTTCCTTAAAATTTTTGCCCCTTTATTTGCTTCACTATCATTCTGGTGGCTATTTTCTTTCCATTAAGCAAAGATCCTATCACAAATAATAATAATACAATCTCTTACCACTTGACGACCTTGTAATTTAGCCTTAATATCAAAGCTTATTCTGTCTTTTTCTAAAATCTTTTATACATTAACATCTTTCACATTATGTATTTCTTTATGTCCATAGTTATTTTGGTTTTTGAATTTTTCATAAAAGGGACTTTTACATTTCTCAAAAGCTTGTATAAAATTAAGGAGTTCAGGTTGAAAACTTTATTAGAATCTCTCATTCTATGCTTGTTTTTCTGGGAAGAATTTTCATCAAATTCAACAATTATATTCATATTTTCAGTTTTCTTCCTATATTGGATTGTAGTGGATGTAATCTATCATATTCCTTCATATTTTGAAATGCCTACTTTTACCAGATCAATAAAGACACATGATTCTATTCAGCAGAAGTGAGGGTATAGTTTACTAAGGTATTACTTTGGGAATAGTCTTCTCTGTTGATATAGTGATACATTATTTCTTTAATAAAAGGTTTATTTTTGAGGAGTAGGTTTAGTTGTGTTGTCTTACCTTGACATTATCTTTGTTTCTGTAGCAACTTGTTTGACATATCAAAAAAAGAAAAAAAACACCAATTTTCCATGTTGGAGGATGCACTTAGGCACATAATTCCTGATGGAGTGAAGGAAGTAAGATTGGTCAGAAGGATGAGCTGACAAGAGCCACAACAAAGACCTAGGCCAGTCTGGTGGAGAAGTGGGGATTAGGGATGTCTCTTTGAAATTCCCAGGCCTAAAATTGAGACCTGGAATTTAAACTTTCCATGTAACAGTCATTACATATAGGTTACCTCCAAGATATGAACACGAGCTTCATAAGAAAATTAACTTTATATTAGCCTACTTCCTGATAAGGCATTCATGTAAGAACTATCAGCTACTGGCATTCTTACTGTGGGGATCTTGGCTGTGAACCAAGGATCCATCACTGGCCACCATTTGTACTACTTAAACCTACTCATTTCTTATAATAACCTCTAGGGAGAACCTCACCAGATTTGGTTCCTTTTTTGTGCTGGAGAATCTTACAACATGAAGATGAACGGGACACCAGCAGATACACGGTTACAGCTAATCACAGGATCCCACTAAGATCTATCTTCTCCATCCTTGATTCCCATCACCTTCTCCTAATCCCTCTACTAGTTGAGGTGACAAACATAGGGAGATGATCCAGAGTCATGCCCCCATGGAATCTGAGGGTATCACCACCATGACCTTTTCAGTCCGGTGCTTGTGTTTGTCTATTTACTGTTGAACAAAGGAGCACACACAGATGCCTATGGACTACCTGAATGCCAAACATATTTTTTTCCTGCTCCCATGCATAATAGCAGTCATAATTCTTCCTGAGGACAGTCAATGGCCCTTGTAATCCTTCTGCATTCCTTTCCTTGCTTGCTGGTTTCTAGAAAAAAGAATCTAAAGTGACTGGTTGGTGGCTGGACCTTTCTGTACAGTGGGATCCCTGTTACATCCTCTGGCAAGAACATACCTGCGCTGAGTATCAGGACCTCTAAACTCACACAACTCAGGGATGTGGGAATAAGATTGCAACCTCCCCAGGCAGATCACATGAGAATTCCTGTATTGAGGTATTCAATCTACTGAGGACATGGCTCCATATTGTGACCACTGAGTTCCTAGTTAGAGTGCACCCTAGAGGACAGAGGCCTGACATTGTAATTATACCTTCGAAAGGCATTTTATCAACTGATTAAGCCAGCAGTGTCCAGGTGGTAGGAATTAGAATAGAACCAGGGTGTCAGTCACTGCCCAGCACCACACTGCCCTTACTGCAAACTAGATTTCTTGGTCCAGTGCAATGTTATGCACCATTTCACCAGACTCAGAGAGGAATTCTCCTGAACACTTACGTGTTGGAATGATGACCCATATCTGGATCATGATGATTCCAGTGAAGATGAATCTCTGCCCCCTTCAGAAAAGAAGAGGCTCATAGCAGCAAACGCTCCACCCAGCGGCTGACTCCAGGGATGCTGTCCTACCGGGAGCTTCAAAGTGTCTCTGTGTTTGGCAAGTTAGATCCTGGCACACACAGCAGCTGGACTGGCCTTGATAGCTGCAGCCTATGCCATTAGGCACATGCATGCCTCGATCCCAGCCTCTCTAGCACTTCCTTCACGCGCCCATTCTACCAGTGTTAGACAGGGATGTCCACTCTCACCACTGCTATTCAACATAGTACTGGAAGTCCTGGCCTCAGCAATCAGACATCAAAAAGACGTTAAAGGCATTCAAATTGGCAAAGAAGAAGTCAAACTCTCCCTCTTCACTGATGACATGATACTGTACATAGAAAACCCAAAAGCCTCCACCCCAAGATTGCTAGAACTCATACAGTAATTTGGTAGCGTGGCAGGATACAAAATCAATGCCCAGAAATCAATGGCATTTCTATACACTAACAATGAGACTGAAGAAAGAGAAATTAAGGAGTCAATCCCATTTACAATTGCACCCAAAAGCATAAGATACCTAGGAATAAACCTAACCAAGGACGCAAAGGATCTATACCCTAAAAACTATAGAACACTTCTGAAAGAAATTGAGGAAGACAAAAAGGGATGGAAAAATATTCCATGCTCATGGATTGGCAGAATTAATTTTGTGAAAATGTCAATGTTACCCAGGGCAATTTACACGTTTAATGCAATCCCTATCAAAATATCATGGACTTTCTTCGAAGTTAGAACAAATTATTTTAAGATTTGTGTGGAATCAGAAAAGACTCCGAATAGCCAGGGGAATTTTTAAAAAGAAAACCATATTTGGGGACATCACAATGCCAGATTTCAGGTTGTACTACAAAGCTGTGGTCATCAAGACAGTGTGGTACTGGCACAAAAACAGACACATAGATCAATGGAACAGAATAGAGACCCCAGAAGTGGCCCCTGAACTTTATGGTCAACTAATATTCGATAAAGGAGGAAAGATGATCCACTGGAAGAAAGTCTCTTCAATAAACGGTGCTGGGAAAATTGGACATCCACATGCAGAAGAATGAAACTAGACCACTCTCTTGCACCATACACAAAGATAAACTCAAAATGGATGAAAGATCTAAATGTGAGACAAGAGTCCATCAAAATCCTAGAGGAGAACACAGGCAAGAACATACCTGCGCTTGGGGTATGTTCAAGAACATACCATACCCTTTTTGAACTCAGCCACAGTAACTTCTTGCAAGATACATCCACGAAGGCAAGAGAAACAAAAGCAAAAATGAACTATTGGGACTTCATCAAGATAAGAAGCTTTTGCACAGCAAAGGATACAGTCAACAAAACTCAAAGGCAACCTACAGAATGGGAGAAGATATTTGCAAATAACATATCAGATAAAGGGCTAGTTTCCAAAATCTACAAAGAACTTCTTAAACTCAACAGCAAAGAAACAAACAATCCAATCATGAAATGGGCAAAAGACATGAAGAGAAATCTCACAGAGGAAGACATAGACATGGCCAACATGCACATGAGAAAATGCTCTGCATCACTTGCCATCAGGGAAATACAAATCAAAACCACAATGAGATCCCACCTCACACCAGTGAGAATGGGGAAAATTAACAAGTCAGGAAACCACAAATGTTGGAGAGGATGCGGAGAAAAGGGAACCCTCTTACACTGTTGGTGGGAATGTGAACTGGTGCAGCCACTCTGGAAAACTGTGTGGAGGTTCCTCAAAGAGTTGAAAATAGACCTGCCCTACGACCCAGCAATTGCACTGTTGGGGATTTACCCCAAAGATTCAGATGCAATGAAATCCGGGGGCACCTGCACCCCAATGTTTCTAGCACCAATGTCCACAGTAGCCAAACTGTGGAAGGAGCCTCGGTGTCCATCGAAAGATGAATGGATAAAGAAGATGTGGTTTATGTATACAATGGAATATTACTCAGCCATTAGAAACAACAAATACCCACCATTTGCTTCAACGTGGATGGAACTGGAGGGTATTATGCTGAGTGAAGTAAGTCAATCGGAGAAGGACAATGTATGTGTATGTTCTCATTCATTTGGGGAATATAAATAATAGTGAAAGGGAATATAAGGGAAGGGAGAAGAAATGTGTGGGAAATATCAGAAAGGGAGACAGAACATAAAGACTCCTAACTCTGGGAAACGAACTAGGGGTGGTGGAAGGGGAGGAGGGCGGGGGGTGGGGGTGAATGGGTGACGGACACTGAGGGGGACACTTGACGGGATGAGCACTGGGTGTTATTCTGTATGTTGGTAAATTGAACACCAATAAAAAATAAATTTATTAAAAAAATTTGAAGCAAAAAAAAAAGAAACAAGTGACTGAATATAGACATACTATATACATAGTGTTTTACTAAATAAAACTTTATTACTTTGTCTATTTCTATGATTAGTGGACTGAGGGGGAAAACAAGATGAGAAAGATAAAGGAATTGGGGTGAACTGAGAAGAACAGAGAACCACTCAGTCAATCATATTCATAGTGGGGTTAAGTTGTAACAGCAAAGTTTCCATGAGGGTTTTGCAACACTTGGGAACAAATTCAATTCAGAGTGAAGGGGCTGATGAGCCCAGCTAACCCTACCACATCTTAGAGTCTCCTCTCCAAAGGTTAATCACCTTCCATGAACCATTTTAATCTCTCCTGTACTCTGTCCAAATCAACCTGAGACTCTTCTGCTTATTTTACAATTTAAGCACTGGGAATGATCAGAATTGTAAAAAGGATGTCATTTACATGAGAATCAGCAAATTGATCATCAAATGACCTCACTGATGTCAGTGAAGGTCATTTACTTTACTCTCATTGTCTCACAGGTCAGCTTTAATTTATGTCATACACCTAATATGTTTTGCCTACTGCATCTCCCCATAGAAATACACTGATGTCATTGTAGGGAAGTCCCATAAGCATTTGATGGAAAAGTTTAACTTTTCATTGTAAGGAACAGAATTATTGACATGGACCTATTAGCAGTTCCCCTTTTTTTTCTTTCTTTTTAATCCCAAATGTTTTTGAGATCAAAATTTATATTCTGAAGCTCTCTGAGACATAACACCATAAACAAAAGCAATGTGATGGTATAAAACGCGTCTCAGAGCAATCAGGTGAAAGTAGTATTTAATTTATTTTTATTTTGAATAAAGAAAGTATTCAAATTTATTTTTTCTTTTAATATTAGCATCCACAATTATTTATTTATCTGAATTTTTAGCATTTTTCTATTGCTTTCAGATTTCAACTTCGCAACTTTCTAGCTCTCTTCACGCCTGAAGACTACGGCAAATGAGATTTAAACTCAATTCATACTGAGTGTTTCTTGATAATAAGGTAAATTTTCAAAATATACAGGTAAGAACACAGCTTAGCTCTGTGAAATAATTTAGGCAGGTACATTGAAATTTAATTCTAACATTGCTTATGTTTCAAATGGCTTTTGTTTAATGTTCTAATACCAGAAAATGTTCAGCCTATACTTTTATTTTGATATTTTGATTAGGGAAACATAAGCCAATTTGTCCATAGAATTTCCATAATTAGACACAGTGGCCAATATATCCCAATGGACACTAAGTAATGATAAAAGATAGCCTTGGTCCGAAAACAAAATTTGTTCTCAAAAATCCTATTAAGTTTTAAGTTTTTTCTTTTTCTAAGTGTTACAAAACTAAAAGATACAGACAAACGTAATGTTATCAACTTTTAAACTACTGTGGCATACTTCAGAAAATTGTAATTGTAAGTTTCTTAGAAAACAGGTAAATAGTAGAGAGGTTAATTCAGATCAGAGAATGATTCATAAAATTTTTTTCAATGATGAATTTTGTCTAATTGACTTTGTAGGCTATTCTTCAAAATAGCAGACTCCATTTGCAGATCCCAGTGGGTCACTGAGACTCAGCAGTAGTACACTGACAACAAGTTCATCCATCTCAGGCCTTTGCAATGAAGCTAGGACTGGAATCCTACTGCTCCTTTTCTATAGTATGAAACAACTCGTATAAGTAGAAGCCATAGCTATGCTCAAAGGTCTACAATTCTAGTAAGGAAACTGTGCATCGTTATGAAAAAAATAGCCTTGTCGATTATACACAAGCAACCAAAGAGTGTGGTGGGTATATGGGATATGCTAGAGGTTGAAGGAAAGTGATAATCAGTGTGGTCTGGGGCATTTAGTTAAAACTTTATTAAGTAGCATTATATGTAAACTATGCATTGCATAAAGAAGGAAAGGACTTAGAAATCTGGGCAAAAATGGACAGGAATGATGGCATGGACAGAGTTAGTTTTTATAAAAATGTATGTAACACCAGAAAAAGGAATGAGAGAGATGATAATATAAAGATATTTACTTCCTTGGATATCCAAAGTAATTATCTTTAAAGATAAAAGTAGTCTTCTATTTTTTTTAAAGATATATTTATTTATTTATTCATGAGACACAGACACACACACACACACACACATACAGAGAGGCACAGACACAGGCAGAGGGAGAAACAGGCTCCATGCAGAGAACTGGAGGTGGGACTCCATCCTGGGTCTCCAGGATCACACCCTGGGTTTAAGACGGCGCTAAACCGCTGAGCCACCTGGGCTCCCCAAAAGTCATCTTCTTAATTCTTAGTGATTTTCATATAATTCCTAAGATATAAAGTTAAATTATCTGTCATATTCTAGTTTCAAGCATTCACTCTAATGGGAGAGCATATGAAACCGTTTTTACTCAGCTAAAAGAATGCGTATATATGAAAATTGATTTTAAATTCATTTTAAGGATCTTTGTTGCAAAAAACCGATGCTGATATTTTTTAAATAATTTGTTTATTTGATTTATTGATAAACAATGAAACAAATATGGATACCCTAGATCTGTACACTATCATACAGGAATTCATAATGACAAAACTTGTCCACTGTAAGCATTCTTCTTGGAAATCAAAAAAATTCATGGGAATGCTGATTTCCAGAGTTGAGGTTATGATGCAAATATTTTATTTTATTTTTTTTAGCTGACATTTTACAGGAATGAGTATCCCCTAGATAATTGTGTGCCTGTGTCCAGGGAGAGTAAGAGAGGTTTGAAGAACTCCTCTCTTTGTTGTAGAAAGAAAATTTGGAAGGAAAACTATACATAACCTGAATTAGACTCTTGTATCTCCAGAATTCCTATCTCCACAGAGAACGTGGATATGACTGAGGATAATTACTCCTTGACAACTGAATTTATTCTCATAGGATTTACAGATCACCCAAAGTTGAAGACCATTCTGTTTTTGGTGTTTCTCACTATCTACCTGGTGACCATAGTGGGGAATCTGGGCCTGGTGGCATTGATCCATATGGAGCGTCGCCTTCACACACCCATGTACATCTTTCTGGGCAACCTGGCTCTAATGGATTCCTGTTGTGCCTGTGCCATTACCCCCAAGATGTTAGAGAATTTCTTTTCGAAGGACAGAATGATTTCCCTCTATGAATGCATGGCACAATTTTATTTTCTGTGCCTTGCTGAAACTACAAACTGTTTTCTCCTGGCAGCAATGGCCTATGACCGCTATGTGGCCATCTGCAGCCCACTGCAGTACCACACCCTGATGTCGAAGAAGCTCTGCCTTCAGATGACCGCAGGGGCCTACATAGCAGGAAACCTGCATTCCATAATTCATATAGTGTTTCTCTTTCGGTTAACTTTCTGTAGGTCTCATCAGATTAATCACTTTTTTTGTGATGTTCTTCCATTATTCAAACTCTCCTGTGTTGACCCTTATATCAATGAATTGTTGATATTTATCTTTTCTGGTTCGGTTCAAGTCTTCTCTATTATCATTGTCATAATCTCTTATCTCTGCATCCTTTTCATGATTTTCAAAGTGAAATCCAAAGAGGGAAGAGGCAAAGCCTTATCTACTTGTGCATCTCACTTTCTCTCTGTCTCAATGTTCTATGGTTCTCTTCTCTTTGTGTACGTTCGACCAAATTCAATTAAAGAGGAGGATAAGGATATACCTGTTGCTATTTTTTATACTCTAGTAATCCCTTTATTAAACCCTTTTATTTATAGTCTAAGAAATAAGGAAGTAATAAATGCCATGAAAAGAAATATAAAGAAAATTTATAACATTTAAAAGAAATATCATCCCCTGTGGAAATCTAACTTAAATTTGAAAAAAAAAAAAAAACGTTTCCTAAATGCGGTAATATTGAGAAAGTAGAAAATGACCACTTTGTACATAAAAGTATTCAATTACTAAAACATGATAGTATAGGAGTCAAATAAAGATGTTCAGTAAGGAGACATTCTGTTACAATCTATTTCAAAGCTAAGCTTCTAGCTCCCAGCAAAAATGTACTAAATCATTATTTTTGAGGTCACATACTGTGTCACACTGAAAACAACTTATCTATTAAGTAATTGTTTCAAATTGTAGTGAGGTACTATTCTCAACAAATATGACAAATGCTAGGACTAGAAGACATTATATATATAGATCACTTCTATTTAATATTGCCGACAAGTTTCTCAAAACCAAAGTATAATCATACCAACTCTGCCACTTTTGAAATTCTCAGGAATTAATCACTTCTCATACCACATCTGTGAGTAGAGTGAATATACTTGATTAATTATCTTTGAATTGATTCAAGGGAATATATCTGACTGTTAATTCACACAGAATGTCTATGCTCAAATCAAGAATACTTTCATCCTTAAAAGTAGAAATTTTATTACATATACTTTACAAAAAATATTAAAAACAAGAAAAGAATACTAATAAAATATATAATAAAAAAGACTATTTTCATCTTGACTGTTAATCAATTTTATTCTCAATTTCTCTGAAAAAGTGCATCTCTCTACTGGTGATTTATCCATCTGTAGTTGAAATAGATGGTATTTATTCTGAAATACATATGGGCTTTGAAATTTTCATATATTCTGACTAGGCATCCTTCATAAATGGAGAGTAATCCTGAATACATTAAACTAAATGAAGGGTTTTTTTTCTCTGATATTGCTTGTTTCTTATAGGAAATCCACCAATGTGCATGCAAACTACTGCTATACTCTCAGCATTAACAAAACACTCTAGCATGCTGTAAGGCATAAGTGAGCCACAAAATAGGGGAAATTCTAAATACCTAAACAAAACTATGTATTGATCACTTATATATGCAAATGGGAAAAGAAAAAATTAGTTACTGAGAACCTGTATGTTATCTGGTAGGCACAGAGCTGGCCCTTCACCCTTCACAAAGATTACCTACCAATTGGTTAGACATGATTTTTCATGCTTTTTTCTCAGTGAAAATCCTACTTTGAAACACTGAGTAGATTCCTCGAGTTCATCCAGGTGACTCAGTTAGAGTTAGAATTTGTATTAGTGCTGCTCGAGAGTTCAGAAAATAGAGATCCTTGTAGCCTGGGGTACTTAGTCCTTATGCAGCATCAGATTAAGATGTGCCTTAAAAATGATTTTTTAAAAATTATGTTAGTAGGAAAAAGGGAATGATTACGACCACAGTCAAAGTTTATGGAAATAAGTATGGCACTGGGAACAGGGGTGAAGCAGGAGAACCATGGACAGAGTCAGAAAGCTGCCACAACTATTGTTAAGAGCTGTTGCCAAATATGGGAAATACGGATGGAACCCATCTGGTTACTGAGAATCTTAAATGCCACCCTAAGGAATCTGAATCTATCTCAGAGACATCAGACACCAAATTCTTCCTAGACCTGGGTGATCTGATTGTATTTTTCAGAAAACTAATTTGGCAATTAATTGGAATGAAGCTGGAAGCCATGAGGCTAACTTCAAGAATTCATATCTTAGATGATGAAACTGAAACTGGAGGATGAAAGGAGAGGTGTGCACTGATACAAGCAACATTTTAAAGACAAAAATACTAAATTGTGACTATTAGATAATAAAAAGAAGGCCTATCTTCGTCCTGTGAGTGCCAACCTAGTCATGACTGATTTCCTACCACTAATACTTCAAAAGGGACCTGACACATCAGGCCATTCCCTAACCATTTCCGTTAAAATATTTTGATATAATTATTTAGCTTATCGTATGATAGGTTTGTTAGATTTACTTTGGAATGGGTCCATAAATAATTTTTAATTTCTTGGTTTTAATTTCTAACTGTATATACGCTTAGACATAACTCACAGGAAGAAAGCTCTTGAGAGTCCTAAACACATTTTCTTGTAAATCTAAAGGAATCCAGATACTGGATTTAGATGAATGTTGTCCTTTGTATAACTCTCACTTTAGTGGATATTTTTACTTTTTGACTCATAGGCATGGATCCCGCTCCCTTTTCCAGGGGTAGCACAAATCTTGTTATGTATTTCTGCACCACCCTCTTTCAACCTTAGCAACACTGAAGCCTAAAAGGTCCTTTAAGGGAAGAATATGTGACTTATTTGGGGCCAGTGCGACTAAAGAAGTGATTTTGTGGAAATTTCTGGGATATATATTTCCTTTATTTTAAAAGAGATCCACCAAAACAGGGAGTCTTTCTTCATGTGAAAGTCATGCTGTATGGACATGAAATCTGGCACAGTCTACTTCCATTTCACCATCAAGAGAGAATCGAGCCTGGAGACAAAGTCAACACACAACACACGGCATAGCTGAGGGAATCACAGAGAAACAGACCCAGCGTCACTGTGATCAACCATCCTTTCTGGTTCTAGAATCCAACAGCTCTTCTTACTGTTAAGCTTGTGTGGAAAAAAAATGTTTTTATTGCAACTGAATAAATATTATCTGATTCATGTCTCTTGACTCATCTCTCTTTTGATACTTTATTTTAAATCAATTCTCAGCATTTTAGCTTACACATACTGTTTCAACAGATTCCATTTAATCCTGCACACATCCATTACATTTTTAACTTTTGTTTCTGTATTTTAATTTCCTATACCCCACTGAAAAAATGGAGAACAAAGAGGTTTCATAATTTGTCCATAAAATAATTAAGGTGGAGCTCAGGGATCAAATCTAGGCATCAAATACAAAATTTACGTTCTTACACCCTAAACGATATGATATGCAACGTAGAGAAATGAAAGTAGCAAGAGAGGAAAACTTTCAAGAAACTAAGCTGTAAAGTGGGCAGAGAGAGGGCAGGGTCAAGAAAAATGTGAATCGATGACATTTTCCTCCAGATTTATTATGAAAACTTTCAAACCTAGAGAAATGTCGAGAGAATGCCCGTGACTTTTTTAAACCAACATTATTGAGTGTTAACATTTCACCATATTTGCCCAATAATTCACCTGCGAAAGTGTATACATACATATTTGATCCACATATGTATATATGTATACATACTTATTTATTTGAGAGAGATTTATTTATTTATTTGAGAGAGAGAGAGCAGGCACAAGCCAGTGGAGGGGGCGGTAAATGGGGAAGAGCAGAGGGATACAGAGAAGAAGGTTCCCGTTTGAGCAAGGAGCCTGAGGCATGTGTGGCTTGATCCAGGACCCAAAGTTCATGACCTGAGCTGAAGGCAGATGCTTAACCAACCGAGCCACCCAGGCAGCCCCTCATATAATTATCATCCTAAAGATATTTAACATCATCTACTACGATGTTCATATTAAAATTTTCCCCAATTTTCCCCAAATTGTCCTTGATATTAATTTATTCTTACATCAAGAATTTAATTAATGGTCACTATTCACTTGGTTACTATCATTCTTTAATCTCCTCTAATTTAGAAGAAACTTCTTGCCTTTTTTCCTTACGTGATATTTAAAAATTTTAATTATTTGTGTCAGACATCATGTAAAATATTCCACCATTTCTGTTTTCCTGATATTTCCTCATGATTAGATTTAAATTAAATTGTTCAGCAATCACAGCTGTGGTGTTTTCCTCCTCCCAACATGAGACCTATAATATCAAATGGTCTCAACTGGCAGCATTCACTGGTTACGTCATTAAGGTGGTACCATCAACATTTTCTATGGGAAAGATAAGTTATTTCCTTCATATAAAAGAATCTAATCTGGAGAGTGATACATTGACGCTGTGTAATATCCAGTTCCCTAACAATTTTTCATCAACAGTTTTAGCATCCAATGACAATTATTTGAATCAATTATTGTAACTGCATACAGAAAACTGGGGACTGTTTTCCCCTAACCGATCTCTGGCTTCATTCTGAGAAATAAGAACCTTAACTCAAAGACTTTTAATACATTTAAACATTTTTTTCAAGCAGTTTTGGATTTACAGAAAATAATAAAGATAGTATGGAGAATTTCCATATGATGACCCATTTTTCCATATTATTAATACCCTACACCCGTGTAGTACCAATGACATAATGAATGAGCCAATATTGATACATTGTGATGAAGTGAAATTCATACTTTACTCATATTTCCATAGTTTAATCTAGCATCCTTCTGTCCAGAATCCCATTTAGCATATCACTTTATATTTAGTCATCACCTCTCTTTAGGCCCCTCTCACATGTCTCTGATGGTTTCTGAGACATTCTTTGTTTTTGATGTCTTTGGAAAGTGTTGAAGAATCATTTGATTTTCAACAAATGAAACATTAATATTCATATTTTCAGTTTTCATATTATAATGGTTTTGTGGGGTGTAATCTATTATTTTCTTCCTAACATGAAATGCTTGCTTTTTTCTGGATCAGTAATGACAGTTGATTCTGTTTAGCAGAGGTGAGGGTACAACTTACTAACATATGACTTTGGGAAAAAGTCTTCTCTCTTGATATATTGATACACTATTCCTTTAATACATGGCCTGCCTTTGAAAGGTAGATTTAATTGTGTTTCTGACCTGAGATTTTCTTTTGTCTCTGTAGCAACTTGTTTGTCATATCAAAAAACCAAAACAAACACCAAATCTGAGAGGGAGGTGGGCAAGGAAGAAGTCTGTGGACAATGCTCTCAGGCACAATAATTACTGACAGAGTGAAGGAAGTAAGATTGGGTCAGCAGGCTGAGCTGACCATAGCCACAACAAAGACCTTAGCCAATCTGGTGGGGAAGTGGAGATTGGGGATGTCCCTTTGAAGTTCCCAAGCCTAAGGCTGGGACCAGGTATTTATACTGTCCATGGAACAGTCATTGCATATGGGTTAACTCCAAAGTACAAACATGAGCTTCGTAAGAAAATTAACTTTATATGAGCCTACTTCCTGATAAGGCATTCATGTAAGAACTATCAGCTACTGGCATTCTTACTGTGGGGATCTTGGCTGTGAACCATGGATCCATCACTGGCCACCATTTGTACTACTTATACCTACTCATTTCTTATAATAACCTCTAGGGAGAGCCCCACTAGGATTTGGTTCTTTTCTTGTGCTGGAGAATCTTACAAGATGAAGGTGAATGGGACACCTGCAGTCCACTGTTACAGCTAATCACAGGACCCCACTAAGATCTAATTTCTTCTTTCTTTGATTCCCACCAAATTCTCCTAATCCCTCTACTAGCTGAGGTGACAAACAGAGGAAGATGATCCAGATTCATGCCCCCATGGAATCTGAGGGTATCCCCACCATGACCTTTTCAGTCCCGGTGCTTGTATTTTTCTATTTACTGTTGAACAAGGGAGTACAAACAGATGTTTATGGACCACCTGATGCCAAACATATTTTTTTCCTGCTCCCATGCATAATAGCAGCCCTAACTCTTCCTGATGACAGTCTGTGGCCCTTGTAATCCTTCTGGATTCCTTTCCTTGTTGGTTTCTCGGAAAGAGAATCTAAAGTGACTGGCTGGCAGCTGGACCTCTGTGTACAGTGGGATCCCTGTTACATCCTCTGGCAAGAAATATCCGCACTGAGTATCAGGACCTCTAAACACACACAGCTCAGAGATGTGGGAACAAGACTGCAACCTCCCCAGGCAGATCACACGAGAATTCCTGGATTGAGGTATTCAGTCTACCAAAGGCATGGATCCATATCGTGGCCACTGAGTTCCTAGTTAGAGTGCACCCTGGAGGACAGAGGCCTGACATTGTAATTATACCTTCGAAAGGCATTTTATCAACTGATTAAGCCAGCAGTGTCCAGGTGGTAGGAATTAGAATAGAACCAGGGTGTCAGTCACTGCCCAGCAACACACCGCCCTTACTGCAAACTAGATTTCTTGGTCCAGTGCGACGTTATGCACCATTTCACCAGCCTCAGAGAGGAATTCTCCTGAACACTTACGTGTTGGAATGATGACCCATATCTGGATCATGATGATTCCAGTGAAGATGAATCTCTGCCCCCTTCAGAAAAGAAGAGGCTCATAGCAGCAAACGCGCCGCCCAGCGGCTGACTCCAGGGATGCTGTCCTACCGGGAGCTCCAAAGTGTCTCTGTGTCTGGCAAGTTAGATCCTGGCACACACAGCAGCTGGACTGGCCTTGATAGCTGCAGCCTATGCCATTAGGCACACGCATGCCTCGATCCTAGGCTCTCTAGCACTTCCTTCACGAGCCCATTCTACCAGTGCTGGGTGGCAGATGAACCAAATTGGTTGCCCTCAGCTGGCTGTCATTCTGTGTTCTTGGTGCTTTAGTGTATTTTCCGTGGCAGGTGCTCTCTGGTATAACTGTGCATGTATTAGGAAGAACTCCACACTTCATATCCATTCCAGTAGATCCATTCAGATGGCTTTTCCTCGGATCATCTGGTCACCGACCTTTTAATCTGTCTCCCTCTAGGCTCTTGACCACTATCCAAGCTGTTCTCCTGTCTTAGGATTCTACAAATTCTCACCTTGTATCACCTCTCTTCTGTACAATGGATATAGGCAATCAGTCTACTGCGGTAAGGGAGGATTTCCCCTTATGGTTGTCTTTTCAGGTGCCCTGGGTGGAGGGATACTCTAGCAGCACTACACCCTGGCTGGCCTCAACATACCAAGCTACTGTAGGACCAGCTTGTCCTTTGAAGTCTGACACGTGAGATGAGGGCACGAGGTCAGTGCAGTGCTGGAGGAGAACACAGAGGTCTAGGTTGTCTGCTTGTGCAGCCCATTGTATTCTCAGGCTCTGCTCATTCCTGATCCTTGGATGTGCTGCTCTCATCTTCTAATGAATTACTCCTGGGCATATTCAAAATTACACCTGTTAGTCTGACAAATTCCACCTCACGAAGGCAATTTTTGCCTCTTGGTCACTTGGTGTCCCAAAGTTAGGATCTCTTCTTCTAGCAGGGAAGTTATTTTTGAAGACTTTATAATACAGAAATATTGCTTGAAACCAGGAGGGTGTATGTTATGATTGTGCTATGAGAGTTATCCATAAACTTCCCATTAGCCTCCGGTCTCTTTGGACCTCAGATATTTATAATACCGTTGGCCTCCTGAGTCAGTGTGGACCTCCTGAAGAGCACTTTCCTGTTCTGAGACACGCAAAAGCTCCCATTCTTCTCTTATTCGAGCCGATATATCTGTCTGTAGTATCTCTCCAAATGTGTAGGATATTAATAGATGTTTGGAAATAGATTCAAGCAAGTGCTTATAATCCTGTATCACAATCCTATGCTACAGTTTAAAGAAGAAGCCATATATCATATATTTCTGTGAATCTGATTATTATTTAATTAATAATCATCTAATGGGGAAGAAACAATGTTTTAATAGTATTAATATGTAAAATTAAATATTTTAATATCATTTATCAATATTTTATTTCTCTTTTCATATTTAATATTACTTAATAATTTAGTATAGTGGTAGTCTAATTTCTATGTATTAAAATATATTGAGAACATGCTACAATGCTACAGATGATCTTATTGTATGAACATTACCAAAATATTAGGAGATAATAATATCTTACATACATAATATGTTTGAAAATAGATTCAAGCAACTGCATGAATTGCTGTATCACAAGACTAAGCTATAGTATAAATGATAAGACACATAATATGATTTTTCTCAGTCTGATTAATATTTAATTAATAATAGTGTTAATGGGGTGTATACAATGTTTTAGACTATTACAAATATCAAAAATTTTAATGCCATTTCTTTAGACTCTTTTTTAATATTCTGTTTTCATATTTTATAATACATACTATTTTAGTATACTGGTAACCTAATTTGTAGGTAAGAATGTATATTTAGAACATATTACAATGATCTTACTATATGAGTATATACCAAAATGGTTTGAAATATGTCCTCTACTGAAGCCACCAACCAGCAGATGAAAGACAGTTGAGAGCACAAAAGTAGATGAGATGATATGGGGAAAATTCTAGAATAAAAGAAGAAGGAGGTTAGGATACAATCAAAAAGAAGCATCATTAAGGGCAAAAAGAGAAACATGACCCAGCAGGAACGAATGAGATGGAGCAATCAAGATTATAGAAGCAGGGAGGGTTATCCTAAGAAGCCAGAGAAGACTTTGATAGCACCAAACACTACGTGTGGTTAGGAAAATAATTATTCCTTTGGGTTGGCATTAGAGGGGCTAGTGGCCTTAGGCGTGGTGGTGAAGGGAGGGGGATTAGTGAAATGGCAGAGCAGAGAAGGTAACTGGGAAGGAATCCAATAGAGCAATGTCGCACCTATTTTCCCAGTCTCTTTATATTACGTGTTGCGTCCTCTTATATCATGGATGAGTAAGCTTTAGTCACTCGAGTTTACTGTCTTTTCTTTTGAATTAGATGTTGCTCTTTTAGAGTCCAGTATTTTACACTTGGTCCCCTGAGCCTAATGCTTTCCCCCATGCTCTTCACCACTTGTTACCTGCATATCGTGGATAGTTATATGAAATTTAAAAAATTTCCTTTCGGGAAACTTGTTTACTTCTTCCAGGTCACCATTCCTTCTTCACTATATTTTTATATAACATTTATACTCTTAATGTTACAGACTAACGTTAACTGCACAACAGTCAGCAATGTAAGTGCTGTTTTCTCCCCACTAGATTATGAGATTCTTGTCAGGAGCCATATCTAAAATGAAGAATTTATCCCACCATTTTCACATCCGGTGCACACACACCCCATTGTCTTTTCCAGTACCATGCATATTGCAAGCACTTGATAAAAGTCAACCACAATGGGAATATTAGCAGTCAATGCAGCATGTGTTGAAGAACTAGCTCCATTTGTTGTCAAGTGCTCAAAAGATGTATGACACAATTGGTGACAAGAACATTTAGTCGAGACTTTTACGCTCAACGTACATATGATGCACACTTGGTACAGTGGTGAATGCATTCATTATAAAAAGCAGGTAAGTATCGTGTAAATCAGGAAGAGGAACACTGAGTTCTATTTAAAAGACCTAAGAAAGTCCTCATGGAGAGATCTGACTTGAACTCAAGGATGAGTCGTAGGGAGATGGAAGAAAAGGGAGAAGGAGTTTCAGATGAGGGATCCCGTATAAACAAATTACATGAGGAAACTGCACAGAGGGACAGTAAGGGATGCACGTAGGCAAGTACCGTGAGGCGAGTGGAAGAAATCAAAGTGATAGATGAGACACAGGCTGACTGTGAAGCATCTGGAATTCCGAAAGGAGATAAATGGATTTGCTTTGAAACCTAGTGAGAGACCATTGCTAATGCCTGAGCAGTAGAGTGTCTTTCTCTTATACATGGAACAAATATTTGCTTAGCTCTATAAAGTTTGACTGTTACAGTGTTAGGAATGAAGGAATGAACATATCAGACAAAGCCCCTTTTATGTCTAAGGCTACTGGTGGTTTTTGGAAACTAGTGACTGAATATAGACATACTATATGAATAGTGTTTGTACTAAGTAAAATTTCATTAAATATGATATATATTTATGTGACTTCTATGATGTATATGATTAGTGGAATGAAGGGGGCAGAACGGGGTAAAAAAGATACAGAATTGGGGTGAACTGAGAAGAACAGAGAACAAATCATACTCATAGTGGGGTTAGGTTGTAACAGCAAAGTTTCCATGAGGGTTTTGCAACACATGGGAACAAATTCAACTCAGAGTGAAGGGGCTGATGAGCCCAGCTAACCCTATCAGTCTCCTCTCCAGATGTTAATCATCTTTCATAAATCACATTAATCTCCCCAGTACTCTGTCCAAACCAACCTGACTCTCTTCTGCTCATTTTACATTTTACACACTGGGAAAGATCAGAATTGTAAAAATGATGTCACTTACATAAGAATTGGCAAGATGATCATCAAATGACCTTACTGACCTCAGTGAGGATCATTTACTTTACCCTCATTGTCTCACAGGTCAGCTTTAATTTATGTCATACAGCTAATATGTTTTGCGAAATGAATCTCCCCATAGAAATATACTGATGTCATTGCAGGGAAGTCCCATAAGCATTTGATGGAAAATTTAACTTTGCATTGTAAGGAACATAATTAATGACACTGACCTATTAGTAGTCCTGCAATTTCATTATTTATCCCAATGATTTTGAGATTAGAATTCATGTTCTGAGACTCTATGAACTTAACACCATAACAAAAGCAATGGGATGTTGAAAAATGTTCTCCAGAGCATTCAGGTAATGGAAGTATTCAAATGTAATTTTACTTTTAATATTAGCATCTATAATTGTTTATTTATCTGGATAACTTAGCATTTTTCATTGCTTACGGATTTCAACTTACCTTTCTAGCCCTTCTCACACCTGAAGGTTATGGGAAATGAGATTTAAATTCAACTCATGCTGACCTTTTCTTGATTATAAGATAAATCTTCAAAACAGACAGGTAAGAACACAGCTTAGCTCTATGACATAATTTAGGAAAGTACCTTGAAAGTTATTTCTAACATTTCTTATGTTCTCCAATGGCTTTGCTTTAATATTTTAATACCGAATAATGTCCACCTGCACATTTATTTTGATATTTCGATTAGGGAAATACAAACCAATTTTGACCATTGAATTCATATAATTAGACACACTGGCTGATATATCCTAATGGATCACTAAGTAAAGATAGAAAAAGAGAAAAATCTTAAAGCTTAATGGGATTTTTGAGAACAAATTTTATTTTTCGCAAAGGCTATCTTCTAAGTGTTACAAAGCTAAAAGATACAGGCAAACGTATTGTTATCAACTTTTAAACTACTGTGACATACTTCAGAAAATTGTACTTAACGTTTCTTAGGAAACAGGTAAATAGTAGAGAGGTTAATTCAGATAAGACGATGATTCATAAAATTTTTTCAATGGCAAATTTTGTCTAATTGCCTTTGTAAGCTATTCTTCAAAATTAGCAGACTCAATTTGCAAAAACCCAAGAGTTCACTGAGGATCAGCAGTAGTACACTGACAACAAGTTCACCCATCTCAGGCCTTTGCAATGAAGCTAGGACTGGAATCCTACTGCTCCTTCTCTATAGAATGAAACAACTCCTATAAGAAGTAGAAGCCATAGCTATGCTCAAAGATCTACAATTCTAGTAAGGAAACTGTGCATCATTATGAAAAAAATAGCCTTGTCGATTATACACAAGCAACCATAGAGTGTGGTGGGTATATGGGATACGCTGCAGGTTGAAGGAAAGTGATAATCAGTGTGGTCTGGGGCATTTAGTTAAAACTTTATTAAGTAGCATTATATGTAAACTATGCATTGCATAAAGAAGGAAAGGATTTAGAAATCTGGGCAAAAATGGACAGGAACGATGGCATGGACAGAGTTAGTTTTTATCAAAATGGATGTAACACCAGAAAAAGGAATGAGAGATGATAATATAGAGATATTTATTTCCTTGGATATCCAAAGTAATTTCCTTTAAAGACAAAGGTCCTCTTCTTAATCCTTAGTGATCTTCACACAATTCCTAAGATATAAAGTTAAATTATCTGTCATATTCTATTTTTAAGCATTCACACCACTGGGAGAGTATATGAAAAACTTTTTACTCAATTCAAAAAAATGTGTATATATGAAAGTCGATTTTAAGTTCATTTTAAGTATCTTTACTGCAAATAACCAATGCTGAAATTATTTATCAACCATGAAACAAATATGGATATCCTAGATCTGTACACACTTCATGCATGAATTTATAATGACAAAACTTGTCCACTGTAAGCATTCTCCTTGGAAATATAAGAATATTCATGGGAACGCTGATTTCCAGAGTCAAAGTTATGAAGCTGACATTTTAGGGGAATGAGTATCCCCTAGACGTTTGTGTGACTGCATCTAGAGCGTAAGAGAGGTTTGAAGAACACCTCTTTGCCATAGAAAGAAAATTAGGAGGAAAATAATACATACCTTAAATTAGACTCCTGTATTTCCAGGATTCTTATCTCAACAGAGAAGATGGATATGACTGAGGATAATTACTCCTTGACAACTGAATTTATTCTCATAGGATTTACAGATCACCCAAAGTTGAAGACCGTTCTGTTTCTGGTCTTTCTCACTATTTATTTGATCACGATGGTGGGGAATCTGGGCCTGGTGCCATTGATCCTTATGGAGCGTCGCCTTCACACACCCATGTACATCTTTCTGGGCAACCTGGCTCTAATGGATTCCTGTTGTGCCTGTGCCATTACCCCCAAGATGTTAGAGAATTTCTTTTCGAAGGACAGAATGATTTCCCTCTATGAATGCATGGCACAATTTTATTTTTTCTGCCTTGCTGAAACTGCAGACTGCTTTCTCCTGGCAGCAATGGCCTATGACCGCTATGTGGCCATCTGCAGCCCACTGCAGTACCACACCCTGATGTCGAAGAAGCTCTGCCTTCAGATGACCGCAGGGGCCTACATAGCAGGAAACCTGCATTCCATGATTCATATAGTGTTTCTCTTTCGGTTAACTTTCTGTAGGTCTCATCAGATTAATCACTTTTTTTGTGATGTTCTTCCATTATTCAAACTCTCCTGTGTTGACCCTTATATCAATGAATTATTGATGTTTATCTTTCCAGGCTCAGTTCTAGTGTTCTCTATTATCATCGTCATAATCTCTTATCTCTGCATCCTTTTCATGATTTTCAAAATGAAATCCAAAGAGGGAAGAGGCAAAGCCTTATCTACTTGTGCATCTCACTTTCTCTCTGTCTCAATGTTCTATGGTTCTCTTCTCTTTGTGTACATTCGACCAAATTCAGTTAAAGAGGAGGATAAAGATATATCTGTTGCTATTTTTTATACTCTAGTAATCCCTTTATTAAACCCTTTTATTTATAGTCTAAGAAATAAGGAAGTAATAAATGCTATGAAAAAAAACATAAAGAAAAATTTTTGACACTTAAAAGAAATATCCTCCCCTGTGGAAAATTAAATTTGTGAAAATGATTTTTTTCTGAATGACAGAGTTGAGAAAGTAGGAAACGACCACTTTGTACATAAAATATTCAATTACTAAAACATGACAGTACAGGAGTCAAATAAAGAAGTTCAGTAAGGGGATCCCTGGGTGGCGCAGCAGTTTTCCCCCTGCCTTTGGCCCAGGGCGCGATCCTGGAGACCCGGGATCGAATCCCACGTGGGGCTCCCGGTGCATGGAGCCTGCTTCTCCCTCTGCCTATGTCTCTGCCTCTCTCTCTCTCTCTGTGTGACTATCATTAATAAATAAAATTAAATTAAATTTAAAAAAAAAGAAGTTCAGTAAGGAGACATTCTGTTACAAAGTATTTCAAAACCTAAATTCTAGCTTTCAGCAAGAATGAACTAAATCATTATTCTTGAGCTCACAAACTGTGTCACAATGAAATTAGCTAAAGTATTAACTAATTCTTTCAAACTGTAGTGAGTTACAATTTTCGACAAAAACTAGGACTACAAGTCATTATATGTAAAGATCACTTCCATTTATTAATGTTGACAAATAATTTCTGGAATTCCAAACCATAATCTGACAACCTCGGCACCCTCCAAATTATCAATAATTAATCCCTTCTTTTTTTTATTTGTTTTTTAATTTATTTATTTATGATAGTCACAGAGAGAGAGAGAGAGAGAGAGAGAGAGAGAGAGAGGCAGAGACACAGGCAGAGGGAGAAGCAGGCTCCATGCACCGGGAGCCTGATATGGGATTCGATCCCAGGTCTCCAGGATCGCGCCCTGAGCCAAAAGCAGGCGCCAAACCGCTGCGCCACCCAGGGATCCCTAATTAATCCCTTCTTAATGTCATGTGTCACAAGTAAATTGTATATATTTGATTCTTAATTTTCTTTGAGTTGATTCAGGAGAATACTTTTGACTATCAATTCACTCAGAATGTCTACGGTCAAAAAGAAAATTTTTATCCTTAAAAGTAGAAATTGTATTATATATAATTTATAATTAAAAATATCAAAAACAAGAAAAGAATACTAACAAAAATGTATTAGAGAAAACTATTTTCATCTTTCTCTACTGGTGATTTATCAATCTATAGATGAAGTGCATGGTAATTACACTAAAATTCATATGGACTTTGAAATTTTCATGTATTATGACTAGGCACCCATCAAAAATGGTTGGTAATCCTGAACACATTAAACTAAATGACGGATTTTTTCACTGATACACTTGCTACTAGGAAATCCTCAGAACTGCTTGTAAACTAGTGCTCTACTCTCGGCATTAACAAAAGGCTCTGAGATGCTGTAAAGCGTCAGTGAGGCACAAAGCAGCAAAAATTCTAAATACCTAAACAAAAATATTTATCAATCACTTATATTTGCAAATAGGAAAGGAAAGAATAATTTACTGAGAACACGTGATCTGGTAGGCACAAAGAAGACCCTTCCTATAGATTACCTAACAACAACTGGTTATACAGAATTCTTCATGCTTTTTCTCAGTAAAAATCTCATAACTTTGGACATTGAGATGCCTGCTAAAGTTCATCCAGGTACTCATATTGAGCTAGATTTTGTATTAATGCTGCTTGACAGTTTCAAAGATGGACATCCTTGTAGCCTGGGGTACTTAGTCCTTATGCAGAATAAGACGTGAGATGTGCCTTATAAATGATCTTTTAGAAATGATGTCTGGAGGCAAAAAGAAATGAGTATGACCACAGTCAATGTTTACGGAAATAACTATGGCACTGGGAACAGGGGTGAAGCAGGTGAACCATGGACAGAGTCAGAAAGCTGCCACAACTATTGTTAAGAGCTGTTGCCAAATATGGGAAATACGGATGGAACCCATCTGGTTATACTGAGAATCTTAAATGCCACCCTAAGGAATCTGAATGTATCTCAGAGAAATCAGACACCAAATTCTTCCTAGACCTGGGTAATTGTATTTTTCAGAAAACTAATTTGTTAATTGATTCATTGAAAGTGGAAGCAATGAGGCTAAGTTCAAGAATTCATATCTTAGATGTTGAGACTGAAACTAGAGGATAAAAGGAGAGGAGTGCACCGATATAAGAAACATTTTAAAGAAAAAATGGTAATTGTAACTACAGGAAAATAAAATGAAGACCTATCTTCTTCCTGTGAGTACCAACTAACCATGACTGATACTAATGCTTTAAAAGGGACCTGACATTTTGAACCATTCTCTCACCATTTCCTTTAATATATTTTGATATAATTAAGCTAATGTATAATAGGTTTTTATTTTTTTGCACAAGTCCATAAATATTTTTTAATTTCTTAGTTCTCATTTCTAACTGTACATACTGTGAGATATAACCCACGGAAACAAAGCTCTAGAGTTTCCTAAACACATTTTTTAAGAATATAATAAAATCCAGACGCCTGACATAGATGAATTTGTTCCTTTGTATACACTCTCTATATTAGAAGATAGTTTTGCGTGTTAGACTCACATACCTGGATCCCTTTCCTTTTTCCAGGAATACCCCAGATTTTGTTATGTATTTCTGCACCACCCTCTTCCAATCCTTAGCAACACTGAAGCCTATAGGGCCTTTAAGGGAACAGTATGTGACTTATTTGGGGCCAAGGAGACTAAAGAAGTGATTTTGTGGAAGTTTCTGGGATATATATTTCCTTTATTTTAAAAGAGATCCACCAAAAGAGGGAGTCTTTCTTCCTCTGAAAGTCATGCTGTACGGACATGAAATCTGGCACAGTCTACTTCCATTAGGCTGTCAAGAGAGAATCCAGCCTGGAGACGAAGTCACACACAAAGGAGGGCATAGCTGAGGGAATCACAGAGAAACAGACCCAGCGTCACTGTAATCAATCAGCCTTTCTGGTTCTAGAATCCAATAGATCTTCTTACTGCTAAGCTTGTGTGGAAAAAAATGCTTTTATTGCAACTGAATAAATATTACCTGATTCATGTCTCTCGCCTCATATCTCATTTTATATTTTAATTTAAATTAATTCTCAGACACCCTTTTAGCTTACACATAGTGTTTCATCAGTATCCATTTATTCACACATATATTACATTTTTGACTTTTATTTTTGTATTTTAGTTTCCTATACCCCACTGAGCAAAATGGAGAACAAAGAGGTTTCATAATTAGTCCATATTATTATTAAGGTGGAACACAGGGATCAATTCTAGACATCAAATCCAAAATTCATGTTTCTACACACTAAACGATATAATATGCAACATAGAGAAATGAAAGTAGCAAGAGAAGAAAACTTTCAAGAAACTAAGCTGTAAAGTGGGCAGAGAGAGGGCAGTCAGGAAAAATGTGAATAATGACATTTTCCCCCAGATTTACTTAAAAAACTTTCAAACCTACAAAAATGTTGAGAGAATGCCCATGATTTTTTTAAACCAAGATTATTAAGTATTAATATTTCAGCACATTGACCAAGGTATCCACCTGTAAATTTGTATATATATATGTATATGTATATATATATTTGATCCACATATGTGTATGTGTATATTCATATGTGATGAGATAATGACAGTTTCTTCATAAATTATTCAACACAAAATTTCCGACAGGGTCATATCATTTTTTAAAGATTTACCTATTGATTTGAGAGAGACAGGGAGCAAGCACAAGTGAGTGGGAGTGGTAAATGGGGAAGAGCAGAGGGACACAGAGAAGAAGCTCCCCATTGAGCAGGAAGCCTGAGGCATGTGGGGCTTGATCCAGGACCCAAAGTGTATGACCTGAGCTGAAGGCAGATGCTTAACCAACTGAGCCACCCAGGCAGCCCCTCATATAATTATCATCCTAAAGGACTTTAACATCATCTAATATGATGTTCCTACTAAAATTTTTCCCAATTTTCCCCAAATTGTCCTTGATACTAATTTATTTTTTCATCAAGAATTCAGTTAAAGGTCACTATTCACTTTGTTATTATCATTCACTAATCTTCTCTAACTTAGAAGAAAATTCTTGACTTTTTTCTTTCGTGACATTTAAAACTTTTAAATTTGTATCAGACATCATGTAAAATATCCCACCACCTCTATTTTTCTGATGTTTCCTCATGATTAGATTTAAGTAATTCAGCAATCACAACTGTTCTGTTTTCCTCTTCCTGTCATGAGGCCTATAATATCAATTTGCCCTAACTGCTACATTCACTGATTACTTCACTAATCGGAAGCAGAAAACTGGTGATTCTTTTCGCCCAAGTGTTCACTGGCTTCTTTGGGAGAAATAAGATCTTTACCTCAAGACAGTTTATAAATCTAAAAACTTTTTTCAAACAGTTTTGGATTCATAAACATAATAAAAATAGTATAGAGAATTCCCATATGATGACACACCCATTTTTCCCTATTATTAATACCCTGTACAAGTGTGGTACCTTTTTTATAATGAAAGAGCCAATATTGATACATTATGATGAGGTGAAATTGACACTTTACTCATATTTCCATACTTTAATCTACCATCCTTCTGTCCAGAATACCATCTAGCATGTCACTTTTTATTTAGTCATCACCTCTCTAGGCACCTCACATATCTGTGATGGTTTCTCAACATTCCTTGTTTTTGATGTTTTGGGAAAGTGTTGAGAAATCAATTGATGTCCAACAAATGAAACATTTCTATTCATATTTCACTTTTCTTCTTATATTTGTTTCTTGGATATATAGTCTACTATTTTTCTTCCAAAATTGAAATGTCTACATTTTTTCTGGAAGAGTAATGAGAGTTGATTCTGTTTAGCACAAGTGAGGGTACATCTTACGAACTTATGACTTTGGGAAAAGTCTTCTCTGTTGATACACTGATACACTATTTCTTTAATACACGGCTATTCTTTGAGGGGTAGGTTTAGTTGTGTTTCTGACCTGGGATTTTCTTTTGTTTCTGTAGCAACTGGCTTGACATATCAAAACACAAAACAAAACACCAAGTCTGAGACACCGGTGGGCATGGAAGGAGTCAATTGGACAATGCTCTCAGGCGCAATAATTACTGACGGAGTGAAGGAAGTAAGATTGGTTCAGAAGGCTGAGCTGACCATAGCCACAACAAAGACCTTAGCCAATCTGGAGGAGAAGTGGAGATTGGGGATGTCCCTTTGAAATTCCCAGGCCTGACTCGGACCTGGAATTTATACTTTCCATGGAACAGTCATTACATACAGGTTACCTCGAAGGTATGAACCCGAGCTTCATAAGACAATTAACTTTTTTTTTAAAATTTTTATTTATTTATGATAATCACAGAGAGAGAGAGAGAGAGAGAGAGAGAGGCAGAGGGAGAAGCAGACTCCATGCACCGGGAGCCCGATGTGGGACTCGATCCAGGGTCTCTAGGATCGCGCCCTGGGCCAAAGACAGGCGCTAAACCGCTGCGCCACCCAGGGATCCCGACAATTAACTTTATATGAGCCTACTTCCTGATAAGGCTTTCATTTAAGAACTATCAGCTACTGGCATTCTTACTGTGGGGATCTTGGCTGTGAACCATGGATCCATCACTGGCCACCATTTGTACTACTTAAACCTACTCATTTCTTATAATAAACTCTAGGGAGCCCCACCAGAATTTCATTCTTTTCATGTGCTGGAGAATCTTACAAGATGAAGGTGAATGGGACACCTGCAGTCCACTGTTACAGCTAATCTCATGACCCACTAAGATCTATCTTCTCCATCCTTTAATTCCCATCACCTTCTCCTAATCCCTCTACTAGTTGAGGTGACAACAGAGGGAGATGATCCAGATTCATGCCCCCATGGAATCTGAGGGTATCACCACCATGACCTTTTCAGTCCCGGTGCTTGTGTTTGTCTTTTTACTGTTGAACAAGGAAGTACAAACAGATGCCTAGGGACCACCTGATGGCAAACATTTTTTTTCCTGCTCCCATGCATAATAGCAGCCCTAACTCTTCCTGATGACAGTCTGTGGCCCTTGTAATCCTTCTGGATTCCTTTCATTGCTTGTTGGTTTCTTGGAAGAGAATCTAAAGTGACTGGCTGGTGGCTGGACCTTTCTGTACAGTGGGATCCCTGTTACATCCTCTGCAAGAACATATCCGCGCTGAGTATCAGGACCTTTAAATTCACACAGCTCAGGGATGTGGGAACAAGATTGCAACCTCCCCAGGCAGATCACACGAGAATTCCTGTATTGAGGTATTCAGGCTACCCAACACATGGCACCATATTGTGGCCACTGAGTTCCTAGTTAGAGTGCACCCTGGAGGACAGAGGCCTGACATTGTAATTATACCTTCGAAAGGCATTTTATCAACTGATTAAGCCAGCAGTGTCCAGGTGGTAGGAATTAGAATAGAACCAGGGTGTCAGTCACGGCCCAGCACCACACTGCCCTTACTGCAAACTAGATTTCTTGGTCCAGTGCAATGTTATGCACCATTTCACCAGCCTCAGGGAGGAATTCTCCTGAACACTTACGTGTTGGAATGATGACCCATATCTGGATCATGATGATTCCAGTGAAGATGAATCTCTGCCCCCTTCAGAAAAGAAGAGGCTCATAGCAGCAAACGCGCCACCCAGCGGCTGACTCCGGGGATGCTGTCCTACCGGGAGCTCCAAAGTGTCTCTGTGTCTGGCAAGTTAGATCCTGGCACACACAGCAGCTGGACTGGCCTTGATAGCTGCAGCCTATGCCATTAGGCACACGCATGCCTCGATCCTAGGCTCTCTAGCACTTCCTTCACGAGCCCATTCTACCAGTGCTGGGTGGCAGATGAACCACATTGGTTGCCCTCAGCTGGCTGTCATTCTGTGTTCTTGGTGCTTTAGTGTATTTTCCATGGCAGATGCTCTCTGGTATAACTGTGCATGTATTAGGAAGAACTCCACACTTCATATCCATTCCAGTAGATCCATTCAGATGGCTTTTCCTCGGATCATCTGGTCACTGACCTTTTAATCTGTCTCCCTCTAGGCTCTTGACCACTATCCAAGCTGTTCTCCTGTCTTAGGATTCTACAAATTCTCACCTTGTATCACTTCTCTTCTGTACAATGGATATAGGCAATCAGTCTACTGTGGTAAGGGAGGATTTCCCCTTATGGTTGTCTTTTAAGGTGCCCTGGGTGGAGGGATACTCTAGCAGCACTACAGCCTGGCTGGCCTCAACATACCAAGCTACTGAAGGACCAGTTTGGCCTTTGAAGTCAGACACGTGACATGAGGGCACGATGTCAGTGCAGTGCTAGAGGATGCCCCAGAGGTCTAGGTTGTCTGCTTGTGCAGCCTATTGCATTCTCTATCTCTGCACATTCAGATCCTTGGATGTGCTGCTCTCATCTTCTAATGAATTACTCCTGGGCGTATTCAAAATTACACCTGTTAGTCTGACAAATTCCACCTCACGAAGGCAATTCTGACCTCTTGGTCACATGGTGTCCCAACATTAGGAGCTCTTCCTCTAGCAGGGAAGTTATTTTTGAATACTTTATAATACAGAAACCTTTCTGAAACCAGAAGGGTTTTTGTTATGATTGTGCTATGAGAGTTATCCGTAAACTTCCCATTAGCCTTCTGCCTCCTTGGACCTCAGATATTTGTAATACTGTTGGCCTCCTGAGTCAGTGTGAACATCCTGAAAAGCACTTTCCTGTTCTGAGACACACAAAACTCCCATTCTTCTATTATTTGAGTAGATGTATCAGTTTATACTCTCTTTCCAAATGTGTAGGATATTAAGAGATGTTTGGAAATAGATACAAGCCAGTGCATGAATTGCTGTATCACAAGACTATGCTACAGTTTAAATGATAAGTTACATAATATGATTTTTCTCAGTCTGATTAATATTTAATTAATAATAGTGTTAATGGGGAGGAAACAATATTTTAGACTATTATTACAAATTCCAAGAATTTTAATGCCATTTCTTTAGACTCTTTTTAAATTTCTGTTTTCATATTTTATAATACATACTATTTTAGTATACTGGCAGGCATTAAACTTCTTGAGCAACCCAGGGATCGATCCCCTGTCCTTACTTTTATATTAGGTGTTGCTCTTTTAGAGTCCAGGCTTTTACACTTGGTTCCCTCAGCCTAATGCTTTTCCCCCATGATCTTCACCACTTGCTACCTGCATACCCTGGAAAGTTATCTGAAATTAAAATATCCGAAGGAAATCTTTTCACCTAGAGTAACAAGGGTTTGAGAAACTCTGATTTATACTAGTGGGCAGCACACATCTGAGATAAGAGCTGCCCTGGAAACGTGATGAAGTGAAGTAGTATAAAAGCCAAGGGAACTAGATCTTGCCTAGGAAAGGACTTCCATGATTTGGAAGTGTCTGGTTGCATGTTTTGTCTTTACCTGGTGCAGGAGATATTTTCTCCCACCACCTCCCCATTCCCACATCTTCTGTGTATACGCTGGAAGGTCCTTGTCTTTTTTGTATAACATCATATGTGGTAGATGACATTTGAATGAATGCATGAAAGGGTCAATGAAAATATTAGCTGGCATTCTGTATCAATTATCTCTTCCTCTCTTGGGATAATTTCCTCAAATTTAACGGGAAAAGTTATAAAAGACCTTGAAGAAAGAGATCTTATATATTTGGTTTTTTTATTACTTCCATCCTTGTCTTATTAGTCCCTCTGTTCTCTGGACATTTCCTGATTTTCTTTGTCTGAATAAATCCTGAAGAAAAGTCAAAAAAAAAAAAAGAAACACTTTTAATGTTACAGCCTAAACTGCACACTAGTCAACAATGTAAATGCTGTTTTCTCCCCTACTAGTTATGAGCTTCTGGTCAGGAGCCATATCTAAAACGAAGAAGAATTTATCCCACCATTTTCACATCCTGTGGACACACTCCCCATTGTCTTTTCCAGTACCATGCATATTGCAAGCACATGATAAAAGTCAACCACAATGGGAATATTAGCAGTCAATGCAGCATGTGTTGAAGAACTAGCTCCATTTGTTGTCAAGTGCTCAAAAGATGTATGACACAATTGGTGACAAGAACATTTAGTCGAGACTTTTACGCTCAACGCACATATGATGCACACTTGATACAGTGGTGAATGCATTCATTATAAAAAGCAGGTAAGTATCATGTAAATCAGGAAGAGGAACACTCAGTTCTATTTAAAGGACCTAGGAAAGTCCTCATGGAGAGATCTGACTTGAACTCAAGGATGAGTCGTAGGGAGATGGAAGAAAAGGGAGAAAGAGTTTCAGATGAGGGAAATTGTATAAGCAAATTACATGACGAAACTGCACAGAAGGACAGTAAGGGATGCACGTAGCCAAGTGCCCTGGAGTGAGAGGAAGAAAACAAGGTGATAGATGAGACACAGGCTGACTGTGAAGCATCTGGAATTCCAAGTTAAGAAAAATGGATTTGCTTTGAAACCTAGTGAGAGACCATTGCTAATGCCTGAGCAGTAGAGTGCCATTCTGTTATGCATGGTACAAATATTTGCTTAGCTCTATAAAGTTTGACTGTTTAGGGTGTTAGGAATGAAGGAATGAACATATCAGACAAAGTCCTCTTATGTTTAAGGCTACTGGTGGTCTTTGGAAACTAGTGACTGAATAGACATACTATATACATAGTGTTTTTACTAAGTAAAATTTCATTAAATATATGCTATATTTCTATGATTAGTGGAATGAAGGGGCAAACAAGGTGAGAAAGATAAAGGAATTGGGGTGAACTGAGAAGAACAGAGACCCACTCAGTCAATCATATTCATAGTGGGGTTAAGTTGTAACAGCAAAGTTTCCATGAGGGTTTTGCAACACATGGGAACAAATTCAACTCAGAGTGAAGGGGCTGATGAGACTAGCTAACCCTATCAGTCTCCTCTCCAGATGTTAATCATGCTTCAAAAAATCACAAAATCTCTCTGTCCAAACCAACCTGAGACTCTCTTCTGCTCATTTTACAGATTACACACTGGGAAAGATCAGAATTGTAAAAAAGGATGTCATTTACATTAGAATCAGCAAGATGATTATCAAATGACCTCACTGACCTCAGTAAGGGTCATTTACTTTACCCTCATTGTCTCACAGGTCAGCTTTAATTTATGTCATACAGCTAATATGTTTTGCGAACTGAATCTCCCCATAGAAATACACTGATGTCATTGCAGGGAAATCCCATAAGCATTTGATGGAAAATTTAACTTTGCCTTGTAAAGAACATAATTATTGACACGGACCTATTTGTAGTCCTGCATTTTCATTATTTAATCCCAAATGTTTTTGAGATCAGAGTTCATATTCTGAAACTCTATGAACTTAACTCCATAACAAAAGCAATGGGATGTTATAATATGTTCTCTCTCCAGAGCATTCAGGTAATGGAAGTATTCAAATGTAGTTTTACTTTTAATATTAGCATCTATAATTATTTATTTATCTGAATAACTTAGCATTTTTTTCATTGCTTACAGATTTCAACTCCTCATCGTTCTAGTTCTTCTCACACCTGAAGGCTATGGGAAATGAGATTTAAACTCAATTCATGCTGACCTTTTCTTGATTATAAGATAAATCTTCAAAACAGACAGGTAAGAACACAGCTTAGCTCTATGACATAATTTAGGAAAGTACCTTGAAAGTTATTTCTAACATTGCTTATGTTCTCAAATGGCTTTCCTTTAATATTTTAATCCTGGAAAATGTCCACCTGCACATTTATTTTGATATTTCGATTAGGGAAATACAAACCAATTTTGACCATAGAATTCATATAATTAGACACACTGGCCAATATATCCTTATGGATCATTAAGTAAAGATAGAAGATAGCCTTTGAGAGAAATAAAATTTGTTCTCAAAAATCCCATTAAGCTTTAAAATTTTCCTCTTTTTCTAAGTGTTACAAAGCTAAAAGATACAGGCAAATGTATTGTTACCAACTTTTAAACTACTGTGACATACTTCAGAAAATTGTACTTAAGTTTCTTAGGAAACAGGTAAATAGTAGTGAGGTTAATTCAGATAAGACAATGATTCATAAATTATTTCAATGATTAATTTTGTCTAATTGCCTTGTAAGCTATTCTTCAAAATTAGCAGACTCTATTTGAAAAACCCAAGAGGTTACTCTGGATCAGCAGTAGTACACTTACAGAAAGTTCACCCATCTCAGGCTTTGGAATGAAGCTAGGACTGGAATCCTACTGCTCCTTCTCTATAGCATGAAATAACTCCTATAAGAAGTAGAAGCCATAGGTATGCTCAAAGGTCTACAATTCTAGTAAGGAAAATGTGCATCATATATGAAAAAAATAGCCTTGTAGATCATACACAAGCAACCTTAGAGTGTGGTGGGTATATGGGATACGCTGGAGGTTGCAGGAAGTGAAAATCAGTGTGGTCTGGGACATTTAGTTAAAACTTTATTAAGTGACATTATATGTAAACTATGCATTGCATAAAGAAAGAAGGACTTAGAAATCTGGGCAAAAGTGAACAGGAATGATGCCATGACAAAGTTAGTTCTTATGGAAATGGATGTAATACCACAAAAAGGAATGAGAGAGATGATAATATAGAGATATTTATTTCCTTGGATATCCAAAGTAATTTTCTTTAAGATAAAGGAAGGTCTTCTTCGTAATCGTTACTGATCTTGATACAATTCCTAAGATATAAAATTAAATTATCTGTCACGTTCTATTTTCAAGCACTCACTCCACTGGGAGAATATATGAAGAACTTTTTTCTCAGTTAAAAAAATGTGTATATATGAAAATTGATTTTAAATTCATTTTAAGGGTCTTTAATAGAGAAACTGATAAACTATATGTCAACAGTGAAACAAATATGTGTACCCTAGATCTGTACAATCTTCATGCATGAATTCACAATGACAAAACTTGTCCAGGGTAACCATTCTTCTTGGAAATATAAGAATATTCATGGGAATGCTGATTTCCAGAGTCGAGCTTATGAAGCTGACATTTTAGGGGAATGGGTATCCTCTATGTTTATGTGTCTGTATCCAAGGAGGGTAAGAGAGGTTTGAAGAACTCCTCTCTTTGTTGTAGAAAGAAAATTTGGAAGGAAAACTATACATACCCTAAATGACACTCTTGTATCTCCAAAATTCCTATCTCCACAGAGAACGTGGATATGACTGAGGATAATTACTCCTTGACAACTGAATTTATTCTCATAGGATTTACAGATCACCCAAAGTTGAAGACCGTTCTGTTTCTGGTCTTTCTCATTATCTATCTGGTGACCATGGTGGGAATCTGGGCCTGGTGGCATTGATCCTTATGGAGCGTCGCCTTCACACACCCATGTACATCTTTCTGGGCAACCTGGCTCTAATGGATTCCTGTTGTGCCTGTGCCATTACCCCCAAGATGTTAGAGAATTTCTTTTCGAAGGACAGAATGATTTCCCTCTATGAATGCATGGCACAATTTTATTTTCTGTGCCTTGCTGAAACTACAAACTGTTTTCTCCTGGCAGCAATGGCCTATGACCGCTATGTGGCCATCTGCAGCCCACTGCAGTACCACACCCTGATGTCGAAGAAGCTCTGCCTTCAGATGACCGCAGGGGCCTACATACCTGGAAATCTCCATCCCATAATTTATATTGGGCTTCTCTTTCGGTTAACTTTCTGTAGGTCTCATCAGATTAATCACTTTTTTTGTGATGTTCTTCCATTATTCAAACTCTCCTGTGTTGACCCTTATATCAATGAATTGTTGATATTTATCTTTTCAGGCTCAGTTCTAGTGTTCTCTATTATCATAGTCATAATCTCTTATCTCTGCATCCTTTTCATGATTTTCAGAATGAAATCCAAAGAGGGAAGAGGCAAAGCCTTATCTACTTGTGCATCTCACTTTCTCTCTGTCTCAATGTTCTATGGTTCTCTTCTCTTTGTGTACGTTCGACCAAATTCAGTTAAAGAAGAGGATAAAGATATATCTGTTGCTATTTTTTATACTCTAGTAATCCCTTTATTAAACCCTTTTATTTATAGTCTAAGAAATAAGGAAGTAATAAATGCTATGAAAAAAAACATAAAGAAAAATTTTTGACACTTAAAAGAAATATCCTCCCCTGTGGAAAATTAAATTTGTGAAAATGATTTTTTCTGAATGACAGAGTTGAGAAAGTAGAAAACGACCACTTTATACATAAAATATTCAATTACTAAAACATGACACTATAGGAGTCAAATAAAGAAGTTCAGTAAGGGGATCCCTGGGTGGCGCAGCAGTTTTCCCCCTGCCTTTGGCCCAGGGCGCGATCCTGGAGACCCAGGATCGAATCCCATGTGGGGCTCCCGGTGCATGGAGCCTGCTTCTCCCTCTGCCTATGTCTCTGCCTCTCTCTCTCTCTGTGTGTGACTATCATTAATAAATAAAATTAAATTAAATTTAAAAAAAAAGAAGTTCAGTAAGGAGACATTCTGTTACAAAGTATTTCAAAACCTAAATTCTAGCTTTCAGCAAGAATGAACTAAATCATTATTCTTGAGCTCACAAACTGTGTCACAATGAAATTAGCTAAAGTATTAACTAATTCTTTCAAACTGTAGTGAGTTACAATTTTCGACAAAAACTAGGACTACAAGTCATTATATGTAAAGATCACTTCCATTTATTAATGTTGACAAATAATTTCTGGAATTCCAAACCATAATCTGACAACCTCGGCACCCTCCAAATTATCAATAATTAATCCCTTCTTTTTTTTATTTGTTTTTTAATTTATTTATTTATGATAGTCAGAGAGAGAGAGAGAGAGAGAGGCAGAGACACAGGCAGAGGGAGAAGCAGGCTCCATGCACCGGGAGCCTGATATGGGATTCGATCCCAGGTCTCCAGGATCGCGCCCTGAGCCAAAAGCAGGCGCCAAACCGCTGCGCCACCCAGGGATCCCTAATTAATCCCTTCTTAATGTCATGTGTCACAAGTAAATTGTATATATTTGATTCTTAATTTTCTTTGAGTTGATTCAGGAGAATACTTTTGACTATCAATTCACTCAGAATGTCTACGGTCAAAAAGAAAATTTTTATCCTTAAAAGTAGAAATTGTATTATATATAATTTATAATTAAAAATATCAAAAACAAGAAAAGAATACTAACAAAAATGTATTAGAGAAAACTATTTTCATCTTTCTCTACTGGTGATTTATCAATCTATAGATGAAGTGCATGGTAATTACACTAAAATTCATATGGACTTTGAAATTTTCATGTATTATGACTAGGCACCCATCAAAAATGGTTGGTAATCCTGAACACATTAAACTAAATGACGGATTTTTTCACTGATACACTTGCTACTAGGAAATCCTCAGAACTGCTTGTAAACTAGTGCTCTACTCTCGGCATTAACAAAAGGCTCTGAGATGCTGTAAAGCGTCAGTGAGGCACAAAGCAGCAAAAATTCTAAATACCTAAACAAAAATATTTATCAATCACTTATATTTGCAAATAGGAAAGGAAAGAATAATTTACTGAGAACACGTGATCTGGTAGGCACAAAGAAGACCCTTCCTATAGATTACCTAACAACAACTGGTTATACAGAATTCTTCATGCTTTTTCTCAGTAAAAATCTCATAACTTTGGACATTGAGATGCCTGCTAAAGTTCATCCAGGTACTCATATTGAGCTAGATTTTGTATTAATGCTGCTTGACAGTTTCAAAGATGGACATCCTTGTAGCCTGGGGTACTTAGTCCTTATGCAGAATAAGACGTGAGATGTGCCTTATAAATGATCTTTTAGAAATGATGTCTGGAGGCAAAAAGAAATGAGTATGACCACAGTCAATGTTTACGGAAATAACTATGGCACTGGGAACAGGGGTGAAGCAGGTGAACCATGGACAGAGTCAGAAAGCTGCCACAACTACTGTTATGAGCTGTTGTTGAATATGGGAAATAAGAGGGAAAGCCCATCAGGTTACTGAGAATCTTAAATGCCACCCTAAGGAATCTGAATGTATCTCAGAGAAATCAGACACCAAATTCTTCCTAGACCTGGGTAATTGTATTTTTCAGAAAACTAATTTGTTAATTGATTCATTGAAAGTGGAAGCAATGAGGCTAAGTTCAAGAATTCATATCTTAGATGTTGAGACTGAAACTAGAGGATAAAAGGAGAGGAGTGCACTGATATAAGCAACATTTTAAAGAAAAAATGGTAATTGTAACTACTGGATAATAAAATGAAGACCTATCTTCTTCCTGTGAAAACCAACCTAATCATGACTGATACTAATACTTTAAAAGGGACCTGACACATTGAACCATTTGCTAACCATTTCCTTTAATATATTTTGAAATAATTAAGTTAATCTATAATAGGTTTTTATTTTTTTGCACAAGTCCATAAATAATTTTTAATTTCTTAGTTTTCATTTATAACTGTACATACTGTGAGATAAAACTCACAGAAACAAGGCTCTAGAGTTTCCTAAACACTTTTTTTATTGGAGTTCAATTTGCCAATATATAGCATAACACCCAGTGCTCATCCCTTCATTGCCCCCCTAAGCACCCATCACCCAGTCACCCCAAACCCCTGCCCACCTCCCCTACCAATACCCCTTCTTCACTTCCTAGAGTCAGGTGTCTCTCACCCTAAACACAGTTTTTTAGGAACAAAATCCAGATGCCTAAAAGAGATGAATGTTTTTCCTTTATTTACCCTCTCTATATTAAAAGATAGTTTTGTGTGTTAGACTCACATACCTGGATCCCTTTCCTTTTCCAGGGATACCACAGATTTTGTTATGTATTTCTGCACCACCCTCTTCCAACCCTTAGCAACACTGAAGCCTAAAGGGCCTTTAAGGGAACAGTATGTGACTTATTTGGGGCCAAGGAGACTAAAGAAGTGATTTTGTGGAAGTTTCTGGGATATATATTTCCTTTATTTTAAAAGAGATCCACCAAAAGAGGGAGTCTTTCTTCGTATGAAAGTCATGCTGTACGGACATGAAATCTGGCACAGTCTACTTCCATTAGGCTGTCAAGAGAGAATCCAGCCTGGAGACGAAGTCACACACAAAGGAGGGCATAGCTGAGGGAATCACAGAGAAACAGACCCAGCGTCACTGTAATCAATCAGCCTTTCTGGTTCTAGAATCCAATAGATCTTCTTACTGCTAAGCTTGTGTGGAAAAAAATGCTTTTATTGCAACTGAATAAATATTACCTGATTCATGTCTCTCGCCTCATATCTCATTTTATATTTTAATTTAAATTAATTCTCAGACACCCTTTTAGCTTACACATAGTGTTTCATCAGTATCCATTTATTCACACATATATTACATTTTTGACTTTTATTTTTGTATTTTAGTTTCCTATACCCCACTGAGCAAAATGGAGAACAAAGAGGTTTCATAATTAGTCCATATTATTATTAAGGTGGAACACAGGGATCAATTCTAGACATCAAATCCAAAATTCATGTTTCTACACACTAAACGATATAATATGCAACATAGAGAAATGAAAGTAGCAAGAGAAGAAAACTTTCAAGAAACTAAGCTGTAAAGTGGGCAGAGAGAGGGCAGAGTCAGGAAAAATGTGAATAATGACATTTTCCCCCAGATTTACTTAAAAAACTTTCAAACCTACAAAAATGTTGAGAGAATGCCCATGATTTTTTTAAACCAAGATTATTAAGTATTAACATTTCAGCACATTGACCCAGATATCCACCTGCAAATGTGTGTATGTATATATATATATATATATACACACACACACACACATACATATAGTATTTATTTATTTATTTATTTATATTCTTTGATCCATGTATGTATATGTGTATATTCATATATGATGAGATAATGACAGTTTCCTCATAAATTCTTCAACATATATCTTGAAAGAACACAGAAATTTCCAACATGGTCATATCTTTTTTAAAGATTTATCTATATCATTTATCTATTCATTCAGACAGGGAGCAAGCACAAGTGAGTGGGAGTGGTAAATGGGGAAGAGCAGAGGGACACAGAGAAGAAGCTCCCCATTGAGCAGGAAGCCTGAGGCATGTGGGGCTTGATCCAGGACCCAAAGTGTATGAGCTGAGCTGAAGGCAGATGCTTAACCAACTGAGCTACCCAGGCAGCCCCTCAATTAATTATCATCCTAAAGGACTTTAACATCATCTAATATGATGTCCATATTAAAATTTTTCCCAATTTTCCCAAATTTTTCTTGATACTAATCTATTTTTTTCAGAATTCAATTCACATTGTTATCATTCTTTAAATTCCTCTAACATAGAAACTTCTTGCCTTTTTTGTTTCATGATATTTAAAATTTTTAAATATTTGTGTCAGACATCATGTAAAATATCCCACCACTCTATTTTCCTGATGTTTCCTCTAGATTAGATTTAAATTAAATCATTCAGCAACCACAACTGTACTGTTTTCCTCCTCCTGTCATGAGGCCTATAATATCAAACGTCTTAACTGGCGCCATACACTGATTATGTCATTAGGGTGGTACCATCAACTTTTTCTACAGAAATGATGTTATTTCCTTCCTATTAAATAATCTAATCTGGAGGGTGATACATTGACACTGTGTGAATATCCAGTTCCCTAACAATTTTTCATCAACGGTTTTAGCATCCAATGACAACTATTTGAATCAATTATTGTAACTGGAAACAGAAAACAGGGACTGTTTTCCCCTAACTGCTCTCTGGCTTCATTCTGAGAAATAAGAACCATAACTCAAAGACTTTTAATACATTTAAACAATTTTTTCAAGCAGTTTTGGATTTACAGAAAATAATAAAGATAGTATGGAGAATTTCCATATGATGACCCATTTTTCCATATTATTAATACCCTACACCCGTGTAGTACCAATGACATAATGAATGAGCCAATATTGATACATTGTGATGAAGTGAAATTCATACTTTACTCATATTTCCATAGTTTAATCTAGCATCCTTCTGTCCAGAATCCCATTTAGCATATCACTTTATATTTAGTCATCACCTCTCTTTAGGCACCTCTCAAGTATCTCTGATGGTTTCTCAGACATTTCTTGTTTTTGATATCTTTGAAAGTATTGAGAAATCATTTGATTTTCAACAAATGAAACATTAATATTCATATTTTCAGTTTTCTTATTATAATTGTTTTGTGAGTGTGTAACTATTTTTTCCTAATATAAAAGGATTACTTTTTTTTCTGGATCAGTAATGACAGTTGATTCTGTTTAGCAGAGGTGAGGGTACAACTTACTGACTTATGACTTTGGGAATAGTATTCTCTGTTGATAACCTGATACACTATTTCTTTAATACTAGGCCTATCTTTGAGGGGTAGGTTTAGTTCTGTCTCTGATCTGAGATTTTCTTTGTTTCTGTAGCAACTTGTTGACATATCAAAAAACAAAACAAAACACATCTGAGAGGAAGGTGGGCAAGGAAGAAGTCTATGGAGAATGCTCTCAGGCACAATAATTACTGACGGAGTGAAGGAAGTCAGATTGGGTCAAAAGGATGAGCTGACCATAGCCACAACAAAGACCTTAGCCAATCTGGTGGGGAAGTGGAGATTGGGGATGTCCCTTTGAAGTTCCCAGGCCAAAGACTGGGACCTGGTATTTATACTGTCCATGGAACAGTCATTGCATATGGGTTAACTCCAAAGTACAAACATGAGCTTCGTAAGAAAATTAACTTTATATGAGCCTACTTCCTGATAAGGCATTCATGTAAGAACTATCAGCTACTGGCATTCTTACTGTGGGGATCTTGGCTGTGAACCATGGATCCATCACTGGCCACCATTTGTACTACTTAAAACTACTCATTTCTTATAATAACCTCTAGGGAGAGCCCCACCAGGTTTTGGTTCTTTCTTGTGCTGGAGAATCTTACAAGATGAAGGTAAAGAGGACACCTGCAGATCCATGGTTACAGCTAATCACAGAACCCCACTAAGATCTATCTTCTCCTTTATTTTACTCCTACATCCTTCTCCTAATCCCTCTACTAGTTGTGGTGACAAACAGAGGGAGATGATCCAGATTCATGCCCATGGAATTTGAGGGTCCCAGTGCTTGTATTTTTCTATTTACTGTTGAACAAGGGAGTACAAACAGATGTTTACGGACCACCTGATGGCAAACATATTTTTTTCCTGCTCCCATGCATAATAGCAGCCCTAACTCCTCCTGATGACAGCCAATGGCCCTTGTAATCCTTCTGGATTCCTTTCCTTGCTGGTTTCTCGGAAAGAGAATCTAAAGTGACTGGCTGGCAGCTGGACCTTTCTGTACAGTGGGATCCCTGTTACATCCTCTGGCAAGAAATATCCGCACTGAGTATCAGGACCTCTAAACACACACAGCTCAAGGGTGTGGGAACCAGATTGCAACCTCCCCAGGAGATCACACGAGAATTCCTGTATTGAGGTATTCAGGCTACCCAACACATGGCACCATAGTGTGGTCACTGAGTTCCTACATCAAGTGCACCCTGGAGGACAGAGGCCTGATATTGTAATTGTACCTTCGAAAGGCATTTTATCAACTGATTAACCAGCTGTGTCCAGGTGGTAGGAATAGAACCAGGGTGTCAATCGCTGCCCAGCAACACACCGCCCTTACTGCAAACTAGATTTCTTGGTCCAGTACAATGTTATGCACCATTTTACCAGCCTCGGAGAGGAATTCTCCTGAACACTTATGTTTTGGAATGGTGACCCATATCTGGATCATGATGATTCCAATGAAGATGAATCTCTGCCCCCTTTAGAAAAGAAGAGGCTCATAGCAGCAAACTTCCTCCCAGCGGCTGACTTGAGGGATGCTGTCCTACTGGGAGCTCCAAAGTGGTTTCTGTGTTTCGCAAGTTAGATCCTGGCACACACAGCAGCTGGACTGACCTTGACAGCTGTAGCCTATGCCATTAGGCACACACATGCCTCAATCCCAACCTCTCTAGCGCTTCCTTCACGTGCCCATTCTACCAGTACTGGGTGGCAGATGAACCACATTGGTTGCCCTCAGCTGGCTGTCATTCTGTGTTCTTGGTGCTTTAGTGGATTTTCCATGGCAGATGCTCTCTGGTATAACCGTGCAGGTATTATGAAGAACTCCACACTTCATATCCATTCCAGTAGATCCATTCAGATGGCTTTTCCTCGTATTATATGGTCACTGACCTTTTAATCTGTCTCCCTCTAGGCTCTTGACCACTATCCAAGCTGATCACCTGTTTTAGGAATTTACATATTTTCACCTTTGATCACTTCTCTTCTGTACAATGGATATAGTTATCAGTCTACAGCTCTAAGGGAGGATTTCCCCTTATGGTTGTCTTTTAAGGTCATCCTGGGTGGAGGGATACTCTAGCAGCACTATACCCGGGCTGGCCTCAACATACCAAGCCACAGAAGGACCAGCTTGGCCTTTGAAGTCAGATACGAGAGATGAGGGCACGAGGTTAGTGCAGTGCTGGAGGAGGACACAGAGGTCTAGGTTGTCTGCTTGTGCAGCCTATTGCATTCTCTATCTCTGCACATTCATATCCTTGGAATCACTGCTCTCATCTTCTAATGAATTACTCCTGGGCATATTCAAACTTATACCTGTTAGTATGACAAATTCCACAACACGAAGGCAATTCTGGCCTCTTGGTCACTTGTGTCCCATATTTAGGAGCTCTTCCTCTAGCAGGGAAGTTATTTTTGAAGACTTTATAATTCAGAAAACTTACTTAAAACCAGGAGGGTATATGTTATGATTGTGCTATGAGTGTTATCCATAAACTTCCCATTAGCCTCATGTCTCTTTAGATCTCAGATATTTCTAATACTGTTGGCCTCCTGACTCAGTGTGGACCTCCTAGAGCCCTTTCCTATTCTGAAACACACAAATACTCCCATTCTTCTCTTATTTGGGTAGATGCATCTGTTTCTAGAATCTTTCCAAATGTGTAGGCTATTAAGAGATGTTTGGAAATAGATTCAAGCAAGTGCATGAATTGTATCACAAGACTATGCTACAGTTTAAATAAGACAGATAACGTGATTTTTTCTCACTCTAATTAATATTTAATTAATAATAGTGTTAATGGGGAGGAAACAATGTTTAATTAAATACAAAAAATCAAAAAATTTAATGCCATGTCTTTAGACTCTTTTTTAAATCTCTGTTTTCATATTTTATAATACATACTATTTTAGTATAGTGGTAACCTAATTTGTAGGTAAGAATGTATATTTAGAACATATTACAATGATCTTTCTTTATGAGTATATACCAAAATGGTTTGAAATATGTCCTCTACTGAAGCTACCAACCAGTAGATGAAAGACAGTTGAGAGCACAAAAGCAGATGAGATAATATGGGGAAAATTCTAGAATAAAAGAAGAAGGAGGTTTAGGATACAATCAAAAAGAAGCATCATTAAGGGCAAAAAGAGAAACATGACCCAGCAGGAAAGACTGAGATGGGGCAATCAAGATTATAGAAGCAGGGAGGGTTATCCTAAGAAGCCCGAGAAGACTTTGATAGCACCAAACACTATGTGTGGTTAGAAAAATAATACTCCTTTGGGTTGGCATTAGAGGGGCTTGTGGCCTTAGGCGTGGTGGTGAAGGGAGGGGGATTACTGAAATGGCAGAGCAGAGAAATAAATGGGAAAAATCTAATAGAGCAATGTCCCACCTATATTCCATTTTTCTTTATATTACCTGTTACATCCTCTTATATCATGCATGAGTAAGCTTTAGTCACTAGAGTTTACTGTCCTTTTTTAATTTTTTAAAGATTTATTTATTTATTCATGAGAGAAAGAGAAAGAGAGAGAGAGAGAGAGAGAGAGACAGGGGGAGAAGCAGACCCCATGCAGGGAGCCCAATACAGGACTGGATCCTGGGTCTCCAGTATCACGCCCTGGGCCAAAGGCAGGCATTAAACCGCTGAGCCACCCAGGGATCCCCTGCCCTTTCTTTTAAATTAGGTGTTGCTCTTTTAGAGTCCAGGCTTTTACACTTGGTTCCCTCAGCCTAATGCTTTTCCCCATGATCTTCACCACTTGTTAACTGCATACCCTGGAAAGTTACGTGAAATTAAAATTTCCGAAGGAAATCTTTTCACCTAGAGTAAAACAGTTTGAGAAACTCTGATTTATACTAGTGGGCAGCACACATCTGAGATAAGAGCTGCCCTGGAAACGTGATGAAGTGTAGTAGTATAAAAGCCAAGGGAACTAGATATTGCCTAGGAAAGGACTTCCATGATTTGGAAGTGTCTGGTTGCATATTTTGTCTTTACCTGGTGAAGGAGGTATTTTCTCCCTCCACTTTCCTACTCCCACATCTTCTGTGTATACACTGGAGGGTTCTTGCCTTTTTTGTAAAACATCATATGTGGTAGCTGACATTTGAAAGAATGCATGATAGGGTCAATGAATCTGTTAGCTGGCATTCTGTATCAATTATCTCTTCCTATCTTGGGATAATTTCCTCAAATTTAACGGGAGAAGTTATAAAAGACCTTGTAGAAAGAGATCTTATATATTTGGTTTTTTTTATTACTTCCATCCTTGTCTTATTAGTCCCTCTGTTCTCTTGACATTGTTAATTTCCTGATTTTTTTTGTCTGAATAAATCCTGAAGAACAGTCAAAAAAAAAAAAAACACTTTTAATGTTACAGCCTAAACTGCACACTAGTCAGCAATGTAAATGCTGTTTTCTCCCCCACTAGTTATGAGCTTCTGGTCAGGAGCCATATCTAAAATGAAGAAGAATTTATCCCACCATTTTCACATCCTGTGCACACACTCCCCATTGTCTTTTCCAGTACCATGCATATTGCAAGCACATGATAAAAGTCAAACACAATGGGAATATTAGCAGTCAATGCAGCATGTGTTGAAGATCTAGCTCCAGTTGCTGTCAAGAGCTCAAAAGATGTATGACACGATTGGTGACAAGAACATTTAGTCGAGACTTTTACACTCAAGATACATGTGATGCACACTTGATACAGCGGTGAATTCATTCATTATAAAAAGCAGGTAAGTATCGTGTAAATCAGGAAGAGGAACACTCAGTTCTATTTAAAGGACCTAGGAAAGTCCTCATGGAGAGATCTGACTTGAACTCAAGGATGAGTCGTAGGGAGATGGAAGAAAAGGGAGAAGGAGTTTCAGATGAAGGAAACTGTATAAGCAAATTACATGACGAAACTGCACAGAGGGGCGGTAAGGGATGCACGTAGCCAAGTGCCCTGGAGTGAGAGGAAGAAAGCAAGGCGATAGATGAGATACTGACTGTGAAGCATCTGGAATTCCAAGTTAAGAAAAATGTATTTGCTTTGAGACCTAGTGAGAGACCATGGCTAATGCCTGGGGACTGGAGTGTCATTATCTCATGCCTGTAACAAATATTGCTTAGCTCTATAAAGTTTGACTGTTTAGGGTGTTAGGAATGAAGGAATGAACATATCAGACAAAGTCCCTCTTATGTCTAAGGCTACTGGTGGTCTTTGGAAACTAGTGACTGAATATAGACATACTATATACATAGCGTATTTACTAAGTAAAATTTTATTAAATATGTGCTATATTTCTATGATTAGTGGAATGATGGGGGCAAAACAAGATGAGAAAGATAAAGGAATTGGGGTGAACTGAGAAGAACAGAGAACCACTCAATCAATCATATTCATAGTGGGGTTAAGTTGTAACAGCAAAGTTTCCATGAGGGTTTTGCAACACACGGGAACAAATTCAACTCAGAGTGACAGGGCTGATGAGCCTAGCTAACCCTATCAGTCTCCACTCCAGATGTTAATCATCTTTCATAAATCACAAAATCCCTCCAGCACTCTGTCCAAACCAACCTGAGACTCTCTTCTGCTCATTTTACAGTTTATGCACTAGGAAGGACCAGAATTGGAAAATGATGTCATTTACATAAGAATCAGCAAGATGATCATCAAGTGACCTCACTGACCTCAGTGAGGGTCATTTACTTTACTCTCATTGTCTCACAGGTCAGCTTTAATTTATGTAATATATCTAAGATGTTTTGTGAACTGCATCTCCCCATAGAAATACACTGATGTCATTGCAGGGAAATCCCATAAGCATTTGATGGAAAATTTAACTTTGCCTTGTAAGGAACATAATTATTGACACTGACCTATTAGTAGTCCTGCATTTTCATTATTTAATCCCAAATGTTTTTGAGATCAGAGTTCATATTCTGAAACTCTATGAACTTAACTCCATAACAAAAGCAATGGGATGTTGAAAAATGTTCTCCAGAGCATTCAGGTAATGGAAGTATTCAAATGTAGTTATACTTTTAATATTAGCATATATAATCATTTATATATATGAATAACAGCATTTATTGGCTTACAGATTTCAACTTCTTACCTTTCTAGCCCTTCTCTTACCTGAAGGCTATGGGAAATGAGATTTAAACTCAATTCATGCTGACCTTTTCTTGATTATAAAATAAATCTTCAAAATAGACAGGTAAGAACACAGCTTAGCTCTATGACATAATTTAGGCAAGTACCTTGAAAGTTATTTCTAACATTGCTTATGTTCTCAAATGTTTTCTTTAATATTTTAATCCCGGAAAATGTCCACCTGCACATTTATTTTGATATTTCGAATAGGGAAATACAAACCAATTCTGACCATAGAATTCATATAATTAGACACAGTGGCCAATATATCCTAATGGATCATTAAGTAAAGATAGAAGATAGCCTTTGAGAGAAATAAAATTTGTTCTCAAAAATCCGATTAAGTTTTAAGATTTTCCTCTTTTTCCAAGTGTTACAAACTAAAAGATACAGGCAAACGTATTCTTATCAACTTTTAAACTACTATGACATATTTCAGAAAATTGTATTTATGTTTCTTAGGAAACAGGTAAATAGTAGAGAGGTTAATTCAGATAAGACAATGATTCATAAAATTTTTTCAATTGCCTTTGTAGGCTATTCTTCAAAATTAGCAGACTCTATTTGAAAAACCCAAGAGGTTACTCTGGATCAGCAGTAGTACACTGACAACAAGTTCACCCATCTCAGGCCTTTGGAATGAAGCTAGGACTGGAATCCTACTGCTCCTTTTCTATAGCATGAAACAACTCCTATAAAAAGTAGAAGCCATAGCTATGCTCAAAGGTCTACAATTCTAATAAGGAAAATGTGCACCATATATGAAAAAAAATAGCCTTGTAGATCATACACAAGCAACCTTAGAGTGTGGTGGGTATATGGGATACGCTGGAGGTTACAGGAAGTGAAAATCAGTGTGGTCTGGGGCATTTAGTTAAAACTTTATTAAGTAACATTATATGTAAACTATGCATTGCATAAAGAAAGAAGGACTTAGAAATCTGGGCAAAAATGGACAGGAATGATGGCATGACAAAGTTAGTTCTTATAGAAATGGATGTAATACCAGAAAAAGGAATGAGAGAGATGATAATATAGAGATATTTATTTCCTTGGATATCCAAAGTAATTTTCTTTAAGATAAAGGAAGGTCTTCTTCGTAATCGTTACTGATCTTGATACAATTCCTAAGATATAAAATTAAATTATCTGTCATGTTCTATTTTCAAGCACTCACTCCACTGGGAGAATATATGAAGAACTTTTTTCTCAGTTAAAAAAAATGTGTATATATGAAAATTGATTTTAAATTCATTTTAAGGGTCTTTAATAGAGAAACTGATAAATTATATGTCAGCAGTGAAACAAATATGTGTACCCTAGATCTGTACAATCTTCATGCATGAATTCATAAGACAAAACTTGTCCAGGGTAAGCATTCTTCTTGGAAATTCAAGAACATTCATGGAAATGCTGATTTCCAGAGTCAAGGTTATGAAGCTGACATTTTAGGGGAATGGGTATCCTCTATGTTTCTGTGTCTGTATCCAAGGAGGGTAAGAGAGGTTTGAAGAACTCCTCTCTTTGTTGGAGAAAATAAATTTGGAAGAAAAACAATACATACCCTAAATGACACTCTTGTATCTCCAAAACCCTATCTCCACAGAGAACGTGGATATGACTGAGGATAATTACTCCTTGACAACTGAATTTATTCTCATAGGATTTACAGATCACCCAAAGTTGAAGACCGTTCTGTTTGTGGTCTTTCTCACTATTTATTTGATCACGATGGTGGGAAATCTGGGCCTGGTGCCATTGATCCTTATGGAGCGTCGCCTTCACACACCCATGTACATCTTTCTGGGCAACCTGGCTCTAATGGATTCCTGTTGTGCCTGTGCCATTACCCCCAAGATGTTAGAGAATTTCTTTTCGAAGGACAGAATTATTTCCCTCTATGAATGCATGGCACAATTTTATTTTCTGTGCCTTGCTGAAACCGCAGACTGCTTTCTCCTGGCAGCAATGGCCTATGACCGCTATGTGGCCATCTGCAGCCCACTGCAGTACCACACCGTGATGTCGAAGAAGCTCTGCCTTCAGATGACCGCAGGGGCCTACATAGCAGGAAATCTCCATCCCATAATTCATATAGTGTTTCTCTTTCGGTTAACTTTCTGTAGGTCTCATCAGATTAATCACTTTTTTTGTGATGTTCTGCCATTATTCAAACTCTCCTGTGTTGACCCTTATATCAATGAATTGTTGATATTTATCTTTTCAGGCTCAGTTCTAGTGTTCTCTATTATCATAGTCATAATCTCTTATCTCTGCATCCTTTTCATGATTTTCAGAATGAAATCCAAAGAGGGAAGAGGCAAAGCCTTATCTACTTGTGCATCTCACTTTCTCTCTGTCTCAATGTTCTATGGTTCTCTTCTCTTTGTGTACGTTCGACCAAATTCAGTTAAAGAGGAGGATAAAGATATATCTGTTGCTATTTTTTATACTCTAGTAATCCCTTTATTAAACCCTTTTATTTATAGTCTAAGAAATAAGGAAGTAATAAATGCTATGAAAAAAAACATAAAGAAAATTTTTTGACACTTAAATGAAATATCCTCTCCTGTGGAAAAATTAATTTGCAAAAATGATTTTCTGAAATACAGAGTATTGAGAAAGTCGAAAATGACCACTTTGTAAGTAAAATATTCAATTACTAAAACATGACAGTATAGGAGTCAAATAAAGAAGTTCAGTAAGGAGACATTCTGCTACAAAGTATTTCAAAATCTAAGCTTCTAGCTCCCAGCAAGAATGAACTAAATCATTATTCTTGAGCTCACAAACTGTGTCACAATGAAATTAGCTAAAGTATTAACTAATTCTTTCAAAGTGTAGTGAGTTACAATTTTCAACAATACAAGAAATACTAGGGCACAAGTCATTATAGGTAAAGATCACTTCCATTTATTATTGTTGACAAATTTCTGGAATTCCAAACCATAATCTGACAAACTCAGACACCTTCCAAATTATCAATAATTAATCCCTTCTTAATATCATGTGTCACAAGTAAACTGTATATATTTGATTCTTAATTTTCTTTGAGTTGATTCAGGAGAATACATCTGACTATCAATTCACTCAGAATGTCTACGGTCAAAAAGAAAAATTTTATCATTAAATGAGGAAATTTAATAATTTATAATTAAATTATTAAAAACAAGAAAAGAATACTTACAAAAATGTATTATAAAAACTACTTCATCTTTTTCTTTTAATTTTTATTTATTTATGATAGTCACAGAGAGAGAGAGAGAGGCAGAGACACAGGCAGAGGGAGAAGCAGGCTCCATGCACCGGGAGCCCAATATGGGATTCGATCCCGGGTCTCCAGGATCGCGCCCTGGGCCAAAGGCAGGTGCCAAGCCGCTGCGCCACCCAGGGATCCCTACTTCATCTTTTTCTACTGGTGATTTATCAATCTGTAGATGAAGTACATGGTATTTACACTGAAATTCATTTGAAGTTTGAAATTCATGTATTATGACTAGGCACCCATCAAAAATGGTCGGTAATCCTGAACACATTAAGCTAAATAAAGGGTTTTTTCACTGATATTACTTGTTTGTTACTCGGAAATCCTCAGAACTGCATGTAAATTACTGCTATACTCTCAGCATTAACAAAAGGCTCTGAAATGCTGTAAAGCATCAGTGAGGCACAAGATAGTAAAAATTCTATACCTAAACAAAAATATTTATCGATCACTTATATTTGCAAATAGGAAAGGAAAGAATAATTTACGAAAACACGTGATCTGGTAGGCACAAAGAAGACCCTTCCTATAGATTATCTAACAACAACTGGTTATACAGAATTCTTCATGCTTTTTCTCAGTAAAAATCTCATAACTTTGGACATTGAGATGCCTGCTAAAGTTCATCCAGGTACTCATATTGAGCTAGATTTTGTATTAATGCTGCTTGACAGTTTCAAAGATGGACATCCTTGTAGCCTGGGGTACTTAGTCCTTATGCAGAATAAGACGTGAGATGTGCCTTATAAATGATCCTTTAGAAATGATGTCTGGAGGCAAAAAAAAAAACAGTCAATGTTTATGGAAATAACTATGGCACTGGGAACAGGGGTGAAGCAGGTGAACCATGGACAGAGTCAGAAAGCTGCCACAACTATTGTTATGAGCTGTTGTTGAATATGGGAAATAAGAGGGAAAGCCCATCAGGTTACTGAGAATCTTAAACGCCACCCTAAGGAATCTGAATGTATCTCAGAGAAATCAGACACCAAATTCTTCCTAGACCTGGGTAATCTGATTGCATATTTCAGAAAACTCATTTGGTAATTGATTGGTTGAATGTGGAAGAAATGAGGCTAACTTCAAGAATTCATATCTTAGATGTTGAGACTGAAACTAGAGGATAAAAGGAGAGGAGTGCACCGATATAAGAAACATTTTAAAGAAATAATGATAATTGTAACTACTGGAAAATAAAATCAAGGCCTATCTTCTTCCTGTGAGTACCAAACTAACCATGACTGATACTAATGCTTTAAAAGTGTACCTGACATTTTGGACCATTCGCTTACCATTTCCTTTAATAAATTTTATATAATTAAGCTGTTGTATAATAGGTTTTTATTTTTCTGCACAAGTCCATAACTAATTTTTAATTTCTTGGTTTTCATTTCTAACTGTACCTACTGTGAGATATAACCCATGGAAACAAAGTTCTAGAGTTTCCTAAACACATTTTTTAAGAATATAACAAAACCAGACTCCTGACACAGATGAATGTTGTTCCTTTGTATACACTCTCTATATTAGAAGATAGTTTTGCATGTTAGACTCACATACCTGGATCCCTTTCCTTTTTCCAGGAATACCAAAGATTTAGATATGTATTTCTGCACCACCCTCTTCCAACCCTTAGCAACACTGAAACCTATAGGGCCTTTAAGGGAACAGTATGTGACTTATTTGGGGCCAATGAGACTAAAGAAGTGATTTTGTGGAAGTTTCTGGGATATATATTTCCTTTATTTTAAAAGAGATCCACCAAAAGAGGGAGTCTTTCTTCGTATGAAAGTCATGCTGTACGGACATGAAATCTGGCACAGTCTACTTCCATTTGGCCGTCAAGAGAGAATCCAGCCTGGAGACGAAGTCACACACAAAGGAGGGCATAGCTGAGGGAATCACAGAGAAACAGATCCAGCGTCACTGTAATCAATCAGTCTCTCTGGTGTTAGAATCCAATAGATCTTCTTACTGTTAAGCTTGTGTGGAAAAAAATGCTTTTATTGCAACTGAATGAATATTATCTGATTCATGTCTCTCACCTCATCTCTCATTTTATATTTTAATTTAAGTTAATTCTCAGACACCCTTTTAGCTTACACATAGTGTTTCATCAGTATCCATTTATTCACACATATATTACATTTTTAACCTTTATTTCTGTATTTTAATTGACTACAACCCACTGAGAAAAATGGAGAACAAAGAGGTTTCATAATTAGTCCATATTATTATTAAGATGGAACACAGGGATCAATTCTAGACATCAAATCCAAAATTCATGTTTTTATACACGAAACGATATGATATGCAACATAGAGAAATGAAAGTAGCAAGAGAAGAAAACTTTCAAGAAACTAAGCTGTAAAGTGGGCAGAGAGAGGGCAGAGTCAGGAAAAATGTGAATCATTGACTTTTTCCTCCAGATTTACTTAAAAAACTTTCAAACCTACAAAAACGTTGAGAGAATGCCCATGGAATTTTAAAACCAAGATTATTAACATTTCAGCATATATATGTATATATATGTATGATGAGCTAATGACAGTTTCTTCATAAATTATTCAACATATATCTTGAAAGAACACAGAAATTTCCAACATGATCATATCATTTTTTAAAGATTTATCTATTGATTTTGAGAGAGACAGGGAGCAAGCACAAGTGAGTAGGAGTGGTAAATAGGGAAGAGCAAAGGGACACAGAGAAGAAGCTCCCCATTGAGCAGGAAGCCTGAGGCATGTGGGGCTTGATCCAGGACCCAAAGTGTATGACCTGAGCTGAAGGCAAATGCTTAACCAACTGAGCCACCCAGGCAGCCCCTCATATAATTATCATCCTAAAGGACTTTAACATCATCTAATATGATGTTCCTACTAAAATTTTTCCCAATTTTCCCCAAATTGTCCTTGATACTAATTTATTTTTTCATCAAGAATTCAGTTAAAGGTCACTATTCACTTTGTTATTATCATTCACTAATCTTCTCTAACTTAGAAGAAAATTCTTGACTTTTTTCTTTCATGACATTTAAAACTTTTAAATTTGTATCAGACATCATGTAAAATATCCCACCACTCTATTTTTCTGATGTTTCCTCATGATTAGATTTAAGTAATCCAGCAATCACAACTGTTCTGTTTTCCTCTTCCTGTCATGAGGCCTATAATATCAATTTGCCCTAACTGCTACATTCACTGATTACTTCACTAATCGGAAGCAGAAAACTGGTGATTCTTTTCGCCCAAGTGTTCACTGGCTTCTTTGGGAGAAATAAGATCTTTACCTCAAGACAGTTTATAAATCTAAAAACTTTTTTCAAACAGTTTTGGATTCATAGAACATAATAAAAATAGTATAGAGAATTCCCATATGATGACACACCCATTTTTCCCTATTATTAATACCCTGTACAAGTGTGGTACCTTTTTTATACTGAAAGAGCCAATATTGATACATTATGATGAGGTGAAATTGACACTTTACTCATATTTCCATACTTTAATCTAGCATCCTTCTGTCCAGAATACCATCTAGCATGTCACTTTTTATTTAGTCATCACCTCTCTAGGCACCTCACATATCTGTGATGGTTTCTCAACATTCCTTGTTTTTGATGTTTTGGGAAAGTGTTGAGAAATCAATTGATGTCCAACAAATGAAACATTTCTATTCATATTTCACTTTTCTTCTTATATTTGTTTCTTGGATATATAGTCTACTATTTTTCTTCCAAAATTGAAATGTCTACATTTTTTCTGGAAGAGTAATGAGAGTTGATTCTGTTTAGCACAAGTGAGGGTACATCTTACGAACTTATGACTTTGGGAAAAGTCTTCTCTGTTGATACACTGATACACTATTTCTTTAATACACGGCTATTCTTTGAGGGGTAGGTTTAGTTGTGTTTCTGACCTGGGATTTTCTTTTGTTTCTGTAGCAACTGGCTTGACATATCAAAACACAAAACAAAACACCAAGTCTGAGACACCGGTGGGCATGGAAGGAGTCAATTGGACAATGCTCTCACGCGCAATAATTACTGACGGAGTGAAGGAAGTAAGATTGGTTCAGAAGGCTGAGCTGACCATAGCCACAACAAAGACCTTAGCCAATCTGGAGGAGAAGTAGAGATTGGGGATGTCCTTTTGAAATTCCCAGGCCTGACTCGGACCTGGAATTTATACTTTCCATGGAACAGTCATTACATACAGGTTACCTCGAAGGTATGAACCCGAGCTTCATAAGACAATTAACTTTTTTTTTTAAATTTTTATTTATTTATGATAATCACAGAGAGAGAGAGAGAGAGAGAGGCAGAGGGAGAAGCAGACTCCATGCACCGGGAGCCCGATGTGGGACTCGATTCAGGGTCTCCAGGATCGCGCCCTGGGCCAAAGACAGGCGCTAAACCGCTGCGCCACCCAGGGATCCCGACAATTAACTTTATATGAGCCTACTTCCTGATAAGGCTTTCATTTAAGAACTATCAGCTACTGGCATTCTTACTGTGGGGATCTTGGCTGTGAACCATGGATCCATCACTGGCCACCATTTGTACTACTTAAACCTACTCATTTCTTATAATAAACTCTAGGGAGCCCCACCAGAATTTCATTCTTTTCATGTGCTGGAGAATCTTACAAGATGAAGGTGAATGGGACACCTGCAGTCCACTGTTACAGCTAATCTCATGACCCACTAAGATCTATCTTCTCCATCCTTTAATTCCCATCACCTTCTCCTAATCCCTCTACTAGTTGAGGTGACAACAGAGGGAGATGATCCAGATTCATGCCCCCATGGAATCTGAGGGTATCACCACCATGACCTTTTCAGTCCGGTGCTTGTATTTGTCTTATTTACTGTTGAACAAGGAAGTACAAACAGATGCCTAGGGACCACCTGATGGCAAACATTTTTTTTCCTGCTCCCATGCATAATAGCAGCCCTAACTCTTCCTGATGACAGTCTGTGGCCCTTGTAATCCTTCTGGATTCCTTTCATTGCTTGTTGGTTTCTTGGAAGAGAATCTAAAGTGACTGGCTGGTGGCTGGACCTTTCTGTACAGTGGGATCCCTGTTACATCCTCTGCAAGAACATATCCGCGCTGAGTATCAGGACCTTTAAATTCACACAGCTCAGGGATGTGGGAACAAGATTGCAACCTCCCCAGGCAGATCACACGAGAATTCCTGTATTGAGGTATTCAGGCTACCCAACAGCATGGCACCATATCGTGGCCACTGAGTTCCTAGTTAGAGTGCACCCTGGAGGACAGAGGCCTGACATTGTAATTATACCTTCGAAAGGCATTTTATCAACTGATTAAGCCAGCAGTGTCCAGGTGGTAGGAATTAGAACCAGGGTGTCAATCGCTGCCCAGCACCACACCGCCCTTACTGCAAACTAGATTTCTTGGTCCAGTGCGACGTTATGCACCATTTCACCAGCCTCAGGGAGGAATTCTCCTGAACACTTACGTGTTGGAATGATGACCCATATCTGGATCATGATGATTCCAGTGAAGATGAATCTCTGCCCCCTTCAGAAAAGAAGAGGCTCATAGCAGCAAACGCGCCACCCAGCAGCTGACTCCGGGGATGCTGTCCTACCAGGAACTCCAAAGTGTCTCTGTGTCTGGCAAGTTAGATCCTGGCACACACAGCAGCTGGACTGGCCTTGATAGCTGCAGCCTATGCCATTAGGCACACGCATGCCTCGATCCTAGGCTCTCTAGCACTTCCTTCACGAGCCCATTCTACCAGTGCTGGGTGGCAGATGAACCAAATTGGTTGCCCTCAGCTGGTTGTCATTCTGTGTTCTTGGTGCTTTAGTATATTTTCCATGGCAGATGCTCTCTGGTATAACTGTGCATGTATTAGGAAGAACTCCACACTTCATATCCATTCCAGTAGATCCATTCAGATGGCTTTTCCTCGGATCATCTGGTCACTGACCTTTTAATCTGTCTCCCTCTAGGCTCTTGACCAGTATCCAAGCCATTCTCCTGTCCTAGGAATCTACATGTTCTCACCTTGGATAACATCTCTTCTGTACAATGGATATAGGCAATCAGTCTACTGCCCTAAGGAAGGATTTCCCCTTATTGTTTACTTTTAAGGTCACCCTGTGTGGAGGGATACTCTAGCAGCAATACATCCTGGCTGGCCTCAACATACCAAGCTATTGAAGGACCAGCTTGTCCTTTGAAGTCAGACACATGAGATGAGGGCACGAGGTCAGTGCAGTGCTGGAGGAGGACAGAGGTCTAGGTTGTCTGCTTGTGCAGCCCATTGTATTCTCAGGCTCTGCTCATTCCTGATCCTTGGATGTGCTGCTCTCATCTTCTAATGAATTACTCCTGGGCCCATTCAAACTTATACATGTTAGTCTGACAAATTCCACAAGATGAAGGCAATTTTGGCCTCTTGGTCACTTGATCTTCCAAAGTTAGGAGTTCTTCCTGTAGCAGAGAAGTTATTTTTGAAGACTTTAGAATTCAGAAACCTTGCTTGAAACCAGGAGGGTATATGTTATGATTGTGCTATGAGAGTTATCCATAAACTTCCCACTAGCTTCATGTCTCTTTGGACCTTAGGTATTTCTTTTTTTTTTAAGATTGATTGATTGATTGATTGATTGATTATGATAGACACACAGAAAGAGAGAGAGAGAGAGAGAGAGGAAGAGACACAGGAGGAGGGAGAAGCAGGCTCCATGCTGGGATGCCCGACGCGGGACTTGATCCCAGAACTCCAGGATAGCGCACTGGGCCAAAGGCAGGCACCAAACCGCTGAGCCACCCAGGGATTCCAGGACCTCAGGTATTTATAATACTATGGGCCTCCTGAGTCAGTGTGGACCTCCTAAAGAGCCCTTTCCTGTTATGAGACTCACTCAAAACCTGCATTCTACTCTCATTTTAGTAGATGTAACTGTCTGTAGTATCTTTTCAAATGTGTAGGATATTAAGAGATTTTGGAAATAAATTCAAGCAAGTCCTTGAATTACTTATCACAGTGCTAAGATACAATTTAAATAATAAGCTACATATCACATTTTTTCTGAATCTGATTATTTAATAATAGTGTTTTGTTTTTTACTTTTTTATCTATATTCAGTATGCCAACGTACAACACCCAGTGCTCATCCCATCAAGTTCTCTCCTCTTTGCCCAACACCCAGTGACCCCACACCCATCTCCCCTTTCTCAACCATTTGTATGTTTCCCAGAGTTAGAGGTCTCTCCTGGTTTGTCTCCCTCTCTAAATTTTCCCACTCTGTTCCCCTCCTTTCCTTTATAATCCCTTTCACTATTTCTTACAGTCCAAGTATGAGTGAAACCATGTGATGATTGTCATTCCCAGATTATCTTATTTCACTTAGCATAATACCCTCCAGTTCCATCTACGTCAAAGCAAGGTATTCGTCTCTTCTGATAGCTGAGTAATATTCCATTGCATATATAGACCACATCTTCCTTATCCATTCATCTGTCAATGGACACTGAGGCTCCTTCCACAGTTTGGCTATTGTGGACTCAAATTAATCAAATCATGAAAGAAAAAGGAAATATTACAACCAATACCAAGGAAATACAAACGATTTTAAAAACTTATTATGAGCAGTTATATGCCAATAAATTAAGCAATCTAGAAGAAATGGGTGCATTTCTGGAAACCCGCAAGTTACCAAAACTGGAATAGGAAGAAATAGAAAACTGAACAGGCTAATAGCCAGTGAGGAAATTGAAGCAATCATCAAAAACCTCCCCAGACACAAAAATCCAGGGATCAGATGGCTTCTCAGGAGAATTCTATCAAACGTTTAAAGAAGAAATAATACATTTTCTAATAAAGCTGTTTCAAAGGATAGTAAGGGAGGGAATGCTTCCAGTCTCATTCTCTGAGGCCAGCATTACTTGATTCCAAAACCAGAAAAAGACCCCATGAAAAAGGAGATTTACAGACCAATATTCTTGATGACCAATGATACAAAAATTCTCACCAAGACACTAGCCAATAGGATCCAATAGTACATTAAGAGGATTATTCACCATGATGAAGTGGGATTTATCCCCAGGATGCAAGGGTGGTTCAACACTCGTAAAACAATCACCATGATTGATCACATCAGTAAGAGAAAAAACAAGAACCATATGATCCTCTCAATAGATGCAGAGAGAGAAAGCATTTGACAAAATACAGCATCCATTCCTGATCAAAACTCTTCAGAGTGTAGGGATAGAGGGAACATTCCTCAGCATCTTAAAAGCCATGTACAAAAAGAGCCCACAGCAAATATCATTCTCAATGGGGAAAAACTGAGAGCCTTTCCCTTAAGATCAGGAACACGAAGGGATGTTCACTCTCACCACTGTTGTTCAACATAGTACTAGAAGTCCTAGCCTCAGCAATGACAGCAAAAATAAATAAATAAATAAATAAATAAATAAATAAATAAATAAATGGCATTCAAATTGGCAAAGAAGAAGTCAAACCTCTCTCTCTTCACAGATGACATGATACTGTACATAGAAAACCAAAAAGACTCCATCCCATGATTGCTAGAACTCATACAGCAATTCAGCAGTGTGGCAGGATACAAAACCAATGCCTAGAAATCAGTGGCAGTTCTACACACTAACAATGAGACTGAAGGAAGAGAAATTAAAAAATCAATCCCATTTACAATTGCAGATAAAACCATAAGAATAAACCTAACCAAAGAGGTCAAGAATCTATAGCCTAAAAACTACAGAACACTTCTGAAAGAAACTGAGGAAGACACAAAGAGATGGAAAACATTCCATGTTCATGGATTGGAAGAATAAATATCATTATGTCTATGCTACCTAGAGCAGTTAACACATTTAATTAATAATAGTGTTAATGGGGAGGAAACAATGTTTTAATAGTATTAACATATAAATTAAATATTTTAATGCCAATTCTTCAGTCTACTTATTTTTAAATTTCTCTTTTCATATTTTATAAGACATAATCTTTTAGTACAGTGGTAATCTATCCAATTTGTAAGTAACAATATATATTTAGAACATACTAGAATGATCTGACTACATCAATGAATACCAAAATGGATTGAAATATCTCCTCTAGTTAAGCCACCAGCAGATGAAAGACAGTTGAAAGCACAAGAGTAGATGAGATAATATGGGGAAAGTTCTAGAATAAAAGAAGAAGGGGGTTAAGGATAAAATAAAAAAGAAGCATCATTAAGGGCAAAAAGAGAAACATGACCCAGCAGGAAAGAATGAGATGGAGCAATCAAGGTTATAGAAGCAGGGAGGGTTATCCTAAGAAGCCAGAGAAGACTTTGATAGGACCAAACACTACGTGTGGTTAGGAAAATAATTATTCCTTTGGGTTGGCATTAGAGGGGCTAGTGGCCTTAGGCGTGGTGGTGAAGGAAGGGGGGTTAGTGAAATGGCAGAGCAGAGAAAGTAAATGGGAAAGAATCCAATAGAGCAATGTCGCACCAAATTTCCCATTTTCTTTATATTACCTGTTGCGTCCCGTTATATCATGCATGGGTAAGCTTTAGTCACTCGAGTTTACTGCCCTTTCTTTTAAATTAGGTGTTGCTCTTTTAGAGTCCAGGCTTTTACACTTGGATCCCTCAGCCTAATGCTTTTCCCCATGATCTTCACCACTTGTTACCTGCATATCCTGGAAAGTTATCTGAAATTAAATTCCTTTTGGGAATCTTTCTTTTTTCCTCCAGGTCACCATTCACTTCTTCACTATATTTTTATATAACATTTACACTTTTAATGTTACAGCTTAAATTGCACACTAGTCAGCAATGTAAGTGCCTTTTTCTCTCTCCTCTAGATTATGAACTTCTTGAGAGGAGCCATATCTAAAACAAAGAACTTACTTTCACATCCTGTGCAAACTCTCGCCATTGTCTTTTCCAGTACCATGCATATTGCAAGCACTTGATAAAAGTTAAACACAAAGGAAATATGAGCAATCAATGCAGCATGTGTTGAAGAAGATCTATCTCCATTTGTTGTCAAGTGCTCAAAAGATGTATGACACGATTGGTGACAAAAACATTTAGTCGAGACTTTTACGCTCAACGCACATATGATGCACACTTGATACAGCGGTGAATGCATTCATTATAAAAAGCAGGTAAGTATCATGTAAATCAGAAAGAGGAACACTCAGTTCTATTTAAAGGACCTAGGAAAGTCCTCATGGAGAGATCTGACTTGAACTCAAGGATGAGTCGTAGGGAGATGGAAGAAAAGGGAGAAGGAGTTTCAGATGAGGGAAACTGTATAAGCAAATTACATGAGGAAACTGCACAGAAGGACAGTAAGGGATGCACGTAGCCAAGTGCCGTGAGGCGAGTGGAAGAAATCAAAGTGATAGATGAGACACAGGCTGACTGTGAAGCATCTGGAATTCTGAAATGAGAAAAATGGATTTGCTTTGAAACCTAGTGAGAGACCATTGCTCCATTGCAGTGGAGTGCCATTTTCTTGTGCACGGAACCAATATTTGCTTAGCTCTCTAGAGTTTGACTGTTTAGGGTGTTAGGAATGAAGGAATGAACATATCACACAAAACCTCTCTTATGTCTATGGCTAATGGTGCTGCTTGCAAACAAGTGACTGAATATAGACCTACTATATACATAGCGATTTTACTAAGTAAAATTTTATTACTTTGTATATTTCTATGATTAATGGACTGAGGGGGGAAAACAGGTGAGAAAGATAAAGGAATTGGGGTGAACTGAGAAGAACAGAGAACCACTCAATCAATCATATTCATAGTGGGATTAAGTTGTAACAGCAAAATTTCCATGAGGGTTTTGCAACACATGGGAACAAATCCAATTCAGAGTGACGGAGCTGATGAGCCTAGCTAACCCTACAACACATCAGTCTCCTCTCCAGATGTTAATCATCTTTCATAAATCCCATTAATCCCCCCAGCACTCTGTCCAAACCAACCTGAGACTCTCTTCTGCTCATTTTACAGTTTACACACTGGGAATGATTAGAATTGTAAAAATGATTTCATTTACATAAGAATTGGCAAGATGATCATCAAGTGACCTTACTGACCTCAGTGAGGATCACTTACTTTACCCTCATTGTCTCACAGTTCAGCTTTAATTTATGTCATACAGCTAATATGTTTTGCGAACTGAATCTCCCCATAGAAATACACTGATGTCATTGCAGGGAAGTCCCATAAGCATCTGTTGGAAAATTTAACTTTGCATTGTAAGGAACATAATTATTGACACTGACCTATTAGTAGACTCCCAGATTTTAATTATTTTAATCCCAAATGTTTTGAGATCAGAATTTATATTCTGAAACTCTATGAGATTTAACACCATAACAAAAAGCAATGTGTTATAAAATGCTTCTCAGAGCAATAAGGTAAAGGATATCCAAATTTATATTTAATAAAGGAAGTATACAATTTTTTGGCATTTATTATTAGCATCAATAGTTATTTATTTATCTGAATAACTTAGCATTTTTTCATTGCTTTCAGATTTCAACTTCCCACCTTTCTAGCTCTTCTCATGCCCGAAGGCTATGGGAAATGAGATTTAAACTCAATTCATGCTGATCTGTTCTGATTATAAGGTAAATTTCCAAAATATACAGGTAAGAACACAGCTTAGCTCTGTGAAATAATTTAGGCAGGTACATTGAAAATTATTTCTAACATTGCTCTTGTTATCAAATGGCTTATGTTTAATATTGTAAAAACTGAAAATGTACAGCCTGTGCTTTTATTTTGATGTTTTGATTATGCAAAAATAAACCTATTTTGACCATAGAATTCATATAATTAGACACATTGGCCAACATATCCTAATAGATCACTAAGTAACGATAGAAGATAGCCTTTGAGAGAAATAAAATTTGTTCTCAATCCTATTGTTTTAAGATTTTTCTCTTTTTCTAAGTGTTACAAAACTAAAAGATACAGGCAAATGTATTGTTATCAACTTTTAAACTACTGTGACATACTTCAGATAATTTTATATAAGTTTCTTAGGAAACAAGAAAATAGTAGAGGGGTTAATTCAGATAAGAGAATGATTCATAACTTCTATTCAATGCTAAATTTTGACTAATTACCTTTGTAGGCTGTTCTTCAAAATTAGCTGATTCAATTTGCAGAAACCCAAGAGGTCACTGAGGATCAGCAGTAGTACACTGACAAGTTCCCCATCTCAGGTCTTTGGAATGAAGCTAGGACTGGAATCCATACTGCTCCTTTTCTATAGCAAGAAACAACTCGTATAAGAAGTAGAAGCCATAGCTATGCTCAAATGTCTACAATTCTAATAAAGAAACTGTGCATCATATATGAAAAAAATAGCCTTGTAGATTATACACAAGCAACCTTAGAGTGTGGTGGATATATAGGATACTCTGGAGGCTGCAGAAAGTGAAAATCAGTGTAGTCTGGGGCATTTAGTTAAACTTCATGATGTGGCATTATATGTAAACTCTGCGTTACATAAAGAAGAAAAGGATTTAGAAACCTGGGCAAAAATCGACAGGAATGATGGCATGGATAAAGTTAGTTTTTATCAAAATGGATGTAATACCAGAAAAAGGAATGAGAGAGATGATAATATAGAGATATTTATTTCCTTGGATATCCAAAGTTATTTTCTTTAAAGATAAAGTTCCTCTTCTTCTTAATCCTTAGTGATCTTCATACAATTCCTAATACATAAAGTTAAATTGTCTGTCATATTCTATTTTCAAGCATTCACTCCACTGAGAGTATATGAAAAACTTTTTACTCAGTTCAAAAAATCTGTATATATGAAAATTGATTTAAATTCATTTTAAGGATCTTTAATAGAGAAACTGATACTAAAATTATATGTCAACAATGAAACAAATATGGATACCCTAGATCTGTACCCTCTTCATGCAGGAATTCATAATGACAAAAGTTGTCCACGGTAAGCATTCTTCTTGGAAATACAAGAATATTCATGTGATGCTGATTTCCAGAGTCGAGGTTATGAAGCTGACATTTTAGGGGAATGAGTATCCCCTAGACGTTTGTGTGACTGCATCCAGAGAGAGTAAGAGAGGTTTGAAGAACTCCTCTGTTGTAGAAAGAAAATTGGAAGGAAAACTATACATACCCTGAATTAGACTCTTGTATCTCCAGAATTCCTATCTCCACAGAGAACGTGGATATGACTGAGGATAATTACTCCTTGACAACTGAATTTATTCTCATAGGATTTACAGATCACCCAAAGTTGAAGACCGTTCTGTTTGTGGTCTTTCTCATTATCTATCTGGTGACCATGGTGGGGAATCTGGGCCTGGTGGCATTGATCCTTATGGAGCGTCGCCTTCACACACCCATGTACATCTTTCTGGGCAACCTGGCTCTAATGGATTCCTGTTGTGCCTGTGCCATTACCCCCAAGATGTTAGAGAATTTCTTTTCGAAGGACAGAATGATTTCCCTCTATGAATGCATGGCACAATTTTATTTTCTGTGCCTTGCTGAAACTGCAGACTGCTTTCTCCTGGCAGCAATGGCCTATGACCGCTATGTGGCCATCTGCAGCCCACTGCAGTACCACACCCTGATGTCGAAGAAGCTCTGCCTTCAGATGACCGCAGGGGCCTACATAGCAGGAAACCTGCATTCCATGATTCATATAGTGTTTCTCTTTCGGTTAACTTTCTGTAGGTCTCATCAGATTAATCACTTTTTTTGTGATGTTCTTCCATTATACAAACTCTCCTGTGTTGACCCTTATATCAATGAATTGTTGATATTTATCTTTTCTGGTTCAGTTCAAGTCTTCTCTATTATCATAGTCATAATATCGTATCTCTGCATCCTTTTCATGATTTTCAGAATGAAATCTAAAGAGGGAAGAGGCAGAGCCTTATCTACTTGTGCATCTCACTTTCTCTCTGTCTCAATGTTCTATGGTTCTCTTCTCTTTGTGTACATTCGACCAAATTCAGTTAAAGAAGAGGATAAAGATAAACCTGTTGCTATTTTTTATACTCTAGTAATCCCTTTATTAAACCCTTTTATTTATAGTCTAAGAAATAAGGAAGTAATAAATGCCATGAAAAGAAATATAAAGAAAATTTTATAACATTTAAAAGAAATATCATCCCCTGTGGAAAACTAACTTAGATTTGAGAAAATGTTTTTCTGAATATTCTGAGTATTGAGAATAGAAAATGACCACTTCGTATGTAAAATATTAAATTACTAAAACATGATAGTATAGAAGTCAAATAAAGAAGTTCAGTAAGGAGACATTCTGTACAATTTATTTCAAAATCTAAGCTTCTAGCTCCCAGCAAGAATGAACTAAATCATTATTCTTGAGGTCACAAACTGTGTCACAACGAAATTAGCTAAAGTATTAACTAATTGTTTCAAAGTATAATGAGTTACAATTTTCAACAAATACAACAATAAGTAGGACTAGAAGTCAGTATATATAAACCTCACTTCCATTTAATATTGTTGATGAATTTCTGAATCCCAAACCATAGTCCTACAAATTCTGGTACCTTCAAAATTTTCAAGAATTAATTCCTTCTTAAACAAGACCATCTGTCACAGGTAAACTGTACATATTTGATTATTTTCTTGAGTTGATTCAAGAGAATATATCTGAATATTAATTTACACAAAATGTCTGCTCAAATCAAGAATACTTTCATCCTTAAAAGTAGAAAATTTATTATATGCATTTTGCAATTAAAAATATTTAAAACAAGAAAAGAATAGTAATAAAAATATATAATAAAAAAGACTATTTTCATCTTGACTGTTAGTCAATTTTACTTTCAATTCTGTGAAATAGAGTATCTCTATATTGGTGATTTATCAATCTGTAGTTGAAATAGATAGTATATACTGAAATCCATATGGATTTGGATAATCTCACACAGTTTGTCTAACTGGCAAAAATGGAGTGTAATCCTGAATACATTACAGTAAATGATGGGTTTTTTCTCTGATATTACTTATGTTGTGTGTTACTAGATATTTCACCAACCTGTACTGATTCAAATGTAAATTACTGCTCCATTCTCACCATTAACAAAATGCTGGAGAAGCTGTAAAGCATAAATGAGGCACAAAATAGGGAAAATTCTAAATACCTAAACAAAATATTTGTTATTCACTTTTTTTGCAAATAGAAAAGAAAAATAATAAATTACTGAGAACATGTTATCTGGTAAGGCACAGAGCTGGCCCTTCCTATAGATTATAAACTGGTTAGACATGATTTTTCATGCTTTTTCTCAGTAAAATCCTCATACACTGAAACATTGAGATGCTTGCTCAATTTCATCCAGGTCATTCAGATTGAACTAGAATTTGTATTAATACTTCTTGAGAGTTCAGAAAATGGGGGGCAGCCCGGGTGGCCTTCAGCTTTCAGCCCAGGGTGTGATTCCACGTCAGGCTCCCTGCATGGACCCTGATTCTGCCTCTGCCTGTGTCTATGCCTGTGTGTGTGTGTGTGTGTGTGTGTGTCTCATGAATAAATAAATAAAATCTTAAAAAAAAAAAAAAAGAAAAGAAAATGGAGATCCTTGTAGCCTGGGGTATTTAATCCTCAGGCAGCATCAGATGTAACATGTGTCTTAAAAATGATTTTTTAAAAATTTTGTTTGGAGAAAAAAAGGAATGAGTATGACCACAGTCAATGTTTATGGAAATAACTATGGCACTGGGAACAGGGGTGAAGCAGGTGAACCATGGACAGAGTCAGAAAGCTGCCACAACTATTGTTATGAGCTGTTGCCAAATATGGGAAATAAGAGGGAAATCCCATCAGGTTACTGAGAATCTTAAATGCCACCCTAAGGAATCTGAATGTATCTCAGAGACATCGGACACCAAATTCTTCCTAGAACTGGGTAATCTGATTGTATTTTTCAGAAAACTAATCTGGCAATTGATTGGAATGAAGCTGGAAGCAATGAGGCTAACTTCAAGAATTCATATCTTAGTTGATGAGACCGAAACTGGAGGATGAAAAGAGAGGATGAAAATATGAGCAACATTTTAAAGAAAAAAATACTAAATTGTAATTATTAGATAAAAAATGAAAGCCATATTCGTCCTGTGAGTACCAACCTAGTCATGACTGATTTCCTATCACTAATATTTAAAAAGTGACCTGACACATTGAACCATTTGCTAACCATTTCCTTTAATATATTTTGATATAATTATTTAACTTAATGTATGATAGATTTGTTATTTTTACTTTGGAACAAGTCTATAAATAATTTTTAACTTCTTGGTTTTAATTTCTAACTGTACATACTGTTAGATATAACCCACGGAAACAAAGCTCTTAAAGGCCCTAAACACATTTTCTTGAGTCTAAAGGGATCCAGATGCCTGAGGTAGATGAATGTTGTTCTTTTGTATACACTCTCTGCATTAGAGGACACTTTTACTTGTTAGATTCACATGCATGGATGTGAATCCCTTTCCCTTTTCCAGGGATACCACAAATTTTGTTATGTATTTCTGCACCACCCTCTTCCCACCCTTAGCAACACTGAAGCCTAAAGCCCCCTTTAAGGGAAGAGTATGTGACTTATTTGGAGCTAATGAGACTAAAGAAGTGATTTTTATGGAAGTTTCTGGGATATATATTTCCTTTATTTTAAAAGAGATCCACCAAATAAGGTACTTTCTTCCTCTGAAAGTCATGCTGTAAGGACATGAAATCTGGCACAGTCTACTTCCATTTTGCCATCAAAAGAGAATCGAGCCTGAAGATGAAGTCAACACACAAAGGAGGGCATAGCTGAGGGAATCACAGAGAAACAGACCCAGCATTACTGTTATCAGCCATTCTTTTTGGTTCTAGAATCCAATAGATCTTCTAACTGTTAAGCTTATGTGGAAAAAATGCTTTTATTGCAACTGAATAAATATTAACTGATTTGTGTCTATCGCTTCATCTCTCATTTGATACTTTATTTTAAATTACTTCTCAGACACCCTTTTAGCTTATACATAACATTGCAATGGATTCCATTTAATCCTTCACACATCCATTACATTTTTAACTTTTATTTTTTTGTATATTTTTTATTGGAGTTCAATTTGCCAACATATAGCATATCACCCAGTGCTCATCCCATCAAGTGCCCCCCTCAGTGCCCGTCACCCAGTCACCCCAACCCCCCACCCACCTCCCCTTCCACTACCCCTTGTTCATTTCCCAGAGTTGAGTCTCTCATGTTTTGTCAGCCATTAGAAACGACGAATACCCACCATTTGCTTCGACGTGGATGTAATTGGAGGGAATTATGCGAGTGAAGTAAGTTAAACAGAGAAGAACAATCATTATATGGTTTTACTTTTACTTCTATATTTTGATTTCTTACCCAACTGAAAAAAATGGAGGACGAAGAGGTTTCATGACTTGTCCATAGAATAATTAAGGTGGAGCTCAGGGATCAAATCTAGGCATCAAATTCATGTTCTTACATACGAAATGATATGATATGCAACACAGAGAAATTAAAGTAGCAAGAGAGGAAAACGTTCAAGAAACTAAGCTGTAAAGTGGGCAGAAAGAGGACAGAGTCAAGAAAAATATGAATCAATGACATTTTCCTCCAGATTTATTTTGACAACTTTCAAATCCACAAAAATGTTGAGAGAATGCTCATGACTTTTTTTAAACCAAGATTATTAAGTATTAACATTTCAGCACATTGGCCCTGTTATCCATCTGCAAATGTGTACATATACATATTTGATCCATGTATGTATATGTGTATATTCATATATATGATGAGATAATGACAATTTCCTTATAAATTCTTCAACATATATCTCAAAAGAACAAAGATATTTCCTGCATTATAATACAATTTTGTAAAGATTTTATTTATTTATTTGAGAGAGAGAGAGAGAGAACAAGCACAAGCAGCTGTGGAGAGTAAATAGGAAAGGGTAGAGGGGAAAGGGAGAAGAAAGTGCCCTATTGAGGCATGAGGGAGCCTGAGGCATGTGGGGCTTGATTCAGGACCCAAAGTTCATGACCTGAGCTGAAGGCAGATGCTTAACCAACTGAGCCACCCAGGCAGCCCCTCATATAATTATCATCCTAAAGGAATTTAACATAATCTAATATGATGTTCATATTGAGATATTTCCCAATTTTCCTCAAATTGTCCTTGACACTAATTTATTTTTCATCAAGAATTTAATTAAAGGCTAGGATTCACTTTGCTATTATCATGCTTTAATCTCCTCTAATTTAGAAGAAACTTCTTGCCTTTCTTCTTTCATGACATTTAAAATTTTTAATTATTTGTGTCAGACATCATGTAAAATATCCCACCATCTATATTTTTCTTATATTTCCTCATGATTAGATTTGAATTAAATAGTTCAGCAATCACAGCTGTGCAGTTTTCCTTCTCCCATCATGAGACCTATAATATCAAACGGTCTTAACTGCCGCCATTCACTGATTACTTCATTAAGGTGGTACCATCAACTTTTTTTTTGGTAAAGATAAGTTATTTCCTTGCTATTAAATAATCTAATCTGGAGGGGGATACATTGACACCATGTCAATTTCTTGTTCCCTAATAATTTTTAATCAACAGTTTTAGCATCCAATGACAATTATTTAAATCAGTTATTGTAACTGGAAGCAGAAAACTGGTGATTGTCCCCCCCCCCCCAGTGTTCTCTGGCTTCCTTCTGAGAAATAAGAACCTCACCTCAAACTTTTTAATAAATTTAAAAATATTTTTCAAACAGTTTTGTATTTATAGAAAATAATAAAGACAGTATGGAGAATTCCCATATCATGACACACCCATTTTTCTCTATTATTAATACCCTACACGAGTGTGGTACCTTTGTTATAATCAATGAGCCAATATCGATACATTACGATGAAGGGAAATTCATACTTTATTCAAATTCCCATAGTTTAATATAACATCCTCTGTCCAGAATCCCATCTAGCATATCACTTTATATTTAGTCATCACCTCTCTAGGCTTCTCTCATGGATCTGTGATGGTTTCTCAGACATTCCTTGTTTTTGGTGTCCTTGGTAAATTTTGAGGAGTCCTAATCAGGCATTTTGTAGAATGTCCCTCAACTGGAATTTTTCTGATGCTTTTCTCATGATTAGATTAGATTTGGGTGATTGCTTTTTAGGAGGAAGACCACAAAGGTAAATTGCCATTTTTATTACACCCTATAAGTGGCAAATACTATCCTCATAACTTGTAACCCTCATATTGGCCTTGACCACCTAGTAAGGCAGTGTTTGCCAGGTTTCTCCATGTGAAGTGCTCTTTCTCCACCTTCCCTTACTGTGTTCTTTGTAAGGAAGTCACTATCCACAGCCCACACTTACAGAGAGATAAGATATGGACCACCTCCCTGGGACAAAGTATCTATATAAATTGGAATTTGTCTTTTCACCTCATTTATTTATATATTCAATCCTCTATTTACATCACTATAGACCATATTTATTTTATACTTTGACATAATTAAATACTACTTTATTAATTTTGCTGCTCAAATCCTTCTAGCTTTGGCCATTTCCATCGGCTCCTTTGACCCTTTGACATACACTCATCATTGTGTAGACAGGATGGGTTTGTGTGTGTTTGTTGTTTAGCTTTTTTTGTTTGTTTGTTTTAATTTTCTGACATTACAAGACGCTCCAGGCTTGTCTTATATATTTATTTCCTGCTCTAGTCACTGAATCAGCTCTTTCTCCAAGTAAATCTATTTCTTTCACTGGTATTAAGAACCAAGATCTGGGCCATAGGTATGTAATTGTTTCTGCTATGTCATTGCTCCTAGGCCCTGAGAGCTGGCAGAGTGAGGGCATGTGCTTGTGCTCCTGTCATTCCGTATTCTTGCCAACAACTGGTATTTGTTCTTTTTTTAAAAAATTTGAGCCAGTCTTTTCTGTATGTCATTATTGTTTTAATTTGCAGTTCCTTATGGCAAATAATGTGGAACAGCTTTCAAATGCTTATTTGCCATCTGTATTTCTTCTTTGGTAAAATGCTTATTCAGACCTTTTGCCCAATTTTTATTGGATAGCTTGTGTGCTTTTTGCTCAATTTTTGTCAACAAACAACTTGGATCTTTTTATACAAGTCTTTCTTCAGAAATGTGTTGTCCTGGGACTCCCGTATGCCCATGCTGGTGCACTTAGTGCTGGCTTTATTTCTCTGAGACTCTGCATTTCTCCTCATTCTTTCTTTTTTCCTTTATCCTTTGGCTTGCATACTCTCTGTTGATATAACTTCAAATTCACTGATCTTCCTTCTGTCAGTGTAAATCTACAGTCGAGCGTCTGGAGTGAATTTTTTATTTCCGTTGTACTTTTCAGTTACAGAATTTCCATTTAAATGTTTCTTTATACCTTCTCTTTATTGATAGTCTCTATTTCACATAACATGGCATTCATACCTTCCTTATTTAATCCTGGTTTCCTTTAGTTCTGTGAACACATTTATCATGATTATTTATAAGTTATTTTTGTTAAATCCAATACATGATCGCTCTCACAGTTTGTCTTATCTGCTAATTTTTTGGAGTATGGGTCACACTTTTTGCCTACTTCATGACTTTTTTGTTATTGTTGAGAATTGGACATTTAAGATAATATATTTTAGAACTCTGGATACTCATTCATGCCTGGGTCTTATTAGATCCTTGTTTGTTTAGTGACTGGGTAGATATTTTGTGTGTATATTTGTGTGTATATGTGTGTGTTCACATATATACACATATATCCATTTCCTGTAGTGTAAGGCTTCTGATGTTGCTCTCCAGATGATGCGGCATGCACTAGTCACTTGGAATGACCATGGTTTTATCAGAGGTCCTCTTCTCTCTTTCTTTGATCATCTCCAGCTGCATGAGCTCTCTCTCTCTCTCTCTCTTATTTCAATGCCTTGGGCAATGAGTTTTTCCGCTTTCATAATCAATTAAATTTGGGCCCCTCTGAAGCATGGTTTTTGAGGACAATGTTTGATGCTCTTTCTAACTTGAGGCAAGCTCCTCCCTGCTTTCTCCCATCCTGCATTTTCTAGGCAAACCAGTTGGATGTTTCACCAATAGTTCCACCAATCTCCTACTAATCTTCTTTTGCCAATAGTCACTTTTTTTAGAGACACCTTTGGAGGTCTCTGTTCTTAAGGCCCTTCTTCCCTTTTGGGTAAGATCTCTAAGACTTAACTCTTGGACATGGGACCAGTGATAGTGCCAACTTCTGTCCATATGATACCCCTGCTTTAGGAGTGGGTCACTGGGTAGGTACAACAAGCAGCCAGGAATCTCAGTTTGCCCATTCCAGCCCACAACTGCCTTACAAATGCTATCACGTCTTGGTATCCTTGTTGTGCCATTCCGAAAGTAGAGCTTCTACCTCATATGATTGCTGACTGGAGAGAAAAAAGGATCCCCCAAACTCTTGATCACACTCACCTAGAATTTAACTTCCACAATACACAGATGGAAGGAGGTGAGAAAAGCTGTAGGTGTGGCCCTCAACTGCTAGCAGGTGGGGGGGGGCGGGAGGTGAGGAGGGAGTTTTGTGTTCTTGGCTGTACCTGAATAGAGCGGACTTTTAGTCACACTGAGCTGGCAAGGCAGAGAGTAGATTACGATTCAAATGCCTTAGATTCTCATTGTTCTTGGCAAATTTCAATATACTTTCTTGAATGCATGTTTCATTTGCTGCATGCCCTTACCACAATTTCCAGAGCCTTCTTTTCCTTTCTTTTCTTCCTTTTCTTTTTCCTTTCCTCTTTCCTTTCTTTTTTTTCTTTTTACTCTTTTTTTCTCTTTTCTTTTTTTTTCTTTTCTTTTCTAGAAGGCATGCCCACAGCCAGAAACATCATCCACCTGGTGCAAAAAAACCTGTGGGCAGTGGGAGGGATGCCAGCACCATGAGCCTACCCAGATTGCAATGGCCTAAAACCAGAGTGGCCACAGCTCCAGGTCCCAGCTCATGAGGAGATGTGAGGTGGGCAGCAATCTCTGACCTTGGGGTCAGGGGCCCTACGGCGGAGTAGCAGAGATACGGACTTGCTGGTGGTTTCGGGTGAACTCTGCCCATACACTGCAGGTTTCACAGCTTAATGTGGGCACAGAGCCCAAACACCAAGCCTCTCATGGCCACCGATGCGCACAGGGACATAGAGCGGAGCAGCAATAGACTCAGGTTGGTGCCCACCAGCACGTGGCTGTCCATGTCAGGCAGCCCCAGGTTGCCACGCTTGACCTCACGGTAGGTCTCAGCCCAGTGCCCTCATCTGCATCTGCAGGAGGCTCAGGTAGGGGCCAGAGGGTGCGGGGCACTGGCTTCCAGCAGGTTCCTGAGCTCCAAAGGACTCGCAGCTGTAGCAGGTGCTCTCTCCCTCCTCTTCGTCGTAGTTGGGGTGGGCACCCATCAGCCTCCAGGGGAGCCCGGGCCCTGGGGACCCCAACTAGTCCTCCTGGCTGTGTGCCCCGCAGCCTCTGCCACCCCCAGAGCCTCTCGGGGGCCCAACCCTGCCGGGGTACTGCTAGCACAGCCACCCCCATTTTTCAGAGATTTCTAAATCATGTTTTTTAATATATAATTTTCACCATTTATGCCGTTCTTCTGGGGAAACTGGCCCTGGAACTTACGCTGCCGAAGTGGACCTCAGCAGTAGCTTTTTCAGAAATGTTCTTCATCAAGGTGAAGGTCCCCTTCTAGCCCTGGGTTACTGACTAGCTTTGCTCTGCTCTAGTTCCCCTCTCAACCTGTCCCTGGGTCTCAACCCAGGACTCTGTCACTTATTAACTGTGGCATATGGGGCAAGCTAATCGTTGGATTCACTAAATATCTCATACACTTACTCTAGATCACTTTGTTCCCCCTAAAACTTCAAAGTTTTTAATGAAGAAATATCAACCCCCACAACCACTTTCAAGTCTTTTATCTGTTCTTTTGTTATACGTGTCTGTAATTTTCAATCACATGCTTATGTTGCTACTCGTTGGGTTTTTTAGTTTTAAAAATTATGAAATTCACACACTGAAATACGTGAATTTTCACACCTAAATCTTCACATCCCCTCACCCTTTCAGTACAGCTATAGTAGAATTACAAGTTTATCGATACTGTGTTAACATTATGATGACTATATACGTTTTGTTCATAGGAAAAACACACAGGACACTATAATGATATTTTCTTTCTTCCACAAAAATTTTCCTTTCTTTAGGGTTAATAATCACCTTGGGTTTTTTTCCCTTTTGAATAATATTTTTTATCACTAAATCAAATGCAAAATTTCCTAGATGTCAAATAACTTGTCAATTCTAGGGTTTTCTTGTGAATGTTTCACCTGGGACCCCTGCCTATCTTCCCCAGTCTGTACTGGTTGTTCTCTAGGACTGTTAGTGACCATGAAACCTAAGTGAAGGGTAGTAAAATGGTGGTTTTGCTATATTGGTCTTGAAACTTTAATATGCTTTTCTGTAATCGATTAAAAAAAATGTAAATAGGAAGAAGAGTTTCAGTTGGGTACCAACTTAATATGCATTCCTAAAGCATTTCCAGTTCTTCTAATTCTCATATTCCTTCCTAATTATATAAAACTATCCTAAGAATCGTCTGGAAGAATAAATGCCTGTCACCAACTTTTAGAATAGAAGACAATATGGTAGACCGATAAGATATACAAGGAGGTATGTGGAGCTAAATAAAAGTAGAAAAACCCAAATTACTTTAAAATTTCAAAATATGTTAAAGCTGTAATTTTAAGTCAATGGAGAAATGATGGTGATGGGGAAACTAGCCTGTCATTTAGAAATAATTTTGGATTTCTATTCACATCTTTTATCAGACTACATATGAAAAAATATGTAAGAACCAAAACTGAATACAAATAGTACAAGAAGCAAACTTGAGCAAGGACTTGTCCTCAATAGATTTCTGAACTTCTGTGCTTTATTTCACAATCAAAAGACCTCTATAAACTCAGTTTCCCAGATTCCCTTTCAAGTAGCTTTGGGCTAAATTTGGACAATAGAAAGTACTGTTAAGAAATTAAGGAGTCTAGGGAAAGAAACCACAATATTTCTTCCCTCTTTCTGTGCTAAGGGCAGTGTCTCCAGCACAAGCTGGACCTCTTCATCAATTCCAGCTCCTGAAGGAAAACTGCATCTCACCAGAATCATGGATTCTGTTAATACCATTCTTCCCCATAGGGACTTCCCAGCATTAGTAATCTCGTGTTGCCTTACTATTCCATGTTTGACTTATTGGTTTTGCAACTCTTAGGAACTGTTTACTGAATTAAATCTTTTTCTTCCAACTAGTGGGCAAGAACACAGTTCTCCTGGGTAGACCATCTTATAATGACCATGTAAAACTTTAAAACTTTATATAATTAAGAAAAAAACAGAGTTAATGGCCAAATAATATTATAAGAAAAATATTTAAGACATTTACAAGAGAAAGAAAAAGATTAAGACCTTTAATCTTAAGGCAACAAAGAAATCAAGGTCCAATCCTTATTAAAGGAATTTATCATTATTACAAAAAGCCTGGGCATTGAAAGAAAGCCTGAAACTCAGAAGACATATACAAACCAAAGCACCTAAAGACAATTTTGATTTCTCGTTCAGAAATTTGGAGAACAAGAAAAAAAAAACTCTACCTTTTACTCACATGACAGAATAAGGAGGCTTCAAAGATAAAAGCAATTTCCCCACTACTGTTAACCAACACCATAGGAGAAATGGACCCTACCATTGAGAATGAAGTACGATGAGCCCTTGTAGACACACAGGAGCAACACTAGCGGTCCTCAATCCCACCAGCCTCTTTCCTCCTTCCTCAGAGTACATTTCAAATGGTAGGCATTTCCAATGCCCCTCTGATGCTTTTTAAATCCTTTTATTTTTTGTTTTATTTTCTTTATTCCCTTTTAATTGGGAGCACTGCTGGGCACTCATTAGTTTCTACTCATTCCTACAGCTCCTGGTCATTCACTGGAACAAGTCCTCTAGAGACTTCTCAGGCAGGACCATGTTTCTTTCTCTCAAAAAGGAGAAACAGCTAGAGAAATAACATATCCACAAAGCATAAAAGGATCTACAACAAATGGGTCAATACCAATAACTCTTTCCCATAATTCAAATCACATAGCACCTACTTCTTGACAATGAAAGAAATCCTGAAATCCTTTGGTCCAAATGTTCTACTGAGATTGGAACATACACCCACTATTCCTTCTATAACAATTCAGATTCACTCTTCCGAGCCCCTTCCAATATTAAGCAATACCTATTGAATGCTGAAGCCATTAAAGGGATTAAACCCATAATCGAGGAATACTAAATAAGGGTTTAATTATTCCATGCACCTCCTCTTGTAATATCCAATTCATCCCATACAAAAATGTCACAGAAGAGGACAGAGATTCATGCAGGACCCAAGAGCAATAAATCATAGTTATACCTTGGCACACAGTTGTGCCTAATCCTCATGCTCTATATTCCGCTATTTCCCTCAATAGTAACAGTAACAGATCTCTATAGTACCTTGTGTTCAGTGTACCAATGGATCCCAGAAAGCCAATTTGTATATGCTTTAATTTAGGAAAAAACAACATAGTTGGACAATCACACCACAGGGCTACACTGAGAACTCTATTTCTTTTTCTCAGATTTTAAAAGCTGACATAGCTGATGTAATTTTCCCCAAAGCCCACTTTGTTGCAATATGAGGGTGACTTACTTCTTTGTTCCCCTTCAGAGGAAGGTTGATAAACTAACACTATCCAATTCCTAATGCGATTGGCTACAAATAAGACATAAGGTACCCAAGAAAAAGCTACACTGGAAGATGCCACAAGTCAAATACTTGCGATATGTCATTAGTAACCAAAAGCTTCTTCTAGATCCAGAAAACAAAACAAAACAACAACAACAACAAAACCCATATTTGTTCCTTCCCCATCTCCCAAACTAAATGACCGTTATTCGGATTTTACCGGAATGGGATCCCTCACTTCTCTGCTATTGCTCAACCTTTATATACCTGCTTAAAACTCATCAATCTGAGCCACTTCAGTGGAGTGAACTAAACCAAAGGGATCTGAAGAAACAACGTTTACTTGAGCCTCCAGCGTTGGGACGTCCAAATTGTTAAATTACCTTTCTCTTTCTCTATGAACGTGAAGGCAATCCCTTAATAAAATCCTCTTTAACTCAAAGGTATAGAGGCCCTTAGGGCATCATGGCCAGCAGTTAGACTCTGTGACCAAAGGACTGTCGCCCTGTGTGAGAGCCATTGCACCAACTGCTAGCCTGCTGGAGAGAGTAGAATTAGTTTTGTGCTCCCTTTTGGCTCCTGATGTCCTCCATTCTGTAGAACCTCTACTCACTCGCACCATGCTCAACACCTGTTGAGCACCTGCCACCAGATTAATTTCCAATAAAATCCTACTTTTACCTCCATATGTCACCATCTCCAGGTGCCATCCTTGACCCCAGCTACGCTTCTCCCCTCTCCCTACTAATGAGACTCATCATAACTGTATTTCAATGACTGACCCAACTACTCATCTCCAGGCTGGATCTTCAAAAAAACTCCTAGCGGCCATGCTGAGTTATTTTGGTTCCCTGATGGTTCATATTTGAAAGATGGAATGAGGGACTATCAGCCAGGCCATGTTGTAACTTCAACTATTGAAGTCACGGAAGCGAGCCCCATATCAGAGGCTTCTCTGGCCCAACAGACTGAACTTTTTGCTTTAACACAGGCCTGCCTCTTGGCAAAGGATAAAATAGCCAACATGTACAGTGACAGGTGATATGCTTTTGGCACTGCACAGTATTTCAGGATGCTCTGGAAACGGAGGATTTCTAACTTCTGCTGAGCAACAAATTTTTAAAAAGTTCTTATGTCCTGGAGTTATTTGATCAACTCAGCAACCCAAACAACTACCAATAATTAAAGTTCCTGGTCATTACACAGCAAATGCAGAGGGAAATTAGGGCAATCATATAGCAGATGCTGCAGCAAAATACTTTAGAAAATCATTCCACATTAAAAATAATATCAACCTTCCCTCCTTTTGAGATCTTAAATAAACTCCTCTTGAGTGACCCAAAACAACTCATTAAGAATATTAACAGAATGTCACTACTAACGAAATAAGTTGATAGAATCAAATTGTAAATTTGATCCCAACACCCAGCTTTCTAAGTATGTCCTGTCCTCCATGATAGCCTACAGAAAATAATTTTAAAATTTATCCATGAAACGATCATTGGAACTTGGATAAAATGACAGACTGGGGAAAACAGTATTTTTGGAATTCATCTGATAGAACTGCAGCATAAATTTACCATTGTTGTTTTATTTACCACGCACATAACCCCAGGAAGTCCAGTCATAGTTCCATTGTGCATATCCTATTACCTTTAGGACCTTTTGAAGTTGGGCAACTGGATTTTGTCCATTTACCCCCGCCACAAGGATACAAATATATCCTGGTAACACTATGCATGCATTCTCATGGGGTGGAAGCCTGTCACTGCATCAGCAGTAGTCCAGGTATTATTAGAGGAAATCATACCTACCTAGTGAATTCCACCTGAACTACATAGTGATGAAGGAATTCATTTCATAGGACAAATAAGACATTTTGTGAAACTCAATCTATTCTACGGCATTTTCAATATACTTGAAAGTTGCTAAGAGTAAACTTTGTTTATTTAATTTTTATGTAAAACTTTTTAAATATTCAGTCTTCTAAAATTCCAGGATATAGTAAGTAGCATACATCATTCCTGTCAGTGTAGAGGAAGTTACAAGTTTTAGGAAGTTAAAAATATAAAGAAATCATATGAAGGCTTAAATGAATAATTATTTTTTAATTGGAGTTCAATTTGCCAACATATAGCATATCACCCAGTGCTCATCCCGTCAAGTGCCCCCCTCAGTGCCCGTCACCCAGTCACCCATCCCCCCGTCCACCTCCCCTTCCACCACCCCTTGTTCGTTTCCCAGAGTTGGGCGTCTCTCGTGTTCTGTCTCCCTCACTGATATTTTCACTCATTTTCTCTCCTTTCCCCTTTATTTCCTTTCACTATTTTTTATCTTCCCCAAATGAATGAGACCATATAATGTTTGTCCTTCTCTGATTGACTTCTTTCACTAAGAGTAAATTTTAAAAGTTCTCACCACACACATGGAAAGGGTAATTACGTGATGTGATGCAGGTCAGATGTTAACTAACCTCTAGTCATAATCATTTCACAATATAAACATGTTATCATGTCATACAGCTTTAAAATTACACAATGTTAAACGCAATCATATCTCAATAAATCTAGAAACAAATAACGGTACCAGCCTGTTATGTACGTACTTGAGGCTGTTCTTTAGGGGAAAGGCTCCAGAACAAATACCGTGGTCTCCTGAGATGAAGTCTTAGCTTGCAGCTCTGGGGAGGGATGAGCCCCAAGGATATGCCATGGAATGAGGTTGCCAAGACCTGCACTTTGGCTGACTTGAGAGTGGGACCCCTCACTCAGGTGTTTCTCCTCCCAAGAAATGATTTATGATGTAGATTTTTGCTTGTTGCTAGAAGCAGGGTTCTTTTCAATACTGTCAAGTTAGGGGCACCACAGTCGCTTAGCCAGTTAGGTCTCTGACTCTTGGTTTTGACTCAGGTCATGATCTCCTGGTAGTGGGATTGAGCCCTCTTCAGGCTCTTTGCTCAGTGCACTCTGCTTCACCTTCTTTCTCTCGATTCTCTTTCCCTGTCCTGCTAATTCTCTCTCAAATAAATAAAATCTTCTTTAAAAAAGTACTGTCAAGCTAAGACACTTTCCAATACTATTCCACCTTCCAGAACAAATTAAAAAATAATTCTGAAAACATACATGTAAGTGATAATGTAGTTGATTTAGGTAGCCACCGTGTGTGTATTTTTTTAACTTTAATTTCCTTTTATATTTCTGATTTCTATGTCTTTTTTTTTCATTCTTTCTGAGCATGTATAAAAGCAATGATTTTATGATAAAAAATTCATTTTGATAAATGTAAACTCATAAAGAACTGGAGAATATTTACTGGTATTATTTTCTGTCCATGAAGGAAAGTCTTCATGGTAGTGTCACATGGACATATCAGGACAAGTCGGGTTGACTTGATTCATCCCCTGATCCCAGCTTTAAAACCCAGCTTGAGTCAATGTGATGGAGTGAATGTAGTGCTCATTCACTGGAAAAGGAACCAGCCTCTTTTTCTGATTATGACTTGGAACGGCCAGTCATAATCATCCACTTCACCTTCTCTGGAAGTGCTTTGATTCTGGACCCTTTCAGAACTCCAGCAGGGACCTAGATAGCAAGAGATGAGCTTGAATGACCAGCTTTAATGAGCCTGAGAACATCCACATACACTTACACAAGTGGAAGACAGACTAGCAAGGGGAACAGGGAGAGAATAGAACTGTAATTTTCTTTTATTTTATTTTTAGGTAATGTCAACACCAATGTGGAGCTTGGACTTACCACCCCAAGATCAGCAGATGTGTGCTCTATCGACAGAGCCAGCCACACACCCCAGAACTGAGTGTTTTTGTAGTTGGAAGTTCTCACAACATTTTAGAAAGAAGGAGGGCAAGAAGTATTTGTTCACTAAATTACTGTGGTTTGATGGTGCCAGGAGAAATTCAGGCCAATAACACTTCAAGGTTCTTTACTGGAGAAGCTATTATCAGTTTAAAACTGAAAAGCGTAGAGGTCCTTTATGAAAACACCTTTGATATACTGGGGTCAGGTCCCTAGAGCGGATTTCCTGACATTGGATTGCTGTCATTTTCTTTAATAAAAAAGATTATCAGCCTTCAGGAGGTATTTTCTAGGGTTGTTCATACAATGAAAATGTGATCTTTGAGAAAAGAACTCAGCCCTGCTCGCTAATGATGTCTCTGCCCAAAGGGCTGCCTCAACATCAACTCTCTTTTCATTCCGTCACGTTAATGCACCTTTACTGGAAATCCCTATTTCCTAATAATGTCCATTGTGCATTGTTTGAAAACAAAATCTGTTTGCAGTTATGGAACTTATCCAATTCCCAGTCTCTAAGGGCCAAACTTTTAATGAAGTCTCTAGTGAGGACATTCAGGTTTACTGAAAATTTCCCTGGGTATTATTAATTCATGAAAATCTCCTCAGCTAACCAGTTAAAATTAAAATGAACCAGTTCATATGCAGACATTAATGATTTTAGCAGCATGCTCTAAAAAATGAAAAGACACAAAAGCATTAAGCCAGGTAGCAATAATTACAACAAAATTACCATACTAGTATAGTAAGGTTTCATAATATCCATAAAGATACCCACTATTAATGAAAACTTTTCCTGGTTGTCCTTCATACAGTGTTTCTTGAAAAGCACTAGTTATCTTTTTGGTTTTTTTTGCACTAGTTATCTTGAAAGAACTATTTGCTGGTGCAGCTAAGCTCTCTTACATATTTGTGTGATAAAATTTTAACATTTTTCTGTGGTACCAGCTCAGTGTTATGGTTCATTTCTGACCACCTATTTGCTGTAGGCAACTCCCTGCTTTACAATGTCACAGGACCCGATCAATTGATATCTGATAGTGCCATCACGTAATGTATGGTCAGTTGCACAGAAAGTTAATTTTACAAATCAATCAAAATTTGGAAAACTAATTTGATTAAAATCAATCTTAATGATCACCATTTTGTGACCCCCTGTGCAGAGCCTGAAACGTATGAACTGAGAATCATGGGACATAGTACTGAATGACATAAGAGACCTTTTAAGAATCCATGGAACTTGATGGTAACCTGATGACAAGTTGCGTATGAGGAGTGAGGACAATGGCAGTGTCATTGATGATCCTGAAGGTATGAACCTGGAGATGTTGAATGTCTCCCTTTTGCTCTTAACAAACACTCGAGGATCTAGACCGTGAACTATGAGGTGAGGTCCTGTGTTATCTGACCCCTGACTCCCAATCTAGCCTCATTTACCTCTGCTACTCTCCTGGTTTACTGTGCCATAGATTCATTGGTTTCTCAGTTCCCAGACTACATCTCAGTTCCCAGGCTACTTCCCAACTCAAAGCCTGCAAATGCTATCTCTAAGTCATAAATGCCATTTGTCTCACTTCTTCCCCTACTGTCTGGTCAATTCAAACATTGTCAAGGCTTCAGCTTATGTACTGTTTTCCCTGGGAACTTTTCCCAAATTCTACCCCAAGACTAAGGTAAGATCTCTTACATATAATTTTCATCATAGCACTCAGTACAGTTGCAATGATTCTATTACTGTGTCTCTCTCCACCACAAGATGACAAGCTCCATGAAGTCAGGGACCCTGTTAGACTTGCTCACTGCCCATTCCAAAAGACTGGCCTCAGCTTATGTGCTGTTTCCTCAGGGATACTTTTCCTCTCCTGTCTCCTATATTCTGTGACAACCTAGGGGAGTTAATAGGGAAAAGCTCTTTCTTGGTATCAGTAATTTACCTTTCAAGTATGGCAAGTTTGAGGCATGATTAGATATTATGGAAATATCCTACGGGGATAGTGATGTTGAGGGATCAGGGCTGTAGAGAAAGATTTGGAAGCCAGTGGCCTCCAGCTTTGAGTTACTAATTTCTAAGAAAGAAGGAAGGGTCAGAGATGCAACTTCAAACACCTGCCTCTGTTGAGATGGAAACAGTGTTAAGAACAATAAAATGGTTAAATTTTCAAATATTTTGAGAGGTCAAAGAGAACAAAGGATCTGGAAAGATAATTGGACTTGGACAGGTCACTGGGAAGCTGTTCTTACAAAATGACAGGAATGACGTCTGTGTTGCAGGCAGTTTAAGAGTGTTAATGAAAACAGCAGGTATAGAATCCTTTTTAAGAAGCATGGTGCTAAAAATTGAGAGAAATGGGACAAGAACTAAAGTAACAGTGAGGTCAATTAAGGTTTTCCAAGATAGGGCAAGACTATGCAGCTTTAGGGGAAAACAAACAAACAAACAGATACCTTTTACAGTGGGAAAATCTGGTCAGTTGAACATTTGATCGCTTTTTTTTTTTTAAGGAACACTATTTCCTTGGCTTTTACTACACTACACGAACTCTCCCCCTCTCCTTTTAGTTCTCTCTCCTCTTTTATCTCCTTTCCCCTTACCCTAGACCTATGCTTTCCAATTGTAGCCCCTGAACACATGGCTAGTGAGTACTTAAAATGTATATAATCAGAATTATGACATGCTGTAGGTGTAAAAATCACACCAGATTTTGAAGGCTTGGAAGGAAAATAAGAGAAAACACTTTCTTAATAATTTTATATGGATTATGTCTTGAAATGATAATATTTTAGATGTATTGAATTAAATAGAATGTATATTATTAAAATTAATTTCATACTTTTTACTATCTTGCAACGTGGGTCCCCTGCCCACCTCTTCGCCCTCTTTTGCACCATTTTCTCCCAATTTGCCTTACTGACCCTCTTTCACTACCTTAAAACTGTCATGCTCCCTCCAGAAACAGGATCTTTGTATGTTTTCTTCTCAACTCACCCACTCTACTTCTTCCTGGGAAATTCTGTTCAGCCTCCAGATTTCAGCTCAATCATCACTTCTTCGAGGAACTCTTTCCACCACTTCTTCACACTCCCCAACACACTACAAGTAATGACAGTGGTGATGGTAGTGGTGGTGAGTGATGACAACATGTAGCTCATTTAGTGAGCACATGCTAGATATTGGGATCTCTTCCACTATTTTAAACGTAATTCATTAAATCTTCAAAACTATCTTTTTAGTCCCCATTTTCAGATTATGATCCATTATAACATCCATTTTTCTGTTGTGGAAATTGATCCACAGAGAACTTAACTAATTTTCCCAAGATCATTTAGAAAGTGCTATAGCCAGGATTCGAAATTAAGCCCATGGGGTTAAGTACTATCGTACACTGCCTCTTCAGGCCAGGCTAAGCTTCTCTATTAAGTTTCATATCTCCAATAACTGACCCTTGCAATAGCGAAGTTGTAATTTTGAATTAATTTAGGCGATTATGTGGTTAATGTCTGTCTTCCACAACTTCTTCCCAATTCTGCAAGGGGAGGGAAGACAGATGCCATATCTGCTTTTGTTTATTGCTTAACCATAGTGCCTAACATTGTGGTCGACATAAGGTAGACACACAATGTATTTGAAGACAATTATACAAAATAAATATATCATTTTATGAAAGAAGGAAGGAAGGAAGAAGGAAGAAAGGACAAGTTCCTCTGTATCTCCAGTTATGGATTTCTCTACCCAGCACAGCTTAATCCACCCCTTTCAATCTCTCAATTCCTACATCTATCTAAGGAAGTCTGAATTTGACAACAACAAATTCAGAGATCCTATCTGGTAGGTACTAATGACTTAAAAACTTCTGAGAAGTTAGTTTATTGTGAACAGCTGATTCATTCAATATTTATTTCAGGTGGAGGATGTCAAAACTGGATCAACCATTAAGTAACCTCTTTTTAAAAATAATTTATTTATTCATTTATTCTCTCAAACAGAGAGAGGGAGAGAGGCAGAGGGAGAAGCAGGCTCCATGCAAGGAGCCCGACATGGGACTCGATCCCAATCCCTGGTCTCCAGGATCATGCCCTGGGCTGAAGGCGGCACTAAACGACTGAGCTAACCAATCTGCCCACTGAGAAAGTAATCTCTATACCTTAATTATTAGTAGCAAGTTCTCTAATTACACTGATATTGCAGTCACACTGGGAGCTACTTTCTATTCCTTCAATACTTCATGAGCTTTCATGCCTCTGATACTTTGCTTTGCTTTCCCTTTCCAACCATTCCTGCTGAGAAAATATCAATATGTATCTTTCAAGGCTAGGGTCAAATGTCCTCTCCTGGGTAATCTATAATAAAACACCCCTTATCATTTTTGTTGTGTGTGTGTGCTTCTTATAGCTAACTGTAGGATATTTTTATAGGATTGGTCAGTTGAGGATATATCTATATTCCTGTGGTTAAGGCTGGAAGCTCCCCCCTGAGGGGTAGGGCATGCAGTGTCAATCACAGGGGGAATAGTTAAACCCTCAGATTAAGAAACCAGGAGTGGCCTCCTGCTCACTTTTTTGTCTTTCACATTTTTAGAAATAGATCTCTTGAGGATGAGCCATGTCTGAACTTCCAGTTGACAGGGAAAAGACAGCTTTTGCCTTTTAGATTTGGAAATAGGTAAGGAGGCCTTGCTATAGGAAACCATAAACACAGGATGAGCAATTCAGCAAATGTAATATAAACCAGATTATCAAGATTAGCAGGCTTCAGACTGATCTGTCACAATCAGTTATGAGATGCATCACATCACAATTAATGAGTTTTTAACAATAAAATACTATAGTTTCATATGATTTATATTTTTAAAATATAATTAGAGTGAATTCCGGATTATCTCAGTAATACCTTTCTCACTCCTTTGCATTACAATATAATATCTTTTTTTAAAAAGATTTTATTTATTTATTCATGAGAGAGGCAGAGACATAGGCAGAAGGAGAAGAAGGCTCCCCGATACGGGACTCCATGCTGGACCCCAGGATTATGGCTCAACCACTGAGCCACCCAGGCGCCCCTACAATATACCATTTTGAATGTGAGAAAATAAAGAGGAATCATAGCTAACCAGATGGCAATCGCTGGAGGAAGCCAACATCCTGCATTCTCAATGGACAGAGAGGGTTGAGAACTGCTCTACTAATTGCATATTAATACATTTTGTTTTCCAGTGGTTATCTCCAAGTCTAGTCATGTACAATTTATCCCTCTATAATTTCTGCACTGCAGGGAATCAATCATTTGGGCCAGAGTAAATGGAAGAAGAATGTCTTCTTGTGGCCACCGAGAGTTTGGCAGCAGTGGCGACTACTTCCCCAAGGAAAAAATGAGAATCTGGAGAAAGGTTTGGAGGCTGCATTTGCTCTTCCCTCATGGAGATTTGATCTCTAAAGTATTATTTTACCTGGGAAAAGACACTTTTCCTACAGAAAACCTTTTACACACACACAGGCAAATTAAGTCACTTCCATCTGTTTCTCACACAGTTCTGAACGTATGATTATACCATAGGTTCTATCACTCTGCATTCTAATTATTTGTTTACATGATGCCTCCTCAATACAGTAAGTCACAGCAGAGAGGAATTAGGTCTTATACCGCTGTGAATCACTACTGCTTATTAGCACATTGCTTGGCATTATATCACGCACCACCAACTTCTGATGATGAGTCAAACATGACTAGAAAAGCAAAACCACATTCGTCACATGAAATTGGGTCTTTTTGTTGTATTTGCTTTTTTTACATATAAAAATCTTAGAGTCATCTTTATTCCACAGCTTTAATCTTACATGGTACATAAGAGGCACCCAAACACTTGTTGATTATCGTCTCATCCTTGCCATATCAACATTCAAAATATAGCGTACAGAATAGAGCAATGAGTCACACACACTATGGTTTTTTCCAAAACTCAAGTTTGATAGAGTCTGTCCCTTGACAACTTTATTCAGGGCTAAAATTCAAGGTCCTTCATTTGGCGTTCTGACCTCATGATTTTTAGGATACTTCTGTAATTTCCATATCATTACATTTCACGCCCACCAGGCATTTTGCATGCAAGATAATCTGATCTAATCCAAAACAGAAAGTCCCAAAACCTCTCTCCTGATCACGCCTCTCTCTTCTGCCTTCCCACTCTCTCTGGATGATCTCACTCGGTTTCAAGGCTTTGAATATCCACATGCCAAAGACTCCTAATCTCCAGCCTTATCTTTCATCCTCAATTGCCTTTTTGACTTCTCCGCTTGGGTAACTGATATGCATCTCAAACATAACATTGATAAAATAAAACTCATATTTCTACTTCCACCTGTCCCCCACCAAGAAAGCATCTCTGCTCCCCTCTTTCAATTCAATAAATGCTACTACCACCTTCTCCTTGAATGCTCGAGGCAAAAAAATCTAGGCATTTTTCTTGCTAGCTTTTTAACCCTCTTGTCTCTCCCTCTCAAGTCCAAATCATCAGCAAATCCTGTTGACTCATCCCCAAAACATAATCCAAATCCATCTACATTCTTCTATGTCACTATCATCCTAATTCTGAACTACTGCCCCATATCCTCCTTGCCTATCTCCTCACTCCCACCCTCACCCTTTATGATCCATTTTCTGACAGACCAATAGAGTATTATTAAAATGTAAATAAGGTAATGCCATTTCCCTGCTTGAAAAACTTTGGTTTGGTAAGCAGAATAATGGCCCACCAGAGATGTCTTCATCCTAATCTTTGGAAATTATGGATATGTTTACACTACATCAGAGAGGGAATTAAACAGCCCTGGACCATCCAGGTGGGCCCAATGTAATATTTTAAATGTTGAAACAAAGCAGAAGAGTCAAAATCAGAGGGATACAATGTGAAAAAGATCTGACTGGCCATTTCAGGCTTTGAAAGTGAAAGAGGACCATGAACCAAGAAACGTAGGCAGGCTCCAAAAGCTAGAAAAGGCAAAGAAACAGATTCTCACCTACAGCTTCCACAAGGGATGTTGACACTCTAATTTTAGACCAGCGAGACTCACTTAGGACTTCTAACCTCCAGAACTATGAAAGAACAAATCTGTGTTATTTTTAATGACTAAGTTTGTGGCAACTTGTTACAGCAGCAATAGAAAGCTGATACACCCTCCTGAGGCTTCTCCTTGCACTGAGAATGAAATGCAAACTCTATGCTCTGTGTTACAAATTCTACAAGATCAACTCTTCAATCCCATCACCAAACACTTTCCCCGGCTTTAATGCGTTCTAAATAAGAATTCATTTAGAGTCCTAAATAAGTTTTATGCAAAACTTATTTCTGCCTCTATACCTATCATCCTCTTAGCCAGACTGCTATGGCTGGCTTCTCACTACTCGTGTCTCAGATTGACTGCTAACTTTTCCTACAGCACTTTTTTTTTGTAAGATTGATTGATTGATTGATTGATTGATTTATGAGAGACACAAAGACAGAGGCAGAGACACAGGCAGAGGGAGAAGCAGGCTCCTCGCAGGGAGCCCCCTAAGGGACTCGATCCCAGGACGCTCAACCACCCAGGCATCAACCATCTGATCTAAAGTAACTCCCAGCCAGTCTTTTTCAACAGTATGCAATTTTGTCCTCACCATAGCACTTACTATTTTTTTCTATTTTTCTTATTTAGTATGTATGTATTAACATCTGCTTCCCCACTCTCCTCTTAGAATGGAAGCTTCAAGAGCACAGAATCTGTCATTGTGATGGCTCACAGTAGGTACCATAAAGTATTTATCACATGAAAGTGTGAATAAATGTAGCAATAAAGGGCAGCTGTTGTGTGGTACTAAACATAAAGACTTTCCAAAAGTTTTAAGCAAGCATAAAATTTTTCATAAATTTGTAAGAAAAAAGTAGAATAACAACTAATGAGCTACATGATTCTTTTCACTGACCCCAGGAATCTTTCACCAATTCCACATTATTTCATGAGTTAAGAATGGAGTAGTAAGCTAGAAGCAACATTCATTATTCTTTCACAGTTGCTTTTGTAAAAAAAATCAAAAGCTTTCTCTTCCCCCATCATTTCTTTTTTTTTTTTGTATATTTTTTATTGGAGTTCAATTTGCCAACATATAGCATAACACCCAGTGTTCATCCCATCAAGTGCCCCCCTCTGTGCCCATCACCCAGTCACCCCATCCTCCCACCCACCTCCCCTTCCACCACCCCTTGTTCATTTCCCAGAGTTAGGAGTCTCTCATGTTTTGTCTCCCTGTCTGATATTTCCCACTCAGTCCCCCATCATCTCTTAACAAGCTCTCTTTATAGGGGGAAGTTTCCCCATGCTGCCCTCCTGGCACACACTGAGTCCTACATTGTCAGAGAAACGTGATCCTCACCTAAAACAATCACATTGCTCTAGAATTTTAGTTCTGGGGAAGGGATTTTTTTTTCTGCTTTGTTCTTTGTTGTGTTCTTTGGGTATATCTCAGAAATACCCATGACACTAAGGTTAGTGAGATTGTAATCAAGTGGAGAGAAGCCAGGGTTAACCTATGAAATGCCAGGGGACTGTACAAGGCAAATACTGAGACCTGGGAGGTATTACGTGGGCAACAAGAGCTTAGGAGGTTGGGAAGAAAACAGGTAAGTTTATCCCAGGAAAGCCAAATGGACGTTGGTCTGAAGATGAAAAGGGGATAGGGTTCTCATAGATGAAAGAAAATGATGGATTACTACAGATGAGGCTAAAGGCACAAAATGAAGAATGTGACTTATTCAGAGAAGCATGAAGAGAAGGGCTTGGCATAGGCATGGCATATGGGAAGAGCAGAATATAAACAGAGGAAACAAGATCAAATGATGAAGAGGTAGGGCAATCAAGATAAGTAATCAAACAAATTGAGATTGAGGTTGATGGGCAATGGGGAGTCATTCCACTATAAATGATGGGAGAGTCCTAAATAAGGGAGTAGTTTGAGGAAAAGGAGCTTTTTGAGAAGCTGCTTCTGGATTTGCAAGGAAAAAATTAAAGTTTATTCTAGTAACTATGGGATCCCTGGGTGGCGCAGCGGTTTGGCGCCTGCCTTTGGCCCAGGGCACGATCCTGGAGACCCGGGATCGAATCCCACGTTGGGCTCCCGGTGCATGGAGCCTGCTTCTCCCTCTGCTTGTGTCTCTGCCTCTCTCTCTCTCTCTGTGAATATCATAAATAAATAAAAATTTAAAAAAAAAAGTTTATTCTAGTAACTAAAATATAAGATTAAACACATTATGAATATTTTTTCAACGGAAGATCCTAGAATTGAGTTTTTAAAAAGGTGGGAAAAGCGTCACTTTCTGACCCCTGCTCATTCTACACATTCTTTTCTCTGTGACAATAAATCCTAGCTTAGCTTCCACTTCTTCCAGTCCAGTGGAATTTTTTCTTTCAGCCTAGGATTCTATATTCAGATTGATGATAAGGATAAGTGGTATAAATGCAAATACATTAAAATCAAAGCACAGGGCAGCCCAGGTGGCTCAGCAGTTTAGAACCGCCTTCAGCCCAGGGCCTGATCCTGGAGACCCTGGATAGAGTCCCACATCTGGCTCCCTGCGTGGAGCCTGCTTCTCCCTCTGCCTATGTCTCTGGCTCTCTCTGTGTGTGTCTCTCATGAATAAATAAATACAATCTTCAAAAAAAATCAAAACACAGTCCTTAAATGTGTTTAGAAATGGGCATTCGCTTCACTCTCCAGGTCTCAAAGGATAGACTTAATTATTCCCATTCAGTATGTCAGTAATATTTTAAAAAAATTAGTCTCTCAGGTTATACTTGATGTCAATGCCAGTAAAATCCCCTCAGAATTATTTAAAATATTTAAACCATTCTCTACCAGTGACAGAAATATTATCACTGGCCTGTCGGTAGAAATATTTTTCTAAACAGCCGTAAGAATAGTTTTATTTCTGGATCTACTTTAAAAATCAGCACCAGACAATCAACTAGCTTTTAGAAAACTCTTATCAGGGAAATCCAGGTGAGCAAGTATTTAAGACATTTTTTGTTGTTGTTGGAAATATTAACCCCCAGAAACATTTCTTTAAGTTCTTTAAGGTTTTTGTGTTGCAATTCTTACTTTTCAATCTCTTAAGTTCTTTTAAGTCTTTCCTTAAATGTAAATTCTATTGTGTAAAAATTAGACAAATGACTATAATTCATTTGTCTCACTTCTGAATTTAAGAGAAGCCTAAATTTACCAAAAATAAATAAGGTGTAATTTTATAGTAATAACAGGAAACAGTATTTTTGAAACCTCTTTAAGTAATATGGTTTGCAATATAACTTACAATTTAGCAGATGAAATAGATTAGCCTCTATAATGAAATGATGTTTAAACTGTTTGTGTTGAATATTTCCAACCAATCATATGAGAAAGTAATATACAGTTAACCCTTGAACAATGTGGGTGCAAACAATGTTGACCCCATGTATAACTGAAAATCCACATATAACTTTTGACCCCCAAATCTTAGCTTCTATTCATAGTAGTTAACCAGAAGCCTTTTTGACAACATAAATTGTCAATTCGTACCTATTTTATATGTTATACTGTATTATTACAACAAAGTCAGCTGGAAAAAAGAAAATGCTATTAGGAAAATCATAAGGAAGAGAAAACATGTTTATAGCACTATATCATATAGAAAAAAAAAAGCCCATAGTTGAGTGGATGTGCACAGTTCAAGTCTGTGCTGTTCAAAGGTTACCTGTAATTTTAAGCCATTCTTTCAAAACTTTGACGTAATTTGAGGGAACTTTCCAATTTCTCTTCTGGTTCTTGGAGAAATAAAATATCAATGTAAATCTTACTTCCGTCTGACTGATTATAATCAACTGGGAAAACTGAAGGAAATCTTACTATTTTATGTAACTTCAAGTTGGCAAATGTAAGGCATTTAATGAAAAAATTATTCAAATTATACTTCTATAGATTTTAAATATTCATTTTTAGACTTCAGGTTGCCAAGAGTAAGTGATTTAATTAAAAACTAATTCAAATTATAGAGACTTCAAATGTTCATTTTTAAAATATTGCTCCTAAAGGAATCAATCCAAAATAGTCTGAAATTTAAAAGTTAGTAATATTTTCAGGAAGGCAAAAGAGAAGAGATCTTCTTACATGTCCAAAATGCCTTTCCTCTGTTCCTGGAATATGCACAAGTGTTATGGACAAGGAATATCCAGAAAACTATCAATGTGGAAAGGTCCAGAGGATCGATTGATCTTCTAAGAAAGTATGTAGCACAGAGCAGGCATTTAGTAAATACCAGGTCCATGAACAAATGATTCTCGAATTAACTAAAATAAACAACACTGGGTTTAAATAAAGCATTCTTCAATAAACTAGACCTCTATCAATAAGAAAAGATGTAAGGGATAGATCATTGATACTTTAAAAGTATACCCAAAGTTTAATAAATTATAGAAGCTTAAAATATCAAGGAAACACTTGACACTGTGTTGAAAGAATAAAACTTGGTACCAAAGAGTCATTGCTTTACATAGAAACATGTTTCCTTAAGAATACATTACCACAAGATGTGAATATATTTCTGAATGACTCAAGATACATGCAAGATTGTCAGCAAATTATTATTATTTATAATCATGAATGTCATTATCACAGAGATGGAGCAGATACGTCCTCAAAACACCCATTATGATGCTATCCACAATAAAACCGTGAAGTGCAGAAAACAGTCATTAGATCCCCAAAGATTATTGTGGGCTAATAAGTTATAGAACATAGCGTGTCTTTGAATTTATTTAATAAAAGTTTTGTATTCTGATTATAAAAGCAATATTCATGGTAGAGAATTTCAAATAGAGGAAAATATAAAGAAAAAAGTGACCTATAAGTCCCATTGCACAGAGAAAACCAGTATTAACATTTTAATGTGTTTCTGTGCTGTCTTTCCTTTATATTCATAGTAGGTATTTATTTGGAAAATTAGTATTATTCTGTATATGAACATTACATTTTATGTTTCACATGTTTTATTATGTCAATTTTATCATTGTAGTGAATAGGAAATAATGATTGCACAATATACCATCATATGGTTGCTTCACACTTAGTTGATCAGAGTGAACAAATGTTTACCACTTAGGTGTTTTCAATTTTTCATTATTAAAAATAACTTTACAGTGGACATCATTATATGTAAGTCTTTAACTGGGATTCTAATTATTTCTTTCTGTTAGATTTGTAGTTACTAGCCACAGGGTATGAATAGTTAAGAGTTTTGTTAACTTATAACCGAATTATTTTCCAATGATGGCACCAATTTATACTTCTGTGAGGCATGCATTTCAGTTCCCATCTCACTGTATGTTAGACAATATAAATCATTTCTTTTTAAAAATATATATTTTGAAAAATAATAATAAAAATAAAATAAAAATTCTATTTTGATAAGGAAAATAAATTTGCCCGCCTAATTTAAAATGATATTTCTGATTAGTAATGAAATAAAACATTTTTTTGTGAAAATTGTATTTCTTTTGAGATTTTTCTGTTCCTTTCCTTTATATTTTTTCTAGTGACTATTCCTACTGATTTCTATAAGGTATTTCTAGAATAAAACTATAGAAGTATTATCATATTTATTGCAATAATTTCCCAGTTTGCATTTGATATTTGATTTTACTCATGACATTTTCTATATATAGTTATATAATTGAATTTATCAATTTTTAACCCTTAAGATTTCTCCAATTTCTTCTGGTAGCATTTAAATTTCTTATGCATGTATGAATAACTTTACATTGTATGCATAAATGGTATCATAAATGACCTAGAATATTTTTAATACAGCCCTTTTTTTTCTTTTCCGTCTCTCTCTCTCTCCTGCCTGCTTCCACCTACATCACTTCCCCTTCCCAACACCCAGAATTTTACGTACCTCAAAATAGCACTATTTTTCACCCAAAGCATTTTATTTTTAAATGTATATTCTCTTATCATTGGTGATAGTAAATTGCTAAGAATTTACAAATGAAAATAGTCTTTTAAAAAACTTTTATGGTGATAAATATAAATAATAAAATTTTAATCATATTTAAGTATACAGATTAGTGGCATTAAATGCATTTATATTTTTGCAGCCATCATCACTATTTCCAGAACACTTTTACCTTGCCAAAATGAAACTCCAAACATATTAAACAAAAACCACCCATTTTCTCCCTCTTGCTGACTTATCATTCTACTTCCTGTCTCTCTGAATTTGATGACTTTAATTCATGTAAGTGGAATCATACAACATTGGTTCTTTTGTGTCTAGTGTTATTTCACTTAGCATGACATCTTCAAGGTTCATCCATATTTTAACATGTGTCAGAATTTCATTCCTTTTCAAGGTTGAATAATATTTCATTGTGTGTGTATATATATATATATATGTATATATATACACATATATATCACACTTTGTTCATCCTTTCATCCATCAACCCATTGGGTTGTTTAGAATTTTGGCTACTGTGAATAATGCTGCTTTGAACATGATTGTATGAAATAGTTTTCTCAGCATCATTGTTAATCAGTACATATATAATCATTGAAATTATTTGGAGACACTGGTACTAATAGCTGACACTTAAATTATGAATCATCTTTACTTAACCCATATAGAGGAGTTTTGCACTGAATATTCCTCTTAAGATCTCAAAAGCCTTCCCTGTGCATATAATTCTTCTTGAAAATATGCTAGAAAAAATGTTAAAAGAGTAGCTCCCTACACAATAACTTCAGGAGATTGATACAGCCCAGAATTGGGCATGTGCCAAATCCATATAACATGTGAAGGCCTTATAGAATACGCTCTTCGTCCTTCTGAACCTAGCTTAGCAGTCAAATTGGACATATTATAAATTAGTACTCATTTCTCCACAATTGTTTTCTCAACAGGGAAGTAAGGAATGGCTGAAGAAAATCATACCCTGAAAAGTGAGTTTATCCTCACAGGATTTGCAGATCACCCAGAAATGAAGACCCTTCTGTTTGTGGTGTTCTTTGCCATCTATCTGATCACCATGGTGGGGAATCTGGGCCTGGTGGTACTGATATCAAAAGAGCATCATCTTCACATGCCAATGTACATCTTTCTGGGCAACCTGGCTCTTGTGGATTCTTGCTGTGCCTCGGCCATTACTCCCAAGATGTTAGAGAACTTCTTTTCTAAGAACAGGATGGTTTCCCTCTATGAGTGCATGGGACAATTTTATTTTCTTTGCACTGTTGAAACTGCAGACTGCTTTCTCCTGGCAGCAATGGCCTATGACCGCTATGTGGCCATCTGCAGCCCACTGCAGTACCACACCATGATGTCGAAGAAGCTCTGCCTTCAGATGACCGCAGGGGCCTACATAGCAGGAAACCTGCATTCCATGATTCACGTAGGGCTTCTCCTTAGGCTAACTTTCTGTGGGTCTCATCAAATTAATCACTTTTACTGTGATATTCTTCCTTTATACAGACTCTCCTGTATTGATCCTTATGTCAATGAACTAGTACTATTTATTTTTTCAGGCTCCATCCAAGTCTTCACCATAGGCAGCGTATTAATATCTTACTTCTACATTCTCTTTACTATTTTCAAAATGAAATCCAAAGAAGGAAGGGTCAAAGCATTTTCCACCTGTGCATCTCACTTTTTGTCTGTTTCGTTGTTCTATGGATCTCTTTTTTTCATGTACATTAGACCAAATTTGCTTGAACAAGGGGATAAAGATATCCCAGCTGCTATTTTGTTTACAATAGTAGTTCCCTTACTAAATCCTTTTATTTATAGCCTGAGAAATAAAGAAGTAATAACTGTCCTGAGAAAAATTTTGAAGAAAAAAAAATCTCATGAAAGTTGGAAACAAATGATATCGACTGTAGCTTAGTGATTTAAAAGGGGAACATTCTTCCAAGTGAAAATAGGGGGAAAATGCACAAATTATATATAAAATATATCATAATAAAATCAACTGAGGAAGCAATACGTATGGGAGAAAATATACAGGAAAGAGAAAACTTAACTAAATCTTAATTCAAAATAACAAAAATCAAAACCAAACTTGTAATTCCTTCAAGAAACAGCTTAGAATGTTGCCAAGCTCATGGACTGTGTCTGCATCAGGGGAATTGGGATTATCAGCTCCCAAAAGGAAAACAACAAAACTATCAGTTACACATATAAAGGAGAATTCTATTTAACATTTACAGCCAGTCAGCTTTGACAGCTTAGAGCATGAGCACTCCAGTTAGGCTGAAGATTTTAAGGGGATATGAACACTCAACCAGTGAAATCCCTCACAACCATGGGACACAAAGTCGAAGTAAGTAAATTTTGAGGATGCAGTTTTAATAGCATTGTGGGAGACACTATTGTTAAGACAGAGGTAGTAAGAAAGTGAAGGTGTCAAATAAAAGTGAGTAGTATATTCCCAAGTTAAGGTTCCAATGGATTTGCATAATTACACCCAGAATGTCAACTTCAATAGTAGTTATCTTCAGAGAGAGTTATTTACTCCCAAATGTACACTCATAAAGATGCTATAACATAAAGCCCCAGGCAAGTAATCAAACTTCACGTAAGATTCAAAGAGCCGGGATCCCTGGGTGGCGCAGCGGTTTGGCGCCTGCCTTTGGCCCAGGGCGCGATCCTGGAGACCCGGGATCGAATCCCACATCGGGCTCCCTGTGCATGGAGCCTGCTTCTCCCTCTGCCTGTGTTTCTGCCTCTCTCTCTCTCTCTCTCTCTCTCTCTCTCTCTCTCTCTCTCTCTCTATCATAAATAAATAAAAATTAAAAAAAACTTAAAAAAAATAATGACTAACTCCTGGATGAAGAAGGTCAAATACTGAAAAGAAAAATGCCCTCTTCTACATCTTCTCTTGATGCTCTGAGGTCACATCTAAATTCCCAAAAGGCAATTGTCAAGATGTAGCTCTGGTCCAGGCTAGCCAGCCGCTTAAGCTGACTTCACATGGAAAGTCAACATGCTGAGTTTATTTAGAAAAAGTTGTGGGAACATAGTATTTCCAACCCCCTAACTCATGAATACAAACTTATCATCACTTCATTTCTATTTGTGACCTTCAAAAAATCTAACCTAGCTAATACCATGTAATTAGACATTCCAAGATTTGAAATGGAGACATATCTTGGTATTTATTTATTTATTTATTTATTTACCAATTTATTTATTTATTTTAGAGAGAGCACAAGTGGAGGAAGAAGTGGAGGGGGAGGGAGAAAGAATCTCAAGTGGACTCCGCACTGAGTTTGGAGCCCAGTTTGGGGCTCAGTTTCACAACCCTGAGATCATGACATGAGCCCTAACCAAGGGCTGAAGGCTCAACAGACTGAGCCACCCAGGTGTCCCTGGTTGTTTCTAATATAAATGCCATAAATTTAGGATTTGCCTAACCCTACCCCCATCCTTCCTTAACTGCACTTAAATGTACAGGTACTTGTCTGATACCATGGCATTGATGATAGAAGTCATGCTACAGATAGAGCTCTGTTCCTGCTATATTTTTCTGAGATATTCAATCCTCTCTGACTTTCTGTTTATCTCTTGGTGCCATTATCAGTTTTGATTTCTGCATTCACAACTAGTTCCCAGGCTAGATATGGAAGCATAATTGCAGCTAAAACACATACTATTTAACTCCTGTCAAGTCTGCTATCTTGGTCTCTCTCGCTCTTTCTCAATGCCAATTTCTAAGTGAATTCTCTTGACCATCTCCTCTAGGATATTCAAGAAGAGGGAAATACTGGTATTTGGTAATTGACATATCCCAGCACCTAGCTGAAGAAAAGCTCCACAAAAAAGGCTGAGGGCCTTTTGGATGTTTTCATGAGTCCCTCTGGAAGATTCCTTTTGCCATATTTCTCCAAACTTCAATGAACATTCTACTGTCTCCCCATCTCATTCCCAGAACATGCCCCTTGGAATAGAAGTCACAGAGCCCTATCTCAGCAAACTCCAATTATTTCCTTCTGATTTTCCTTTTATCCCCCAACTCACTACATCATTATTCCTAGGGTGATATCTACCTCTTATCTTATTATAAATGCTTCCCAAATCTCCTTTTATGAAATAAATTTTGACTTTGGAACAGTTCTTAAAAGTGAGGCTTTCTCAACCTGTTCTTCCTGTCTGGATTTTCAGTTATGTTTAGGGAATAAAGCAAATGATATTAACATTGTTGTGCTCTGATCTTTCTTTAACTCTGAACTGCGCAAGCTACTGTCTGAAATGTTAGAAATGACCATTGGGTGAAACAGAATCACAGACTGTTTTCTTCTAAGTACTGTTGGACATAGGAAGAAAAGTCTCATAAAAATTAATCCTTTTAAAATCTTGACCACTATTCCACAGTAAGTGGAGAAAAGAGATTTATTTAGGACTTTATCTTGAATAATAAAACTTATAGAAATAAATGTTATCTTACACTTAACTAAAATTTAATTAGGATCACAAATGTATACTAATTTACAAACAATGAATCAAATGTCAAATGTTTTTCTTGGCTTTACTTTCCAGAAGAATAAAGCATGATAACTAGATACAACATTACTTAACTTTTGAATTCAAGGAACAATAGTAATAAGTACTCATAATGGAGCAATTTTGTAAAATGTCCAAAGTCTCTACCAATTCTCCCAAGGGTCTGTCCTAATTCTTATTTGCACAAATTCTTATCCATTGAATTTGTTTTTATTTTTCTCATTTATTATTCACTTTTTAATTGTCCTAACTCTAACCAGGTCCTATTTGTCATTGGGACTTTACATTTCCTTCAAGGAGTTCTCCAACTCATTCATCAACTTTATGAGGTCTATCACATCTTTCTCAAGATGGTTTCACATTGAATTTGAATAATGTTTATTGCATCGAGTGTCAGCAACTAATATGTTGGCACAATGGATGAGAAGACGGCAGTGTTAAGCAGGGATAAATGTTTAAAGGGAAATTAATTCTATAGGAAGTTAGTTCAATCAGGAATATTGAATAAGACAAGTCTTACTTCCCTGAGGAAGCACTGTCACTTCAGAGACTTACAAATTGATACTATGATAACAAGAAATTCTGTGTTGGTTCATCAGTTAATATTGAAATGTGACCTCATTGTGTATACAAAGATTAACATTTGAGCTAATTTGTAGGTATTTTTAATGGTGGCAATACTTTCTTTTCACATTTTGATTATTGGGGATCTACCTGAATATGCCATTTCCTGTTACCAGGCTGAACTTAATTATGTGAGTTTCCAGAGCTTGGTGACATGGAGAATATTTATTTTATACATACACTATTATGCATGTCATTTATCTCCCCTTTATAGACCATTCCTTTTTAAGATTATATTAGTCCTCATTTACTACCCATTTCCAGCCCAGACCCTGTTCTTGTCTTGTCCCTGGAACACAGCTAGGTTGACATCAAATCATTTTGAACAGATAGGAAATTGATCTGAGGATTAAGAGAACAACCTGCACAATTAGAGGGAGAGAATGTGGCCGGCATGGGGTGCAGAGATGTGAACTGGGGTAGAGAAAAGCTGAGGTGTCACAGAACAGAGGAAGCCCTTTTTGTGGAGAGAAGACAGAAAGAGAAGGGAAGGGAAATGGAGCGACACATCAGATTCCTGCAAGAAAAACACTCTCATAAAAGCATTGACTGAGGAATCAAGAGAAATGGACTGTCACACATTTTTGCAAATAGTGGAGCTCAAATTCTGAGGTTTCAGAAATCTGTGCCATTCACTGGAGTCAAGCTGGGTGGGCAGTGGTGCTCCTGGGGTGAAGGAAGGTGGAGACTTGGGAGTTGACAGTGGATAGCGTTGTATGGAGATGCCCTGGGTTGCACCAAGGGAGAATGTTCCCCTTCCTGGAGTACATTTGCAAGAAGGTATATTGATTGCCTCTCCAAGGACATAAGGCTCTCTGGGCACCATTGAGCGGCTCAACAGCAGGAGACAGAAGTGTATACAGAGGGCAAGATAATCTGGCCAAAGCTTTTTGCTGTGTTACACCATTAACTCCAGGCACCTGTGTGGCTGTGTGACTGCTTTTCTGGGACAGTACAGCAGTGCTTCAAGGCTCTCCTCTGGAGGAAGGGAGCAGGTCTGTGCCTTGTCAGGCAGGTCCTTTAAGATGTGGAGTTTTGAATCCTAGCCACACCAGATATAAAACACAGAACTGAAGCACTCGGCATGCCAACAGACTGGGCACAGGCAGGTTGGGGGCAGGGATCTGATGAAAGCCTGGGACATGGGAGGGGAGATTGTTCACTTTTCTGTGAGAGTTCCTGAACAGCCAGGGAGCAAGCTCCTCTCCCGGGGTGGGGTGGGGCATGAGAGAGCTGGATGATGCCCTCCCCCCGACAACAACCAAGACTGTTGGACTTCAGTGATCAAAACAGTGCCCCCAGGGGAGACTGGAGCTGGTTACACTCACACCCCCACACACACCGAGCCCTGCAGGGGCATCTTTCCCAGAGCAGGTCTGACTATGAGCCAGTGCAGCAGACCTGGCCCTCAAAAAACCAGCACACGCCCCCTACATGTACCAAGCCTGTTGTTCATGGAATGCTCCAAAGCAACAGCTTCCATTCTGGTGGAAATAGGACCAGGCTTTCTTTTTTTTCTTTTCTCTTCTTTTGAATCAGGCTTTATTTGTTCATTTGTTTGTTTGTTTCATTTACTTTTCTCATTTTGGGATTAGATTTCTTCTTTCTTTTTTTTCCCTTTGGAATCAGGCTTATGGTTTTCTGTTTGTCTATTTGTTTGAGGGTTTTTTAGTTCCTTTTCCTTTTCTCCTTTTTGAATCAGGCCCTCCTTTTTCCAGGTTTATTTTAACAGACAAATCAAAGCACATCTAGTTAAAGGTCCAAAAACTCCACACTGCAAGCAAGGAGGAACTCTGCAGAGGACAGATCTGTGTAAAAGAGCAGCCAAAACATGCCAGCAGAGAGCACACAGCATACACCAGAACACTCCCTGAAGCACCAGGTCTTGGACAGAGCAGGACACCTTCTTAATATAGCATTACACTTAGGAGCAGGAAACATAACAAGCTTTCATAACTCACAAACGACAGAAAACTAGACAAAATGACAAGACAGAGGAATTCTCCCCAAAAGAAAGACCAGGAAGAAATCACAGCCAAGGATTTGCTCAACAGATATAAGCAATATATTCGAACAAGAATTTAGAAACAGTCATAAGAGTACTAGCTGCACTTGAAAAAAGCATGGAGGACACCAGAGAAACACTTGCTGTGGAAATAAAAGATGTAAAAACTAGTGAGGCCAAAATAAAACATATTATAACTAAGATGCAAAGCCGAATGGTTGTGAAGATGGAAATGAAGATGGAAAGCACAGAGGAATAAATAAATGATACAGAAGATAAAATTATGGAAAATAACGAAGCTGAACTGGACAGAGAAAGAAAACTATTAGATCATGAATACAGACTCAGAGACTTCAGCAATTCCATCAAGCGCAATAAAATCCATATCATAGAAGTCCCAGAAGAAAGAGGGCAGAAGGATTATTTGAACTAATTATAGCTGAGAACTTCTTTAACCCGAGGAAGGAAACAGGCATCCAAATCCAAAAGGCACAGAGAACTCCCCTCAAAATCAACAAGAACAGATCAACACCAAGATATATCATAGTGAAACTTGCAAAATACAGAGAATTCTGAAAGCAGCTAGGAACAAAAGGTCCTTAACCTACAAGTGTAGACACATAAGGTTAGCAGCAGACCTGTCCACAGAAGCATAGCAGACCAGAAGAGAGTGGCATGATGTATTCAACAGGTTAAATGGGAAAACTATGTGTCCAAGTATACTTGGCAGCAAGCTGTCATTCAGGATAGAAGGAGAGATAAAGAGTTTCAAAGACAAGAAAAAAACTAAAGGAGTTTGTGAACACTAAACCAACTCTGCAAGAAATATTAAAGGGGACATTTTGAGCGGTAGAGACCAAAAGCAACAAAGACCAGGAAGAAACAGAGATGATCTACAGGAACATTGACTTCACAGGTAATGTGATGGCACTAAATTCATATATATCAATAATTACTCTGAATGTAAATAGCACTCTGAATGATCACAGCATCATGAGATCGAGCCCTGCATCAGGCTCCACACTCAGCACAGTCTGCTTGAGATTCTCTTTCCTTCTCCCTCTGCCTCCCCTCAACTTGTGCCCTAAAATAAATAAATAAATAAAGTCTTAAAAACAAAAGACATAGGGTATCAGAATGGATTAAAAACACAAAACTCATTAATATGTTTACAAGAGACTCATCTTAGACCCAAGACATCTCCAGATTGAAAGTCAGGGGGCGAAGAACAATTTATCATGCTAACAGACATCAAAGGAAAGTTGAAGTAGCCATAATTATATCAGACAAACTAAATTTTAAAACAAAGACTAAAAAAATAAAAATAAAAATAAATAAAATAAAACAAAGACTATAAGAAGAGATGAAGAAGGGCACTATATCATAATAAAGGGGTCTATCCAACAAGTAATCTAACAATTGTAAATATGCCCCTATCTTGGGATTGGCCAAATATATAAATTAATTAATAACTTTAAAAACCTCATTGATAATACTACAATAATATTAAGGGAATTTTACAGCAATGGACAGATCATCTAAGTAGAAAATCAATAAGGAAACAATGATTTGGAATGACACACTGGACCAGATGGTCTTAACAGATATATTTAAAACATTTCATCCTAAATAGCAGGATAACACATTCTTTTCACATGCACATGGAACATTCTCCAGGATAGATCACATACTCGGTCACAAGTATGTGACCTCGATCAGTACAGAAAGACTTGAAGTCAACCACAAGAAAAAAATTGGAAAGACCACAAATATATGGAGGTTAAAGAATGTCCAATTAAAGAATGAATGGGTCAACCAGGAAATTAAAGAAAAAATAAAAAAATATATGGAAGCAAATGAAAATGAAAACACTACTGTTCAAAACCTTTGGGATGCAGCAAAGGCAGTCATTAAGAGGGAAGTATATAGTAATACAAGCCTTCCTCGAGAAGTAAGAAAAATCTCAAATACGCAACTAACCTTACATCTAACAGACCTGGAAAAAGAATAGCAAATAAAGCCTAAATCCAACAGAATGATGGAAATATAAAGATTAGAGAAGAAATAAATGAGGTAGAAATTTTAAAAAGATAGAACAGATCAACGAAACTAGGAGCGGTTCTTTGAGAGAATTAACAAAATTGATAAAACCCCTAGCCAGACTTATCAAAAAGAGAAAGGCAAAATCGCAAATGAAAGAGGAAAGACCACAACCAACATCTCAGAAATATGAACAATTATAATAGGGTAGTATGAATAATTAAATGTCAAAAAAAGACAATCTGGAAGAAATGGATAAATCCCTAGAAACATATAAACTACCAAAACTGAAACAGAAAGAAATAGAAAATTTGAACAGACCCATAACCAGCAAAGAAATTGAATTTGCTGATTACTGATTTGAATCAGTAATCAAATATCTCCAAATAAACTAGAGTCCAGGACCAGATGACTTCTTAGGGGAATTCTACTAAACATTTAAAGAATAATTAATGCCTAATCTTTCTGAAACTCTTCCAAAAAATAGGGGTAGAAGGAAACCTTCCAAACTCATTCTATGAGGCCAGCATTACCTTGATTCCAAAACCAAACAAAGACCCCACTAAAAACATGAATAAAACAGACCAATAATCCTGATGAACATGGATGCAATAGTTCTCAACAAGGGGCACCTGGGTGGCTCAGTGGTCGAGCATCTGCCTTTGGCTTAGGTGGTGATCCTGAGTCCTAGGATCGAGTCCCACATCAGGCTCCCCACAGGGAGTCTGCTTCTCCCTCTGCCTCTGTCTCTGCCTCTCTCTCTCTCTCATGAATAAATAAATAAAATCTTTAAAAAAAAAAGTTCTCAACAAGATAATAGCAAATTGAATCGATGCAGAAAAAACATTTAACAAAGTACAACATCCATTCTTGATAAAAACCCTCAAGAAAGTAGGGATAGAAGGAACATACCTTGACATTATAAAAGCCATATATATAAGACCTCAATATCATCCTCAATGGGGAAAAACTTAGAGCTTTTCCCCTAAGGTAAGGAACACGATAGGCATGTTCACTCTCACCACTGTTGTTCAACATAGCACTAGAAGTCCTAGCCTCAGCAATCAGACAACAACAAGAAATAAAAGGCATCCAAATCAGTAAGGAAGAAGTCAAACTTTCATTCTTTGTAGACAACATGACACTCTGTGTAGAAAATGGAGAAAAGACTCCACCAAAAAATTGCTAGAACTGACACGTGAATTCAGCAAAGTCACAGGATATAAAATCAACTTACAGAAATCTGTTGCATTTCTATATACTAATAATGAAACAACAGAAAGAGAAATCAAAAGTTCCATCCCATTTACAACTGACCAGAAACCATATGATACCTAGGAATAAACCAACCAAAGAGGTAAAAGATCTATACTCTGAAAACTGTAGAACACTTATGAAAGAAATTGAAGACACAAATAAATGGAAAATCATTCTATGCTCATGGATTGGAAGAACAAATATTGTTAAAATGTCTCCACTACCCAAACCAATCTACACATTCAGTGCAATCCCTATCAAAATACCACCAGCATTTTTCACAGAGCTAGAAAAAAAACAATTCTAAAATTTATACAGAATCAGAAAAGACCCAGAGTAGCCAAAGTCATATTGAAAAAGAAAGCCAAAGCTGGAGGAATCATAATTCTGGACTTCAAACTATATTACAAAGCTGTAATCATGAAGACAGTATGGTACAAGCACAAAAACAGATCAATGGAACAGACTAGAAAATCCAGAAATGGACCTACAACTATATGATCAACTAATCTTTGACAAAGCAGGAAAGAATATCCAATGGAAAAAGACAGTCTCTTCAAAAAATAGTGTTGGGAGGGCAGCCCGGGTGGCTCAGTGGTTTAGCGCAGCCTTCAGCCCAGGGCCTGATCCTGGAATCCCAGGATCAAGTCCCACGTTGGGCTCCCTGCATGGAGCCTGCTTCTCCCTCTGCCTGTGTCTCTGCCTTGCTCTCTCTCATTCTGTGTCTCTCATGAATAAGCAAATAAAATCTTTTAAAAAATAGTGTTGGGAAAACTGGATGGCAACATGTAGAAAAGTCAAATTGGACCCTTTTCCTACATCATACACACAAAAAATATTCAAAATGGATGAAAGACCTAAATGTGAGATGGGAAACCATCAAAATCCTAGAGTAGAAAATGGACAGCAACCTCTTTGACATCAGCCATTCCAACTTCTTACTAGACACTTTGCTGGGGACAAGGGAAACAAAAGCAAAAATTAACTATTAGGACTTTATCAAGACAAAAAGTTTCTGCACAGCAAAGGAAACAATCAACAAAAGTAAAAAGCAACCTATGAAATAGAATATATTTGCAAATGATATATTGGAAAAAAGGGCTAGTATCCAAAATCTATAAAAAATTTATCAAACTCAACATTCCAAAAATAATCTAGTTAAGAAATGGGCAGAAGACATGGACATTTCTCCAAAGAAAACATCCAGATAGCTAACAAACACATGAAAATATCCTCAACATCACTCATCATCAGGAAATTACAAATCAAAACCACAATAAGATACCACCTCACATCAGTCAGAATGGCTAAAATTGACAACTCACTAGGCAAAAGATGTTGGCAAGGATGTGGAGAAAGGAAAATCCTCTTACACCTTTGGTGGGAATGCAAGCTGGTGTAGCCGCTGTGGAAAGCAATATGGAGGTTCCTCAAGAGTTAAAAATAGAGCTACCCTACAACCCAGGAATCACACTATAAGGTATTTACCCAAAGGATACAAAAATACTGATTCAAAGGGGCACATGCACCCCGATGTTCATAGTAGCGCGATGAGCAACAGCCAAGTTATAAAAAGAACCCAAATCTCCATCAACTGATGAACGGCTAAAGAAGTGGTATACATATACAATGGAATCTCACTCAGCCATCAAAAAGAATGAAATCTTGCCATTTGCAATGATTTGGATGGAGCTAGAGTGTGTTATGCTAAATGAAATAAGTCAGTCAAAGACAAACACCATATGATTTCTTCCATATATGGAACTTAAGAAACAAAACAGGCGAACATAGGGGAGGTGAAAGAAAAATAAAATAAGACAAAAACGGAGAAGGAGGCAAACCATGACTCTCAACTATGGAGAACAAACTAAGGGTTGCTGGAGGGTGGGGGTGGGGGATGGGCTACGTGAGGGACGGGCATTAGGGAGGACCCTCGTGATGAGCATGGATTGTGATCTGGGCGTTATATGTAAGTGATGAATCACTAAATTCCACTCTTGAAACCAATACTACACTATATGTAACTTGAATTTAAATGAAACCTTGGGGGAAAAGATAAATCATCTGTATCTTGCAAGCAGACATTTAATTTTTAAAGTTCAGCTTATCAGTTCTTTCTTTATGGATCATGCCATTGGGATTATATCTAAAAAGTCATTGCCAGCCCGAAGGCATCTAGATTTTCTCCTATGTTTGTTTAGAAATATAAAAGCAAATCCAGAAAAAAAGAGTTAAAAGGGTTGAGATGGCTGATGGTTGGAGAAGGCAGAAATTACAGTGAAGGTACAGATGCTATTTTTCATTTTAAGCCACATAAAGTAATATGGTTTCCAAATTCTGCATACAAACCATTTTGACAAAAATCAAAGATAAATTTTAAAACATTAGTAACCATGTATTACAGTCAGCTTGAACATTTTGTTCCCTTCCACTGCCAGAGTCCATGGTATAAAACTAAGTTGGTATTTTTGAGGAAGGATATGTTCATTTAAAACATTTGCAATCCCAAGCTTCTTTTGGCTTCTATGTCCATCAAAAATATTAGAAACTCCCTGAGAAGTTGCTTCCAGTACAAGAAGTGGTAAGAGAATACGCACCGTATTTGCCAAGGCAAGACCCAAAGAGAAGGTGTGTGTTAACTGTTACATACAGGGAATGAAAGTATTGTTGGTAAAAGGCGAAAGATGAGGCTTCAGGTATCTAAGAAAGGTAAGAGTTTGTGATGTTCTTCCTGAAAAATGCCAGGGCTGGCCCAGGTAGAAAACAGACAGGGCCTGATCCAGCCAGAGGCCCTATAAAATATTCCAACCACAGGATGTATTGGCCCCTGTGGGAGGAAAACTTCTTTACTATCTTACTGTGACTTAGGCTTCCGTTGGGTTATTGCCATGTGGCCCTTAACCTCAGGAATTTAACACAACATAACCACTATAGTATCTCCCATGATTGCGGGGGTGGGGGTGGGGATGAAGGAAGATGGGGCGCTGACTGTGCTCACCTAGGCAAGTTCTCGCTCTGTATTATCACACAGTTGCAGTCAGATGATGGCTGGGGCTGGAATCACCTTAAAGGCTTTTCCACTTGTGTGACCTGCCATGGTGCTGGCTCCCAGATGGAATCTCAGTCAACATGGGGTGCCTCCTTGGGACCTGGTGTTACAGGTTGGATTGTGCCCCCCTAAAAAGATTTGTGGACGTCCTAACTCCAAGTACCTCAGACTGTGACCTTACTTGGAAATGAGATCTTAGAGAGGTAATCCAGTTAAAATGAAGTCATTTGGGGGGTGCCTGGGTGGCTCAGTCAGTTAAGCGTCTGCCTTCCATGCAGGTCATGATCTCAAGGTCATGGAATGGAGGCCTCGGCCCTCGGCAGTATCCCTGCTCAGCGGGGAGTCAGCTTCTCCTTCTTCCTTCTGCCTCCACACCCCTCTCTTGCACTTTCAAATAAATAAATAAAATATTTTTTAGGGGCACCTGGGTGGCTCAGTGGTTGAGCATCTGCCTTCGGCTCAGGTCATGATCCTGGGGTCCAGGAATTGAGTCCTGCATTAGGCTCCCTGGAGGAAGCCTGCTTCTCCCTCTGCCTATGTCTCTGCCTCTCTCTCTGCATCTCTCATAAATAAATAAAATCTTTTCAAAAAATCTTTTCAAAACAAATGAGGTCATTTAGGTGGACTATAATCCAATACGACCAGTGTTTTATGTCAAAAGAGAAATTTGGGCACAGAGACAGATATGCAGAAGGAAAATAATGCAGAGAGACACAGGGAAAATGTCATGTGAAGATGGAGGATTAGAGTGATTCTGCTCTGAGCCAAAGAAGGTCTAAAAATGCCAGCAAACCACCTGAAGCTTAGAAAGAGGCAAGGAATGATTTTTTGGTACAGGTTTCACAGGGAGTGTGGCCCTGCCAACACCTTGATTTCAAGCTTCTAGACTCCAGGCCTGTAAGATGATGATAAATTACTGTAGTTTTTAAGCTCCCCCCTTGTGACCATTTGCCACGACTGTCCCAGAAAAAAAAAACACACCTGTGTATCCTCACAGCAAGACTACAGGATTCCAAGGATGAGCGTACCAAGGGAACAGGGCAGAGGGGCATGGCACTTTGAGGGTCTGGTGTCGGATGCCCCATGTGGGGCATGTGTGCTATCCTTCACCACTGACACAGTCACAGCGGTTTCCTCACATTCAAGGAGAGGGGACAGGGACCCCTTGATGGGAAAAGCGTGAGCATGACATTGTACGAAGGGCATGTGTAATGAAATATATAGTGTGTTGGCCAGCCTGTTTACACAAATTATAAGAGTCCAGGAAGGATTGAGAAATATAATAGGGCAGGAGTGAGGAATCATCAAAGGCTGAGTTCAGAGACAGAATGTTAAGGACTGCTTGACTCACCTGCTCTTTGTAAAATGTGTCTTCCCCTGGATAAATGTAAGATCACTGTTTTGAAACAAAAAGGAAAGCAGTGGACTCTGAGTTTGGCTCTTCAGTTTCTGGGCTCCCTCACTTCTATCCCCCCAATAAGCCAAAATACTACAAGAGAGCTATATTGTCATCCCCATGGGACATGCAAGAAAATAAAGCCCCGTATGATTTAGTCCCCTGATCAGTATCCCACAGTCGTATTTGTGACCTGAACCCCAGGCTAATGACAAAACCCACATTCGCACTCATCACCCAGGAAGTCATGAAAGATCCTCCAGGGGTTGCACTGAACTGTTTTAGTTTGGCTCAGGCAGTGGAGAAAAGCATAGTACTTTTAAAAAAGTAATTTCCAAGATTTAAAGACCAGGAGAATATTTATAAAAGCAAATTTCAACTTCTCTTGAAAAGCTGGGAGATATGGCCACAATTAGTTCTTTAGATGCCACCTGCCTGTCCCCTTTGAACATTTGAATGTGTAATTTTGTGTTACAAAATACTGCCTCTCATCAGACTTCATTATTTCAATGGTTATTACAGTGAAAACATTTGCCAACTTGCTATTATAAACTATAAAATACGCTATTTGAATAATTTCTCACTGTCTCAGCTCACTTTTTACAGCAAAAAAATTAAAAAGGAAAAAAAATTAAAAAGGAGAGAAGTAACCAAAAAGTCCCAGAAAGGAGCATTTGTCAATTCACTGATTATTTAATATACAGTCAGATATGTAGTGGGTGATTTAAAAAGCAAAAATAACAGTAAATAAATAAGCAAAGTAAGTTTCTTTTTCAAAAGGAAAATTTCTCTGTGTGTCTCTCATGAATAAATAAAATCTTTTAAAAAAAGGAAAATCTTATACAGTAGACAATTGACTGCTGAACTATACATTTTTAAATTTTTTTTTCAGTTTTTGACCGCTTGCTGGGTGCTTTGTAGGGCTCCGGGTGCTGCGAGCTGACTCCAGAAAGCCTGAAAGGCCATCATGGCAGCGAAGCCCAAGCTCCACTATCCTAATGGAAGAGGCCGGATGGGATCCGTAAGATGGGTTTTAGCTGCCGCTGGAGTCGAGTTTGATGAAGAATTCTTAGAAACTAAAGAACAGTTGCAGAAGTTGCAGGATGGCAACCACCTGCTGTTCCAACAAGTGCCCATGGTTGAAATTGATGGAATGAAGTTGGTGCAGACCCGAAGCATCCTCCACTACGTAGCGGATAAACACCACCTCTTTGGCAGGGACCTCAAGGAGAGAACCCTGACTGACATGTACGTGGAGGGGACGCTAGATCTGCTGGAACTGATTATCATGCATCCTTTTCTAAAACCAGAAGATCAACAAAAGGAAGTGGTTAACATGGCCCAGAAGGCTATAATTAGATACTTTCCTGTCTTTGAAAAGGTTTTAAGGGATCATGGGCAAAGGTTTCTCCTTGGTAACCAGCTGAGCCTTGCGGACATTATTCTACTCCAAACCATTTTGGCTCTAGAAGAGAAAATCCCCAATATCTTGTCTGCATTTCCTCACCTCCAGGAGTTTACAGTGAAAATAAGTAATATCCCTACAATTAAGAAATTCCTTGAACCTGGTAGCAAGAAGAAGCCTCCTCTGGATGACATCTACGTGAGAACCGTCTACAATATCTTTATGCCATAAACATCACATACATCTGTGAGTGAGAGCTAGCCCCTGGAGATTGTTGTTCCACAGTAGCATCTTAATTGATGCCAGGCTGCTCTGATCCCAGCTCTGTCATGGTGCTATGTATAACTGTTCCTCAGTTGGTCTTTCATCTCAAGATCTTTTTTTTTAATAAATTAATTTTTTATTGGTGTTCAATTTACCAACATACAGAATAACACTCAGTACTCATCCCGTCAAGTGCCCCCCTCAGTGCCCGTCACCCATTAATACCCACCCCCCGCCCTCCTCCCCTTCCACCACCCCTAGTTCGTTTCCCAGAGTTAGGAGTCTTTATGTTCTGTCTCCTTTTCTGATATTTCCCACACATTTCTTCTCCCTTCCTTTATATTCCCTTTCACTAATATTTATATTCCCCAAATGAATGAAAACATACACTGTTTGTCCTTCTCTGATTGACTTACTTCACTCAGCCTAATACACAGTTCCATCCACATTGAAGCAAATGGTGGGTATTTGTCGTTTCTAATGGCTGAGGAATATTCCATTGTATACATAAACCACATCTTCTTTATCCATTCATCTTTCGATGGGCACCGAGGCTCCTTCCACAGTTTGGCTATTGTGGACATGGCTGCTGAGAAACATTGGGGTGCAGGTGTCCCTGCGTTTCATTCATCTGTATCTTTGGGGTAAATCCCCAACAGTGCAACTGCTGGGTCGTAGGGCAGGTCTGTTTTTAACTCTTTGAGGAACCTCCACACAGTTTTCCAGAGTGGCTGCACCAGTTCACATTCCCACCAACAGGGTAAGAGGATTGGTTCCCTTTTCTCTGCATCCTCTCCAACATTTGTTGTTTCCTGCCTTGTTAATTTTCCCCATTCCCACTGGTGTGAGGTGGGATCTCATTGTGGTTTTGATTTGTATTTCCCTGATGGCAAGTGATGCAGAGCATTTTCTCATGTGCATGTTGGCCATGTCTATGTCTTCCTCTGTGAGATTTCTCTTCATGTCTTTTGCCCATTTCATGATTGGATTGTTTGTTTCTTTGCTGTTGAGTTTAAGAAGTTCTTTATAGATCTTGGAAACTAGCCCTTTATCTGATGTGTTATTTGCAAATACTTTCTCCATTCTGTAGGTTGCCTTTTAGTTCTGTTGACTGTATCCTTTGCTGTGCAAAAGCTTCTTATCTTGATGAAGTCCCAATAGTTCATTTTTGCTTTTGTTTCTTTTGCCTTCGTGGATGTATCTTGCAAGAAGTTACTGTGGCCGAGTTCAAAAAGGGTGTTGCCTGTGTTCTCCTCTAGGATTTTGATGGAATCTTGTCTCACATTTAGATCTTTCATGCATTTTGAGTTTATCTTTGTGTATAGTGAAAGAGAGTGGTCTAGTTTCATTCTTCTGCATGTGGATGTCCAATTTTCCCAGCACCATTTATTGAAGAGACTGTCTTTCTTCCAGTGGATCATCTTTCCTCCTTTATCGAATATTAGTTGACCATAAAGTTCAGGGGCCACTTCTGGGTTCTCTATTCTGTTCCATTGATCTATGTGTCTGTTTTTGTGCCAGTACCACACTGTCTTGATGACCACAGCTTTGTAGTACAACCTGAAATCTGGCATTGTGATGCCCCCAGCTCTGGTTTTCTTTTTTAAAATTCCCCTGGCTATTTGGGGTCTTTTCTGATTCCACACAATTCTTAAAATAACTTGTTCAACTCTTTGAAGAAAGTCCATGGTATTTTGATAGGGATTGCATTAAACGTGTAAATTGCCCTGGGTAACATTGACATTTTCACAATATTAATTCTGCCAATCCATGAGCATGGAATATTTTTCCATCTCTTTGTGTCTTCCTCAATTTCTTTCAGAAGTGTTGTATAGTTTTTAGGGTATAGATCCTTTACCTCCTTGGTTAGGTTTATTCCTAGGTATCTTATGCTTTTGGGGGCAATTGTAAATGGGATTGACTCCTTAATTTCTCTTTCTTCAGTCTCATTATTAGTGTATAGAAATGCCATTGATTTCTGGGCATTGATTTTGTATCCTGCCACGCTACCAAACTGCTGTATGAGTTCTAGCAATCTTGGGGTGGAGGCTTTTGGGTTTTCTATGTAGAGTATCATGTCATCGGCAAAGAGGGAGAGTTTGACTACTTCTTTGCCAATTTGAATGCCTTTAATGTCTTTTTGTTGTCTGATTGCTGAGGCTAGGACTTCCAATACTATGTTGAATAGCAGTGGTGAGAGTGGACATCCCTGTCTTGTTCCTGATCTTAGGGGAAAGGCTCCCAGTGCTTCCCCATTGAGAATGATATTTGCTGTGGGCTTTTCGTAGATGGCTTTTAGGATGTCGAGGAATAATCCCTCTATCCCTACACTCTGAAGACTTTTGATCAGAAACGGATGCTGTATTTTGTCAAATGCTTTCTCTGCATCTAATGAGAGGATCATATGGTTCTTGGTTTTTCTCTTGCTGATATGATGAATCACATTGATTGTTTTACGAGTGTTGAACCAGCCTTGTGTCCCAGGGATAAATCCTACTTGGTCATGGTGAATAATTTTCTGAATGCACTGTTGGATCCTATTGGCTACTATCTTGTTGAGAATTTTTGCATCCATGTTCATCAGGGATATTGGTCTGTAATTCTCCTTTCTGGTGGGGTCTTTGTCTGGTTTTGGAATTAAGGTGATGCTGGCCTCATAGAATGAATTTGGAAGTACTCCATCTCTTTCTATCTTTCCAAACAGCTTTAGTAGAATAGGTATGGTTTCTTCTTTAAACGTTTGATAGAATTCCCCTGGGAAGCCATCTGGCCCTGGACTCTTGTGTCTTGGGAGGTTTTTGATGACTGCTTCAATTTCCTCCCTGGTTATTGGCCTGTTCAGGTTTTCTATTGCTTCCTGTTCCAGTTTTGGTAGTTTGTGGCTTTCCAGGAATGCGTCCATTTTTTCTAGATTGCCTAATTTATTGGCATATAGCTGTTCATAATATGTTTTTAAAATCGTTTGTATTTCCTTGGTGTTGGTAGTGATCTCTCCTTTCTCATTCATGATTTATTAATTTGAGTCTTCTCTCTCTTCTTTTTAATAAGGCTGGCTAATGGTTTATCTATGTTATTAATTCTTTCAAAGAACCAACTCCTGGTTCTGTTGATCTGTTCCACAGTTCTTCTGGTCTCGATTTCGTTGAGTTCTGCTCTAATCTTAATTAACTCTCTTCTGCTGGGTGTAGGGTCCACCTGCTGTTTTTTCTCTAGCTCCTTTATGTGTAAGGTTAGCTTTTGTATTTGAGTTCTTTCCAGTTTTTGAATGGATGCTTGTATTGCGATGTAGTTCCCCCTTAGGACTGCTTTTGCTGCATCCCAAAGATTTTGAACAATTGTATCTTCATTCTCATTAGTTTCCATGAATATTTTTAATTCTTCCTTAATTTCCTGGTTGACCCTTTCATCTTTTAGCAGGATGGTCCTTAACCTCCACGTGTTTGAAATCCCTCCAAACTTCTTGTGATTTAGTTCTAATTTCAAGGCATTATGGTCTGAAAATATGCAGGGGACAATCCCAATCTTTTGGTATCGGTTCAGACCCGATTTGTGACCCAGTATGTGGTCTATTCTGGAGAAAGTTCCATGTGCACTTGAGAAGAATGTGTATTCAGTTGACTTTGGATGTAAAGTTCTGTAGATATCTGTGAAATCCATCTGGTCCAGTGTATCATTTAAAGTTCTCATTTCTTTGGAGATGTTGTGCTTAGAAGACCTATTGAGGGTACAAAGAGCTAGATTGAAGTCACCAAGTATAAGTGTATTATTATCTAAGTATTTCTTCACTTTGGTTATTAATTGGTTTAAATATTTGGCAGCTCCCATATTCGGGGCATATATATTGAGGATTGTTAAGTCCTCTTGTTGGATAGATCCTTTAAGTATGATATAGTGTCCCTCTTCATCTCTCACTACAGTCTTTGGGGTAAATTTTAGTTTATCTGATATAAGGTTGGCTACCCCTGCTTTCTTTTGAGGACCATTCAAATGGTAAATGGTTCTCCAACCTTTTATTTTCAGGCTGTAGGTGTCCTTCTGTCTAAAATGAGTCTCTTATAGACAGCAAATAGATGGGTCCTGCTTTTTTATCCAGTCTGAAACCCTGCGCCTTTTGATGGGGTCATTAAGCCCATTCACGTTCAGAGTTACTATCGAAAGATATGAGTTTAGTGTCATCATGATATCTATTCAGTCCTTGTTTTTGTGGATTGTTCCACTGAACTTCTTCTTAAAGGGGAATTTTAAGAGTCCCCCTTAAAATTTCTTGCAGAGCTGGTTTGGAGGTCACATATTCTTTCAGTTCCTGCCTGTCTTGGAAGCTCTTTATCTCTCCTTCCATTTTGAATGAGAGCCTTGCTGGATAAAGTATTCTTGGTTGCATGTTCTTCTCATTTAGGACCCTGAATATATCCTACCAGCCCTTTCTGGCCTGTCAGGTCTCTGTGGAGAGGTCTGCTGTTACTCTAATACTCCTCCCCATTAAAGTCAGCGATTTCTTGTCTCTTGCTGCTTTAAGGATCTTCTCTTTATCTTTGGAATTTGCAAGCTTCACTATTAAATGTCGAGGTGTTGGACAGTTATTGATTTTAGGGGGGGATCTCTCTATGTCCTGGATCTGAATGCCTGTTTCCCTTCCCAGATTGGGAAAGTTTTCAGCTAGGATTTGTTCAAATACATATTCTGGCCCTCTGTCCCTTTGGGCGCCCTCGGGAACCCCAATTAAACGTAGGTTTTTCTTCCTCAGGCTGTCATTTATTTCCCTTAATATATCTTCATGGTCTTTTGTCTCTTTTTTCCTCAGTTTCCCTCTTTGCCATCAACTTGTCTTCTATGTCACTCACTCGTTCTTCCACCTCGTTAACCCTCGTCGTTAGGACTTCTAGTTTGGATTGCATCTCATTCAATTGATTTTTAATTTCTGCCTGATTGGATCTAAATTCTGCAGTCATGAAGTCTCTTGAGTCCTTAATGCTTTTTTCTAGAGCCACCAGTAGCTGTATAATAGTGCTTCTGAATTGGCTTTCTGACATTGAATTGTAATCCAGATTTTGTAACTCTGTGGGAGAGAGGACTGTTTCTGATTCTTTCTTTTGAGGTGAGGTTTTCCTTCTAGTCATTTTGCTCAGTGCAGAGTGGCCAAAAACAAGTTGTATTGGGAAAAGGAGAAAAAGAGAGGAGAGAAAGAAGGAAAGAAAGAGAAAAAGAAAAAAGAAAAAAGGAGGAAAAAAGAGAAGAAAAAGAAAGAAAGGGGAAAAAATGGGTGGGGGAAGCAATCAGAAATCAAAAGAAAAAAAAAGACAAAAAACAAAAACCACGGGGGAGTATCTTCTGAATCTGTAGACTTTAAGTCCCTTGACTTCCCCTGGAAATGGTCCGTCCAGCTGGTCTTCTGGGGGAGGGCCCTGCTGTGCTGATTCTCAGGTGTTAGCACTTGGGGGAGCTGCTCTGCCCCTGCCTGCTGCAGGGCTCAGCGGGGGTTGTTTACCCCGTGAGGCCCCAGGAGGAACAGCCACAGTGGCGGGGCCAGCTCTGCAGCCCTGGAGTCAGCCCCCGCAGTAACTACGGGGCTCTCGGTCCGCAGGGCCTGGAGGCTCCGGGGCGGGGCCGCTGATCTGCTCAGCTCGGGGCAGGAGCGTCCTCGCGGTCCTGGGCCCTCCCGGCCTCTGCCTGTCCCGGGGGAGGCCGGATCCTGGGCTGTGTCCCGGCGCCCTGTGCTCGGGGCCTGCGCTGTTGGATTCGCGCTCCGGCCCCGCAGCCCCCTCCGCGGAGCCTCTTCCCCCGCCCAAGCCCCCCCGAGCTGCTCCCGCCCCGCAGCCCCCTCCGCGGAGCCGCCGCCCGAGCCCCTCCGAGCTGCTCCGGCCCCGCCGTGCGCGCTGCAGCCCTTAGGGAGCTCGGCGCACTCTCCCGGGGCGCAGGTGTCTGTTAGTGTCCCCGGGAGCCCGAGGGCATCCCCGCCCTCCTGGGTCCTGCTCCAACTCCCTGCGAGCCCCTTTCCGCCGCCGGGAAGGTTGGTGCAGCTCCTGCTCCTCCGGGACGGGGCTCTCCTGTCCTGGGGACACTCGCCCCGGCCTCAGCCCGGCTCCTCGCGGGCCCCTCCCCCTCGGAGGCCTTTTGTTCCTTTATTTCTTTTTCCCCGTCTCCTACCTGGATAGAAGCGCGAACTCTCCTCACTGTAGCGTCCCAGCTGGTCTCTCTGTAAATCTCAGGCCGAATTCGTAGGCTTTCAGGATGGTTTGAAGGTCATCTAGGTAATTTGGTGGGCACAGGTGATTCGGAGACCCTCCTCTTCCGCCGTCTTGCCCCTCCCCTGATGTCAAGATCTTTTCTAGAAACATTGACCTTTTGTTTTGTCCGGTGGATAATTGTTATGCAACTGTTTTCTGAAAGCCTTTTCGGAGAGGCTTGCATTTAAGTTAGATCTGATGTAGTTACTCATTTCCTGATAACCAGAATGGGCAGGACCTTCTCTTCTCCCTTGAGCTTTTTCTCCCCCGCTTCTCATCCCTGTCTAAAAGCAGTATCTTCCTAATTTTTGGTGTTTTGTAACAACCCAGAATATCTAGTGAATAATTCCTCTCAGCTATAATAAATCTGTGGTGTAATGAAGGCAGTCAATATTAGCCAAAATAAAGAATTTACAAATCAAAAGAAAATTGTTTCAGTTTTATTGGGCAGGAGGTACAGGTCTGACTTTGACAGAAATATGGTGAAACAAAGCCAACATATTCATTTTAAGCAAATATATGTTTTCCTTTTATTAACTATGAACTTATTATTTTACTTAAATTACCTTCAACTCTTTGCATTATGCTTTTTGTTGGTGACTCAGCACCAATCCCAGGAGACAGACACAAGACTAGTTGGTCTCGTTTAACGTGTACACAAGGCAATTTTCTTTCATAAAAGAATGAAAGCCAAATGCTAATGTGAGAGACACTGCGTTATCAAATTAGGTGCTAATGCCAGAGAAATGAATCATTAGATGCTGATACTAGTCACAGATGGATTTTCTTTAATACTTGAGAAGGTAAGGATAAAATCACATGTGAAATAAAAGAAAATCGGCTGAGATAAAAGTCTAGACCTTTCTGTGAAGAGAAAAAAAATCACTGGGAATTTTTTTTTAATTTTTTATTTAAATTCGATTTGCCAACATATAGTATAATACCCAGTGCTCATCCCATCAAGTGCCCTCCTCAGTGCCCATCACCCAGTCACCCCATCCCCCACTGGAATTTTCTTTAATGCAGAAATATGCATCTGTGTGGAACTAATTCTTCATAAAAGCAAAAAGGGAAGGTGAGAAAAGAATTACCTTTGTGCTGTGAACACTGATGGGCAGGTTAGGCAGGCACCTAGGCTGACTGGTATGTCCTTTTGAAGGGGGCTGCAGGACATATGTTTACCATTTGCCATAAATCTGAACATAGACTAAAAAAGTGACTTGAGGTCACCACAACTGGGGACAACGAGGAAGGGAAAGTGGATTCATTCACCCTGGAAGACAGCTCATAGACTAGCTCTGTGAGTGTCAAAGGAATGTAATTTGAGGGGCTCCAAGCTATTCTAATCAAAATATCTCTCGATCCTTATAGCAAGTAGATGTTCCACCAGTAGAATATTGAGACAAATATGGTGAATAGATTTTATCTGTCCTGCCAAATTAGTAAACAATAGCACAATTAATCAATGAGGGGTATTGTCTGTGGACTCAAAAATGAAATATGCTTCCGCATGAGAGAAAATGATCTGCATTGTGTTTTTAGTGGTGGTCCCTGCTCCACATGATTTCCCAAAGGGCAGGGGTGCGGCGTGATTCCCAGGGCCTAGCGCAAAACCTGGCACCAGCTGAGGGGCTCAAAGACTATATTCAGGAAGAAAGAAAGGCAGGCAAGAAGGGAGAAAAAACAAGAAACCAAAAGTTAAGAATACGATCTTGGAAGTCCAGGTGTTCAAATGGGAATAAGTTACCTGGAAGCTCTGACTCATCATCCTAACAGCACAAATCAGTTCAGTGGGTATTTTGACAATGATTCAGAAGGAAACAGCCCAGAGGAACGAGGCACAAACCTAGGAAGCCATCGTTCGCATACACCAAAAGTCAGATAACTGCCCCAAACATGTGACTCCCAGAAGGCCAGGCGGTGGCCTGAAGACACCAGGCTTAACAGAAAGAAGCAGAACCCAAAATGAGAGGAACAGAGTCCCTGAAACAAATTATCTTCTCAGTTTTATGTTGGCTGCCCTGTCTGTGTGGCTCTCAAAAGGACACATCACCTGAGAGCTCTCTGACTTATTTTATCCCAGGAAGCAAATGTACTACTGAGATCTATTATGACAAGAACTCTTGCAGAAGCAAGCTATGACCACCACGGAGATGAAATCTATGGCATAATTCCCACAGGAGCCTGAGGGTTGCCCTCCCTTTTATGGCCCTGCAATGTCCTTCTCAACCCCCCCCCGCCCCCGGACCACGTGTCATCTTCCTTCCTGCCCTCCCCAGGAAAGTGTGTACTGAGCTCCTGTTAGTGTAGGAAAGGATACAGGGCTACACACAGTAAAAGGAATTATATCAGCACAATCTCTGCTCCTTAGAAATTTATCTAATGCAGGCTAGTTAGAAAGGAAAGAAAATGGTATCGGATATTTATAGTGTATTCAATACAATTGACCAACAGTAGACTAACAGAACTCCATCCTCCTCAATACTTCACCCCTCTCATGTTTTCCTTCTATTTAACTAACTTCGTAATTAAACATGTAGCCCCTACTTAAAGGGAAATACTCATTTTTGAGACATAAGATTTATTACTCTCCCCCCAAGGCAATGTGCACCAAGAAAATGACTTTCATTCATTGGAGGACTGATGAGAGGAAACAATGAAGCACAACAACTTAATAATTATTGTATATCTACATGCTTACATCTGAAAACTGAGGGTTGTGGATAACCAGACTTAAAAGATTAGTTCATACAGGGTGAAAAGTCAGCTCATTTGTTTATTTACTCAATACGTTCTCATTGAGCACTTTACCCTAGAGTCTGTACTGCACTAAGCACTGGTGTACTGTGAGGGGAGTCAGACAAGACTCCTGTTCTTGTGGGTTTTAACTAACCCAGGAGAGGAAGAAGACGATAAGCAGAAATTATTACAGTTCTATGTTGAGTAGGCTTTAAATGTAACTGACTTTGTCATCTCAGTTTAGTTCTATCAAAAGTTCCATATTCCAAATTGAGATGTGAGGCTTAGATGTGAAGGATTTGCAGGAGGCGTGTCTAAAAACCTATCTTGGAGGTTCTTCAGGAAGTTAAAAATAGAGCTATCCTATGACCCAGCAATTGCACTGCTGGGTATTTATCCCCAAGATACAGATGTAATGAAATGAAGGGCACCTGCACCCCAAAGTTCAGAGCAGCAATGTCCCCAATAGCCAAACTGTGGAAGGAGCCTCGATGTCCTTCAAAAGAAGAATGAATAAGAAGATGTGGTCTATATATACAAAGGGATATTATTCAAACATCAGAAAGGATGACTACCTACCATTTACATCGATGCAGATGGAACTGGAGGGTATTATGCTGAGTGAAATAAGTCAATCAGAGAAAGACAATTATATGGTTTCATTCATATGCAGAATATAAGAAATGGTGTAAGGGACCATAAGGGAAGGTGGGGAAACTGAGTGGGGAAAAAAATCCAAGAAGACAAACCATGAGAGACCCTTAACTCTGGGACACAAACTGAGGGTTGCTGAAGGGGAGATGGATGGGGGGATGGGGTAACTGGGTGACGAGCATTCAGGAGGGCTGTGATGTGATACGCACTGGGTATTATATGCAACTGATGAGTTATTGCAAATGACATCTGAAACTAATGGCGTACTATATGTTGGCAAAATTGAATTTAAACAAAGAAAAGAGAAAAATAAATAAATCCTATTCCTGAAACTAGTATTACACAATATGGTAACTGGGATTTAAATAAAAACTTGAAAATAAATAAATAAACAAACAAACAAACCTATCTTGGGACTTTCAGGGTCTCACTCCCCACAAAAATATATAAATGCTTTGGGGTTAATCAGAGTTTGGAAAACTAGGAGAGAGACATCTCTGGGGAGAGATGCTGCAGGCTTACAGGCTTTCCCCAAGTCCCAGTCACTGTGGTGAGGAGGGAAATAGCCAGTTGAGAAGGGCTATTTGAGGGAGCTTGCCATGCATCCCCTGACTTTTGACAAATCTGTGAATGAATATTTGACTCACTCTTGAAAAGTCTGGCAATAAAAGGGGTCAGTCAGATGAGCCTGAAGCATGAAGCAGTGAAACCCCAAACTGAGTTGAGACTTACCTGTTCTTGTTTCTTGGGGGCTAAATGTCTTCATCACAATAGGAGCTGACTGGGAGTCCTGAGAGAGAGAGAGAGAGAGAGAGGGAGAGAGAGAGAGAGAAACTCTTGAACACCTGAGACCAATATGATCCCAACAGAGAGAAATCAGCCTCCCAGGAACCCAGGGACTGAGGGGGGCGTGGTAAGCACAGAGCTAAAGTAGAGACATTGATTTCACCTGTTAAAAGAAATACAGTCTGAAGGTCTGCAGAGGGAGGATCTCTGAGAAACTCCCCAAAGTGGCTTTTAAAAGAAAAAGAACCAGCAATTGTGCATGGGCTACATGCCCCCAGGTCAGATGACAACTGTACCAGCCACAGTAAACTGTCCCTCTCCCTAATCTACTTTTGCCACAGTTTGACCCTGAAGGACCAGAAAGTCTCTGCCCACGTAGGAGAAAGTGACTGAGGGCTGAGAAACACTCAGTCCCCTCCCTATGGTAGGCCCCCCAGCCAGAGACAAGGTTGAGCTAAGAGAAGAGACAGTTTCAACTTTGAATGGCATTTTAGTTTTGATACTTCACTAACTGACCTGGATTATCGGAATGGACTGAACTTTTCTCATGTCTCTCGCAAAAAGGCCTTCACTATTATTTAGTGACCCCAGAACCTCCCTTAGATTATATTAAGGTATGGGACCATTGGGTCATGTTGTTTAAAAGCAGTGATGACAAGTAGAATCACTCCCCAACCTGGACTTTACTGCCTACCACATTCAAGAACTTCAGGGTGTGTGAAATAATTAGAGGGAGAATGAGCCTGAGGTAAGCGGTCGGGGGAAATGTGCTGAATAAGGAAATATTGAGCTTAATTAGAAAAATAAATAGGAGTAATCCATGTAAAAAAAGTGGGGAGGGTGTGGGGTGTGGGTGGGGGGGGGTCAGAAAAAGCCATTCAGGAAGAGAAAAAGGCCTTTAGAAAGCCTGTGGTGGGAAAGGAGATGGTTCTAGATACTGTGACTGCATAACAAATGATCCCACAATGTAGCAGCAAAAACAACAAATCATTACTATCTCTTACAGTTTCGTAGGTTGGTTGGGGCTTAGCTGAGGGGTTCTTGATTGGAGTCTCGTAGGGTTACAGTGAGATAGTGGTGGGGCCAGAGGCATCTGAAGGCTTAGCAGGACTACACATCCTAGTCAGCTGAGCACATGATGGGAAGATGATCTTGACTGTCTACACAAGGTCTCTCCATGTGGTCTGGGCTTCACAGCATGGCAGGTGGGTTCTGAGATGGAATGTTCCACAAGTGAGGATTCTACAACTAAGTGTTTTAAGGGAACCCATCCAAAGCCACATAACCTATTATGACTGCGTTGCATAATAGTACTTATGCAACTTATGCAACTAAGTACTTAAGTCAAACTTTTGGTCAAAGCAATACAAGCCAGCCCGGATTCATGGAAAGGGAACAGAAAACACACCTCTCAATGGGAGGGTGATCAAAGAATTATAGGGTCATGTTTTTAAACTACTGCAGGCATGGCCCATTGTAAAAATTCAATGTTCAGCTTGTTTGAAGAATAAAATTTGCTGGCGAGAGTGAAAGGCCATTTTAGGAGCTCAGAAGGTATCCTAAGAATAACGGGACAAAATGAGAAGATTGTCGAAAAAAAAAATTATCAAGGGAAATTTGGGAAATCAAAAAAAATATATATTTATTGAACCAAATATCTGACTAACTTCCTCTGAAAGAAATAAATTATTGTTTATTAAATATATATTAATCAAGATGAGCACTATTTTAGTAATTGAGAGAGAATGGCATAATATTGGGCAGAGTTCTTTGAGAACAGGTCCTGATTGGAAATCTATGGTAAAATGTCCTTTTGATGAAAAGTTACCTCTTGATGAATATGCCTTTGAAATGATGCATCTTCATTTCCATGAAAGTACTCATACTCCCCTAAATTTACCTATTAAACCCCTAACTTTATCTAACAGTGCCCTGATTTCGGTTGTAGAACTTTACTTCATAGTTTAAATAGATAAGGATACGGTGACTCCATCAAACTTCTCCAACAGTGTTCTGAATTTTTTGTTTTTATTTAAATGTTATTACTGAGTATGTGTTTTGATAGGATCTCACAAAAGGAAAATATTATAACTCTTACAGTAAACATTGCCACATATGTGGCAATTTGTTTATGGATAATAGTAGGAAATCTAATAGGACTTTGGGGGCAATTGAGTCTCTCCTGAAATTTGTTGACTGAATAGTTGTCATTATTCATCAGCTTTTTCAACAGGTGGCTCTCAGGGCCAGTGTGTATATTACTGGTGATGTCATTTCTTTAACATTAGGTGGCATCAGTCTCTATCACTTTTAAAAATTTTAATTCCAGTATAATCAACATACAGTGTTATATTAGTTTCAGGTGTACAATATAATGATTCAACAATTCTGTACATTATTCAGTGCTCATTACAACAAGTATATTCTTAGTCTCCTTCACCTATCTCACCCATCCCTCCACCCACTTTCGCTCTGGTAACCACCAGTTTGTTCTTTGTGTTTAAGTCTGTGCTTTTGTTTGGGTGTCTTTTTTCTTTGCTCATTTTGTTTTGTTTCTAAATTCCACATATAAGTGAAATCATATGGCATTTGTCTCTGACTTATTTCACTTAGCATTACACCCTCTAGATCCATCCATGTTGTTGCAAATGGCAAGATTTCATTCTTCTTATGGCTGAGTAATATTCCATTGTATGTATATATTACATCTTCTTTATCCATTCATTTAATGGATGGGTGCTGGGTTACTTCCAAAATTTGGCTATTGTAAATAATGCTGCAATAATCATAGGGGTACATATATCTTTTTGAATTAATGTTTTCATATTCTTTGGGTAAATACCCAGTAGTGGAATTACTGGATCCTATGGCAATTTTATTTTTAATTTTTTGAGGAACCTCCATACTGTTTTCTACAGTGGCTGCATCAGTTTGCTTTCTCCCCAACAGTGCACGAAGGTTCCTTTTTCTCCGCATCCTTGCCAACACTTGTCGTTTCCTGCGGTTTTAATTTTAGCCATTCTAACAGATGTGAGGTGATGTCTCATTGTGGTTTTCATTTGCATTTTCCTGAGGATGAGTGATACTGAGCATCCTTCCATGTGTCTGTTGGCCATCTATATGTCTTCTTTGGAGAAATGTCTGTTAATGCCTTCTGCCCATTTTTAATCAGATTTTTTTGGGGGGGTGTTCAGTTGTATAAGTTCTTTATATATTTTAGATACTAATCTCTTATCAGATATGTCATTTGCACATATCTTCTTCCATTCAATAGGCTTTTTGTTTTGTTAATTGTTTCTTTTGCTGTGCAGAAGCTTTTTATTTGGATATAATCCCAATAGTTTAATTTGGTTTTGTTTCCCTTGCCTTAGGAGACATTTCTAGAAAAAAACAGTGCCACAGCCAGTGTCAGAGAAATTACTGCCTGTGCTCTCTTCTAGGTTTTTTATGGTTTCAAGTCTCACATTTAGGTCTTTAATCCATTTTGAATTTATTTTTGTATGTGATGTAAGAAAGTGCCTCAGTTTTATTCTTTTGCATGCAGCTATCCAGCACCATTTCTTCAAGAGACTAGTTTTCTTCCCCCATTGCATATTGTTGCTTCCTTTGTCAAAGACTAATTGACCATATAATGTGGGTTTATTTCTGGGCCCTCTATTCTATTCCATAGATCTATGTGTCTATTTTTGTGCCAGGACCATACTGTCTTGATTACTACTACCTTTTCAGTATATCTTGAAATCTGGGATTGTGATATCCCCAGTCTTGTTCTTTTTCAAGATGGCTTTGGTTGTTTGAGGTCTTTTGTGGTTCCATACAAATTTTAGGATTATTCGTTCTAGTTTAATAAAAAATGCTATTGGTATTTTGACAGGGATTGCATTAATTCTATAGATTGGGTGGTATGGATATTTTAACATTTGTTCCTCCAATCCATGAGCGTGGAATATCTTTCCATTTGTTTGTGTCATCTTCAATTTCTTTCATCAATGTTTTCTATAGTTCTGAATTTTTATCTTCTAACCAAGTTGATAAGAAACTTTAAACAAACAAAAAAAAACTTTAAACATTTTCTAATACAAATTCCTCATATGAAATGTGCAAAAACATCACAAAAGCCAAAGTGATTAACTTCAACTGTCCATTTGCCATCACAACTGGCAAAGGACTGTACCCACATCCTCTTCTAGGTAAGGGAAAGAAAGCTCTATCTATAAATCTCTAAGTTACCTTGTAGGACCTGTTGTAGAGCTTTCCCTCCAAAGTGTTAAACTTGAACTCTTGCCTATCAATTTTAATTCTTTCCTAGATAATGTAATTTTAAGCATATATTTTACAATGGGGCTTTCTAATAATTTCAACTTCACTCAGAAACCTCTTACTTCTTGAGCAACTACTCTTTGCAAGGCAATGTAGAAGACACTGGGAGATTAAAAAAAAAAAGGACTAAATAAATAGCAAGTCCTAGCAGAGATGATGAATGCATATTAATCAGTGTTACGCAAGGTAGAAAGTGACCAAAGACACAGGAAAGAGGTTACTTGGTGTGCTATAAGGAGTTAAAAAAAAAAATAGGACATTTTAGATGAGCTTTAAATTATCATTCTATTTGATAAAGAAATGGTTATGATTCTTGAAATTGTAATTTCAGCGAAGTGACATGGATAGGATTTGAATAGGTTGAGAATAGTATTCCAGAAATAAAGGCAATGTAGCAAGAAGCATGGTCCTAAGAAAGTGCAAAGTGGAACAAACAATAGTGAGTTTAACCAAAGCTAAAGGAGAGGACAGAAAATATTGCAAAGCTAGAACTGGCTAGCTCTGCTAGCACTTGGATGGGAGACTAAATCTAGACTATTCTAGATTGTTTCTATAAGCAATGGGAGATCTTTGAAAGTTATTGAGTAAAAGGTTGAAGTGATTAAATCTATGCTTTTGCAAATTGGACTGGCAAGGTATATAAAATGGATTACAGGAGAAAGCTGTCAGCAAGGAGACCAGCAGAGAGGCTACTGTCATCCAGTAGCCCAGACCAGGGTAGGACAGGGGGCTTTTAGTGAGATAGACATTATAGGAGTAGAATAAAAAAGCCTTGGAAACCAACTGGATACATAAGGCACAGAAACAAGAGAAGTCAAAGATGATGTCACCATTGAAAGTCTAGGTGACAGGAGAAACACAAAGAAAATGGAAACTGGAGAAATCATGAGAAGAAAGAGGAGTTTAAACCCGGACATACTAAGTTTTAGGTGTCATAAAAATATTCAAATGGAGCTGTCCGGAAGTCAGAAAGCTTAGACCTAGAGCTTTGGAGAGAAGGCAAGGCTGGGGATTTGAAATCATCTGCAGATTAGTTATGGTTACCATTTCTTGAAATCCTAAGACATGCCAGACACTAAGTGTTTTGCATGTATTATTTAGGCCTCACACCAAAGGTGAAGATGGACGTTTATATTCCACTGTGACATAAAAAATCTATTTAAATTGGTAAAATTTCTCAAGCAGAAAATGGAAGAGCTAGGATTTTAAGTAGATCTGTGGGTGTGAAAGTCTTGAATTATCTACAGGGTTGCACTGCTGTTCACCTAGGACGGTGTCTAGCACATGGAGGAAGTCCATGCTTCCCTTCTGTGGAGGACAGAGGGCCCCAATATTCTTAATTCAGAGAGCAGGCCTCTTCTTCCCTTTTCTCCCTCCCATCACCTTTTTAGTTCAAGTGTGGAGGAAGGGGGAGCATCGCCTGGGATGATGGTTGCAGAGTTAGGATAATAAAATTGGTTCTGCTACCTCTGTGTAATAGTCCAAGTGTCTGAAGTCTTTCTAGAAATTTTTTGGTTACTTTCTTGCCTTACATGGCCTTGAATGCTCCTTTAAGTGCAGGGCAACAAGTGCCACTCTGCAGCTTACTATGAGTGCTCGCCAATAATGCCCAGAGGTTAGGCCTGCAGTGTGTGTTCCTGGAACCTGTCGCCATGCCTAGCTCTGAAAATGAACCGTCCGAATCAAACTGCATTGCAGGTGGTAGCAGTTGACTTCAGGAGCCTGAGAACAAGCCACAGAAATCCAAGCTTTTCCTTGTTCCCTCAACGGAGGTGGATTTAAACAAGAGAGAGACAGGTTTTTTTTTTTTCTGAGGCAGCTAATCTGAAATTATCGACTGATACTTAGTAAAATCGTTGAAAAACCAAAGAGCCCACATTAGCACAGTCTTGTCTGAGACAAAAGATAAAAGCAGAAGCTTTAAAAATTCTCCCACTTTGAGATGCCAGGATGGCTAAAAAGCCCCTGCAATGGGTGAAGCACTGTCTGTTTGGGAGTGGCCCTTACACTGGAAACCGAGTCTCCCCGTGAAGGTAGGGCCAGGCCCAGCCCTCACCCTGCAGGACTGCAAGTGCGCACCAGCTCCAGCTCCCCATGGCACAGGCCAGGCAAAGGCGGCCCCTCCCCGTGTGCTGTGTCAGCCTTCAAAAACGAATACCTAACATTTCTGAAGCTCCTACGATTCAGGATCTACTTAGCTGTCACAGTTCCCTATCCAGGCAGATGCTATTTTATCCTCATTTTCGGTGTCCCTTCTCAAGCTAGCGTAGAGGTGAAGGTCAACCACACATGCCTCTGTCCCCTGTGATTTGAAACCAAAAGAGTAGCAATGTGATGAGCCAATAAGCAGACAGGGGTCAAAGCACACACTGTATTTATCAAGGCCTAACCACTCCAAAGTACAGGATCCCCAAAAGTCCTGGAATAAAGAAAGTCATTTGGGATTGAAGCCAAAACAAACGAGGCTTCCTAATACCTCTTGCCAAATCCAAACCTCGGGGCGAGCCCTGGGAGGGTGTGGGGTCTGCAGGCACACTCCTCACGCACATCTCCATCCCGCAGTGGTGTGACAATGGGAGCTTGCCTCGAAGGGCCAGTTTGCAGCAGAAGAGAGTGCGGCAAAGCACAGCAAAGAAATAGCTTCTAGAAAGCAGGCACCATGCTGGGTCTGTTGACTGCACAGAGCCCAGTGTCCCTCTCTAACAATCTGCCGAGGAGAGAGGGAATCCTATAACTTGCCTTTAAATGTAGTTTCAAATATAGTTCTCAAACACAAGTTACTCACCGGAATCACTTTGAAAGGTTTAAAGAATAGTAGTGACCTGGCCACCCCCCAGACCAAATAAATCAGAAAATCTCTGTGGCACAAGTATTTTTTAAAGTTCTCCTGGCAATTCCACTGTGTGGCCTAGGCTGAGAACCACCGCTTGGTCCGCCTGGTAAACTCTTCCATTTCTTCATGCAGCCCGTCAGAAAGAGCGTTCTTTGGCTACTTTATGTTCAGCGATTTACAAAATCTGCACTGCAACTGTATGAGGCAGGTGTGATAATCATAGCATTTCACAGATGGGCAAAGTGGGGCTTGGAAAGGCTAAGTGACAGACCTGGGATTACAAATTTAGTGTTCCAGAACGTCTCCTGAGCTAGAAACTTAACCATTGCGCACGGTGCTGCCTTTTGTGCATGATCCTAGCAGTATCTCCGATCATACTGTATTCTTTCTTTTTTAGGAAGGAGCAAAAACGACTGGAGAAACTAAAAGAGTTCACTCCAGTATTCCCTCACTAAAAAGAACATAAAATTCCTGCTGTGGAAGCTGAAGAAGCAGAATAAGGGTTTCCAACACCTAACTTTTGTAGAGATTTCGATAATGTGTGGTAAGGAATAATAATAAATAGAAAGTCGCTGGGTGTTACAATGCATGTTGGCAAACTGAATTTAAATTTTAAAAATATATAATCCACTACAATCAATCAATCAACAGTCGGAGATGGTTTTAAATTGTTGAGCAAAGTCAAAGAGCATAACTTTTTAAACAGAATCAGCTCACTGGTTTTGAACAGCCGTCCTCGGTATCTTGAGACTGAGACTAAGAAGACTGGATAGCACAGAGAAGCCTCAGGCCTAAGGATGGTGAAGTACGTACGGGCTGTAGGAGGTTATGGGAACGTGGGAGTCCAGGTTGCCCACTGACAACACGAGCTGCATAGAGAGAACCAGGAGCAGACACCTAGGAGGCTGAGAGGGGTGGGAGGGCTGAAGGAGAGTTGAGGTCATGTTCACACCCTGAAACACTGAGTGAGAGATGAAAGGTGAGGTGTCACCCAACAAGTCAAGTCTTCTCAGAGGTGAAGACAAACCAGAATTACTTTTTTCTCCTAATTTCATAGTTTGAAAACACAGCAAAGGTAGAAACTAATATGAACTGGATCTCACCTTAATGTAAGTTTGCAGGAAGGGGGTAAATGTTAATATGTCAAACATATTAACTTTGCTAACAAAACTTTTAGCACCTGAAGAAGATTTAAATGACTCTTACGGCAATTTCTTCCATAGAGCAAATAATCTAATTCATTCTTTTTGCAACTTAAAAGTGGCAAGACACTGGCATGCATCACAATTTGATCCAAGGGAAGATGCATCTCAGTAGGATAGTCTGTTGGAACACCTAGTGAGCAATAGGAAAAGAATTCCTATACACAGATGTTTCCTTGTTTTATTCCTCTCTTTTCAAAATATGAATCATTATTCCCTTATGAATAGAAGGCTGAAGGAGGACAAGACTCCACCTATATTGGCCAGCGCAGAGTTGCGTCAAGCTTGTGAAATCTTAATTTGTGTCTTCAAAGCTAAGCCATTTACTTGCTAGGAAATCTCAGGAAGTTTTGTTAACAGGCAAAATCTGGTTAGTCCAATAGGTCGTTTTCATTTCTGGTGAGAGTTCACGTGAAGGTTACTTTTTAAAATGTCCTCACACCATCTTCTTAGAGTCAGCTGAACATGACTGAGCCTACACTGTAAGTTTTAACAGGGCTGGTCTGCAATTTGGTGACATCTCTGGAATAGAAAAACAAACTAAATTTGATCTGTTTGACGGTCATCTCATTTTTCTCACTGGTGTGACATCAGTCCTCCTTTAAGTGACTTAGCAACTCTGTCCCCTCCCAACACACACACAGGAATGCTCTGAGCAGGTAAATGTTAATGCATGACTCTTAACTTACATCATTAACTTATTGAGACCCCAGAGTATCATGATAGTGGGTGCACAGCATTAACTGAATAAATTCTAGGATTATTCTGCCCTTTTTACTGTCAACTTTTACTGTTTTTATGGCTATCTCTAAAAATTTTTGAAATTAATCTTTTACCAACAAAGATATAAAAGATATTTATTCACATCATCTAATGAGATTAGGAATCCTAAGATTTTAAAACATGTTTCTTAAATTGCCATAAAACTCATGCCCTGAAAAACTTAAGAGTTAACATTGGGGGTCGCTTTCAAAGATTAGGTGAAAAAGAAATGAACACTTTACTTGCCACTGATTTTTCTATGATCAGTTTTAATAAAAAATGTCAAATGTCAGCAATTTCATATGGTTCTACCTGAAGAGAAACAAAAGACAGCTGAAAACCTAATTTTCACGGCAAATGAAACAACACAGACCCGTGTCTTCCAAAGAAAAAAAGCCTTTGCAAGAAAGGATGACCTCGGCTATTTTGAAATGTGCTGGAACTATCGACGACACATATTCAACACCAGGGCTTATGGTGCTGGCTTTCCAGAATTCAGGATGCTGCCAGTGAGGCTCTAACCCCAAAGTCCGATACTGTTTCCACAGTGCATATTAAAGACTGATGTCGGACTGATGGTCACAGACAACTTTGGGGTGACAAGAAGAGACGGGGGCATTGTCCAAAATAAGTATCTTCCCAACACAAAAGTGCCACCTTGGTCAAGAATTTTAAAACCCCACGCCCAAGCATTTTGTATGTTTACTTAGCTTTTCTACCTTCCACCAAAGGTGCTGAAAGACAATGCAAACCTCAGGAGGGAGGAAGAGAGAGAAAAGGGAGTAACCAGCAACTGCAGAGGCAATAATCGGCTGTACTGGCTTTGTTGTTAAGTCAGAAGCGGACCTGATTATCTCTGTACAACACAAACATCCACAGCCATTACAGGACCTTATAAAAAAAAAAAATCTAGCCACGTTAAATACGATACCTAGAGATCACAAACTACTGTGAAAACATGCTTTTAAACTCTGAAATCTTAAAGGGATAAAGAGCCTCGTTTTCTAAGGGGGGCAAGAGCTTCCCTTATTTTTTGGAAGATAAAACAGAGACCTCAGCAACAAAGCATCTTCCAGAGAACCAGAGATATCGTTCAGAATCCTGTACTTCTTTATCCTAAAACATTGAGATTTAAATCAACTCAGACAGTATACACAATTGAGTTTCTTCTCATTTATTATTTTATTTTTATAAAAAAGACAGATTTAGGATATTTGTAAGAAATTACTAAGTTACATTTTTTTTTAAAATCTGTCAAGTGCTACAGTAATGGAATAAGATTTTTTAAAGTTCAATGTTTATAGACATATTTATAAAAAAAAAATGACTGAATTAGAAGATGTTAAATAATGTTGATACACACCAGGAAGGGATTTAGGCAAGGAAAGGCACATCATTTCACCACAAGAAATAAAGACCATAGTTGGAAGTTAACGACCAGCCAAAGCTTTAGGTCTTGTGGTAGTTTTCCTAGCTCCGGAGGGTCATTATGGTTGAACCTTCTTCATGGTACTGAGCTGGAATAAATAGACAGCGGTTGGAAAATTTTACTCTGTGACCCCAAAGTAGTGTTACAAGAAAGCACTCTTAATGAGCCTGATGTGTGAGGAGGCAAGGAGCAAAATTCCAAAATGGTTTGGTTGTACTGAAAATCCTACTGACATATTAAGGAGAGTTTAAAAAAAAAAATTAAAAAAAGGTAAAATAAGGTTAATCCTCTTGTCTGGCTGAATTGGAATTCTTGCAGTTACAAAGTTAAAATTTCAAGTAAACACTGTATTTTTCACTTCCTTTCTTGTAGACAGACACAGTATAGATAAACAGCTGCCATATTTCACCTTGAATAAACTTTATGCCAGTATTTGGGGGGAAAGGATCTCAGATAGTCTCCTTATTTTATATAGCTTAAGTCTTTGAATATAGCACTAATGTTCTGGCTGACTGGCTATCTACAACAGCAAAGTGACCCTAAGTCTTGACAAAATGAGTTTCTCAGAGACACTAAAGAGTTTCTAGTTGAACAGTTATTTACTGAAAAGTCTAACTGACATCAGCAGAAGTCTTGGGGCCAATTTTCCCCTATCAATTTTCTTTCACAAATTTGTCCCAGGTGTCTACCCATTTCTGGCTGTCTCGACTCTGAACCTAGATTAGTTTGTGCAAAAGATGGAATCATTCAGAATAATGCTTATAAGTTTTAGTGGTATTAAGAAACAACTGTCTCTGTGAATAAATAGAATGGATTTTCAGGATAAAATGGTATATCCACAAAAAAAATTCTTTTTAATTAAAAACAATGGGAAAAGGGAGATAAGGAAAAATATCAATATTGAAAAATAATAAAAATGGCAATTGCAATTCAGGCAGCTTCCCCCTCATGCCACACGATATGCCTTCATTAAGGTGTACTCTTTCCGGTTGGTATGGGCAGCCCAGATGAAGAGAGCAGAAGCCATGAACTGTAAGGGAGCTGAAACACACGCCAGGCAGAAGGACCATCCAAATTCACCAGACACATTCTCAGGCAGCTCTAGCTTCTGGTGTAGTAGCTCAATTCCAGCAACATAACAACTCACGGAGCCCAGGGTACACAGACCTTGGGGGAGAACAAAACATAACAAGGTAAGAGCATCGTGAGAGCTTTTCAGGCAGCACGGCAACACTGCGTGTGTTTAAGGATTATGATCCCTCTGTCTCTATGGAGGAGGAAGAGCTAAGTATACTGACAAGCCTCACCTGCAAGGAGATGGAGAATGCCCGTGGCAATGGTGGGATACAAACTTCGGCAGATGCAAGCACAAAATCCAATCACAGCCCCGAAGCACATCAAACCGAGACTAACGAACGGTAAAAGGAACTGGCAACGCCAAAGATCTAATTTTGAAAAAGACAAAAAAGAAATGTTACCTCAATTTCAGACAGTTTTTTCACAATGACAATTTCTTTTATATACTAATTAGATCTTTTCTCAAAAAGTGTAAAAGGAGGGGCCCCTTGGATGGCGCTGTCTGTCAAGCACCCCACTCTTGCTTTCTGAGGCAGGTGGTGACCTCAGCACTGAGCTGGGCTCCTTGCTCAGTGGGCAGTCCGCTTAAGATTCTCTTTCTCTCCCCGTGCCGCTCCCCCACTCATGCTCTTTCTTTAAAATAAGTTTTAAGATCTTTTTTAAAAAGTGGGAAAGGAATACTTTCTTTCAAGTAATATTGAGGTTTCTTTTCTAAAGCAATTGCCCCAAAGGATCCTACCTGGTGAAAGTAAAAGGACACTAACAGTTAACACTTACTGAGGGCTCACTGTGTGTCAAGCACTGCTCTACCTATGCTTGATATAGTCATCCTCCCAAAATCCCTAGGAAGGAAGTACTACTATTATTATTTTTTTTTTAGGAAGCACTATTATTCTCCATTTTATAAATGAGTGAACTGAAGCAAGAGGTATAAATAACTTGTACAAGGTAACACACAGTAAGTGGGAGTGCCAGCACTTGAAGCAAAACTTTCTGGCTCTACATACAAATGAATCTATATCCTTATAGGATCTCAAGGCAGGAATAAGGAAATGAACAGTGATTATAAAAGATCTGTTGAAAGACTATACATAAAGCACAAAGCAGAGGATCGCTGCACTCCACAAATGGCAGCTGTAATTATCATAAATTCCCTCAACATCAGGTGAAGAAAGCCGATGCCTTTACAAAGCATCCCCTTCCATTTTTACATTGTTTTAATTTTTAGTACTATATTAGTCTCAATTCTAAACCAAAGTCTACTCTCTAGTGCTAGTTTTACTTTCTTGAACTACACAGAAGTTTTTTCTCCAACTTCCCTTCAAAGTCTGTTAGTAATAGACTTCTTTCCATATATTCGCAATACAAAATTGAATACCTTGAAGAGCACGGGTTTAACGGCAGGTTACCTATGCAGATTTTTAAGAGAACAGTATCGTAAATGTATTTTCTCCTTCTTAGGATTTTCTTAATAACATTTTCTTTTCTCTAACTTAATGTAAGAATATACCATATACTACAACATACAACATAGGTGTCAATGGAGTGTTTTAGGTTATTGGTAGGGGTTCTGATCAACCCTAGGCTGTTAGTGGTTGTGTTTTGGGGGAGTCAAAGTTATACATGGATTTTTCAATTGCATCCAGGGGTCGGTGCTCCTAACCCCTATGTTGTTCAAGGGTCAACTCAATGCTTCTCTTCATGGCATGGTCAGTCTTGTGAGCAAGCTCCAGTAAGTCTCTACAGCCTAAATGCCAGGTCCAAATCTGAAGACAGTATTTCCTAGTCTGACCATCAAGGAATAGAATAATTCCTAATAAATATTTTCATTTGTTTTTGATATCTACACTTTTGTTGCTACCACCTAAACCTGGATTAACATTTTTGGCAGCCTTGACTCTTGACTCCCATACAGCTTGCAGTCAACTTTCTTCACATACCCCTATCTAAACTCGGGTAACTGAACTGTTTATCTCTAATGCAGGAATTTATTATTCATCCCTATTAAATTCACTTTTTAAAAGGGCCCACTAATAACATATTTGGGGAGATCTGGATTCTATCATCCAACGTGTTAGCTGCTTCTCTCAACTTCACATTTGCAAGTTGGTTAAGTGTGTATCTTAACTTTAAAATGTTATCAACAGAACAGAGTTCACTGGGATACCATTAGAGATCTTATTTCAATTTGATGCGATGTACTGACTCATCCTGTTCCAGTATCAGAGATCAATGAACAGAAAATGTATTTCCTTCCTCCCCCCCCCCTCCACCAATTGTATCACTGAGATCAATGTACATGTACTCACAGGTCCGAAGTAGATCAATCCCACTATTGTGGTTTCCAGGATCAACAAATTTCTCCATGAACTGCTCATTTAGCGTGAAACTCATGCATTTTGTGACATCAAACGACTCTGGAACACGAATAACAATGATTGCTTGTTGTTTTAATCATAAACATTTAACAGAAATCCCTTTCAGTAATTATTCTTTGAAATAAAAATAAAAAGTGATATAGAAAGATGTTCCCAGAGGACAGCAACCTCTTTGGCCTTGAGTGACACATGGGATTACAGATGCCCAGTGGATGCCAATAGTTGTCAGGAGTGGGGTTAAGACATGGGCACAAGAAAGGAAAAAAAAAAAAGGAAAAGTAGGAGCAGCAAAATGAATGAGAATAGATATAGGCAAGAAGACTAGAAAAGAGGAGAAGACAAAGAAATAAATAAGATCTTTAATTTTTCTATCCCAAACCTATTCCCCCCAGCCATCTTCCCATCTCAGGTGATGACAGTTCCATCGTTCTAGTTCCTCACACCAGAAACTTTAGTCATTGTTACCCACATATATCTATCCCACCAGGAAATCCTCAGTGAGCCTATCTTCAGAACCTGTCTAGAATCCAACCACTGCTCAGTGCCACCACCATGGCCTACGTCACAGGCATCCCTCACCTGGGTTTGTGCAATAGCCTTCTGGCTTCCATCTTTGCCTACTGCCTACCTGTTTCAACACATCTGTCCAGGTGACCAGGTCATCTTTTCTCGGCTCAGAGTTCCACCACATTCAAAGCAAAAACCGATGGGATGCCTGAGTGGCTCGGTGGTTGAGCATCTGCCTTTGGCTCAGGGCGTGATCCCAGGGTCCTGGGATCGAGTCTCACATCGGGCTCCCTGCGTGGAGCCTGCTTCTCCCTCTGCCTGTGTCTCTGCCTCTCTCTCTCTCAATCTCTCTCTCTCTGTCTCTCTCATGAATAAATAAATAAAACCTTTTTAAAAAAAAAAAAAAAAGCAAAAACCGAAGCCCTCATCATGCCCAGGGAATCCTGCAAAGTTTGCCCTACTCCCAGAGTAATTTCTGACAGCATTCCCAATCCTCCCCACCTCTCCCTCTGTTCCAGCCCAGTGGCTACGCTGCTGGTCCTTGAGTATTTCAGGCATGCTCCCACCATGAGGCCCTTGCGGTTGTTCCTTCCAACCTAAACGATTCCCTCTGCAGTTTTCCATATAGCCAACTCCTTCATCTACATCAAGTCTTTACTCAGGTGACATCTTCTTTCCTATACTACTGAACATCGGAACTTACGCCCATCACATCCCCTTCTCTACATATTCCAAATCCCTTTATTTTGCTGCATTTTTCATAGCATGCATCATCTTCTACTATACTATAAATTAACTACTGTTTATACTATTATGCTTATTCAGTTTACTGCCTGCACCCCTTATTAGAATGTTAGCTCCCCAGGACTAAAGGTATTTACTTTTTTTTCCCTGACGTACTACATGGGATACGGAGGCATGTAATATTTGTTGAATGAATGAAAAATGATTGGTAAGATTCAAACATCAAATGCTCTTATACTCTCGTAATTAGAACCAGAACATTTTACAATTAATTTCAACCAATCCCCCAACTTTCACCCTCCCCCAAACTACTTTCTTTTTTCCATTATATAATCACAACGATTGTCCTTTTGATGTATGGTAACTGTTGTGCTGCGAACTGAATACAGTGCTTCCCAATAAGTGGTCAACAAAAGTAATCATAAGTGAAAACTAGAAGTTGTTCCTTAGAAAGAGCTCTAGAGTTTCCATTTTAATAACTGAGAATTAAAATTTTTTTTAATGTTAAGAATGTCAGTCGAATTCTATCCTCTAAGACTCACAGGGCAAATGGCAATAACGATCAAAACACAGCTAACACAGAAAGAGATTATCAATTCGTATTTGTTGATTTGATCTGGATACTAATCCTTTTACCAATTACCAAATATTTTAAGTCTCCCGATGTATTTTTCAAATCATTTCCTCATGACATGTGTGAGATAAATAAAAAGAACTTTCCTAAGTACAGAGATTTAAAATGGCTTTCTCAAGATAAGGACAGTCACTTATCCAACCACTATTAACGAGTATCACGCTAAATCACAGAAGTTGGGCAGCGAATGTATGTGGTAGAGAGAGAGAGGAGACAACGTAGGTCTATTTCTTTGGAGAGAAAAAAAAAAAAAAAAAACAACCCACAAACCTGCTTATACATAAGTGGGTCATCATCACAACACTGTTTATTTTTGAGTAGGTGAAATAGACAGAAGTTAAAATAAGAGAAATACCTGTCCTTTCTGGTGGGCTATACCAGTATGTGTTTTGAGGTATAGTGATACACCGTCTCCACAATCCCATGGTGCCATTAAATCGGAAAAGCGCATCATTGTAAGTCTTTTCATCTGCCTCGTCACTGGCAAAGTCGGTCCAGATGCTTTTGTTCAAATCACTGGAGTTTTCTTGAACCGGACTCCGATATTCATACCAGAAGTCTGTGCCAATGGAGGCTGCCATGTAGATGGTGGAAATGAGGCTAAGCACACAAGCAATTACAAATGCTGTAGCAAAACGGTTATCCATTCTGGCATTCAGACTGCTCTGTTTGAAAGTCGGAGAAAGCAGAGAGTTAGACTTCGAGGACGAATACAGATTATTCTGGAAGGAACTCTCTCAAAATCGCCCTTTATCCTGTTCCCCACCCCTCGGCCCTTAAAGCAAAGCGCGCAGTCGTTAAGCGATAAAAACAAATAAGGGCAAGCGTGTTCTTAAGTTCAAAATAAAAACTCATGATCACGAAGGTACTTATTCGATGCTCACATACCCAGGATGCTACGGAGACCGAGGTCTTGCTCTCTAGTCTATCACCTGCACACTGAAACAGACAACACTGAAAACGGACATACACATCACAGGTACGAACGACACACATGCTCGGGGTCAGCGGGGCGCCGGACACCAAGTCTTCGCGACAGTCTCAATTTTCATTCAAGCTGCAGAGCACTGAGGGGGGTTCTCGGGCCGTGGAGTGCGGGGAAGCAGAGACACTGGCTCCTCCCAGATGCCTCCGAGGAGGAAAACCTCCGACGAGGTGGAGGTGGCGAGTCTGGAGCGGTCCGGCGGGGAGCTGAGGGCTGCGGGGCTGCGGGCAAGGCTGGGCCGCCTGCAGCTCCCGGGGCGCCGCCGGGTCTCCGGGTCTCCGGGTCTCCGCCCCTCGCCCCCCCACCCCCCCCCCACCCCACACACACTCTCGCATCTCCGCACCCGCAAACTGAAAGATCCCTCCTCAGCCGGAAAGAAAACTGAATCCGGCAAAAGGAGCGCGCTCGGGGCGCACGGGCCGCCTCGCCCCTGCGGCCGCAGCGCTCGCGGGGCTCGCAGGCGGCGGGGCCTCCGCTCCCGAAGTTGCTCCGGGTTCTCCCGCCCCCGGCCCGGCCCCGTCCATCCCGGGGCCCTCGGTGACCCCCCGGAGGTGCCGGCGCCCAGGGCGGCCGGCTGCCCGGGCCCGGGCCGGACACCCGGCGCCGTCTCCGCGCAGGTCGCGGCCGGGTCGCGGCCGGGTCACGGCAGGTCGCGGCCAGGTCGCGGCCAGGGCCCGGGGCGCCAGGCCCCTCGGGGGAAAGCCCGCCGCGGCGCGGGACCCGCCCCTCCTCAGAGCGCCGCCAACGCCCGCCGGCCGCCGACCCCGCTCACTCACCGCCCATCCTCGGGCCCCGCCAGCTTCCCCCTCCGGCTCCGACCACAGCGCCCTACTCTCCCCGCGCCTTCTCTGACGCACTTCCCTGCAGATCCCGCCCCCTCCATAACTCCCGCGCCTCCGCCTCCGCCTCCACCCGACGCCGGGCCTGGCCCCGCGGCCCAGGGGGCTTGTGGGAGTTGTAGGAGGGACGGACGCAGAGCTGTGGGAGGCGGCGGCCCGCATGGCTGGCGCCGCGCGGTGCACTGTGGGGGTTGTAGTCCCCTGCGGAGGGAAGGCGGGTGCCCCGGAGCGCGCCGCAGCGCGGGTGGAATCGTATGTTTTCTTTTTATTTGTTTATTTTTATTATTAATGGAGAGAGAAAGAGAGAGAGAGAGAGAGAGAGGCAGAGACACAGGCGGAGGGAGAAGCAAGCAGGCTCCATGCGGGGAGCCCGACGTGGGACTCGATCCCGGGTCTGCAGGGTCACGCCCCGGGCCGAAGGCTGGCGCTGCGCTCCACCGCCGAGTCCCCCCTCCCCGGGCGTCCCCGCCCCCCCCCCGCCCCCCCGGGCGTCCCTGGCACCGTATTTTCTAGGAAGGAAGGAACACAGCTGCGCCGACCGAGACGACCTGTCCCTGACCACCGCCAGTCACTGCGTGCCACTGACAAAACAGGTTTCCCAGTCCTGTGCTCTCCCTTGTCACACACCCTACCTCTAACCGTGTCAACAGCAAGAAGATTGCACTCTTGAAATATTAGCCTATTTATGTTCTCTCCCCGTTGAGGCAGATAGTCTTTCTGGTTTTACTGCTGAAGTGTAGACTGGGAGGGATGTGACTTGACGGGCCCGTCTAGAATGGAACGACACTGTTTGGGTTTCGCCTGGCTTACGTCAGTGGCTGCCTTCTCTTCATGGCGAGTGATACTGGTTTTTCTATTCAAGGTAGTAAAGTTTCATTTTAAAACCAATTCCAGTGAAATTCAAGTGTTAAGTTATAATACTGACGATGCCAGATATGTCAAAAAATACCTGAAGTTGAGAAATTGTTTAGGTAGTGTGAAAAAGACTGAATTTGGGGGAATGTGGCCTTAAGCAAAAAAGGTCACGGACAGCCTCAGAATTTGCAGATGGCCATGCGTTCGCGGCAGTAACAGAATGACTCTAAGCCTCCAAGTATTGCACAGAAATTCGTTGACAGAAAGCAGAGACTTCTTCGCCATAGTGTGTGTGGACCCCTGAACATGACCGAGGGCATGTAAATGATGCATTTCTCAACAGATACCTACAGAGACCGCTAACGCAAGGACCAGAAAAGCTCTCAGACCCGAGCCATCCCCAAATGCCTTGCAATTCATCTCAAAGTTGATATTAAATTCCTACCATCCTGACAGATGGTATCTGTTCCTCTGGAGTTATATTTCTTTTGCCTGAGTTGGCCAACTGATACTCGTATCCAGGTCATAAATAAAATAAGGTAATAGCCAATACAATATTAAAATATAACTGGATTTTCACGTAGAATGCCTGATCAAAGGAGAACTTTGTCAGACGCACCAACTAGAGAAAGTGGTGGAGGTACGTAGGCAAAGTGTTTATGTGCAATTTGATTCCCAAATTTGTTTAAATACCAGGAAATATCTTCGTCCATTGGCCTCCATTAGAAATCCCCTACCTTCAGAACTATCTCTCTGGTGAAATCACATGGTAAATAAACCCAGGTAAAAGGGAAGTCTGAAAGAGGAAGAGGAAGACAACACCTCGATTCATAGTCAGGGAAGCTGAGCCCAGGGTGAATAACCGACTTGAATGATGAGGTGCACTGACTAGGTTTGTGACATTAGACAACTTAGATAACCTCTTAAATCTCAGTTTTCTTTTCTCCAAAATATGAGTGCTGATGATACCCCCTTTCCCAAGTGACCATGGTGAGGATTAAATGAAAAAATGCATATAAAATATCCAAACCCAGGGCCTGGGGCATAGTTAACAATCATTAAATTCTTGGTGTTTGCAAATATTTGTTGACTATTTATAATGTTTGGTTAGAGTCATTATAAACAGCATCTAAAAGCCTCTGATTCTCTCTAGAAGCTGGAAATAAGCCATTAATAGAGGTACATGTTCTGCTCACTTCAGCAGGTTTTTGAACCTCTGGACTAACTGCAGTTGACTAGGAAAGACTTGCCACGACCAGATTCCCGGGCTGGGCTCATAGCACACATAACTCTTCATGATTCAGGAGGTAGGTGTTTCTGGGGAAACCTGTAAAGGAAGATGCCGCTTTCATCCATCAAGTTTGCAGAATGTGTAGAGAACAAGGACATATTTCACTCACAACTTAATATGGACCTGCAAGTGTCTGTGAGTTTGAAGTTGCAACCATCCTGCCCACTCGGCACAGAGGACTTGAACTGCCTCGTGACACTATTACCACCAAGCCCATAACCATATTTCTCATTTCTCTCTGCCTCTTGGGTGTTTTCTGTTTTCTGTTTCAGGTGCTTGCTTGTTATGTGGCTAGGCAAAATAAATCCCTAAAAATTAATGGAGTTCATTAAATTTCTGCTTCCATTCCTTACTCTGCTCTTTGGGAAACAGTGGCTGGCCTGACATATTTACACAAATGTTAAGGATGATTTAGTGTAACCAGGTACAGATTATGATATTTAGGTTTAAAAATAAAGTTGAGGGGCACCTGAGTGGCTCCGTTGGTTGAGCGTCAGACTCTTGGTTTCCACTCAGGTCATGATCTCACCGTTGTGGGATCAAGCCCTGAGGAAGGCTTAGTGCTCAGCATGGAGTCTGCCTGAGATTCTTTTCTTCTCCCTCCCTCTCCCTCTCTCTCTTCCCCTTGCCCTGCTTACTCTGTCTCTCAAATAAATAAATAAAATCTCTTAAAAAATAAATAAGTAACTAAGAATAAAGTTGAACTAGACCTCTGGCTTAATTTGTTAATGATGGTTCTAGTTTCAGCAGGAAGGTGTTCTGGTTACACTATATTTTAAATAAATCCAATAACTGAAAATCTAGATATGCAGATATTATAACTTATTTACATTATTGGTTTATGTCATGACTCCTTATGTGAGAATTCCCTTCAATACCAAATTCTCTAATACACTTAAATATTATTTTTAATCACACATTTTTGAAACTAAAAATTATCTTAAGAAAGATACTCCTACATTATGTTTTTTTGCATATGATTTTGTCCTGGTTGTTTTCCTTATAAACTTTGGAATGCAGAAAAGCAGAAAAATAGAAATATATGCAAGTGGTGGGGTTCTAGTCAACAGCCTTCCTCAGAAAAATGTATCAATCTTTGCATTTCCTTGGACCAATTCATTATAGGACAATGGCAAAATTAACCAAGGACAAAGCAGAAAGAAAAATGCATCAAAAATTCCCTTCATTAAAAAAAAAAAATTCCCTTCATTTTAGCAATTTCTGTCAAATACTACACAGACAACAATAGTTGTTTAGATCTCCATGCTTCCGAAGGACAGTGAATGGATCAAATGCAGGTGAGAAGTTTAAATTTAAATTATTCTCTATTTTAATATAATCAATGTGAGTCTTTAGTATGTCATCCTTTCTTTTAAGAAAAAAAGATTTTATTTATTTATTCATGAGAGACACACAGAGAGAGACAGAGACACAGGCAGAGGGAGAAGCAGGCTCCTCGCAGGGAGCCTGATGCAGGACTCGATCCCAGACCCCAGGATCACACCCTGAGCCAAAGGCAGATGCTCAACTGCTGAGCCACCCAGGCGTCCTGGTAAGTGATCCTTTCTGAGTCCTAGGGTTCTCATTCATAAAATAGATATACTGGATGATCAGTAATAATTACTTGAAGCCCTAAAATTTTATGATTCATAATTCTGCTGGTAGAAGAATAACATAACTCCAAAATATCATTGTCATGGAGCTACATGTTAAAGTTTCATTGGGAGATTCGTGTATCTACACCTCCAGCGATGTACAAGAAGACAGAGATTGTGGGAAATGCAGATGGATAAAGGAAAAGAGGAAGGGCCTATGCTTCTGATTAGAAAAGATACAGCCACACAGGCCTTTGCTGTTTCAATGATCAACAATAATCATGGAAAACAAAAGTTGTCTAAAAAGTTTGTGAAAAGTCCGTATTCATTGGGAATAATTCAAAATTCAAGCATGATTCATTCCAGAGCTACAAATATTGACTCTCTGTCGTATGCCAGACACTGTGCTGGGTACCAAGGACACCAATATAAATAAATGCCATTTTTGTTATGCACAACCTAAATCCAGATTTTTTTTTTAAGACTTTATTTATTTACTCATGAGAGACACACAGAGAGAGGCAGAGACACAGGCAGAGGGAGAAGCAGGCTCCATGCAGGGAGCCTGATATGGGACTTAATCCCAGGACTCTAAGATCACGCCCTGGGCCAAAGGCAGACGCTCAACCTCTGAGCCACCCAGACATCCCGCTAAATCCAGATTAAACCAACTATTATGAAGAAGCCTGAAGTATATGTGCCTAACATAGGAACTTCACTTTTGTTTATGTCAATATGGGGGACCAAAGGAAATAATCTAGTGAGGGAACGAGGGGAGGACCCTGGTTAACAGCAAATATGTGCCGCTTAACTTGGCATGATATGTTACATTACATTATACTACACTCTCCAAGTAATTGTCCAAAGAAAAAAAAATCACTGACTCTTAGAACATAAACAGATCTCTTAAACTGGCCTGTTTTAAATGGCCATACACTTTATGATACTTAAGCAAGAAATGGACGAGAGAGGGACGCCTGGGTGGCTCAGCGGTTAAGATCCTGCCTTCGGCCCAGGGCATGATCCTGGAGTCCTGGAATCGAGTCCCACATTGGACTCACTGCGTGGAGCCTGCTTCTCCCTCTGCCTGTGTCTCTGCCTCACTATGTGTGTCTCTTATGAATAAATAAATAAAACCTTTAAGAAAGAAATGGACAAGAGAGTATTTCAAACAAATGAACAAATGAATCACTCTGACCGAGAAGATTAATGAAGAACAAAACACTTTGCTTCATAATCTTTGTCACTTATTCAGGAACACATTAGTAGAGCATATGAATCCTTTCTTTCTGCTGTGCTATTTGCTGCATCATCTGATTGATCCCTACTTAATAGGAGGGATCAGAGTGATTGATGGGAAAAACAGAAGTAACATGCAATAATGCCTGTTAGGGTGGCTGTACTTACACAAAACCTTAGCCGACCTGCGACGTGCGGTAATACATTCACTTCAGCAGGTATCTCACCTTACACTCTCCCCATCTTTGACATTTGACCCGATTCTGAACATATGTCAGGAATTGAGATGCAGAATAAGGAGGGCCCAGACATCTAAGTTAATTCTGAAAGTTTTGCAACCTCCAGGCTAGAAAATTGCAAAGAAGTTCAAGTGTAGAGGTGATTTGAGAAAAAAAAAAAAAGTTAGCCAAAATAATAACAAAGCATGACATATGAAGTTGGTTGACATACATAAATTAGAACAGTGATTCTAAACTTTGGTGTGTGTAAGTATCACCTTGAAGGCTTGTTAAATATAATATGCTGGAGTCCACTCCAAATTATTCTGACTCAGTAGAGCTGGGACAAGGTTCAGAAAACTACAATTTAGGAGTCATCCCTGATGACTCTAATGGGGAAATGTGGCCTGGCACTACTGGTTCAAAACAATGGCTCTGGGAGTCCAAAAAAGACTTCAGTTGGGTAACTCCCATGTGCTAGAGACAGTGAAGAGGTAATAGATGGTCTCTCCCTTCAAGTTGCTCATGATCAGCTCGAGAGGTCAGACACCAAAACAACTAACCATGTAAAATAAGCTAATAAGGACTTAATAAGCAGTATTGTAAAAAGTACTTAGAGAACACAAAGGTGGAAGCAATTATCCCTGCCAGGGATGGAAAGCATAACATATAAAATAGAATATAAAGTCTATTTATATTCTTGTATATAAAATAAAGGATAGTTGAGCATTTTTTTTCTGTAAAAACAATTCTTAAAAGTGGGTGTGTGTGTTGTCATTCAGTTATAAATATTTACACCTTACTCTTTTTTTTTTTTTTTTTTTTTTTGGTCATCACCTTGTTCTTGCTGCCTTTTCACAGGCTTATGATATCTGGTTGTGGTTTCTGAGTTTTGGTCTATGTGTAGCTGATTATTTGTTGTTAGTATCCTCATGTTTATGTCAGAGAGCATTCAAAGTTCCAAAAATGACCGTTGCACCAAGCTTATTTAGAATGATGACTTCCCCTACTTTATCTTGTTGGTTTTTATTGTGGGTTCTGTCCTATAATAGCTTTGCACTCTGAGTTATTAAAAGCCCAGGAGTAGGCTATTTGTTCCCTTTTTTGCCTCAACACACTTCATTTGTTTTCTGACTTGGGTCCCAGGATAGTTGTGATACATGGTAGATATTCTCGTATTGCAACATAGCATAATAATCCAGAGTGACTGTATTATGGTAAAGCAAAACATTTGGTCTACAGCTGCTTCAAAGTTTAGTGAGGAAGTCAGATTCATTTGTGATAGTTTACATCAATAAGTCAACAACGTTTGAATGCTGAAAGAAAATTGAAGGCCTGCAGAATAAATGTAGATCAGATGTTTTCCTCTACAGTATGAACATGAACTTTTTTCCATTTTAAACACTGGTGTGGGGAATTCTTGAGACACGAGAAAAATAGATACAGATATTTAGAGACATATGTAGATATGGTATTTAAATATTCTATGTTGACCCTATCAATCCTTGTCATGTAAATATTGTCCTACTTCAAAGTATTTGACAAAATGAATTATTCTATTAAATATTTAAGGCTTACTCAGTGGGAAAGATTCCTATCCCAGAAATGTCAAAGCATTAATTAGTTTCTCTCATCTGCAGCCTATACTTAGGGAAGGATACGCCCCCTCACGAACAACACAGAGCTGCCAGGGACACAAAAGGAGGCAGAGCCAAGTCATGAATCAAATTCCAAGTGACTTGCTTGGGCTGCCCCAGAGCTGGGGAACCCTCATTATTCCCTGCCCTAGACCACACGCACCTGAGCCTGTGATAACCTTAGAACACATCAGGAAAAAAAAAAGAGCGGGATCACTGTTTTCAACATATGAATCGTGGGAGAAATAAAAATTCAGTTTACGTGTTTATATGTAACAGTTTTACATGTTTAACAATCGTGTTTTTAATCCACTGGCATGCCTTATAGAAAGAAAGATGGAAGGAGATGGAGTCAGTTTCAGATTTTCATTGTCATTTTCCTAATAGGAAAAAGAATAGGTGAGAGAAAAATAGGATAGGGTCCTTCTGATGTTGGCCTGGGTCTTAAGTGTTTTGAAGGTACCCAAGATATTTCTTCTATCTCGCCTGTACCAGCAACTGCATTATAATGTCACTTCCTAGAGGTCTGTCTCTTGCTAGGTCAGTAATCCCCAAAGTGAAGTTCACTGATGTGTGGAGGTACTTAAAAAAAAAACCTAGTAGCTCAAAAGCTAAAAAATCACTGCTGCAGTGGCGAGGTGTGCTGAAGAGATCAGAGGGGACCTAGAGTCGGCTGAAGGATAGTTACTGGAGGATTAGTAGGGAGAAAATCTCCTAATCAAGGATGTTGCCTCACCAAAGGGAACCTCACTGATTGAATTACAATAGCAGGTCAGAGTGTAAAAATAGTAATTTTAAACCTGTGCCTATAAGCTACACAAATAACAAAAATGCCTACAGCTGAACCTCAACGAATACACACTTGCTAATTACACAGGATCACAAAACCAAGAGTTTTCCTAATTAATTCAAATAAACTAGCATTTCCAAAGCACCTACCATGTGCAGGTTACTGTGCTAATGACAGTGGGAAATTGTTACAGACAACAACAGCACGAGACACGTTCGTTCCCAGTCTCTGGAGGATTTTTTTAAAACTCATTGAATGAAACAGAATTGTTTGTGAACTGAAAAAAAAAAAGCCAAAGAAGTGGCAAGAATCTCATACCCTAATTGAAATCATTATGTATGCTCCAGACATTGACTGGTGTGATTTGGGAAATTATTAGTTCACTCTTTCGGCAGCGAAGACTATTTTCCTCACTTTGATGTCATCGTTACCTTAAAATTCTGAAAGAAAGTGGTGTCTTGTATGTGTAACAGAAAGTTAGATCAAAAGGATCTTCAGTGTCAAAAAGAAAAAAGAAGGAAGGATGTCTTCAAAGTAGGTACAGGGGGAAAAAAATTTAATTTGTTTTTTGATTTCTGGATTTAAAGAAACAAACAATACCTTCAAGACAGAAGTCAAAAAGCACCCCAGTCTCCAGGGCAAATGCAAATAAGGAAAACCACACCACAACCACCAAACACCAATCAGGGTGGTGTTCCTTGTAGGCGCCTTCTGAGGATTGGTAGAAACTGCATTTTTTTCATGTCTGTTTTCACGCTTGTCCCAAGATCTCTTAAGGGGTGGGGTGGCCAGGGTGATGGGGAAGAGGCAGCCACTGTATAAAAAAGAAGCCGCCTTGAGATTTCTTCTAAAATTGTACAAAAACTCCCTAGATAAGAAAATAGCAGATCTGGGGCTGCTGCTATCTGGTGATGGACCCAGAAGCGACGCCAGTCTATTTGGATTATTTCGAGGCTACAAGCGACAATCCTGATGTCGAGGCCGCCCACTCGCACAGTCCTTACACGTCTGTCTTCCTTCCCATCTTCTACACGGCCGTGTTCGTGGCCGGAGTGCTGGGGAACCTCGTGCTCATCGCTGCCCTGCACTTCAAGCGGGGCAGCCGAAGACTGATTGACATCTTCATCACCAACCTGGCGGTGTCGGACTTCGTCTTCCTTGTCACGTTGCCCCTGTGGGTGGATAAGGAAGCATCCTTCGGGCTGTGGAGGACAGGCGCCTTCCTGTGCAAAGGCAGCTCCTACACCATCTCCGTGAACATGCACTGCAGCGTCTTCCTGCTCACCTGCATGAGCCTCGACCGCTACCTGGCCATCGTGCGGCCCGCCACGTCCAGGAAGCTCCGGCGGAGAGACTGCGCGCACGCCGCCTGCGCCCTTGTGTGGCTGGCCTCCTGCCTGCTGGCCTTGCCCACCGTCCTGTCCAGGGAACTCACCCTGATCGAAGAAAAGCCATACTGTGCAGAGAAGAGGGCCACTTCCACGAAACTGACCTGGGCCCTGGTGGCCCTAGTTTTGACCTTCTTTGTCCCCCTGGTGAGCATTGTCACCTGCTACTGTTGCATCGTGAGGAAGCTGTGTGCCCATTACCAGCAGTCGGGAAAGCACAACAAAAAGCTGAGGAAATCCATAAAGATCATCTTCATTGTCGTGGCGGCCTTTGTGCTCTCCTGGCTGCCCTTCAATACTTTCAAGCTCCTGGCCATCGTGTCTGGCTTGCAGCAGGAAGTCTACTTTTCCTCAGCTTTTCTCCAGCTGGGCATGGAGGTGAGTGGGCCTTTGGCGTTTGCCAACAGCTGTGTCAACCCTGTCATTTACTATGTCTTTGACAGCTACATCCGTCGGGCCATCGTGCGCTGCCTGTGCCCTTGCGTCAAGAACTATGACTTTGGGAGCAGCAGTGAGACATTAGACAGTCACCTCACTAAGGCTCTCTCCAACTTCATTCACGTAGAGGATTTTACCAGAAGGAGGAAGAGGTCTGTGTCACTCTAGCTGACTGTGACAATTTAAGCTCTGTTGGTGGATTGGACAGTTAATTCGTATCGGCAACAAAGAAAGGGGGAAGTATTGCTGATGCTACTCATGTTGCCTGGTAAACACAGGGAAGGGTTCATTTTTAAAGCAATGACTGAAAAGCCCTGCGTTCATGGATATAATTGGATCATATGCTGGTTTGGGGTTTTTGTTTGTTTGGGGTTTTTTTTAGAGCGGCCTTCTTTGACTCTCGTCAATCGTAAAATACACGTAAAATACGACTCCTAGGGTCCTTGAGTTCTGGCCGAAAACTCCTTTCTTCACAATTGCCTGTGCACATTCAGGCCTTTTCCTCTCCCAAGAACCATGGTACCTTGATCCACTCCACCCTTCACATCAGGCTCCTATTGGACTACATCTGAAAGATTCTCCCGATTTTCATCTGATGAGAATTGTGGTGACAACGCAGGTAGCAAAAACTGTACCTGTGGCCTGTAGTGAATTGTTACTGAGTAACAAAGTAAGAGTCTGGCCTTAATCTTTAAAAGTGTGTTTATTGATTCCTTACTGTCTCCTAGTGTCATCTTTCACCCTGTGTCATTCACAATAACTCTGGACTGGCAAAAAAAAAAAAAAAAAAAAAAAAAAAAAAAAAAAAAAAAAAACCTCATGGGAATAAAATCACTTTGTATTCTGTTTATGATTCAGGACTTACTTTATGGTCTGGTCTTCTAGAGTATTTTCACCAGAGGGCATAGGACAAAGTTTCCTTGTAAGATACATTGGTAAACATGTATCTCATTATAATAGTACAGTAACTATTTTTCAATAGGGTTTTACTACGTTCTTTTGTTTTCATTGACTTAATAAATTAGGATATGACTTTGCTTTAATTACATGGTTTTAATTACCCAGTTATTCAGTTATCAAATGAAAATGTTAGTACTAACATAATTGGAGGGCATCAAATGCTTAGCTACACCATCATGTGGGTTATCATTTTGTATTTTAATTAAAATGTTAGTGCTACACATTCCCTGTAGCATTATTTGCTTGCTATATATAATTTCAAGACCTGATTCAGTAGTATAGAAAGACAGGATGCTCTGTGTTCAGCTGAAGTTAAAAATCCATAATGAAGGTGTCATTGGTGTTTTATGCACATTTTCCAACCCCAGAGACTTTCCTGAATTCTTTCACCTAATAAATATTTACTGAGTCTACTTATACCTATATTCCCGTTAAAGACTTTGAAGTGAAATACATGTAGTTAGCAGCAACCACAAAAGGCTTTGCTGCAGAAAACATACTATTGTAAACATCTTTTGATTCAAGAGAAAGTGGGTTATGTTTTGACCGTCAGTGTTGACTCAAATGAATTACTACTTTACTTCTAAATATTAGGTCTGGAAATCAGAGAAGGCTTAGAATATTTTCAAAGGCTAAGTAATTCAAGGTCATCCCATGTATCTATCAGATTAAGAGAAATCTCAAATATTGGGTATATTCTTATAATCTATTTAGAAGTTAAAAATATAGTTTTTGGGTTTTTTAAAAATATTTTATTTATTCATGAGAGAGAGAGAGAGAGAGGCAGAGACACAGGCAGAGAGAGAAGCAGGCTCCATGCAGAAGCCCAATGTGGGACTCGATTTCAGAACTCCAGGATCATGCTCTGGGCCAAAGGCAGATGCTCAACCGCTGAGCCACCCAGGCATCCCAGTTTTTGGTTTTATAAGTCAGTTAATTTAACCAGTTAATCAGTTAATTTAGTCAGTTAATCTCTTAAACTTCTATTAAATAATATTTTATTATTTAGGTATTTTATGTTGTATTGCTATCGACACATCGATATTGATATTGATATTAACAGCCTTTTAATACTTTGTCATAGATATAGAAAAAAGGACTATAAATCATATGAAAAAGGTTTTCTTGGAAAACTTCAAAACTGAATTCAAAACAATTAAATAGGTCTCCAAAGGTTAAACAAAATATAGAAAGTAGAAGACACCTCCTTTTAAAAACAAATCTGCAAAAGCACTATTACTAATCAGGAAAATAAGTGTCCTTGAGAAATGCTACTTTAAAAAAAAATAGCTCAATCAATCAAGTAAAGCATTTGTTCGGAAATGAAAAAAAAAATTGGGTTATTAGGTTCAGCTTCATCTTTATATACGGCCATTGCCCAAATCATTTTAATCTTTCATACCTAAGAGTATTTGGCAATATCTATGTCTATAGAATTCTCAAGGATATTATAGGACTCATAAAGTTTTTTTTAAATTTTTAGTTAAACGCTATTGGGTTTCTATTATTAATTATTGTGTGTTGTTTTAAAATTTCCAAACTAGAAGGGCACCTGGGTGGCTCAGTTGGTTGAGTGTCTGCCTTCGGCTCAGATCCTGGTCTAGGGGTCCTGGGATGAAGCCCTGCATTGGGGCTCCCTGCTCAGTGGGGAGCCTGCCCTTCCCTCTACCTTCTCCTGTGTGCATTCTCTCTCTTTCTCACTCTCAAATAAATAAATAAAATCTTTAAAATAAAATATCCAAACTGGAATATCAAGTGACAATCACTCTCATTTAACAAATATTGAGAATCTGTCTTACTTCTGTTTCATCCCTTTCGTTTTTGCTGAGAATATGTAAAATAACATCGAAGAAAAGTATATTGTTGTACTTTTTAATACCTTAAGTAGATATGCTAATTTTGTGCGTTAGAAAATCTTAGCATATTGTATATTCTTAATGCTCTATTGATGGAAGGATAAATAGACATAATTTTACAGATAGAATAACTCTGACAGTAAAACGTTCGAAACTTGATTCAGGTTGGTATGTCATATATGGATTCCTCTGGTATAAAAATGTAATTTACATTATAATAGCATCAAAAGGTTTAATAAATTATATGGTTAGGTCTCATTTTACATATTTTTAAACTATAATATTTTCACATTTTAATATAAACAAATGTATTTATATACATATATACATACAAATACATGCAGAAACATAGCTTATCGAGATTTAATTACCTCAGACTACTCTAAGGGCTACTTGGTGGTAATTTCATGTTATTATTAAAACAAGTCAACACACATTGCCCTGAATTTCTAGAAAATTAATCCGACATCCTAACAATCATGCCTTACCAGTTATATCTAAAGCTAGAAAAACAAAATAAAACTTAAATAAATGAGGAAATCACTGCTGATTAAATTTATTTGTGGTCATTTGTCTACATGGTCCAAAGCTGTTGCCAGGTTTTTAATGACAAACATAAAAGGATTATCATCTCTCCAAACATTTCTCAAGCAATTTTTCTTGAACTTACCACAGAAAGGCTCTCCAAGAAAGTCTGCGTAAGATGTCATCAAATAACTTAGAATTAATTTTCAAGTCAATGTTCTTGAGGTGCACATAGTCGCAAACACACATTCACTCCACTGGGGCTATGCTGAAAGGCTAAAACTAACCCGATGGTTCTGGGAGTCCTGTAAATTGTCCATTCTAATGAGTCCAGGTCACCTCTGAGTAAGACTAATGCTAGTGAGAATAGCTGTCCTAAAGGAAATCTATGTGCGTGACTGAGGGTAGAATGTTACTAGGCGTCACAAGTTAATGTTTAAATAGATGCAGAAATGCAAGTATGATGGTGAGCTGAGTGAAAAAAGTCTTCTCCTATGATTCATCTTGACTCTTCCAATCATCCTTTATACCCCCTGGCAATCTCAAAAGTGAGAAATGACTTGTCAGGTGTGGGTGCCACAAACAGCAGTAAGCCTGTTTTCCTGCAGAGCTCATTCAAAGAAGTTAAGCAATGTGAAAAGAGTGACAAATTTACCTGTAAAAGAGCCACTGGTATAGCCAGCTAGCAAGATGATGGCCTCCAGCACCGTGAGAGGGAGAAAAAGCAGGTGAATAATTCCAGCCATCAGAATTTTTGCAAATGGTTATTGGATTTTGCTCTCCCCAGAGACTGGTATGGATTGGACTGTCCTTTGCAAATGCCAGTTCTTGCTTTAAGTGATTTTCTCCCAGTTAATACTTTTTGTTTTTATCAAGTCTATTGAGTGAACAATTAATCAAGTCTAATTGAGTTAACAATTATGACTAGACTTTACATGTGTGTACAGGGAAAAACAATGACCTGATTTTATACTGCAGATACAAAAATCCATTTTAGAATCAATTACTCTTGTCACTTCTTGTTGTCTTTACCATCTCCTCAATAGAGTTAACACTTCTTAAATGTATTTTAAAAATGCATCTTAAGACTGCATCCTGCAACATTAAAAAGAAAAAAAAACCCACTTTAAATATCCAATGTGTCGAATAAATAAATAAACAAATAAATAAATAATAAATAATAAATAAATAAATAAATATCCAATGTGTCAAATTAGTAATGAAGTGAAGGCTCTTATGGTAAGTCAAGTCATAGTAAAATATATACTCACACGAGCTGTCCATTTACTAGTCTAAAAGTGGAGGAGGGAAGTATTCTGTTAGTTGACAGACATTTTTATTAAACTAAAAAGTTATTGATTTAAGTATGTGAGTAACAAATTTCTAAAATCCAAAGGTAGTTTGAAATTATGGTGGAGCTTTTTAAAGTTGACCACATGTGATTAAGTTAGAGTTAACTTAAGCAAGTCGCCCATTTAGAGAATTTATGATACAAAGTTTGTAATATTTTTATAATGCTCTGCAGACCCAGTAAAAGTAATCATCAACCTGACATCATTTGGTGCTTTCTTATTTGCTACCTAGGAAGATATTAGCTAGTTTCCTATTGCCGTTGTGTTTATAAGTGTTAGGGTTCATCTGTGAGTACTCCATGATGTCAACTCTGATGGAACAAAACATTTTTATCTGCTAGCTCCTACCAATTCTGATTAGAAAGATTTCATTTCCATATTACTCTTAAGTTCAATGAGACATAAACGACTCTCCCTGCTAGAACACTTCATGATCTATACTGTACAAATCCACTCTTCTATTTGCTCTTAATTATATACAAGGCAGAAGATATAAATATTCTTGTGATGTTCTTAGATCAAATAAAATAGTATGCATCCAAAAATATATGTGATTAAAGACTTTTCAATTTCCAAAAAATTTTCTGAGGCAGAGTCTTCAACAAACAACTTTGGTCTTTGTAGCGTACAGCAAATATTTAAGAACTTTGTATTGCAAATCTTTAACAAATCTCTAAATTTTCAAATTCTAGAACAGTATATCATTTACTTCATATAAACTTCATACAGCATAACCTGTTCAGAGCTACTGCGTGCTGTGTAGAAAAAAAAAAAGCAGAATTGAAAGGTCAATTCTGCATGTTTGACCTCACCCAACAGGTCATTTATGGATCATCACATCGTAGGTCAGTGGTTTAAATCTATGCCTTTTATGCCATAGACTTGTGGAATTCTTTGAAAATAGTCAATAATTCAAAAATCAAACTTTTGATGCAAAGTGTCTATTGTACACAATGCACGATGATAGGCGAAAATTTGTTTCATAACTGAGAGATTCCAAAACAGGCACATTGCGGTCACTAAAAGACTTCTCCCTCTCTTTTATACACACACACACACACACACACACACACACACACACAAAATGAATCTTGTTGCTGACATTCAGTCTAAAGTACTTGACAGAGTGCAAGAAAGAAGAAAATTAGGCAGAGAAAACACATAGTAAAGAGGAAATACAAAATAAAAAGCCATATGTAAATATACAACGATCACAACAAAAATATAAATGGATTATAATTCCCTATTAAAAGACTGAACAAATAGCCTGCTCCCAGGCATCCACTGTGTATATACAGCACTAATAGACTCTGCAGGATTTAAAGAGGTAGAAGGAGGACTTGTTTCTTCATGGAATCTATAATCCCCTGTAGTTACTTCTATTTTGAACCAAAGAATGAAGAACTAATGCCCCAGAAGAGCTTGTTAGATTTAATTTTTAAAATTGCAAGACAAATCGCTTTCTTTGATCTTTTCCAATATTTAGGAAAAGGCCCCTCAGCAGTCCTCATACAAGTCACTTCATGTAACTGCCATCTTGATAGGGTCGTTTCCTAAATATTGTCATATTTCCTTAAAGAAATGTTCATTTTGGCATCCCCAAAGAAAAAATAACTTCATTGTTTATAAAGATTCTCAGGTGTGATTGTTTTATTTTTTAAAAGATTTTATTTATTTATTAGAGACACAGGCAGAGGGAGAAGCAGGCCCCGTGCGGGGGAGCCCGATGCAGGACTCGATCCCTGGTCTCCAGGATCACGCCCCCGGCTGAAGGCGGCGCTAAACCGCTGAGCCACAGGAGCTGCCCGGGTGTTGATTGTTTTAAACACGAGAATGCATATCAAATAGTATTAGGTTTAAATTTATTTTCAAATAAACTAAAATAAGATATGAAAAATAGATAGCTCTATACACATCTTGCCCAAAGACAGTGATTTAATAAGATGCCCTCTCACTTAACCTTCCTGTAGACCAAAAGCAAAACTGACAACTCAGGTGGAGAAGTGGCAACTGAGAAATGAAACCTGGCCCATGGTTTCATGTTTAAAGTAAAAGAAAAAAAATAAAATAAAATAAAGTAAAAGAAAACAGAAAAAAAGAGAAAAAAACTCAGACCAGTTACAGATTGATGGAGATGGCTACTCTATTTTAATGAAAAAGATGTCATGTGGTGCAGACTTGACTCATGTGCATTAATAAAAATAGTTTAAAATCAGAAAATGAGTAAAGAGAAAAAAGTAAATGCAGAACCGCATAACGTATATGGTACTTAGGATTTTAAGTAACAGTAACTTCAATCTTGTAATTCAAACAGAAAAATTACAACCAATAAACTTACGAAAATATTTAGCATGACAATTAAAGACAGCTACATGAAAATCACAAAATATGATTTTTACTTATTAAATTGGCAAAGATTAAAACGTTAAATACTGAGATTGACCAGAACTGGAGGTGTAAGGTGTGGGCAAGACTTCCTGGACTGTCGACTGAGTCCCAGTTGATTAAGCTAGAAAAAATTCAGAAACATCTAATGAAAAGCAATTCTGCCTCTAGGATCTTAACGTAATCGTGGAATGTAATTGTGGATGTAATTGCGGCCCTGTGCAAAGATATATGTGCATGCATTTTTATTGTTTGCAAAAGTAAAAAAAATGAAAATAACCTAAATGTCCACTGACAGAGAACTGACTGAATAAATTAAGGTTCCTATCCATCCTTACAGTGGAGGACTATATAGCCTTTAGAAGTACTGTACGATGTACTGACTTAAAAAACCTTCATAATAAATTAAGTGAAATTAAGTAACAACAACAAAAAGCAAGCTACAAAACAGTATCTATAGAATGATCCTATCTGTGACTATTTCATTTATATCAGAATATAGGAATTCCAGATCACTATACACAAAATGTTAACTTTATTCCTCATTATGCGGTGAGGTAACAGGTGATTTTTATTTTTGTTACTCCTTATATTTTCCAAAAAGAATACGCATTAATTTTGTGGTAAGGGAAAAAAAAAGCTGAACTTAAAAACATCAATTCGGCATCACAGGCTCTCCAGTTCTTCATTCACTAGATTTCTGGTTTCTGAGTGAGTATAACCCCTACATTGGCCTTGACACCTTCCCTAATATTCTGATGATTCTTTTCAGGGGGGCCTTTCTGTTACCTGTACAAGCACCTTATTCCTTAAGAGCAACAATTTCAGAGCTGCTACCCATTTAAAAATTTTAAATGGTGACGAAGTGTTGACCACTCCAGCATTCATTCCCCATTTTCCAGGACCCTGCCCCCCCATAGCACAGCAGCATTACCATCTGCTTATGGAGTCATTGGCAGTGTGTCCCCACACTGGGGAGACAGTTCCCCCCACCCAGGGAGAGGGGGAGAGCCGTATCTTCATTTCTCTGTATCTACATCCTTGTTCCAAATCAGGTACTCATGACTGTGGAACTAAACTGAACATTCTAGAAACATCACACCTTCAGCTAAAATTAAAATGAAGAATTTTTACAAATGCTGAATATTCCAATTTTTAAGTTTTGCTTCTTTTGCTTCTAATATGTTGTAACTGTAACTCGAAGCCCCTACCAGTCACACTTCATTTAGGAACATGCATCTTGCCCCTCTCAGCTAACATTTTTAGGTCATTCTAGTTGTATCATGATTAGAGAAATAAGTGGTATAGCAACTTTTACTGGTTTCCTAGTCAGTGCTTTCTCTCTGTTGACATTTATTTCCTATCGAAACGGAAGACTTTTCTTAGTGCAAACCCAATACAGTTTGTAATTTTAAAAAGAGCAATTCACAGTTATAATCATGTGATACTCCAGAGTTCCTCCAGCTATTGCCAGGACACTGTAAGCCTTTTCACAAACTCCAAGCCCATATTCCATATTAGACAGTAAATAATGCATATGACTCTGCACTTCTGAGAGGAAATGAGAACAGTATTATGGGTCAAGAAATTGGGAGATAAACTCCTTAAACACTAAGGAAAAATGCCATAGCAGTTAATAGTCTGTTTCCAGCACTACCTGGAAAGAGCAGAGCTAACTCAAATACCATGATATAGGCCTTTAAATCATTAGCTTATAATATTCATTTTGATATAGCTACTACCATAGGGAGGGTAGTATAGCATTGTGGCTAAAGAACACAGATCCAAATTGCCATCTGTTATCTGTGAAAGGTGAGCCTGTTTATTTATTTATTTTTTTAGATTTTATTTATTTATTCATGAGAGACACCGAGAGAGGCAGAGACACAGGCAGAGGGAGAAGCAGGCTCCATACAGGGAGCCCGATGTGGGACTTGATCCCAGGACCCCGGGATCACACCCTGAGCCGAAGGCAGACGCCCAACCACTGAGCCACCCAGGCGTCCCCAGCGAGCAAGTTTCCTAATATTCCTGAGTCTATTTCTCTCCAAAAATGGGGACAGTTATACTTGCCTTAGATCACATCAGCTCCAATTAATTAAAGAGAGAATGTAAAGAATTTGGCACAGTATCTGGTTCACATTAAGAGCTTGATGAATGACAATTCTATTTTATAGATAAAGGAAACAGGATTCAAAGAAATCAGATTTCACATAATTCTTAATGAACTGGACCAAAAAATGAAACTTTGATTTCAGTGAAACTCATGCTTGCCTATGGGATCCCAAAGCTCATGCTCTGTCCACTTCACATTTTTTCCCTCTGATCTCCAGATTATTTTTTTTGTTTTAAGATTCTATGTATTTATTCATGAGAGACACAAAGAGAGAGGCAGAGACACACACAGGCAGAGGGAGAAGCAGGCTCCCTGTGGAGAGCCTGATGCAAGACTCAATCCCGGGACCCCGGGATCACACCCTGAGCCAAAGGCAGACGCCCAGCCACTGAGCCACCCAGGCGTTCCCCCCAGATTCTTTAACAGATTCTGTTAACACCATAACCTTCCTGTGCTTTAGTTTATCCTTTCTATCTCTAATTACTTTCCAAGGTCAAACTCTATTTCTTAATTTTTCTGATACAAATATCTCATATCACCAAACCCTTCGTCTGTTTGTGGCTAACACAATGAAGATGTTGCTCAAGGGAAGAGGAAGTCCACTTTATTGAAAATACAATCTCAAAAGAATAGTATTTTCTTCTAACACAAGTTTCCCTGTGATGTGATCCCCTAATTGTGACCCTCCAGAAATGACACTTTGTATCCTTTCCAGTGGTCACTAAAAATCTTATATAGACAATCAGATGTATGCTGCATGTAGGAAATGGACGGCTCTCTCTTTCATTCCCTCTCACACCAACCCCACATTAAAAGACAGTAGCATCTATGACAGTGACCTCACAGGAAAACATTTTTTTTTTTACAGAGCACATACATACTAGTTAAGAATTATAGCCTCATTTTCTTTATGTCTCAATTTTTTTCTAATCCTGGATTGCTCACGACATTCCTATGGCAAGAAGAAAAGATAAATCCAGTGCCAAAGCTCCCCCTATAGACTGTGTGCCTATGGGCTGTGCCACCAAAACTGGTATCAAATACTTAAAGTTTCATCATCTTTCTTATTAAATGCATTTTATTATGACCAGAAGCTGCACCCACTGGTCTACCTGCAGAAGAATTTCAATAGACAGCACTCTTGTCCTCCAGGAACCTCCTTTATGCTTTTCAGAAAGTGTATGTATGATTTTGTATAAATGACTCCCTAATATTAATAAGGATTTCCAAATGGAGATTTAAAAAATAGGGGTTTTTCAAATGAGGAACATTATAAACTGCCTGAAACACATAAAAGCTTGATTTAAATTTACTTTAAATGAGAAATCATATTTTCTATACAGCATTTTCAGGAGCAGCAGTTAAGAATGTTCTGAAGTAAGATGACAATAAGGTCAATAATCGAATGACTACAATTAAGGAGAAAAGGAAACATAATTTTTAGGAATAAGAGAGCACAGGGGCACCCAGGTGGTTAGCGGCTGAGCATCTGCTTTGGGCTCAGGTTGTGATCCCGGGGTCCTAGGATCGAGTCCCGCATCGGGCTCCCTGCAGGGAGCCTGCTTCTCCCCCTGCCTGTGTCTCTGCCTCTCTCTCTCTGTGTCTCTCATGAGTAAATAAGTAAAATCTTGAAAAAAAGAAGAAGAGAGCATAGTATTCAAGTACTAAACCTGATATTTATTTTATAAATGCATATATTTTTTAAAAATAATTACCTCTGCTTGCTTTATTTTGGAATTTTATTAAAATGTTAACAAGAGTTGTTTTAGGTAGTAGAACCAAGGGTAAATCAATTTTTAATTTTAAATATCTTTCTGGATTTTTTACATTTTTCCTAATGAATATGTATTTCTTTCTTAAACTTTAAAATAAAGGATGCTGAGATAAATGTCACATGTGGCATAAAGCATGCATTAATATTTCAGCACAATTTTGCCTCTTCCTCTAAATTCAAAATAAGATTTTTTTAAATGTCATGTTCATGTTTAAATTTAATTTCCAAAACTTTGGGATTATTTAACTTTGGACAAAGCCTTAATAAAACTCAACCAAATCATATTTGCTCTCATATCAAATGCAGCAAGTCATCGTTTCATTCAAAGCTTCCAATTTACTTTTACTAAATTGGCTTGTCCATTAAGTCAAAGGTCAGGCTAGTCTGTGTGTATAGATGCAGTTTTTTCATCTTATTTTAAAATATTTCAGCTTTTCAATTAGGTGCAAATTAGGACTGGTTCGTTAAGAGTTAGCTCTGAGTTTTACCATTTATTCCAAATGCTCTGTTTTAAAATATTTGCAAACAACACATTTCTCAAAAAGTGCAAATATTTCCAAGGGAAAGATTTCTAAAATAAAACTAACAATTTTTTTTTTATTTGAGCAATCAGACAAGGAAGACGGTTGACTTTTAACGTTTTTCTCTGTCACTTGGATTTACCTAGAAACCTTTTTAGCTTTCAGGATGTCTAAACATTGTTCACTAAGGACTGAAGGAAGGAGAACCACTGGCCTGACACCAATTTTCCATTGTAACGGTAGAGCTCTGTTACCAAGAAAAATGCACGGGGCAGATGGCTTGTACCAGGTATCCACAGTTCTCATTGCAATGATTTTTAAAAATGAAGATTAAGAATGAGATCTATGTTTATGGAGTATTCATTTAGTACCAAGGAACTGTTAAATGGTTCACATATGTTATCACACTTGATTTAATCCATAAACCAACCTGTGAGGAAACCTGTCCAGCCCACCTTCCTTTTGTCTCTTTTTCCACAGTGGTCAGACCTTCTTTTCATCCTGAAACTTTCTCCCCAGCATCTCTAGCTTCTTCTCTCAATAAATGTCTTTCCTACTCCTCTGCTGTGGTCTGCTTGTCCACAAACTTGAACTAACACATAAAGGAAAGGAAAAATTCTGAGAGAATGTAAATTTTCCTGGGTTAAAGAACGCTTTTGGAAAACATTTTCTTTCGGATGTGTCAGAGATGGAGCAGGCTATCCATGGGAATAACAAGCACTTTGTGCATTTTCATACTGCTGAAGTCATATGGTAAGCAGAGGATTGAAGTGTGCCTCTGACAAGTATCTTGATTAGCTGCTGCCTTAAGGGAAGTCCTTGATGACACCTCAGGTGATAGGTAATAATTCCCAGCACTATAGCGATGGCTACTATTGTAGTTATCATTAGAGTTCACCAATTTGCACCTTTCTACTCTTTCCAACCTTTCACCCACATCCCTAGAAAAGTAAAATGAACAACGCCTTCAAATGATGGAGTAAAAAAAACATAGTGAGATGTAGTGAAAAACATAAAGGCTTTAGAATCAGCAAGCTATGAGTTGGAAACCACAACAACAAACCACTAATGAAGTCTGTGTGATCTTGGACAAGTTATTGACATTCTCTGTCTCTGTTTTCTCACCTGTGAAATGTGAGTAACGTGTTTCTTTGAGTTGCTGAGAAGTAAAAGAGTAGATTTATGTGGGTGGTAAGAGTAACGTTGGTTCTGTTTTTAAATTCTGTATGAATCCTGGATGCACAAGCACAGTTGCATATATGCCTTAAAAAATGTTAATTTAAAATAATTTAATTGTGGAGACTTAAGATTTATCAAGTTGCTGTTGGAGTATATGTCAACTATATATAATATTAAATATTAGGCAGGCTGTATGCATACCAAACATGCAGGCCCCAAAAACAGGATCCTCATTCATGATCAATACATTTATTGTGGCCTTTGGGTGGCGAATCTTATAAATTATATTTGAGAGCTAGTTTATTCAAAGCATTATAGTACATTTATTATTTAGCTCATTAGTGCAGTAACAGAAAGCACCTTTAAAGGGGTAAGATGATTAGTCCTTATCCCTGTGACTCTGTGCATTTTCTTAGAGGTCTCTGTAAGATTTTTCAGCTGGATTAACTAATGCAGATGTGTGTATACCTATAACTCTATCAGAAATTATGTATAAAGAAGGAGAGAGGGACCTAAGGATCTACCAAATCAGAATAGCTTTTGGCTCTGAAAATAGGAGAAAATATTGGCTATGGTCAAAAAGTTCTCTCTTTGAGTCAAAACCTTTCTTGGCTTTGACATTTTGATGATGACTCAAAGTAAAAAAAAAAAATCTACAAAAATAGATCTGCAAATATTTTAGATGCTCCTCAGACAGACTAAAACTTCAAGATATCACAAACATTTTACGCCTGTCTCTTTATAGGAAAAAGAAATAGGAAACAGATGTAATTTCTTCCCACCTGTAACTGGTGCCTACAAACAACACTGCCCTCTGGAATAATTAAGTCTGTTTGGGGGCAAGGGCCTGGGTGGGGAAGCAGAAGGGACAAGGAAGAGGATGAGAAATGGGAAGAAGGGCTGTTACTTTTTCCCTTTATTTTAGGAAAAAAAATTATTTCCTTGTCGGTTTTTTTGTTTTGTTTTGTTTCGTTTTAATCTGAGAAGACTGGCCAGATGAGGACCTGGGAGGCCAGGAAAGCTTCTCAGGAAGGGACACAGCAGGCAGGCCAAGCTCTCAAGAAGACTCTTGCTCTCAAACCACACATCAGCTCTGCCCCTGAGGGCCCTGACCCAGTGGGAGAGGAAATGACCCACGGCTGCTCCCCCCTCGGCTCCTCCACCCTTGGGTGACCCTACCAACGGCAGCCACGAATGAATTACTTCAGCCCCCCAACCATCTTCAGCTGAATGCACTGGCTTCCATTCTAACTCTAATGTTTCTTTAGCCATTTCTGTTTTTGCGCTTCTCTGTTTTTTATTAAGGTCAAAACAGCATTAATGGTTGTTAGCATGCGAAATGGCTGTTCTCCTCCCGCCCCCCAATCTTGTTTTACTGTAAAACACAGAAAGTGAGAAACAACAACAACAAAAAAAAACCCTCGTGGTCTCTAGAAACACTGCATTTGAAAATTTCAACATAAAGTTCGAGTTAAATTCAGACTTAATTCAGTTAAGTTTATGTGCCAAGTTTTAAATGAAAATTTGGTTCTCTGCATTTCAGACGCATAACTGTTTACTATATTCTATTTAATGCAGGCGTATCACAATGTGCGTGATAGATAAAATTAAAGGCTTATTTATATCAATTTTTATAGAAGACAGCACAAACATTGCTGTCAGAAGAGTTGTAAAATCATCTAATGTAACCCAGTTTTCAAATGAGGAATTAAGTGAAGAGTCTTATTCAGAAGCAGAAAAAAATTTCATATTTTCAAACAAATCATCGAGCTAGTCCACATGGCTACAATTACAAGTGCTGTTAAATTAAGACAATGATGTATTTGTCTTTCAGCGGGTAAATTGCTCCTGCCCCGAGTGCCCACCTGTCATAGCCTCTGTCACCTTCAACATCAGGCAACTAAAGGGTTAACGCTTTGCCAGCAAGAGGCCTTTGGGGGAGCCAGGCTCCTGCCCAGGAGAGTGACTGCAGCCCTAAAGGATGCAGCTGCTGACAGTCTTGAGTACTCCCACCCCTGCTTGCGGTCCCTGTGGGCAACATAAATTCCCAGCTGTACTGGCCATCAGGTGGGGGACCCAGCATCCATTCTTTTTTTTTTTAATAAATTTATTTTTTATTGGTGTTCAATTTGCCAACATATAGAATAACACCCAGTGCTCATCCCATCAAGTGCCCCCCTCAGTGCCCCTCACCCAGTCACCCCCACCGCACCCCCGCCCACCTCCCCTTCCACCACCCCTAGTTCGTTTCCCAGAGTTAGGAGTCTCTCATGTTCTGTCTCCCTCCTTGATATTTCCCAGCATCCATTCTCACACTCTGCCCCCACCCCCCGGCAATCATCTATCTGCTCTTTCCCACACAGCTCCTGTATCTTGATCAAACTTGAACCCACTCTCAGCCCCATGGAGAAGCCTCATATACTTCAGATCCTCAGGATACCCTCCAGCCTCTGGCCACAGGCCCTGCAGGGTGAGCAAGCCACCGCTATCCAGAATGCCAGGACAACATTGCTCTCTCCCCCCACCCAGGTGTCCTGCTGAAATTTGCACCCACCTTAGTAAGAGCAAGGGACCCAGTCTTGGAATAAAATTAACATTGTTGACAGTAAAAAAAAAAATAAGAAGAAGAAGAAAAACAAAACAACACAAATTAGAACAAAATAACCTGGGTCCTTACTTGTAGAGCTGAGTCACTGGATCAACCAATCCTGAAGTCCTCCCTAATTTGGACTTTTCAGTCACCTGAACCTAAGCATTTCTTTTGTTATTTAAGCCCTCCTGAGTCGGGTTTTCTTTTACTTGAAAGTTTATGGGACCACCTATATTAATACAGAGGTCTCTCAGCCAAAACTAGCCAAAATCCTCCAGTACGAAATCCTCAGTGAATTATACCACAAAGTTATAAAACAAAGCAGAATTTCTCAAAATGTGTTCTAAAGAATGGCTAAAATTAAAAAAAAAAAAAAGACAAGAAACAAGTGTTGGCGAGGATGTGGAGAAAAAGAACCCTCTTGCTCTGTTGGTGGGAATGCAAATTGGTGCAGCCACCATGGAAAACTGTACAGAGGTTCCTCAAAAAATTAAAAAATAGAACTACTCAATGATTTAGCAATTACGTTGTAGGTATTCAGCCCCAAAATGCAGAAACACAAATTCAAAGGGATACATGCGGGGGAGGAGGGCGGGGGGTGGGGGTGAATGGGTGACGGGCACCGAGGGGGACACTTGACGAGATGAGCACTGGGTGTTATTCTGTATATTGGTAAACTGAACACCAATAAAAATTAATTTATTAAAAAAAAACCAAAGGGATACATGCACCCCTATGTTGGTAGCAACATTATTTTTTATAGCAAACCATGGAAGCAGCACAAGTGTTGATCAACAGATGAATAGAGGGACACCTGGGTGGCTCAGTGGTTGAGCGTCTGCCTTTGACTTAGGGGATGATCCCGGGGTCCTGGGATCGAGTCCCGCATCCGACTGCCTGCAGGGAGCCTGCTTCTCCTTCTGCCTGTGTCTCTGCCTCTCTCTGTGTCTCTCATGAATAAATAAATGAGATCTTTTTAAAAAATGAAAAGAAAAATAAAATTTAAATTAAAAAAACAGATGAATTAGATAAAGGAGATGTGGCAGATGTGTGTGTACATATAATAGAATAGTACTCAGCCATTAAAAAGGATGACATCTTGCCATTTGTATTGACATAGATGGAACTAGAGAGTATTATACTGAGCAAAATAAGTCAGTCAAAGAAAGACAAATACCATATGATATTACTCATATGTGGAATTTAAGAAACAAACAAGCAAAGAAAAAAAAGAGGGACAAACCACGAAACAGATTTTTAACTACAGAGAACAAACTGCTGGTTATCAGAGGGGAGCTGGGTGGTGGGGGGAATGGGAGAAAAAAGGGATGGAGGTTAAAGAGTACATTATCACGATGAAATAAACTAAAGTAAAATACGATGATAAAAAAATTGTGTTCTGAAGAGCACAACTTTCAAGAGAAGTTGGTAGTTATGGTCCTAGAGAGGAACAGCTCAATAGACAAAGTCAAGTAGATAAACCTGGATCATCTACAAAGAGGATTTGTGCTATATTCGAAATATAATTTATTTTTATTTATCCTCATTCAATTCTTTTCAAATCTATTCAGTAGGGCAATGATTCCCTGCCCATGCCTGAGGACCTTGGCAAGTCTATCGACTTTTCTACTTATTCTTTGGGAAGATCTTTAAATCTCTTTAAATAGCATTAATTCAGAAAACAGAGCAACTTCTGTTCTTTCCTTCCCTTCACCATTCACCTACTCACCAGCTGCTAGGGGAAAGGTGGGGTAGGGGTAAGTTTGCCAGATTTTGTAGATAAAAATACAGGGCGCCTAGTTAATTTGAATTTCAGATGAATAACAAATAATCTTTAATATAAGTATGTCCCAAATGTTGCATAGGATATACCTATAATAAAAATTGTTCATCACTCATCAGAAATTCACAATTTGTGGATCATGCTGTATTTCATCCGGCAGCCCTAGGTGAGCACTGGGAAAATCGGGGAGGGGGTTCGGAGTTCTTACTTTCCTGAGTGACTTCACGTTCCTTGGGCACAGCAGATGGTGAAGGTGACTCGTACGTGCCAATTTGGAGTTCTTCGGACATTCCATCCTGGGAGACCCCTCGAGCATCAACTGTCAAGTCTTGAGGGGCACTCCTCATTCCCTCAGGATGTCCACCCCCGTTTAGGCCCTAGTCCACCAGCCTCAGGCGCCCCCCCCATGGGTACCACCCTCTGCATCGTCTTATGGGAAGGAGTGAGACATCTTTGCACCCACCCACCCCCCACAGCAGCAAGCTCCTAGAGTGGCCACCAGAAGGCTAAGGAGCCAACTTCTGCACCTACATTTCCAAGGAGAGACTCAGCCTCAGTCTGCAGTGTCCCTGACATATGGGAACACACATTAATCTCTGTAACCGTCCCACTGGAGCCACTGGGCTTGGTGTAGGAGGCAGCCAATCTCCCAAGGGTGAAAGATGGGGGCCTCATTGCACAGCTACTAGTCTTTCCTAAGAAAATCTCACAAAACCTCTATTCTCCGAAAGGATCCAAGAATTGTGGAATAGGTCCCCAGATATTATGCTGATAGCATCTGCACATGGTGACTTAGCAACTCACTTAGGAACTTAGCCTTTATTTTATCTTGATGCCTAGTTGAAATTTCAATTTTACATGCTGTTATATAGGTTTCTTTTCTGGGAAAATTCTCACAACTTTTAATATAGCATACATTATGAGTCTACACGAAGGGGTGGTAGTTTGCAGTAGTTCCCAAATGTATTTAATTACATAAACTTTTTTTTTTCAGGAGATTTGAATAAAATTGGTGTTCTGTGGCACAGAATTTGGAATGTATTGCCCTAGAATTTTTTTTTTTGATGTTTGAGAGCAAGATTAAGAAGTCTGAGTCCAGATTTGAATTCCAGTTCTGACGCTCAGTGTGTAACTTTGGACTCCGTGCCTCAGTTTCTTTCCTTCATTACAGAGAATGGGATCTACCTCACTGAGTTGTGGTGGAAGAGAAATTAGTCAAAAACCACGGCAAAGCACTGGGAACAGTGTCTGGCACAGAACATGTGCTCAATAAACATCAGCTGCTATCAGTAACAACGGCATTGGTGGCAGTAAAAGTAGTGGTCGTGGGGCTGCCTGGGTGATCATTACCAAATGGCAGCTTTTCAAACACATCGAGACACTGTGTCATTTTGCAAATCCACGTGTTTCTACTTTTGCACATCTGAAAAGCAAACGTTTCCGTGCCGTTGAGTAGGGCCAAGCGAATCAGAATGCCCCAGGCGTCCTTTAAATAACGCTATCATTTTTGAATCCCCTCTTGTCTAGAGATGCAATATTTTTTTGCAAATGTTGAACATCATTCTCCCGGAGTTAGAAGATTATATAATCAGGAATTGCCTCCCGTGTTATCATCAGGTAGTTTTTTAGAGCAAGGAAAGAGCTTGATCTGAAAGAAAAGGAACATCCCCAGCAACTTTGGGTAAGAATAAGAACACAGAGTGGCCTCCTTCATAACCGGATCCCTAACAGTCTGCAAGCATTGCTGCCCTGAGACTTTTTCATCCCCCGCAGCTCTGCCCGGAGCGCCCCCAGCAGCCAAGCACGCCGCTGGCATCGCATCTCAGCCAAGTCTTCCTCGCAGGTGAACCGCAGAAAGGGCAGAGCAAAAACCCCAAAGAGCCAGCCCAGCACGCCCACACCCCAAGCCCAGCTGTAGACGCGTGGCTGCACCGAAGTGGCGGTGAGGAGCACACCCAGCAGGGTGTCAGGACGTCCGGTTCTGAGGGGCACAGGAGCCTCAGTGGCTTGCACATTCACACTTGTGGCACACTGCATTGTGTGGGATGAGCTCCCTCCCCCAAAAAAGGTGTTGGAGTCCCACCTGTTGGCCTCTTCAGATGGGACCTTATGTGAAGACAGGGTTTTCCCAGAGGTCATCGAGTTAAAACAAGGTCTTTAGAGCGGGCTCTACTCCAATCGGGCCCCAGGGGGGTTGGACACAGACGTACCCAGAGGGAACATGTTGGGGAGAGACACGAGGAGAAGCTGGCATCCGCAAGCCAAGAGATGCCAGAAGCTGCCAGAAACTGGGAGAGAGAACAGGGCAGATCCTTCCTTAGAAGCTTTCGGGGGAAGCATGGCCCTGCTGACAGCTTTCAGACATCTGGCCCCCAGAATGGTAAGGGGACACGTTTCTGGTGTCCTAGGCCACTGGTTTGGAGGGAAACTGGTGCACTAGATGAAGGCAGATCCCTCCACATGTGCCGATTACTGAAAGCGGCCTTCCTGCGCCTCTTCCTGGGCACTTTCAACAGCTCCCCTATGAAGCTGGTAGAAGTTCTACACAGAAGCCCACGGCAGGAGGACACGAAGGAGGTAACATTAAGCTGACAAGAATGCCATCTTAGCCTTCTCAGTTTTGATTTCAAATGGTTAAGAAGATACCTCTCGTACCGAAGGGGTCACAGGTGTATTCTCCTTCTGAAGCTGCCACATTTCTAAAGAAAACACTAGGGGATCCCTGGGGGGCTCAGCGGTTGAGCGCCTGCCTTCAGCTCAGGGTGTGATCCTGGGGTCCTGGGATCGAGTCCCACTCGGGCCCCCTGCATGGAGCCTGCTTCTCCCTCGGCCTGAGTCTCTGCCTCTCCCTCTCTGCGTCTTTCATGAATAAATAAAATCTTAAAAGAAAAGGAAAAAAAAAACCCACTAGTGTTAGAAACCAGCCATATTACATCAAGAATACAGGCTGGCCCCAGAGATGCTCCGGTTGGGTTCCAGACTACGGAAATAAAGCACGTATCACAATAAAGAGAGTCCGTTGTATTTTGGTTTCCCAGTGCATCTGGAAGCCACAGTTACACCGTAGGACAGTTTCTCAAGTGCGCAATAGCATCATGTCTAAAAAACAATGTACGTACTACAATTAGAAAATACTTTATTACCAAAAAATGCTGACCATCACCTAAGCTTTCAGCGAGTCGTAGTCACCGATTGCAAATCATGATTACAATAATAATGAAAAAGTTTGAAATGTTGCGAGAATTAGCAAAATGTGACACAGACACAAAGTGAACAAATGCTGTTGGAAAAATGGCTCCAATAGGCTTGCTCATCACAGGGTTGTCACAAACCTTCCATTTGTTTAAAAAAAAAGCATCTGTGAAGTGCAATACAGTGGCACACAGTAAAATGAAGCATGCCTATAAATTCTGATTTTAATGGATAAACCCTGGGATCCAACCAGTGGTAGAAAGGCTGCGGCATTTACTGGTTCCATTCTGTTCCCTGTAACTAGCAGGTGGGAGCTCGAGCCCAACTCAGCCCTGCACATGCCCACCTCTGAGACACCCAGGTGCCCTCATTTATGGGCTACAACTAAAACAAAGCAGGGGGAGAAAGTGGGCTACCTGCCTCAAGTGTGACCTAACACCTGACTATTTGCTGCAAATGTCTTCCTTATATTTAAAAAAAAAATTGACAGAAATTTTTGGTGGCTGGATCGCCACCAGATTCCTGGTAATGCACATTCCTCCAAGCATACCTTAGAAAATTCTCACAGGAGTTAACAACATTTTCCCTTTTTTCTGTTGTCCTCTTCATTCTTCCTGCAAAACACCCCAGGGAGGCCTTTGCTCCTCAGGCCTCTATAATGTGAGTAGTGGCACATGTCAAGTCCAAAGTCTCTGGACATAAAGATTAGACCAAAGAAAACAGGGTTATAAATTTCATGGGATCTGACACTCCCAGTAAACACCAGCTATGGGGCTTTGCATGAGGACCTTCACCACCTCGGTTTCCTATGCGTGAAGGGAGGAGGTCATACTGCATGGCTTCAAACCACCCTTGTGACATGAAAATCCCATGACTTGGAGTCTCTATCCACAAGGGAGAAGGGTATGGATACTGCAATGCTCTCACACTTTAGGTTAATTTTAGAAAGAACAAGAAGAAGAAGACTCCCTGAAAGATGGACGCTTTGCCAAAGGCAGGGTAGAGAGGTGTTGTGGTGGATTCCTGCGGAAAGAGTTGAGTTGAGGTGTTAAACGCTCCTAGATGGAAATAGAGAAGCAAGACTTGCAACTGCAAGAGACCAAGGCATTCCCGGGCAGGGGGTCCCACCAGGCAAGCAAAGACCTTGGGGTCTCTCCCTCCCTCTGGCCCACTTTCTGCCCTTCAGGCCACACCAACTTTTACCTCCAAAGCCCTAAGACAATTAGTGGGGTGTCCCCGTCCCTCTGTCTTTGCCTCTCTCACGCTCAGGTCATACAAACTCTTCCTTCACACTGAACATTCCTCTTGTATTCTTTCCTCCTAGTAGGTGATGCGCCCAGCTCCCGGGGGAAGGGCCTGCCCAAAGTACAGTAACTCCAGGCGGCCTAACAGGGAGGATGATCAAGGGTGGACCAGTAGCCCGCGGCTGCTAACCACGAGCTTGAATCTGGGTTCAAAAGGAAGCAGATGGGGAGCAAGTGCCAGGCCTAAAGGAAGGGTCGAGGTGCCCTCCCTAACTCTCTGGAGGGGCTGCCCTGGTGAAGCCATGGAGGGGAAGCCAAGGGAATGAACCCCCTCGAAGCCGATACGAGGCATTTTGAAGACACTTCAATCCTTGCTAGTTGGAGTCCCTCCTGAAAGAATCCTCACAATGTCCCCAATCTGGTAAAAATGTATCCTTGCTGAGGGAAGAAGCCAGAGGCAGGGAATTTCTGTGCCAATGCGCTCTCTAAGCAATGCAGACTTTTTGGTGTGGGATAGATGTAAGTATGCAAACCTACAAGGACTCCTAACTCACAGAATGAGCTCTTCCTCCTGAGATTAAAAGGTTGCCAAAAAAAATCCTAAAATTTTGCTATTTGTTATTCTTTGTAGTTAAATAAAGGAGAGACTGGGTTTTCTCTGGATGCGCTCGGTGGGGCTGCGTGTGCCCAAGAACCTCACCCCCAGGTTGAAAGCTGGGGCCTTCCACGGCTCCACCCTGCAGCCACCTCAGTTGGGGAGTCTTACACCGTGTCCTGCTCCCTCATCCATCCCGTGGGCTCCCTGAGCAAGATGGGTCGAGTTTAGTCGCATTGCAACACCCGGAGCACAAGCCAGATTTTCGGCGATGTTTGCCCTGGCGTGGGCCATGGGTTGCAAAGGGTTTCCACTTTTCCCTCCCAGACTCACAAGACCTGTGTGACTCATCAACGGTTTCTAGTTCCTGGAAATGGTGAAATATAATAGTGTCTCTGTCAACAAATTCTCTGTGAAGCAGAGGGATCAGCTTCTGCATCCTTCCTCTTTTAGTCCCTCCAGGCTTTCAGATGGTATAGTAGAGACCACAAAAGCCTCCTTAGTCTATCGCAATAGGTCATCCCCACGCAATAACCGCTCCCTCCCCCGCAAGCCACCCTCTGCGGGCGGTGGCATGGGTGATGCTTCTGTCCTATGGGCTCCGGTTGATCTTGTAACATCCCCGGTGTTAATCATCACTAAGGAACATTGACCCTTCAGGGAGGCCATGCCAAGGAGCCTCTGCTCAACAGTTTGTTTACTTACGGGTTTGTCTAAACCAGACCTCTTCCACTTCTGAACGCAAGTGGAATTTAACTGAGTGGGGGGCAGCATCCGCTAGCCTTCCCTCCCTGTCTCCCCTGTAAGGGAAATCAAAGGAGACCCTGGAACACCACCCTTGGGAGAGAAGGAAAAAACAAAACAAAAAACCACCCTTCTTGGTGCTGAAGATAGGTAATTTCTAAGGTAATGCAAGACACTTAAAGGACTTGCCATATACAACAGGTGATATAAACTAAGATTAGCTTTTTTAAAAAAAGATTTTATTTATTTATTCATGAGAGACACAGACAGGCAGAGACACAGGCTGAGGGAGAAGCAGGCTCCCTGCAGGGAGCCTGATGTGAGACTCGATCCCAGGACCCCAGGATCACGCCCTGGACAGATGCTCAATGCTGAGCCACCCAGGCATCCCACTAAGATTAGCTTTGAGGGAATGGAGATGATTATAGGATGGTTCCCTTTATGGTCCTTTCATTTGTTCAAAGACGTTAGGCGTTACCAAGCCGAATGTTTGCCGGTTGCTGGCAACCAGCATTGCTCACAGGCTCTCCCTAAACTTTGGACGTTACCTGAAGGGCAACTACCAGGTCTTCCCACACACCACCCCTGGCTCAGCCTGCAACAGGTGGGATTAAGTATATGGACCGTAGATCTGGCCCAGTTTGGCATTTCCTACGATCTTACGGCGTTTTTATTGTAAACATTGATGTACTCAAGTGCATAAGAACAATGACGACCTAATCCAAACCCTCTGACCTGAGTGAGGAACATGTATAAAGATACAAAAATAATCATTCCAACAGAAGTCTTACCTGCTCATCTGATTAGAATTCTCTTTTTTTAAAGACAGGGATGTTTTGGTCAAATAGGTGACTTTTTCTATCCCAGGGATGGGACTAAGTGAGCTTCTCTAATATCAAAGTTTCCTTTTCTACCAACTTTGTTCACTGTCCTGCTGCCCAAAGTCCTTGTGTCTGATGACACCAGTCCGATACGCCCCAGGCTGATAATACCTTGAATTCTTGCCAACAAGAAAGAGCGCTCGTGGAACACGATGATTGCTGACTAAACCATTTTCAAATGTTACCCGTTTGCTTTCTTTCTGGAGGACATCCACACAGGAACGGCAACAAAAGTTCAAAGAAGCCAAAATCTTTCTTCCCCCTCTCGCCACACAAGTTACCTCCTCCTTTATAAACAGGCGATTATTTACAAAGCCGGTTAAAAAGCAGTTTAGATTTAGGATCCATTTCGAATCCCTCGGCCTCGTATTTTGTTTTTCTCCTGTTATTTAAGAATGATCACATCGCATCTATCAACGCAAGTACTGAAACGCTGTTGTGATTTTTTTTTCTTTTAAATGTGTAGTCAGAAAAACAACAGGGGGGGAAAACATGGGACTGGTTTTGAAAATGGTCATTTAAACCAAATTTATCTCAGGAAGAAAAGGAAACCCACAATGCAGCTCAAGCAAGAAGATTTTTCTAATACTGTACTTGTTGACTTGGAGGTGACTGATCCTTAGGAGAATGCACACCCCCCCCTTCTCTGCTATTCAGAATAATCCTCTTTCTACATAATCATGCAGTCTTACCTTAAAGGGACGATCACAGGCTACTATGTCACTGCTCTTTTGCTCCAGCTAAAAAAAAAATCATACCTTGGTGTTTTTTTAAAAAGTTAAATGAAATCCAGAAAACCAAATAAGAGACAAATGTAGAGAAAAAAAAAAAGAAAGAAAAAAAAGAAGAAACCAGATGTGTGCCTGTATTTCAGGGAGGAGGGTTTCTGAAGGCTTTTTTTTTTTTTTTGAGACCTCGTGGGCTTCAGCTAAGGCTGAGGTTAGCCTGAGCATCGCGTGCCATTCTTGAAGGGTCCTGGGGGCTGACTCATCTGCTTCACCATTTCTTGTGAAAACGAGAGGTGGTGGCCATCACTGGAGAGCAGAGGGTGGCTTGGTGACTGATCTCTTTACTAAAATGAGTGGGGCCGTCACACGCAATGTTCAGAATCTCCCGGCTGCCAGACAGACCCAGCAGCCCTAGAGAAAGGAAGTTATTTCTATCTAAGAAGACAGGTGGCAACCGAAAATACAAATGAAGAAAAGGAGAGTAAACATCTTTTTTCAGATATGTATCAGCGGTGACAAATAACGAGCTCGGATCCCAGCTCTCCTGACTGTGGACGGCGAAGTCAGAATAGAATTGATCGCTGTGTTTTCAGAGTTGTGCCCCCCTGAAGTATCACTTCGCTTTTAACTGTCCAAAGAACCCTTTAGTTTCTTTCCTCCAAAGCAGGTGCGATTTTAATAGGGGCGCGGGGGTCCAGGCCGCGCACCCAGCCCGAGCCTGGAGGCCTGAGCTCGGGAGCAGGTGCAGCAGGTGCAGAGGCAGGTAGGAGGTGGGAAGGGCCCAGAGAGGAGGCCTGGGAAGGTCAGGGCTCCTTCTCTCCTGGGGGTGGGGGGGTGGGGGGTGCTGGGCTTCGGACTGAGCTCACCCACCGGACGGACACACACTCTCCCTTGGACTCGGGACGGAAACAGCAACACCAGCACCTCGGAGAGCACTTGACTCGAGTGGGAGGAGGGACGGGCGGATACTCGCCCAACGACTTTACCAACAGCTCTATTTTAATTCTTAAAACAATATGGAAAAGGGACTACGGCTTATCCGAGCTCTAGAGATGAGAAGTTGAGCTCCGGGGCTTCAGGAGGAGGGGAGCCCTGAGGAGATCAAGGCAGGTGCGGAGGCCAGGTGTCTCCAAAGCAGGTGCACCCCCGTGTGTCTCCAAAGCAGGTGCGCCCTCCGTGTGATCCATCCACATTTTGCATTCCCTCCACTTAAGGAAGCACGTTCTCTTCTGTTATCTCAAGCTGTCTCCACTCCAAGCACTGACACGGGTGCCTGGTGGCCCGGGTGGTGCAGTGGCCGAGTCTTGGTTCCAGCTCAGGGCACGATCTCAGGGCTGAGGCTGAGCCCTGCTCGGGCCGGGCAGGGGAGGGGGGCCTGCATATCTCTCTCTCTCTCTCTCTCTCTCTCTCTCTCTCTCTCACCTCTGCTTCTCCCTGCCCGCCCTGCCCCAGTGCTCACGCAGGCCTGCGCTCTAATAAATAAATAAATCTTAAAAAAAAAAAGCTCTGATAGGATGCTCTTGTTATTGAACTTTTTATTCAGGTGAGAAAACCGGAGTCCTGGGATCACTCACCCAGGAAATGACAGAGCCTCAATCAGAGCACAAATCCTGTGCTCTCAGTTCTGCTCTTTCGGTTTTGCCTCCAGCCTTTCATCTCTACTCCCCTCCTTCCCTACGGCCCTGGGAGGCCGCGACGTCCCTGAGTTCCCGCAGCCAGAACTGAAGTTTCAGTTCACCCGCTTCACAGCTCCGCTCCTTCCCTGTTAAAACGCAGAAGCCCTCAGAGGGGCACTTTTTTTTTAAGATTTTATTTATTTATTCATGAGAGACACACAGAGAGAGAGGCAGAGACCCAAGCAGAGGGAGAAGCAGGCTCCATGCAGGGAGCCCGACGTGGGACTCGAATCCAGGTCTCCAGGATCAGGCCTTGGGCCTAAGGCAGGCGCTAAACCTCTGGGCCACCTGGAAGGGGCACTTTAATCCTTCATTTGCACTTCAACGTGACAAAGGGTCTGAGATCGGGTTTCTTTTCATTTTTTAAAATTACTTTTAAATTTTTTAAATTGGAGTTCAATTTGCCAACATACAGCATAACACCCAGTGCTCATCCTGCCAAGTGCCCCCCTCAGTGCCCATCACCCAGTCACCCCAACCCCCCCCCCCGCCCACCTCCCTTTCCACTACCCTTTGTTCATTTCCCAGGGTTAGGTGTCTCTCATGTAAAACTTTACTTTTTAGAGCAGTTCTGGGTTCACAGGAAAATTGAAGGGAGGGCACAGAGATTTCCCAGCCACCCACATGCACAGCCTCCCTGACCATCAGCATCCCTGCGAGAGCGCTACATTCGGCACAAGTGATGACTGGGCAGTAGCTTACACCCCAAAGTCAGAGCTTACATTAGGAATCCCTCTCGGTGCTGCATATCTCAGGGGTATGGAGGAGAGCCTGTGTCCACTATTACCGAACCACACAGAGCCCTTTCACTGCCCATCCACCCCTCCCTCCACTCTAACCCCTGGAAACCACTGATCTCTTTATTTGTGCTTCTGAAATCAGTTTTTAATGGAGGTAGGTGAGCATGAGAACAACAAACAAAAAACATAGTAAATGAGGGCATTTAGCTCCTAAGATATAGGGGGTGACGTGGGCTGGGAAATTGATATCGAGAGATAAACGCTAGCAACTCTAGGAGTGAGTTAAGAGATGAACCTCTCTGCCCACCCGTCCCCACATCTCGCAGAAGGCTCGGCTTGTGGATTCCAAACATTTTTAACAGGCAAAACTTAGATTGAAATAAAAGCTTACATTTATACAGCTAGGATATTAACAAAATGCCATTGTTAGAAATTTATGTGAGAATGAAATGTCATTATTTTAATGAAAGGTGTTGTCTTATACACACCTCAGCAGCTACTGCTACTGGCAGCAGCTAATCTGTTTGTCTAAAAATGTATATATATATTTGTATGGCATTGAAAGAACTCTAATTCATAATAATCACTAACTGCAAACAGTTCTTTAAAAGAGCTCACCTTGCAGACTTGCACTGTTTCCATTGAACTGAATCAGAACTTTTGAAGGGCACTACTTTCTCGCATTCTTTGGAGAAAATATAAAAGTCTGACACATATCTAAAATGTACAGTAGGCATTAAGACTGTGTAAGCGAAAATATGTAAATATGACCAACTTATGTACTCACTTGCTTTTATTTGAGTGTTGACACGTGAAGAAGACGTTCACCAAAAGGCATTCCTGGGTCTTGCCAGGAACATGACCTTGTTAGCATTATCCTGGTATACTTTTAGTGATGTGCATTTATGGGTCTAAATTTTGCAAATGTGAAGCTATAAACCTTTCTAGATCAATCACATATCTATAAGAGCAATATCTGAACAGAGCAGGGGTAAAAGACTATCAAAGAGGACTACCCTTGCCAGATATTAAAAGATACGATAAAACACTAGTAATTATACTATTTGTGTATTGGGATAATCAATGAAAGAGAACAGGGTACAGAAACAAACCCAAATACATATAAAAGAGATATGAATATGATAAAGCTGAGCACTTCAGTATATAAAAAAAATGGATTTACCATTTTGGGGGGGAAAAAGACATATGGAAAAAAAAAACAAAAAAAGAACCTGGATCCCTTTCATCCCTTATGTCAAAATACATTTCTGGTGCAGTGATGTGCTAGACCTGCGTACACCAGCTGGCAGGAGCCAATTGTGCAGATCTTCTCCTAGCTAACTCCCTGTTCAGTTCACGTTGATAGCTTTTAATTGGGCATGCTGGGAGCGTTTACACTTCAGTAATTGGCGAATACACAAACCAGGGCTTTTGTTTTTTGTTTTTTTGAGACCCAATTTTCCAGTCACTGCTGCTTGGCGGGGGTGGGGGTGGGGGGGTGGGGGGTGGAATACGTGAGAGGAAGCAGAAGGTGATATAAAGATTTTCTTTTAATAATTTCAGAAGTGGTGGAGAAAGTGTTTTATAAAATCCAAAATATTTTTTAAAAGATACACTACAAAAAGTAAAAAATCTGCTCTGAAAAAAAAATTGTGTTAGTAATGTTCAAATTAAGATGTCAAAATGGGGGAAAACATGTACACGTATAAAAAAAGAGCTGATTTTCTTATACAAAGAGCTCTAACAAATTAATGGGAAGAAGCTGAGCGATCTAATATGAAGGTGAATAAAAGACAGCGATCGACAACAGAAACATAACTGGCTAATAAGTACATGAAAAACAAGCTCAATCTCAGGCACAGCTAAGAAATCCAAATTTAAAAAAAAAGAAATATGTTTTTAAATCTATAAAAGGGTAAAAACCTAGTGTGGGCTGTGATGTTGGGGTCGACATCAGGAAGCCCATTCATTCCCTGTGGGATGTTGTTAAATTAAATTTCACATTATTAAGGGACATTCACAACTCCCATTCTTTCTAACTCAGTAATTCTACATCCCGGGCACTTGTTTTAGAAACATTCACAGTCTCACAGAAGTGAGCAGACGAGGCTGGCTGCTGGGGCTCTGTCTGTGCTGTGGTTACCTGGTACTGCGTAAGGAAACAGCTCCAAGTCGTGGTAACCCTTATCGTCCATCCTTCGCAGTTTGTGGGTCTCGGGAGTGGGAGAGGTGCTCAGGTGGGGGGTGTTTCCTGAGACTGCAGGTGAGGTGTGGGTGGAGGCTCCCGAAGGTCTGGCTGGGCCTGGGGATGGGCTTCCAACGTGACTCGCTCACGTGGCTGACAAGCTGAAGGAAGCCTCAGTTCCTTACCTCACAGACCTCTCTGTCAGATGTCTGGAGTGTCCCCATGACACGGTGACTGGCTTGCTCCAGGCTGAGGGACCCACGAGAGAGCAAGGCAGCAGTTCCCATGCTTTTTAGGACCTGGGCCCTAGAAGTCATACATCACTGCATCCTAGTACCCTCCTGTTACACAGGCCAGCCCCCCCAGTGAGGGATGGGGAGACCCAAGGGCATGAATGCCAGCGGATGAGCCTCACCGGAGGCCGTCACTTGGAGGCTAGTTACCACAGTCTAACTACAAAAAAAAGAGAATCTCCATATCCCTTAATACGATGCTGGTTAAATACATTTCTTAATAGAATGTTGTAGAACCTGTGGAAAGAAAGAAGCAGCAGCCACCTCTAGGTGCTGCTACAGAAACAAAATGCCCCAAATTTGGAGCATACATTTTTTTTTAAGTTTGTAATAAGAATCCCTGAGTATTTTCATGAAAATAGCATTTTCATAAAAATGTTCATAAAAATAGGCGTGACTTGCATAATGATACACATAAGAGGATACAAGTTCTGCAACAATGTAGAAGGAGTTTTATTAGTGAGTAGCATCAGAGGCGACAGCGGGTGGGGAGACGTGACCTTCTGTCTTGTGCTGTACGCTTACACAGGTAAGGTTCGGGGAAAAATGTTATTATGCACATATATTACATTTATGATTTTTAAAGCTGGTTAAAGAATATGCCTCACAGATACTTACAGGACAGATAAAGAAAGGGTGATACCGTTTTAGCCAAGTGCCCTCTTACTCTAGCTCCTGCTCAGAGCTGCTGAGGGGTAAACAGGAGAAACACAAGAGGGTTTTCTGAATTGGAGGACCGAGTGCCATGAAGTCTCCCTAATGTCCAGGTCTCCAGACTCCGCCAAAGTGGATTAACACGAGACGAGGATCACCCCAAAGTAAAAAGCTGCTGTGGCGGATTTCTCCCTACGGTGAGGCCACGGAGTCCTGTGGGGGGTCTGGGGGCTGAGAACATGCAGGAATGGCGGGATTCACAGGGGGTAGGGGTTCCCGGGGTGGCTCAGCCGTGGGCAGCCTCTCAACACCTCGGGGTTGGTGAAACTCAGCTCCCGTGGATTTCCAGAGCATCCCCTACCAAGAAAACAGGGGATGTGGCCACCCGTGCTGCAAGATCCTCAGGGGCTGCAAGAGTGATCACTTTTAAGGAATTACCGGGATGCGGATGTGGCCCCGGGAAAGCCCAGGCTCAGTTTGTTACAAGGTCGGGGCTGTATCCCGACCTCGTACTATAAGCTGGTACTCTAAGCTTCCCATCACTGGAAACGTTCAAGCAGGATTGCAACTGCCACCTGTTGGGCCTATGCTGGAGAAGCGTGAGCAGCACAACCTTGGGTTCCTTTCCTTTCATGTCTAATCTCTGATGTTGCTACCAGAATAGAGGCCTCCCTTTTGTTATCCGTCAGGTTGAACTGAGCCGGAGCTGCTGATTGCAGAAGGCGTGATTAAACTTATTTCCTAAGATTGTGGGGTTTTAGTGACAATCGTAAATAAACATATATAAAGTATTTAATTATGGGCCTTGCACTGTTTTAATGCTTCACATATATTAATGCAGAATAATCCTTTCTACCCCCATAATGAGGCATGTATTATATACACGGAATCATCGAAGTTCCCAACCTCAAGGCCCGGCTACCGAATCCATGCTCTCCCGCGCTGCGATGCTGTAGTGAGACAGTTGCAATTACATGACTTTACAAGAGGAGAGAGTTTAGCCAAAACACTGCAGATAAATGAATAAACAGACGCAGGAAGTGGTTTGTTGCATAATAGGGAGTTTCTGTCCATGTTTCTAGTTACGTCTCCAAAGCACAGGTTGATATTTGAAAAAATCAGTGCCAGCAAAACCTCAACAGCGTTAACATTCCTTGTTTCTGAATTCAGTCAGCTTAATCTAACATTTTTAATTTAATGGAGGAAAAAAACAAAAGACAAGGAGAAAACCATAAAAATAGCATTAGAGGATCCCAAGTCCCCTAGCCTTGTTTTCCTTTTTTTTTTCTTTATGTTTTTTCCATAACAAGAGGATTTGTTTTCACAGAGCAACAAGCAGCACCCACAGTTACAGGTCCTTTGATGAATGCAACTCACGGTTCAGTGCTGAGACGCACGGTCCTGACTCCAAAGGAGCTCTCCTTAACTAACTCCGTGATTCGGAGTCCAACTACTGGTGGCTCGACGCTTGGTTCCCTCGCGTGGAACAAATGCTTCATCCCCACCGCCCCCCCACACACACACACCTCAGTTTAGTTCATACGTGCAATGGGCATAAGGCACCTGTCACTTGGCAATACTTCTAACCTTGAACAAGTTAACCCACGTAACTTTAGAGCAGCGCCCAGCACGCAGTAAATCCCCAATCAGGTCAGCTGTTCATGTTAGCTAGTGTGAGGAGAAAGAGAGCATTTAAGAGTAAACCTAAATTTACAAAGAAATAAATGATCCTGCTAAGCAGTGTGTGGGAATCAGATGAGAGTCACAGGCACCAAGCGTTCCTGGGTTCAACGTGGGGTGAGATGGGTACGCCGGGAGCCCCCCCGGGCAGATTGTCGGGGGGTGGGAGGGAAGCTCTTGCAGGGCCAGGAAACAAATTCTTTTGGCCACTCTGCATGTGGCATACTTTTCAAATATTGTCATCGAGTCTGCGATGGCCATCAAGGAGAATCAACAGAAAAACAAAGAAGAGAATTAAAAAGTTGAATAACAGGTAGTTAACTATATAAAGCAATTAAGATACGCAGAGGCAACCTATTATTTCCATATATATATATTTAAAGTACTTAATTATGTATATATACATATATACATATATTTATATGTATAAATATAATTTATTTAATATTAATTAATATATAAATATATTATATTTATATAATATAATATATATATATAAACTGCATTTGATATTCTGATATAGGCGTCAATACCCATCCCTGAATTGTCTTTTCACTTTTCCAGGAAAAATCCTCCATCAGATGATTCAAACTTCTTAGCTTTAAAAATTATCATTATTTTTGACATTGACCAGAAAGAGTGAAAAAGCGATGCGAGTTTAATTTTTTAATTTAACTTAATTTTTTTTTCACACCAAAATGGTTTTTTATTTAAGACCCCATAGGGTCAAAGTTCTGGAATTTGTAAAGTTAGTTTTGGTGGCCATGGCCACCAGGCTGGGCAGGGGCAGGCCCTGGCAGGTGGCAGGAAAACATACCTGTATATTTATAATTCCCAACAGCAAGCATATTGCAAATGACTCGATTTTGCTCCCTGACAAGACCCATCTACTCCTTACTTTTAAAGTAGCAACTACTCATTTGTCTAGTCTTCTGATTGCTTGTTTTACTGTCTTTGGTACACTTTTAATTGATTCACTAAATCCCTAGTGTTCAGACAACACTTACCAGGCTGCAGACTCTTTCCCACGCATTATCTCACAGTAATTGTGAGAGGGGCACATTACTCATTCCAGTTTACAGATGAGGTAAGCTAAGAGTAGAGTCTGTGTGACTTTCCCTAGATCACAGGGGGGTGACTGGTCTCTGTGCGTCTGGATAGTACAGGAATATTATAAAAGGTTTCAGAAATGATCAGTGGTGTCTGGTTAAACAAGGAAAGGGGTATGTGTGGTGAGGGGGGGAGGCAGAAAATACAGACTTAGGTTTCAGTCTCTCCCTATATTTTGTGCGTGTGTGTTGCTATTTACTGCTCTTACTTTCATTTAGTTTTTGTTTTTGTTTTCCCTCTGAAAAAAAAAAAAAAAAAAAAACCAAACTAGAGAGTTATTCAGAACCCTGCCAGAGAGAGCAACTCATTCCCACGACCTCCTGACTGTGGTCTGGGGTCTCTCTTCAGGGGAACAAGAGGCGGGATGAGGCCCACGTTGACCTCTGGGCCCTCCTCCCCACCCCCCAGAAGCTTTTCCCAGAACTGTCCCATTGCCTCATCCTTGTTAGGGATTAAAGTAGGTGGTGAAAGCCACAACCCTGTGTCCTGGCTTCACGAGCACCTAGAAAACGAGGCCTAGGTGACAGAGCCATTTCCCAGTATGGTAACGCAAGCGGTGGTTCAAGGCAGACCAGAACAGCATAAAGAAGTTTGACACGAGTGAGGGGGGCAGGGCCATTGGAGGAGAAGTTAGCAGGGGCCCAAGATACCCCAGGAGCCTATTCAGACACAGTCCCCGGCCACCAGAAGGGCAAGGAGCTTCACCCAACCCTAGAAATGCGAACTTGTGGCCTGATGGCACCCTTGGAATTCTGCGTCTCTTTAGTATGAGATGTTAGAGGGGAAAAGGACTAAGAGAAGCTTCAAGGATTAGAAAAAACGGCCAGGGAACATGTACAGAGGAAATGAAAAGCAAGTGGAGGGTAAAAGAGCAGGCTTTAGCGGTGTGATGGCTCATTTTATACATCAACTTGGCTGTGTCACAGTGCCCAGAGAGGTAGTCAAAAATTATTCTGGATGTTTCTGTGAGGGTGGTTTTCAAGGACATTAAGGTTTATATCAGTGAACTCCGAGCAAAGCAGATTGCCTCCTGTAATGGGGGTGGGCCTCCTCCAATCCTCTGAAAGCCTGAAGAGAACAAAGGAGCCACCTCCCTGAGCGAGGAGAGGAAATTCTGCAGGAGTTGGCCTTCATTTGGACTTGAACTATACCATCGGCTCTTTCCTGGGGCTCCAGTCTGTGGAATGAAGGACGCGAACTGCCGATTTTGGACTTGGCGGCCTCCACAGCCACGTGAGGCTGTTCCTTAAAAGAGATCTCTTTATATACGGCTGCACCTCTGCGCCCATGTATATGCAGGCATACATCCCATAAACAACCCACCGGTTTGATTTCTCTGAGGAGCCCTGCTTAATACAAGTGAGTTGTAATCCTCAGGCCACAAGAAAGAAAGTTGAAGCTGGTGAACAAAAACCAGGGCTACAGCAGCAAGAAGCCAAACTGTGGCTCTGTTTGGCAAGCCCACGGGTACCGACTGCACCTCAGCTCCTTAATTTCTCAGCATCCGTTTCTCTTTGCTAACTTTTCTTACTTTTAATTGAAGGCATCCCATCCTATTTTCTGTGTGATTATACAGCCCCTTAATTCTTTTTTAGGATAAGTTAGAAGCATATACAAATAAATAGATTCCTATCATCTGAAGCAATTATGTAAAGCTAGATTTCGATTTCTACATATAAGGAAGGGACATATGAATTAGCCACATCAAAGAAAAGATGGTGAGGCAAAATAGATGACAAATGCCCAGAATTTAAGAAGATGTTCAGCGAAAGTCCAGGTGTGTGTGCAAGGGAAAATATTTTAGTAACAGAAAAGAAAGTATTGAAATTAATCCAGAGGATAAATCATCAGCCAGAGATGCGATAAAGAACCAAAAACTCTACATTAAAAAAACAAAAGAGGAATTACAAAAAAAAAGGGAAGATGACTTTGTATATCTAGTATATATGTAGCTAAGTTTTTACAAGATTTACGTAGTTAAAAGTATTTTATGATGGGAGAAAATCAAAGGGCTCAAGGAAAAGACAAATGAGTATTGAAAACATTGTGATACGTTGTTTTGTACATAGGCATTTCAAATCTATATACTCCAACACTTTTCTGAATTTGAAATAATTCAGGTACAGGTTCACGCTACGCCAATAAGAGGAGTCCATGGTATTTACGACTTTATGTAAAATTATAGCAAAGCACTGAAAAATTATGAGGAACCAACAGTGTGAAAGAATCTCCCACCACAGAAGTATAATAAGAATGAGAGGACTCCACCCCACCTGCCCACATAAGAGACTGGCCAGGGTGCAAATCCGGCCACGTAACAACATTGAAAGAAAGCCTAACGATTTCAGAAAGAAGCCTAACGATTTCAGCTTGTAACTCGTTTTTCCTCAACAGAAAGTGTCCTTCAGTCTCACCTCTTTGCTCACCCATGTTGTATCTCATGCCAATCTGACCATGAAGTCATGACGTGGCGGTTGCTGCCCATTGATTATGTGACAGTCCAGGGAGGAGGCCAGACAGTCTCTCTAAGACCTGGGTTGGCTTATTCCCTCCATACAGCTTCCTCTGATTTGGTGGGAATCAAAGGGGAGCGAGTGGGAGGGGTTGTGGCTTTTTGTTCTTTAATTGTGTAGCTTCCCTTTCATTTCCCCATTCCAGTGATTGCCAAGGAAACCATGTTGAGGTTTTTCAGCCACTGATAGCAGGTCCTTCAAGTTTTGCTAAAATGTAATTTGAAGAAAACAAAGTAAAGATGTAAAAACTGAAAAAAAAATTAGGTTTCTATCTTTACAAATACAAATAGGCTCAAGTTCCTCTGCAACTCATGAGATGGCTTTGTGGTTGAGCCAGAAGGCTACTGCCTTGAGAAAACATAACCCAGAAACTGTGGTCAAGTTGCTAGATGGTCATTAATTTCAAATGTAACTTCGAAACTCCCACGCTAAGACTTTTAAGAGGTCATATATCTGGGGCACTGTCCAGCACCTACCCTCTGAAATACCTTCCCCATCTACCTGGATGGGTAGGAAATCTGTGACCAACCATACAGTTCAAATTTTATGAACACTGATTTTACTGATTAGCGTGTATAGAAAAGAAACTTGAGTGCCACACAGAAAGTTCTATGAATCCTGAAGAACCGTTAGAACCTGTTAAATAAATCGTTTTTTTTACCATATCTGATCTCTTAAAATTACAACTATTTTGAACATAACATGCCTTTAATTAATCTTAACGGTGAGGTTAAAAACAGGAAGAGGTCTTTAAAAACACTGATAAAGTATTGACAACTCAGGATAAAAAAATTAATGTAACAGAATGGAAAGTTCTTTCTGTTAAAAAACACCCACATGATGGAAAAATATGCATAAAGAAAATGATGTTTTGAGACCTTAAAAAATCCATGGCTTTTACTTTTTTAATATTTATTTCAATCTAATAAATAAATACCTGCAGTTTAAAAAAAAGCAAATGCAAATAAAGGCTTATAATGAAAAAGACCTTTTCTCTTCCATTTCTATCCACCTCTAGCCCTGCTCTCCAAAAGCAATGACTTTTAAATCTTTCACGTCTATCTTCCGTTTTCCTCCATATTTCTAAATAATAAATTTAATTTCTTATTTGAGGATATTAATACTACAGGTGTGCTTGTCTGTTGTCTCCACTTACTTCTCTCTCTTTCTCATATTTGGAGAGTTTCCCCAAGTAGCTGATGATCCATTCCTCTAAGGAGGCACTAAAACACTGGATTGGATGCTCTGGTGGTGGAGAGATGGGGGTGCACATAGGAAAGAGCTAATCATTTTGTGGTGGAAATTCCAAAGCTCCCAGTGGTAAAGTATCTTTTGTTTTTTTTTTCCTTTAGAACTGTTCTAGAAAGTAGTTTTCTAGAAAATAGTCCTTGAATCTCCTCCCCAGCTGGAAGCCAAATTCCCTTAGAGAAAGAGTATGAGCAGTAGTTTTGAGCCCCTACTCAGTGGCAGCTTTCAAGAAACCCATTTTGAGTCCCAGCCTGTCCTTTGCCTTTGAAAGTCTTAAATAGGGGGAAATACTTAAGATATAAGATGAAAGGGGGAGCACGAGGATATAAGATAATATACACAGTAGGATTTACATTATTCAAACGTGTGAAATAGCTTAGAAAGAAATACACCAAAACATTGAGTGGTGATGATTATTTCTGAGTAGTGTATAAAATGGGAGGGCTATTTCCTTCTTGATACTTTTATTTTCCAAAATTTCCACAAAGTATAGGGATTAATTTAAATATGGGTGGAGGGAGGACTTGTTTTTTTTTAAAAAAAATACACATATCAAGATGCCAACAAGATAAACGGACATGTATATTGAATTCAGAGCAAAAAGTTTCTCGGCTCCCAGGTTAAAATATTTACAGCTAAATAGTCAATATTTATTTACATTTAGAAATATGAGTGGTAGGCTAAGAAATTTCCCAGTTACGTTGAAATATTGAAATGGCCACTTGAGAACCTGGAAGTCCTCTGTAAGTCCTCACTCAATCCTCCCCACGCACCTGAATTTGTGTTTGTCATTGGTTTTTCCTTAGTTTTATCACCTACAAACAGTCTGTGTGAAAATTACAGCCTGGGAAAATATACTCAATAGTATGGTAATTACATTTATATGGTGACAGACGGTGACTACCTTTGTGGCGAGCACTGAATAAGGTGCAGAACTGTAGAATCACAGTGTTGCACATTTGAAACTCATAAACATCGCATGTCAGCCACACTTCAGTAATAAGAAAAAAGTCTATGGTTTAGCTTTGTATCTTTTGAATTTTCTGCAAACAAATTCATACCATACATCTCATCCTATGGGGTTTTCTCATTCCCTATTATGTTTTGTGAGCTTTGTGGATAATTCCGGTATTTATATTTCCATTCTAGTGAATCCCTCTATTATTACATCTTTGTTTAACGTCTTAGTTCTTCATTTCTTTAGACAGTATCTATTAGTTCCCTCTAAAGTCAATGAGAAATTATGAGAAATGAGCATATTTACATTTCCTCTCTTGTAACTCCAGGCAAAAGTCAAGCTGCATTGTTTTCATGTTTTCTTTCTTCGATTTATCAATATATTCTGCTTTCTGATGCCTCCACTTTCATTTTTAGCCCTTAAAAGTATAAACAATGCACACCACTTAGATGGGCAAGCAAATTTTGAAATTTTTTACCACGTGCGGCTGTGTCCCGCTCAAAGGTCCTTGCTTGTTTGTAAATTAAACACAAGCATGAATGTCCTCATTCATCATGGACAGACAATTAAGTACACGCAAAAGTAGAACTTTTGAAAGGATAAAAATGTTTCCTTACCTTTCTTCACTGAATCATCACGCACACCTCCTGGAGTGTAGGCTCTTTCCCGATTTAGAGGAACAGTCCTCAGTCTTTTCAGGATCGTGTATCCTTCTGAGATTTCATTAGCTTTATGGACTCTAAGAAAAATACACACATTTCACATGATTTCACGCAGATCACAACTCAGGAATTGCCAGAAATTCAACCTTATTGGGATTATAGACGCTACCGACTCTGGAATCTCTCTGTAATGAAGAGAAAAATGAAACCTCACCAAGCCATTTGCCAAGATAGAAATATGCTGGTCCACCTAACTCTGCTTGGTTACGTATGGGATGACTTGTTCAGGTCATCTCCCCAACAGGACCGTGGTTGAATGGAGAGAGCCCAACGGCTCTCATCTTCTCTCCTGCCTCCCTCTCCTTTTTGGCCACGTTCTCCCTCTCTCAGGTCCCTCCTCTCCCCCTCCCCTCATCTCTCCCTCCTGGTTCACTTCACTTCCTCTTCCCTCTGCTCCTGCTCCCCAATATTAATCCCCCAAAACCCAGATCAGATTTTCCTCAGTAAATGTGCTCCACCTACTGATTCTTTAAAGAATTTCACGTTTTTTTAATAAATTAATTTTTATTGGTGTTCAATTTACCAACATACAGAACAACACCCAGTGCTCATCCCGTCAAGTGTCCCCCTCAGTGCCCGTCACCCATGCACCCCCACCCCCCGCCCTCCTCCCCTTCCACCACCCCTAGTTCGTTTCCCAGAGTTAGGAGTCTTTATGTTCTGTCTCCCTTTCTGATATTTCCCGTTTAAATACAATTCGAGAAACTGCAAACACTCTCTGATATGTTAATGGACATGATTTTATCACCTAAACTTTAGTACCTCAGAAGAGCATGGTAATTTGTGGACTCATTTCTAAAAATCTACACTTAATATGTGATTTATCAAACACATTCACGTGGAACATGGATTATTTCAATTTCCTCTCACATGTAGAAGCACAGCTATTGTTAATGTTTTAAAACTTATTACAATCATATCCAACTTGGCCCTTTTAAAAAAAAAAGATTGATTTATTTATTTTAGAGAGAGAGTATGTGTGAGCAGGGAAAGGGGCAGAGGGAGAGGGAGAGAGAGAATCTCAAGCCGACTCTCCGCTGAATGCAGAGCCAGACGTGGGGCTCAGTCCTGGGGCCCTGAGATCTTGACCTGAGCTGAAATCAAGAATCAGTTGCTTAAGAGACTGAGCCACCCAGGTGCTCCCCAACTTGTTGCCTTTGGTTTCCTTCTTCCCTAGTCCATTGGCTCAGGGAGCTGCTTCTCCTCCTCCTCTGCCCCCTCTTCCCAAGCTCATTTCTCTGCCCCCAGGGCAGTCCCTGATTTTCCTTTCTTACTATGCTGCGTGCACTTCCTTGGATGACTCACTTTCTTCCACTTTTTCAATTATTACCTTTACACAAATAATTGGCAGGTATTTGTTTCCAGACTGAACTCCTCTCCCGAGCCTTCGACTCCCATGTCTAAACACCAGCTTGCAGGCATGTCAAGCTCATCAGAACTGCTCTCCTGTCTTTTGTTAAGGACACCGAACCTGTTCCGGTCATCCGCTGCTATTGGACAGCTCACACCAAATTTAACAACGTGAAACAGCCACCAACTTATTATGTTCACAGAGTCTGTGAGTCAAGAGTTACGACACAGCAGGGTCGGCTTGTCTCTGCTTCACACGTTAGGGCGTCAGCCGAGAAGCCTGTCTTGCTGTCACAAGATACCGGAGTTCCCCCACATTGCTAAACGGTGGAGGAGAGGGACGGCAGGTCCTTGGGGCTTCCTAGAAATAGTCACTTTAATGTTTAAGTACCTCACTCGTGTTACATAGCTGATAAGATCAAGTTCATAAATAAAAACTACTTCCAGCAGAAGTAGTCTCTAATTTGCATTGATATAACTTAAAAGAGACTATTGAGTTAGGAGTCTCCTAACTCTGGGAAACGAACAAGGGGTGGTGGAAGGGGAGGTGGGCGGGGGGTGGGGGTGATGGGTGATGGGCACTGAGGGGGGCACTTGATGGGATGAGCACTGGGTGTTATATGTTGGCAAATTGAACTCCAATTAAAAAAAAAAGATTCTGACAAAAATCTAAAAAATAAAAAAATAAAGAAAATACAAGATTATCTACTGAAATGTTTAAAGAAACTACAACTTACTATAAGAAATCGATAAATTGGGTTGAAATTTTACATATTAAACTTATTAGAAGGATGTCAGACAGCAGACATGCAACCTTCTGAAGGCCTCAGGCTGCCTCATCAGATCAGAAACGGAAAGCCACTTGACTGACCTGTAGTTTTTAATTTATAGGTGTATTATTCCCTCACTCTTAAACAGAGGCATCCCATTGGTTCAACTTTATAAACTTTAGTTTGATACCTCCCCAGCCATTTCATAAGCAAACGCATCCGTGACTGAGCCCATGTTGCAACTCCAAACGACTACAAAACCAATCTGCTTTCCTAAATGACTGTATTTGTGTCAACTCATGGAAACCACGATGGATTAAACTGCGCCAACTTTTATGTTCAAGCATGTTTTGAAGTATGAACGGAATTAATAGGTGAAGCAATCTTCAAAATACTGATTGCTGGTGCATGAGTTTAACTCCTAGAATCAAAACCAAGCACCTCGATTGCAAGATGAAATGCAGTTAAATGACCTTGCTCCGCTGGTCTGCTAGTGTCTCTGGTATGAAACAGGTCTGTGAGGTGTTATACTGTATGGCCTAGGACTTGGTTTCAGGTAGCAATTCTAAATTTAGTGAACTATCTGTAAATGTCTAAGCCTCACTAACCTAAAGGCGCTAATTTAGGTTTATTACAAAATTGGAATTTTACATGTGCGTTCCTTTAGGAAGAAGGATCGATTTTTTTTCAAAATGTGCGATTTTCAGAAACACAGTAGTTGTGTCAGGGATAATACAGTACGTCCCTGAAAACCATTTCCAAGTGGGTTTTAAGATGCATACAGGAATTTTTGTCTTCACAGACCAGGAATAAAAAGCCAGACACTAAGTTTGATTACGTAACATACCGCAGAACAGAGTTGGAAGACGAGGGCTAACAAGTCATTCTCAAGGCAGCTGGCATTGTAAACAGGGAGACCCACCTTAGACATTTTGTAGGAAGGGGGCTGTACATCAAGTGACCGTGTGCAGACAGACTGTGAGGAGAGCAGCATTAAAGATTAAATGTGCTAAAGGGATAGAAGACATGGATTCCAATCCAATTTCCTCAGAAATTTGAACTGGGCATGGAAGGAGGCGTGGAAGCGAAAGAGATTCCAGGCACCGATGGCAGCAGGCTGACTCCAGGCCAGATGGGAGAGGTTCAGGATATGCTCATCAAAGTGATGAGTGGCGGGCACGAAGTCTAAGGCCCAAATGCAGGGGAGGAATACAGAAGAAAGGGCAGCAAGGAGTGGTCAGGGTCAAACAGCGGATTGCTTTGAACGTTGGATTGAATTTTGCATCTTTTCTGTAGAAGAGAGGGTGCTTAGAATATCTGAGGAAGGCAGTAATAATGGGACTGGGGGAAGTTGTTTTGAAGGGAGAGAATGGAGGTCCAAGTGACCAAGACAGGTAGGGTATGGCAAAAATTCAAAGAAGAGGGAAGATGGGACCAGAGTGGTGGCAGTGGACAGATTAGGAAGTCAACAGACCTTCCAGAGGGATCCTCAACAGCCTGACCAGGGCATTGAAGGGAAAGCGGCAAATTTACTTTGTGGTTTGGGGACCTAATTCCCTTCCCCTGGAACCTGGAGCTGGCCTTAGTGGGCCCCTGGTAACCAATGCAGTTTGGAGGAAGAGCTACTGATCTCTGGGGCTAGCTCAGAAGGCAAGCACGCTGCCTCTGCCTCGGCTCAGTGGAATCCGTGTCCTGCGCCACCTGAAGGCACTGTGGTCTACAGTCCAAGCTGAGCCCAGCCTTCGAGTCCCAGCCTAGGCACAGAGGGGTCAGGTGATTCCTGTCTCCGTGAACTGGAACAGCGAAAGACACATGGAAGGATAAGTCCTAAAGAACTGATTATTCAGCCTCCTAACAGGGTGCTTTCGGGTGCAGAAGTTTTTATCTCCTGAGACACTCAGGTGAATAGGTGGGTAAGCAGACTATAGTGATGGATATAAAGTAGGGGTGAGACATTTGCTCCAAGGCATTTACATGCCATTCCCCAAATTCCCATCCCTTCGTCCACTAGTATGCACGTACAAGCACCGGCAGGAAGTGTTCAGGCCATGTGGAGGTACACCCTGGGCCCCTAATAGGCTCAGAATAAACATCAATATGAACTTGAGGGAAATTAATTTTGAATAATAGCAGAATGACCTATTTTCTAATAGTTACTCAATTCTTGGGGTTTTTTTTTCTCTCAGTCTTATATGTAAGAGAAATACGTGGTTATTGAAGGATATGAAAAACTGATACTCTGAAATTTTGAAATCTCATCTTAGTCCCATGCCCAGACTCTGAAAGCCCTTACACACAATGAAGCAGACTAGCAGATCTATATAAGAGACTTTTTGTTGTAAAAAGTAAACAGGTTTATTCAACCATTTGTTCCTACGTGCCTATGTTTTTTTATTTATCAGCTTTATTAAAGTATAAATCATACATACGATAAAATTCCATGATTTCAAGTGTGACGGTCGATGAGTTTTGATAAACGTGAACAGCCTAGTAATCACTGCCACAATCAATATACAGAACATTTCCATCCCCTTCAAATATTCTCTTGTTCCCTTCCAAAACCAATTCCCCAGTTCTAGCCCTGGCAACCACTGACGCACTTTCTTTTGTTTGAATTTTGGCTTTTCTAGGTTTTCACATAGTGTACTCATACAGGGAGTTCTCTTTTGTGTCTGGCTTCTTTCACTTGGCATAATGCCATCTTGCTGTCTGCCCAAGTAGTTGTTGCTTTTCACCGATGACTAGTATTTTCACATATTGATGTATCATCATTTGCTTATCCAGTCATCTGTTAACAGGCATTTCTGTTGTTTCCAAGTTTTGGAAACGTGAGTAAAGCTGCTCTAGAAATCTGAGTGCAAAACATTTTTTGGGGGTAAAATACCTAAAAATGAGGAACGATGGTTTTATAGTACTACAGAATATTTAACTTCCTTACATCGGGTATCCTTAAAAAAATTAAAAATACAAACATATCTTAGCTATATTTCATAATAAAATTTATCAGAGGATCTGTTGTAAGATGGTTGAAGAGTTCATACACTTTCCAGCCCTAAAAAGTCACACACATAAATCACATACATTTAACATATTCCAAGATAATGCTTAATAATATGTAGGAAGAAACTATTCCTCCTAAATTTCAATAGATCAGGTAAAATAAGATACACTAAAAAAAAAAAAAAAAAAAAACACTCATATTAGATGAACAAAGAAGCCCCATTAAGAATTCTGTTGTGGTTTTCTCTTAAGAGCAAAGAGCTATGGAATCTCTAATTTAAAAAGAGGATGATTTTAGTCCATCTTACAAAGAAATATATTTATTAAACATCTACCTGCTTCTCGCACTAGTTGACTTTAAATAACGAAGGAAAATAATTCTCATTTCCTAAATGAGAAACACTTCCTAACTCATATCCCCAGGATTGTTCTTAAACTTCCATATAGAAAAGTCTGGAATAGGAAATTATAAATATCAGACTCCAGGGTTATAAGCTTTCACATTCAAAAGCGCGGAGAATCCAACATTACAAATTATAGTTCTTCAAAATTCAGAATCACATCTTAGATGTCCCTTATTTAAGTGACAGTGATATTACTTCAGAGTTAATAACTACAATCACTGAATTGTAACACATGCAGAGATTAAGAAAATTTCAAGTGCTCCTAAATATCATAAAAATGAGCATTTTACAATATCATGATATATAAAGATCATGTTCAACGAAGCTTCAGTCACAACAAAGTAAAAATTTTACCTTCCTTTCAAGCTGCTTTCTAAAATTAAGTCTTAACTTCACTGAATGGAAAATAAAATCTATCCCGCAACAGATTTTTGTGGCAGAAACTAAAACTTTAAAAAATACGTGAAATGGCAACAGCACGAGAAGTTTCCTGACACTATATTTAGAGTCCCTTAACTCAACACTTAGAAACTCAACTTCATATTTTGTAAACTAGTCATATAAAATGATCCTAAAAGTATAAATGAGTTTCGTATCAACCAACGGACTCTGACAAGCTGCCATCTCACCACCTGTCACCGCAGCTTCCAATGGAAACTTGTGGTACTTAAAACACATGTCGGCATCTGCCCAGGAAGCAGACCACGGAGCGAAGACTGGAGCTCCAGGACACAGGTTATTAACTGCCACACAGTGGCAACGCCGCCAGCACACGTTCTGTGTCCCCCAAGCCCCAGGAAGGCCACTCCGCGTGCATCAATCCACCCAGTCTCTCGGATGGCGCAGAACTTCTAGAATTTCTGCTTCTTTGGAGTTCTCTGGGGGTGAATGCATGTACTCCCATCTAAACAGGTCCAAAACAAAAGCAAAAGATGTAATAATAGTAATAAAAGTTATAATGAGCAATCCACATACCTCCTTACTGAAAATAAATGAAAAAAATTCTAAGAGTAAAAAAATTCTTATACCTTGTCTCCAATGTACCTAATATGCCTTTTACTCACCAGCCTTTTTAAAAACATTTGCTGTTAAAGAAAGCATTTTAATAATTCCGGAGCATACTTTGGCTAATATTAATATCCAGAGTCAAAATACACTTCCACCATAAACCAGAGTTTCATACAATGGAGAACCTCTGATGACTCATGTGCAAATACTTATGCATTTATTTTAATGTGTTACTTTCTATTTAAGGCAATGATATTGGTTTGCCTTTTTAAATAAATTCTGTCAGAAATGGGGATCCCTGGGTGGTTCAGTGGTTTGGCACCTGCCTTTGGCCCAGGGCATGATCCTGGAGTCCCGGGATCGAGTCCCACATTGGGCTCCTGGCATGGAGCCTGCTTCTCCCTCTGCCTGTGTCTCTGTCTCTGCCTCTGCCTCTCTCTCTCTCTCTCTCTCTCTCTCTCTCTCTGTGTGTGTCTATCGTAAATAAATAAATAAATCTCTAAAAAAAATTTCTGTCAGAAAAAGGATGTAAAATTTAGGTAAATAATACTTCAGAGAATATACAAATATAGTCGAAATGGCTGAGCTGTAGAATGAAGTCTGGCAGACACTGGTTTAGACCAAGGGTTAGCAAACTTGTCCTATCCAGGATCACAAAATAGATGACTTTAGTTTAGGCTTTGTGGGGCTGCAGTCTCTCGCATAGTCTTTCCTGTTTTTAATAATCTTCTAAAAATGTAAAATTCATTCTTAGCTCAAGGTCTGTAAATTATATAAAATAAGATCACATCACAAGTGGTCTTGGATTCACTTGCAGCCTGAAGTTTGTGCACCCTTGCTATAGACTCTAAGAAGCTAAAAGTGACCTGTCATGTTAACTGTTCAGATGGGCAAGGGATTGATGTATAATCCATCCATACCTGCAGCTAAGAAAATACCTTATAAGTAGGGGCCGGTAGTAACCAGGAAGAAAACTGGAGACCTTAAAACCTTATCTCTACTTTTAATTCACGTCTCGTCTCCAGGGAGGCAGGAACGCCTAGCAGGGATGTGCATGAGCTTTCAGCTAAGGACATGTGATCCCAACAACAGTCGTACGAGCACAGAGCCAACGTCATTCTGAAGGCAGTCACAACCATACAGGGTACTAACCTAACCAGGACAGATCTGCGCGGCAGAAAGAAGCCAGGCCTTCCTCGGTGCCACCCAGCAGTCTTCTTATTTGGACATTTACACTCACAGAGAAAAGAAGATTCTAGCTCTTATAAAACAAGTTGTGTAGTTTTTCCTTTTTTTCCTGATCTTTTCTATTTCATCGTGTACACACATCATTCTGTATCTTTTTTTTAAGATTTTATTTGTTCGAGAGAAAGAGAGCGCAGGGGGAGGGGAAAGGAGAGAGGGAGAAGCAGACTCCCCACTGAGCAGGGAGCCTGTCCCAGGGCTGGATCCCAGGACCCTGGGATCATGACCTGAGCCCAAGGCAGCTGCTTAGCCAACTGGGTCACCCAGGTGCTCCCATTCTCATGTTCTTATAGCCCAAAAGTCAACCCAATAGCACCAACATAAATAGATCTGTCTTTGAAATTCCCCTCATTGGGCTGCCTGGGTGGTTCAGGCAGTTTGGCATCCGACCCTTGATCTCAGCTCCAGTCTTGACCTCAGGGTTGTGAGTTCGAGCCCCACATCAGGTGCCACACTGGGCATGAAGTCTAGTCAAAAAGTAAAAAATTCCCCCATAGGTTCAGTTAGCCTTTACGGAAGCTCACCACAGCAGCACGTAAAGCACAAAGAGGATGCCAAGCAAAAGCAACACTCCCTCATACTTTCAAGTAAGCTTGATGCTTCACACTGGAGAGCAAGACTTTTCCTCACAAATGTAACAATTTCTAATGAAATAAAGTTGAAAAACCTGATGTGCTCGAATGAATTTGCTTTGCCCATAGCTCTTCCTAGAAAATTACCAGGTCAGCAAGGTCGCTCTGGGCCCCTAGATGCCGCCATCCACCTTATGTTCTCACTCCCTCTATCCTTTCCCGGCCGTCACCCACAAAGTCACATCATCCATCCTGACTTTAAAAAAAACAAAAAATATTATTTTCCTTATTATATGACTATGATTTTATCATAAAGTCAGCAAAGTCAAACCACTGAAGTCTTTAGGTAAGACGTGTAGTGTCAGTGTTTGTGTTTTGCGGGGCTCAGCCGACTAAGACCGGAGGAATAATTACCATGATGAGTTATTCTTACCGTGCAGTTAGAGGTAAAGACATCAAGATGCTTTCGATCCTGGATCCCGGAGTGAAGAGGCCAAACTTTGTCCCCCGATCATACAGCAGGTTAAATTCTACATACCTGCCACAAAGACAACAAATAACAGTAGGGCCACTTGAGTAAAATCTTTCTGCAGATTAGCGCGTGCAGGACACTCCCAGGGGGTGGGGGTGCCCATGCCCCCGGCCGTCCTCCCCCCCCGTCGGCTGGAACAGAGGAGCCCCAGGCTGCAGCCAGCTAAGCCTTCTCCATGGACAGGCATAAATAAAGGCATTCTACCCAACGAACAATACGATATAGATTCGGCGCCAACACAGAGCAGTTACCAAACAAGGAGGTTGTTTTCCAGTAAGTAAACAGAGTGGACACGGGGCTGACACCTGCAAAGCATGAAAACAATCAAGAGAAAGAAATGGCACCTCCGTCAGGACAGAACAGCTGTCTCTGGCCTTGCCCCAAGGTCTGAGATGTTTCAGAAGACTTTTCACCACCTGTAACTTCCACGCACTAAGATGGTAAGAACTGTCGTAATCGGAAGGCCAAGTACAGCTGACAGGAATTGAGTAACAATTACTAATATATTCTAGATACTTCCTTTCTTAAAGTACGTTAACAGCGCTGATGAGCAGTGATATAATTCAGTCTTCCGGCAGATTCGTGGCAACCATAACAATAAGCAGTGGTTGAGCTGCAGCGCTTTTATTTTGCTAAGAAAGACGTCTTTAGCATCAACCTAAAACTTGGTTCAATACATTTATTTTCCATTAACTGCCACAGTGTCAGATCTAAACTCTGTCTGGCTTCAAAATCTCTGACTGCCTTTGACCTCACGGGATTTTTTGTAAAAGGTCATTAAACTTCAAAGATAATTTTTACTACTCATATAAATGTAAAATGACCGACAGAGCTGAAAATTCAGTGAACAGTGCCCTTTCAGATCATTTTCAACTCATTCACAAGCTGTTCTCTTGGTCTCCACTTCCCTCAGACAGTCTGTTTGCCCACTGCACAGGCTTTAATGACACCTGGTGGAAAATAGCCTCTAGAATCCCGCAGTACTTAAATTTTTAGAAAATACTCTTCTGTGTAGAAACTTGCCAAAAGCCCTGAGGAAATGTAAAGAAATTATATCCATGGATCCCCTTCTAGTCCTCAGTATTGATTCATCACAGATTGAATTGTGTGCATCAATAACTAATACCTTCTTCTACTTGTTTTGAAAGATAAGCAAAATGTCTTAATTTCTTCCTAAGACCATGGAAAAGAATTTCGGTCTCTCGGCCACCTTGTTCACCCCGGACGCTGCCTTTCTGAAACATGATACTCAAGGGATGGCTGTGATACCCTAGTCTGCTTGCAAGGGACTCCCTAAATGAATTTTCTGGGAGGATCCCTGTACTGCTCTCCTTTCTTGAGTGAAAAATGCCTCTCTGACTCCTACTAGGTTTCACTTAGATCTGATCTTTCTGATCCTTCCAGATACACTTCATCCTGAGGTGCCTGAAAACCATGAACCTTAGCCATTCCCTTCAACTTAACAGATACCCAAATTTTATGCTGTTTCCCTTTCTTAAAATACAACAAGGTTAAAGATCTTTAGTTTCTGGGGCGCCCGGCTGGCTTAGACTCAGCCTAAGGATTGTGAGTTTGAGCCCCATGTTGGGTGTAGAGATTACTAACAGATAGATCAATTCATCAATTGACTGATCGACAGACATACTTTAAAAAAATTAAAATTAAAAAAAATCCTTAGTTTCTGTTCTCCTATGGAGAAGACGACTCTAAGACTGAAGTTCAAGGTCTGGGGAGAGAACAGTAGTAAGTGGATAAGAGACTAAAAGAAATTACCCAGTAAGAGACTAAAGTCCAAAGAGAAGCAGCCTGACCTGGGCAAGGGCAGCTCCTATTTGGGGCAGGAGGCAGCGGAGCCCGCGCAGATACAGACAGGGCTCTGAGCGCCGCGTGGAAGGAGGTGAAGGCAATGCTGACAACCGCAGTGAAGGGCTGGGTTATCTTAAATCCCAGAGTTTACTGCCCTCTTAAAACCTACTGATAAAGGTGGTAGAAGGAGGTTCTCTGTGGGAAACACCAGCAAGGACACAAAACGTTATTCCTACGTCTTAGAAGTTTTAAGGCTTCGTCTAATTAGTATTCACAGAATCTGTCCGCTTTGCACATGAAATCCTATGAAAACTAGAACACTGCATTTTCCTGAGGTTTTTTTTTTTGTAGATTTTCATTGGATATTTATTGACGTATAATTGTTATATTAGTTTCAGGTGTACAATATGATGATTCAACAGTTCTGTACACTACTCTGAGTTTATCGCCAAAAGTGTACTCTTAATCCCCTTCACCCTATTTCACATCTCCCACCCACCTCCCAGCTGGTAAGCACTAATTTGTTCTCTGTATTTGAGTCTAGTTTGTTTCTTTTTTATTTGTTCATTTGTTTCTTACACTGCACAGATTACTCAGCCATAAAAAAAGAATGAGATCTTGCCATTTGTAACAACATGGATGAAGCTCCAGGGTGTAAGGCTAAGTGAAATAAGTCAGAGAAAGATAAATACCCTATGATTTCATTTACATGTGGGATTTAAGAAATAAAACAGCACAGAGTTTTAAATTATCCTCTCAGGCACACCTTCCCCACTAAACTGGGAGCTTCTTTTCCAGATGCATGTTATGCACATCTTTGTCACTAGGATAGTGCCTACCTAGAGGGATAGTATAATAAATATCAAGTGAAAAAAGGAAGGAATAGTAAAGGTATAGTTGAAAAATCAGGAGACAAAAAAAAAAAAAGGCCCAAACAGATGCATTAAGAACTTCTAACAAGAAAACGTAATCACTGCCATTCTCCCCAAGTTTCTAAATAATGACCAGATAACAGAGGCAGCTGTAAGAAAGAATAAACACAAATACTTACCTTTAAACTTGAAACATTACCTAAGTTGGCCTTTTCAGGGACTAGCCTTACCTTCTTAAGTACTGGAACTATTATTTGCCTGAGACAGAATTACACACATGAGAAACTCCGTGTTACAGCTAGGGACCAGAACTCACACGCAGTAAGATCGCAATGAGGACTGACGTGAGCTAGCAGAGTGGCTCACCTGGAGCCGAATGCGCAAGTATACCCTGGGTGCAGATGATGTCAACGTGGTCACCCAACTTAGCTCACCAAGCTCAGCGCACAGAGAAGGGCGGCTAAGGTGACTATCTGGTAAGACATACAGACCTGCTTCAGCTGCGTAACGTCCTTCACATATGGGAAGGACTGCCAGTCACGGTGACCTGCTTCCACATCTGGGGTCTTTTATTTCCTAGTTGTGTTATCTTGGGCAAGAGACTTACTTTTCTCAGAATAAATTTTATCATCTGTAAAATGATGATAATCAGACCCGTCTCACAGCTGTGTAAAGACTAGCTGCCAACCGTCTACGTTTTGGCTGGCACACAGAAAGGACTCTCTAAATTAGTAAGTCTTACCATTAAGTATAAATGATCTCTGAGATGACTATGTCCATTATAATGACCTCCATGAAATCTTAAAGATGAATAGAAACGTGTGGGAATCCAAATTTACAATGCAGCAAAAACATTAAATGATGCCCATATCTTGGCATAAGGCTGGAAGGCACTGCTAGAAGGCCCAAAGGAATCAGCCGAATTAAATTCAGCAAGTACCACTACATGGCTGCTATGAGTCTCTAACGTACAATGAAATAAATTTTGCCTTTTTTTTAACGTTTTATTTATTTGAGAGAGAGTGTGTGCTCACACATGAACATTGAGGGGAGTGGGGGAGCAGAGGGAGAAGCAGGCTCCCCACTGAGCAGGGAGCCCGATGGAGGTGTCGGGGCTCGATTCCAGGACCCCGAGATCATGATTTGAGGCAAAGGCAGAGGCTCAACCACCCAGGAGCCCCAACTTTGCCCTTTTTATAAAACCGTTCCACACAATTTTTAATGTGCATTTAACATTCATCTAGCTATAAAAAGCAGCTCAGGATAGTATTAATACACCTCTAATGAAGTAACTGCCCAAGACAACACACCAGCCACTATGACTCCTGCTGCCCCACTTCCCCCAGCAGTCATGCAATGAGACGATGTATTCTCCTGTTGCTCACTCACCGTCCTCTCCGGAGCTGCTGCCATAGCTTCTCCTGGGGCGTGAAAGAGTCATTGTGGTGCTTTTTCACAAGAGGAATATAAGAAGGAACAACAGCCTGGGCGCAGCTCTGCACAAACCGAAACACTTCCTCCTTGGATGGAGAGTCAAGGTCATCAAAAAAGATGCCCCCGATGCCCCTTCTCTCCCCACGATGGACTATAAAAAAGTAGTCATCACACCTGGAAAACACAGCAAAGCCATGTCAAGGATCAATGTGAGCATTCCAGCTTTGGGCGCTATCCTTGACTAGCGCCCACACTGTGGCCTTACTTTTCCTCCAACTCTGAAATGACACTAGGGCTTTAGACAGATTTCCCCCAAGTTAGCGCCCATGTAGAAAATGCTTGTGCTTTTATGTGCAATGCAAGTAGGGAATTTAACACATATCTATGGAGAGGATATGGAACTCTAAAAACTTTAATAAAAAAGAAACAAAGAGTCCAGTATTAATAGCGTATTTCTTAAAACAAGTGATGTGACTGCCTTCGGCAGCACTGCTGCTTCTCCAAGAGGCTGGACAGGAATCCTCTACCAACACCACCAACCAGGTCTGTGTCTGGGAACCAACCCTTCGGCTCCTGAGTCAGATCTTTATTCACCAAAGAAAGGTACAGTAAATAATCTCTAAGACCTCTTCAGCAATAGAGTGAGGGCTCTATAGCACGCATGACTGAGGGAGGGGCTGGCACAGGAGCCGTTCAGAGAACACCTACAGACATATGAAAGGTTACCCCGTGAGCCCACACAGCAAACTATCCATCTGGTCGAGTCTTCCCCCTCACTGTGCCTACTAGAGCGGGTTTCCTAAAAATTATTTCCTAAATGCTAAATTTGTAGAATAGTTTACAGTGTCGAAATAGCTTGTTAGATGATCTCTAGAAGAATAATGATCTGTAAATAGAAAAACCTGTACAAACAAAAACTAAAAGCCATTTAAAAGGTTCTATTAAAAATAGCCTTAATTAAAAAAAAAAAATAGCCTTCCAGCTTAAAAAAAAAAAAAAAAAAAAAAGGTAGTAGCTGCAAATCCCTAGAGCTGATACACTGGTATGATTCACCTTGACTGATTTGTTGGCCTTCCTTTCCATGTACATCTTTTTTTTTTTTTTCAAGATTTTATTTATTTATTCATGAGAGACACAGGGACAGGCAGAGACACAGGAAGAGGGAGAAGCAGGCTGCCTGCGGGGAGCCCAATGTGGGACTCGATCCCGGATCCCAGGATCACGACCTGAGCTGAAGGCAGATGCTCAACCACTAAGCCACCCAGGTGGCCCTCCATGCACATCTTATTAACATAGTTGAAGTACATCCTGAGTAAGGTTGTGAAATCAGCTTTATTAACCAAATCACCCTAATTCAAAATCTCCATGAAATTATGAAATTAAGAAATTTGCTACATACTTATACTGAAAGCTTATTTTTAACTAGCCTGCATCCTCGATATCTTAGTAACTAATATCACCCAGATGGAATCATCTCAATAATAGCAATAAGAGGAAACCAAAAAATGTCACCCAATGTCACCTATACCAGTCCTCTTCCTGGAAGGATTCTGATTTGTGAGAGAGAAAAAAACAAAACAAAAAAAAAAACCAACCCTCCACCATGTCTCTATGCTCCCACCACTATGCAATTAACAGTGGTAATATCGATGGAAAAGAGAATATACCTTTTCTGAGAGTCTTAAAGCTGGACTCTGTATCTTACATAAATAATATCAAGATTCCACAATTATTAGCTCTAAAAGCCAAGCAAAACTACCCCCACCCAAACAAACAAAAAACACCAAAACCTCTTCTCCCCCTCCTTTTTGAGGAATGCCAATTATCTCTAAGCAGGTTGGGTACTTTACTCTTATTCCAAACAATTAATGTCTGGACTCCATTTCACATCTACCAAATATCCTGGATCTCCTCACAACACATTTGTTTCCCTTTCATTTATCATTCGAGTTTCTTTAACACAGTGTCCAATCCCACTCTTCTCCTTGCCCAAAGCATCTGGTATATTTGCATCGCTCCCTAATAGTTCTCCAACCCCCTCCAAGTCCTAATGTTCCCATGGCAACAACAGTTCTCAACTGGGAGGAGGAGCGGATATCCTACCCCAGGATTAAAAAGCCTCTAATTCTCAGGCATAGATCACATTAAAATTTCTATCCTAAATTATTTTGCAGTCAAAAATACGCTGCTACCCAATTTTTATTACAGACATTCAAATATTTCTAAGTAAATAACTTAGTAAGACCGCTTCAAATGGGTATCCCACTTCTAAATGGACAAAGAAAACAGATCTACCTTCATAAGCTGAAAAAGGCAACACGGTAGTTGCCTTTAGGATCTACAAAAGGAAGGAATGAAATGTATTTTAGATGTATTGACAATACCTTTACCTACCATTTTTTAAATTTAGGGTAGAGATCAGGACCATGCTGGTCACAGGCCTCCTTCAGAGTTCTGTGAAAATGGACAGCATCCTCTTGGTTCAAGTATGTTGGAGTAAGGTCACACCCACCGCCAAACCACCACTGCTTGTTACCTACAAAACCAAGGCATGAGATTCTCATGCAGACGCTGGACTGTGAGAGGCAGCACACTACTTGTATCTGCAAAGTGAGTTTATCAGATTCGTTTATTAAACATGAAATGGGGGACAATCAAAAAGTATTTAACTAAATTTAGCTCTGAATGCCCAGGAAAGCCTAGGCAGGAAAGAAAAGGTAAAAGCAGAAAGAGAAGTAGGAAATTAAAAAATGAGAGAGTAGAACCAGACAGGGGAAGGACATGCATGGCAGTGAATGAGGAAACACCATGTGGGTGGGCCAGGCAGTAGATCTCGAGTCTGGCTGCGTATCAGAATCACATGAAGAGCGTTAAATGCCTCTGCTAGGTCACAGTTTAAAGAACAAACAAGCAAAAAACAAGCAAAATCTCTGGCCCAAGCATCTACGGTTTATAAAAAACACCCCTGGAGATTCTGATGTTGCCTGAATTAAAAACCACTGCCCTGCCCCTTACTCCAGGAAACACTTGCAGACGGACACAACTTGACATCTGAGAATAACTATTTCATGTGCTCAGCTGGGTTGACAGACTGCCAGTACCAGTGATTGACTTCTACCATGAAAAGGTTGAACAGAACGGAATGTCTTCAAAATGCAAGTTAAATACCTGGCCTTTAAATGCCATCACTGCAGAGACACCAAGAGCCCCAGAGTGGCACCGCATGGATGCTCTGCTGGGCAGACACACCTGGCCCAGCCTAGAGAGACCGGGGCTGGAACTACACGTCCACGATAGGCACCATAATAGGCTCCACCCCATCGTAAGCCCACAGACAGTATGCTGGGGACTAGTGAAGCAACGCACATGGAAGACTTTTTCCAAAAGCAAGTCCTCCATTTCATAATAACCTTGTACATAAGGTTTTCCTTTGGACTTCCTGAGGATTTCTTTTCTTGTCCAAAGAACCCTGTGTGCACTCTGAATTTGATATTCCTTAAATCATTCCTTCTTTGTTGGAGGAAATATGGGGAAGTCACAGCCCAGCCAATACTATTTTCTCTTTTCACCTTTAGTGTACAATCCATTGCACTAGCCAAGGAGTAAGGCTTCATATGCCTCCTGGAAAAACCTAGTTAAGATTTATGTATTCTGGGGCACCGAGTGACTCCACCTAGTGGTGGAACGTCTGCCTTCCGCTCAGGTCCCAGGATTGAGTCCCGCATTGGGCTCCCTGCATGGAGCCTGCTTCTCCCTCTGCCTGTGTGTCTCTGCCCCTCTTTCTGTGTCTCTCATGAATAAATAAAATCTTTAAAAAAAAAAAAAAGATTTATATATTCTTTCTCACATTTAGATTATACCCTCTGCCTTGTTTTAAAACACACATTTTGCACAATATTTTGCACAGCTCCAGGGATGCTTACCGTCAGCTTCTTCTACTTCAAAGTATCTGTAGTTGAAATGGATAGTAGGCGCATGAGGATTCTTGGGGTGGATAACAGAGCTCACGCCCATAGCTGAAAATGGCAATTTACCTGGAAAGTAAAACATGAAGTGAGCCGCACTCAACCAGCAGGCTTGATTAACTCCAACATAGTTTCTGGAGCAATTTTCAAGAGTTGCTTTTATGTCTTTTACAAAACCAATTTTTAAAAAGTAAATGTGAACATGCTTCTCTGGTATATGCACCCAAATGGGTTTTTTGTTTTGTTTTGTTTTGTTTTTTTACAGAAGCACTATTTATTTTACAAATAAAACTTGTGAAGGGAAAAAAAAGGTTTGTAGGGACTGTGATAGGCTATGGAGACTGATTTACCATCTTTAGTCTTCAGATTTTTTCCTCGGCTTCTCATTTGTTTTGCTGCTTCCTCAGAAAGATTCCCATGAACAACAGAAATGCTCACCCCAGCCTTTTCAAAAACATGCCCATCTTGAAGTACACAGCTGATGCCACCACCTCCTGGGTATAGAAACAGAAAACGAGGAGAGAGCATAAGGGTATAAAAAAATCAAATACAACCCTTGCATGAAGGTGGTGGGATGAGGAGTTATCTTCCTCTTCTCCAAATCTTCTATAACATCAGTATATGTATAATTTTTAAATACAATAAAATCAGGTAATCAGCTTAGCTTGAAGACAATGTTACTGAGAGGGGGCAAAAACTACACCTTCCCCACATCACTAAACTGAAGATTTCTTCTACAACTAAAATAAAACACAGGAAAGGGACGCCTGGGTGCCTCAGTGGTTGAGCCTCTGCCTTCGGCTCCCTGCATGGAGCCTGCTTCTCCCTCTGCCTGTGTCTCCACCTCTCTGTGCCTCTCGTGAATAAATAAAATCTTAAAAAAAAAAAAAAAAAAGAATCACATATCTTCCCTTCAACTACTGTTCAAAATGGCATGCATTGGTTATGATATATGACAGGAGGCTGAGGTTAAAAACAGGCATGGGTATATTTGAGGGGTATTCTATTATAGAATTTAAGAGCTCCCTATTATTTCAAATGTTTTTTTCTCAGTGTGTCGTTTACCATTTAATTCTGCTTACAGGCAATTAAAAAAACGGTAGCTATTTGAACTCTTCAGGGATTGGGAACCTTAAACTGAATAAGATACACATTAATATTTAAGTATCTGAGCTTTATGCTTAATAGCTGGTTTGTTTTTTAAACATTAGAGTTACCATCAAGCCAACTGTTTTATGGAGGTACCTGTTTGCCTTGTTTTGTTTTTAAGAATTTTTAAAGCTGGATGGGACATAAGATGACCCAGTGCAAACTACCCGGCCCCTGCACATTTCAAACGAGAAAATGAGGTCCAGAAAGATAAAACACCTTATCACAGATAAGATCACACAGCTGGCAAGCGGGCCCAACAATTCGTCTTTCTATGCATCAGACAGTATTTTAAGCACTTCATATACATCCAACCTGATAATACCTTCATATATTATTTCTAATCTCATTTCATTAATGAGAAACAGAGGCACACCAAAAATTCAGTAACTTCTGAAGACCGCAGTAGCTATTCTAGTACTTGAGCTTGTCTGGTTCAGACATTACAGTACAGGATGGAAAACACTTTGAAGACCACATTTAGCCTCGTTTAATATAAATGTGGCGGTTTCACAGCTCAAAGTCCGCTGAGGAGAAGCGGCCGTAGTATTCCTGGCTAAGAAGTCAGGAATTCCTCAAATTTATGACCAAGATGTGGGGTTTCCACTCCACAGGCAATAACAAGGTCATGAATACATGATTCTCTAAAAACTGGGGTTTTCTTTATTAAAGTATTATTGACATATATTAGTGTCAGGCGTATGACGCAATGTTTTATTTTTTTTGATGCAATGATTTAAATGTTTGTATATGTTGCAAAATAAGCCTACTTGGGTCATCACAGAATTACAAAATTTTTTCCTTACAACGAGAATTTTCAAGCTCTACTCCCTTAGCAACCTTAAAACACGCAATACGGTATTTTTGACTATAGCCCCCAAGCTGTGCGTTACATTCTCATGAGTTACTTCATAACAGAGTTTGCACCGCCACCCCCGCTCCCCTGGGTCATTCTGCCCGCTCCCCTCCCCCCTCCTGCTGACAACCACTCATCTGAACAACTGGGCTTTAACACTGAAGTTTTCTGGCCGTTGGAAGGAAAGATGTTCCCAGTAGGAAACGTGGCGGTGCAGGCAGAGCTAGGGACACGCAAGCGGTCCTCGCGCCCCTTGAGAACAAGACGCAGGGACACAAGGTCGCCGCGGGCTGGAGTCCGGGCCGGGCAGGAGGCAACCTCACGTTTCCTCCAGGAGGAGAAAGGGTGAATGCGCCCGAGAAACGGGGGAGACGGGGAAGACGGGAGTCGGGGGAGGGCCGCTGCTCAAGGACAACTCGGACACGCAGGCTCCGCGGCTGAAGATGACCCTAGGACTCCGAGGGGACCGCCGTCAACCGCGCCGCCCGGGGGCGGGGCTCAGGGGCGGCGGACGGACGGGGACCGGGACGGGGACCGGGGGCGGGGATGCGGGCTGCGGACGGACGGGGACCGGGCGGGGACGCGGGTCAGGGCATGGACGGGGACGGGGACCGGGCGGGACGCGGGGCTCAGGGGACGGGACGGGGACGCGGGCTCAGGGACCGCGGACGGACGGGGACGGGGACCGGGGCGGGGACGCGGGGCTCAGGGGCCGAGGACGGACGGGGACGGGGACCGGGGCGGGGACGCGGGGCCGCGGACGGACGGGGACGGGGACCGGGGCGGGGACGCGGGTCTCAGGGGCCGCGGACGGACGGGGACGGGGACCGGGGCGGGGACGCGGGGCTCGGGGCCGCGGACGGACGGGGACGGGGACCGGGGCGGGGACGCGGGGCTCAGGGGCCGAGGACGGACGGGGACGGGGACGGGGCGGGGCCGCGGGCCGCGGACGGACGGGGACGGGGACCGGGGCGGGGACGCAGGGCTCAGGGGCCGAGGACGGACGGGGACGGGGACCGGGGCGGGGACGCGGGGCTCAGGGGCCGCGGACGGACGGGGACGGGGACCGGGGCGGGGACGCGGGGCTCAGGGGCCGAGGACGGACGGGGACGGGGACCGGGGCGGGGACGCGGGGCTCAGGGGCCGCGGACGGACGGGGACGGGGACCGGGGCGGGGACGCGGGGCTCAGGGGCCGAGGACGGACGGGGACGGGGACCGGGGCGGGGACGCGGGGCTCAGGGCCTGGCGCACCCTCGGCGGACGGCCCGTGTCACCCGCGGCGTCAGGCCGCCCCCCGCCCCCGCCGGGCCGCTCACCTTCCTTCCTCTCCCAGCGGTCCACGGAGAAGCGGGCGCCGCCGTCCACCTGCGCCAGCGCCCGGCACACCTGCGCCTGCGTCTCCAGCACCAGCAGCTCCATCCTGGTCTTCATGTCGCCCGGCCTGGCCCGCAGCTCGCGCAGGGCGGTCACCGGCGGCGCCATGAAGCAGCGGCAGCGGCGGCCCAGCTCGTCGTCGTCGTCGTCGTCGTCGTCCTGCCGCCTCCCCGGCGACCGGCTCCGCGCCCCCGGGCTCCTGGGCTCCGCCTCCGCCCGCTCCGCGTGCCCGAAGGCGGCGGCCGCCAGCCCCGCCAGCCCCGCCAGCCCCGCCAGCGCCCCGCTCAGCCCGGTGCCCGGCCGGGGGCCTCCTCTCGCCGCCGGGCTGAGCCCCAGGCCCCGGCTCGGCTCCCGGCCCGCGGCGCCCGGCGGCCGGCAGGTGCGTCCCGCCGCGCGGCTCCCGGGCCCGGCGCTCAGCCCGCCGCCGCCGCCGCCCCGCGCCGCCCGCCAGCACGAGCCCGCGCTCAGCCCGCCCAGGCGCAAGGCCATGCTGCCCGCGGCCGCGTCCCGGGGTCGGTGCCCGAGCTGCCGGGGCCCAAGTCGGCACCCGCGCCTGCAAACGCGACCTGGGGCGCAGAAGAGCCGCGGCTGCTCCGCCCCGGCGGCCGATGGGAGGCGGGGGCTGCTGGGAGCTGTAGTCCGGCCGCTGGGAGGCGGGGGCTGCTGGGAGCTGTAGTCCGGCTGCTGGGAGCTGTGGTCCGGCTGCTGGGAGGCGGGGGAGGCCGATGGGAGGCGGGAGATGCTGGGAGCTGCGGTCCGGCTGCTGGGAGCTGTGGGCTGCTGCTGGGAGGCGGGGGAGGCCGATGGGAGGCGGGGGCTGCTGGGAGCTGTAGTCCGGCCGATGGGAGGCGGGGGCTGCTGGGAGCTGTAGTCCGGCCGATGGGAGGCGGGAGATGCTGGGAGCTGCGGTCCGGCTGCCCGCCGCCTGCAGGGGCGCGCCGGGGAGATAAGAGGGTGCGCCTCCCCAGGAGGGCGGGCCCCCAAACCCGGGAGCCGGGTGCTGAGGATGCGAAGGCGGAGATAAGAGGCTCTCTGGTCACGTACCACTTCTGGTCGGCTGTCCGTCCAGTCAACCCCCGGGAGAAGCCAAATTAGGGCTGGAGGCTGAGGTCTAAGGGGTCAGAAGGATAGCCAGAGACCCCCCCCCCCCCCCCGCCCCATGCACATTTTCATCCTGGGTTGCAGATCCTGGCCCCGAACCTTAGAAGGCCCCCTTCGAGAGACCTTCCGGAGCCTGCAGGATGGGCTGGGGCCGGAGCCTGGGAGACTCCTTACTTACCAGCAGTTTCTTTTTCTTTCTTTCTTTTTTTTTTTTTCATTTTCTTTTTAATTTGTTTTTATTGAAGTTCGACTTGCCAACACATAGTATAACACCCAGTGCTCATCCCATCAAGTTACCAGCAGTTTCTAAAGGGAGTCCACCGGGTGGTAAAGGGCGCCTAAGAAAATCCTAGAAAAAGACTTTCTGGGATCAATTCATAACACAGTTCATCACTCAGATCTTCCCAGGTCTTGCTCCTGCCCTACCCACCGGATTATTTTAGAACTAGGAAAAGGAACATGATCATTTTTACTAACTCAACATAAAGCTAATGATCTGGTGTGTTTGGGTGACCAAGGGATAAGAGATTTAAAAATACTTAAAATCCTAAATCGTGGGGTGCTGCCAAGTATTTCTCACCTGTAGTACTTTCAACAACTCCTGTAAACTAGGCCCGGCAAACGTTCACACTGCTCCCCGCCACCCCCCAACGCACAAATGCCCACACACTCTTTCCATAGAAGAGGAAAGAAGCTAACATAGATTTGACGGATTTTTGTCATTGTTCCTGTAACCATAGCACGGTGCTATGTTTTCTAGACACAAAGAAAGACTGTTAAGACTTTGTTAGAAAGTTGTTAGACTGTTGTTAGAAAGACTGTAAGCCACTGGTGGTAGTATCTGCAAGTTTTTTTCTTAGTGTCTAGATGCAGCGATGGAATTTCCATGGCCACGGGTCAGACCAGCTGATCAAGCCAGCGGATCTTACCCATCCACAACTTCGTCTGGCAGCTCTCACACTGGGACACAATGTTCGCTGGGGAGGCATGCTTGACTGGCTAGCAGAGTCAATGAAAAGTAAAGGCTTGCATTGAGAAGTGAACAAACCACTTTGGGGGAAGAAAACCAATGCCTTTTACCCATAGTGTGACTTGCTGGCAGGCTGAGTTGCAGGAAGAAAGGGAATATAGGAACTATCACTTCAGGAAGGGTTTTTCACTCCTCCCTGATGCCTGTGATAGGAGTTTGGCTGGGCCTGGGGGTACTGATTGAACCTCATTCATGCAAAGAACCTCTCCAGCCCAACCTCCTGTAAGAACCCCCTTTCATCATCGCTCTGATTCTGAGAATACCCATAAAGCTAGGAAAAGATAAGCAGGCACAGGCCATTTGGAACATATGCCCAGTCTGATAGTCTGGTCTTGAACCAGCTGTGTACTAGTTTGCAGGTTTCCATCCCTCCTCATCCTTAGCCTCTCTGTGCAAAGGGCTGCTCTCATTCCCTCTGACTTCCAGGGCCCTCCCTACCCTCACTTTATTATACTCTGCTGAAGAAAGATCTTTACAACTATCAGCCTTAAAAATAAAATAGCCAGTTATTTAACCAGCAAAGATGATGAGTTTATCTGGGAATAGCAGAGGAATTGCAACTTAGGACATGCAAACTACAGCACACTGGAGGCAAGAAGGAGAGAGGGGAAAAAAAAAAAAAGAAGGAGAGAGGAATGAAGAACAGAGGGGAAAGCCTTGCTTTTATGGAGGAAAGGAGGGAATTGGGAGGGGTTGCTTTGGAGGAAAGTTCATAGGAGAAGGAGAGTTGCCAGCTGTGATGGATTCTCATTGGCTGGGTCACTGCTGGGTGAGGAGAAAATCTTCCTCCTTCCTGCTGGGTTATATAAAGTAAGCGGTGACTGATACTGAGTGAGCACCATCCCTTCGTTGCTCCTGGCCCTATTTTATTTTATTTTATTTTATTTTATTTTATTTTATTTTATTTTATTTTATTTATTTTATTTTATATTTATTTATTTATTTTTTCCTGGCCCTATTTTAAATTGAGTTTCCTTTGTTCAATTTCACACAGCCTGGTTAATGAGTTTAAATCATTTTCCTGTGGGGACAAAGTTGTCTCCAAGGGATTTAAGTCCATTTTTTCAGTGTGAAATTAAAAAACAAAACAAAAAAAAAAACCATCCCCCATTCAAGCGGTTTCAAGCATCGGAAAGCTGGTGGAAACAAATAATAAGTTTACAACAACTTATAAGACATAAGGGCTAAAAAAATGAAAATAAAAAAAAAAGACATAAGGGCTAAGGTAAGAGTTCTCACCCCTTTTTTTTTTAGTCCAGTTGCCTGCACCGCTTTGTGTTCTGTATGACCCTACCAAGCAAAAAGATTCTGAATAGATTCTGAAACTCATGAGACATAGGTATATGAAGTGTAATTTTTGAAACTCCACATGCTTCTCAAAATCCTTATGAACATTCCCTCTCCTCTGATCCCAAAGCCTTGAGCATAACGGACATCAGGCCTGCTCTTTCCTAGAGAGAGTCAGAAGGGACTCTGACTTCATCCCCCTGACGCCTTTACTGCTCTCTAACGACACACACACAAACATACCCACCCACCCACCTACACCCACATACACTCATGATTCCTGCTAGCTTTAAAAAAAAATAAAAGATTTTATTTATTTATTCATGAGACACACAGAAAGAGGCAGAGACACAGGCAGAGGGAGAAGCAGGCTCCATGCAGGGAGCCTGATGCGGGACTCATCCCAGGACCCCAGGATCAGAGCCACCCAGGTGCCCCAAGTCCCACTAACTTTACTAAATTGTAGTATTTTCACCAATTCCCTAATTTTGAGGTCTGAACTCAGACTAATTATTAACAAAGTATTGCCAAACAGATGTGTTTACCTTGGTGCGCTTCTGCCAATTTATTAAAAATTCTAATGGGGATGGTAGTGGAGTGGTGGAAGCGAGATTAGCAAAGAAATGTACTTTTGGATTTTTTTTTTTACTCAATTTTTCTCCTTAAGATTTATTTTTTAAATGTTTAGGTCTTTAGAGGCAAGTATTTGCACATTTCATGAAAACAATTGGTTCTTAAAGTGACATATAGGTTAAATATGCAATACAATTTGGTGTTGCTGACTTGCGTTTTTTTTTTTTTTTTTTTTTTTTTTGTTAACTGAAGTAATTTTAAAATTAGTTTTTCAGAAGAGGTACAGACACCACTCAAATATTCCAGAAAATTTTTGTGAAAGGGAGAAATCATGGTGCCCCCCCCTTAGTCCCTTGCCAGTAGCCCCTCCACATTCCTTCTCTACAGAAATATGCATATATCTGGGGTTGGAGCAACCATTTGTGATGAAGATTATGAAAATCACATGAAAAAATTTGCAGAGCAGTGAGATAGAGGAGCCTGTGTCCCGCTACATCCTGGAGCAGATTTAGCCCTGAGCTGGAGTTCTTGTTATATGAGAAAAAAAAAAAAAGATTAACCTGCTGTTTGTCAGCTTCAATCTTTTTAGCATCCTAATTATTCCATCTTGATTTGGACGTCCACCCTGGAACCAACCGGCAATGGCCAGGTGTAGAGGGTGGGATCGTGCTAGGACATGATGACCTCCTACTAAAAGTGGGGGGAATGGTAACTGTGGGATATCGTTTCTAGAAAAAAAGGGAATACAATAACCAGACAATACCATTGATGCCCACTCTAGAGAGAAATTGTTGAAGATAATTCTGAGGTATGGAGCTTGTGAATCTAAGGTGAACAAAAATATGGAATTCAGAAAGAACTAGCAAGTGTAGGTGTATAGGAGGTAAGTTTAATGTAGACAGTTATTAAAAGTTATTGCTACCAGGACACTGGGTGGCTTAGTCGGTTAGGCGGCGGCTCTTGATTCCAGCTCATGTCGTGACCTCAGGGTCCTGGGATGGAGCCCCGCATCAGGCTCCATGCTCAGGGGGGAGTTTCTCTCTCCCTCTCCCTCCACCTCCTCCTCTCTTTCTCTCAAATAAATAATCTTTTTTCTAAAAAATGTTATTTCTACCAGTTCAGCCAAGGTGTCCAGCTGTTCCAATTGCTAGGTACAGATGCTTCCTGATAAGGACACTCTTTCACTATGCGGTGCTTTCCACAACCATTCTCAGAGGCCTAAGAATGCCCCGGGTCAACTAAAATGAAGAATTGTTTGGGAAGGTGTTGGGAGAAAGTGTTGGGGTCTATGCAGGTAACCCTTCTTTTGGAGATCAAGGAGCCATGGGCATGGGGCAATAAGACATCAGACAGCAGTAGGAAAGACATTTCCCTTTGCTCCGGTGTATCTGCCTCCATGGTGACCTCATGGCATTTGCAACTGGTGCTATTTGCTCAAGAGAGGCAGAGCTGCTTTCACTCACGTCGTCGTCGTGGCGAGGTCATCTCACCCGGTGAGCTCCAGTGCTTTCTTGGAAAACACACATCTAAGACTTAAGTCCATATCCACATCTTTTGAAATTTAGGAGTCAAGAATCTAGTTCCCTTCGTTCTCTGCTTCTACCTACAGTAACATTTCCTTCTATGTCTCGTTAGCTAGGACCAGGACCTGCTTCTAGAAATGATGAGGCTGGAATGAAAGCAAAGGGAGACAAAGGTACATTTGAAGTAGGCGCTTAGGCTGAGATTCTGGGGGGTTACAAATGGAAATGTGGGAGCGTTTTGGGGGAGCGAGGGCCGGAAGGGTAAAGATTGGTGGGACACCCCCAGCGCGGGGTTGATAAGAAGTTCATGGGAGAACTTTGGTAACAAAATGATGAAGTGCTCGAAGTCAGAACACAGGGAAGCAGACACATTTGGGGGCAAGGGAAACACGAAGTTTTAGGGCCTTTGTGTCAAAGGAGCATGAGAGGGAGAAGTTATCAGGGAAGAAAGCTGGCCTCTCTGCCCAGAGAGCACAAGTGCTGAGCACCAGAGCCTGGAGGTTTTTTTTGTTTTGTTTTGTTTTGTTTTTTATCGGTGTTCAGTTTGCCAACATATAGAGTAACACCCAGTGCTCCTCCCATCAAGTGCCCCCTCAGTGCCGGTCACCCAGTCACCCCCACCCCCCGCCCTCCTCCCCTTCCACTACCCCTAGTTCATTTCCCAGAGTTAGGAGTCTCTCATGTCCTGTCTCCCTTTCTGATATTTCCCCCTCATTTTTTCTCCTTTCCCCTTTATTCCCTTTCACTATTTTTTATATCAGGTCACTGGTTGCCTTTGAGACAGAGCTTCAGAAAACCAGATGAGGTGGCTGCTCAATTGAAAGAATATACGCAACGGTAGTAACTCAGGGTGCGCAATTATAAGAGCAATCTTTTATTTGAAGTGGAAAATTGGAGCATGTTTTATGTTTGTTTTTCGCCCAAAGGAGTGATGCAACAGGGAGAAACTAAAAATGCAAGAATATGCACCAATAGGCCAAACCAAGCTTTGTTTTCTCTGCTTCTTTTCCTAAATTGAACCATTCAGCCCCCATTCAGTTGGCCCGAAGATCACGGGGCAGGGGAACGAGGACTGGGCCAAAGGATGAAACATTCTTGATCCTGGCATAGGTACCTTCAAGGGACCTGGCCGCCTTGCTCCAAACATTTGCCCCCAACCCTTCCTCTCCCTCTAACCAGCACCCAGGCAGCCTTCATGCTCTAGCCTCAACTATAATTGAAGGGTTATGAGAACTCTGTAGGGTAACTACTCTTGGTCAAACTAAGTCCTGGATCATTCTTTTTTTTTTTTTTCTCTCTGTAGACATTTATTTAGCCCTTTCATGGGCTAGGTTCAAAAGAGCCCCATAAGGTGGATGGAAACACTCTTACTGCCCTTCGGTGATGGATCAGGAAACTGAAGCTTAGGTCAGGCATAGACCAAGGGTGGATCTTGTTTCTCATGCCCTCTTAACATGACTCCACTGTTCATCTGACCCAGAGTCGTTTTCCACCAAAACAATAAAACCCAGTATTTTCTAGACATCTATACCTGACTAGGAAATTCAAGGGACACAAAGAGGTTACCACCCTCCTCCTATCCTCCCAGAAATAAATATTCCATTTGAGCCACCAGATTATCTCTTCCAATGAAATACTATACAGGCAGTCCCCACTTTGCATGGGACTTCGAGACCATAAAAATCACAGTGCAAGGGGCACCTGGATGGCTCAGTTGATTAAGTGTCCCACTCTTGATTTGGGCTCACGTTGTGAGATGGAACCCCATGTCAGGCTCTGCACTGAGTGTGGAGTCTGCTTGAGATTCCCTTTCTCCCTCTCCTTCTGCCCCTTCCCCCTTTAAGAAACAAAAAACAAAAAAACACCATGCAAGCAGAAGCCGAACAAGTCAATCTTAATAATCAATGTGAAAAAAATTATGATTGTTCTTTGATCTTTAAAATGTTTTGTCAAGGGCAGCCCAGGTGGCTTAGCAGTTTATTGCCATCTTCAGCCCAGGGCATGATCCTGGAGACCTGGGATCGTGTCCCACGTCGGGCTCCCCGCATGGAGCCTGCTTCTCCCTCTGCCTGTGTCTCTGCCTCTCTCTCTCTCTCTCTCTCTCTCTCTCTCTCTCTCTCTCTTTGTCTCTCATGAATAAATAAATAAAATTTAAAAAAATAAATAAAATGTTTTGTCAAAACATTAAAAACTCAGTTACCATGGGTTATAAATGAAAACAAATGTCAAAACTAATATTTGTGGTGTGCACCACAATTTAAAGGCCTAGAAACATTCAGAATAAAAGTGTCTTATTTCTCTGTACTTACCAAGAATAGTTTGAAAAGTGCTGGCCTTCCCTTCCTAATCTGTGACCTCTGACAAAGAGTGAGCATCTTTTCTATACCTGGGTGAACTGTCATGCTCTTTCTAAGTTTAAATTATCTTCCAGCATTTTATTCTTTCTGCTGTCAATGTTGTGGAATATCCCAAGATTTGCTGCAAGTTTTTATTTATTTATTTAAGTGACTTCTACACCCAACGTGGGGCTTGAACGCATGACTTTGAGATCAAGAGTCACAGGCTCCTCCGACTGAGCCAGCCCAGCGCCCACCACCGCCAAGAGTTCCTTTGATGTCAAGTTGTTGTTGTTTTACCAGCATCGCTTCTGGTTCATCATAACCACTTTATTCAATCATATTAATAAGTTTGCCTTCACCAGGTTCCTGTGATGCTTGATTTTATATCTTTACTTGGCTGTGCCATGTTGGTCAAATCTGAAACTACAGCATCAGCTTTTCCCTGGGTTTCCAGCCTGCTGACCCACCCTGCAGATTTTGGACTTGCCAGTCTCCATAATCATGTGAGCCAATTCCTTAAAATAAATCTCTCTTCTCTATCTTTTCTCTCTCTCTCTCTCTCTCTCTCTCTCTCTCTCTCTCTCTTTCTCTCTCTTGGCTCTATTTCTCTGGAGAACCCTGCAGTTCCTAGGGCTAAGTATCTGTCTCAAAATGTGGCAGTAACGACATTTCCATGGTCAGCTATTTCTTCTATAACTTCATGTATATTCAACTAGATTTTCACTTCCAGTGTTAACCATCTTTTGTTTGTTTACTACGCTTCCATCTCTGTTGGCCAATTACACCCTTTGCTTCCTGCGCATAGACTGAACAACAGATACGCAGGGACCAATCACCGACAGACTTTGAGAGAAATAACGTGATTGCTCAGTGAACCTCATGTGCACCTGTTATTTACGCTGTTAGCTGTGAACTGAAGAGCTAGCACAAAGTTTGGACTTGATGCAGTTACCCACCTTATATAACGTGGTAACTGAAATTTGGACCACGTTGTCAGGGGAGCGGGTGATACTTAACTAAGCCATGGTGACTAGCTGTAATTTGTGCATATTGAAAGCATGCAGCGCAAAGACAGCCTGTATTTACTTTTAAACCATTTGTCTAGATGGATCATTTAGAAGCATCCACCATGAGGGACCATAAGGCAAAGGAAACGAGGTTCTCAGGTTGTCGCATCTCTGTAAAAATGCTCTCATTTTATTAACTGGCATTCTTGAAATACCTGATTTACTTTCTTGACTGTTTTCGTGACTAACTGGCTACTTATTGAATCACATAAGAAATGTCCAAATAGAGGCAGTGGTGTGTGGTAGAGACAGTTACTAAGGATCCACTTTCCCTGTTGTCCTTTGATGATGGTACATCAGGGTCGGTGGGGCACGTCGCTGCCTCACTGAGGACTACAATCCTCTCTTAAAGCTTATGATCAATTCTGGCCAGTGGGTTGGGAGTAAAGCTGCTGTCTGCCGCGGCCGGGCTTGCCCTTGGAAGGAAGGGCTGTGCTCTCCCCTGGCCTCTTCTCCACGGGCTGCGATACAGATGCGAGAGCAGCAAGTGGAGCACCCGCTCTGAACTCAGAAATGGGATCTGTGTGTTGAGTGTGAGTGCCAGAGCTTCACTGTATGGACCACCATCTCTGGACAGTAACATCAGAGAGAATGAAAAGTCAGTCTTGTTCTAACCTTTACGTGTTAGGGTCTTTTTGTTACAGACGTTTAACTCTAACCTAAAAAATACATAGATGGCTCCCTGTTTGGGAATAAGCAATAGCCTCACATAGTGATATAGGGGATTTTTACACATCACATTACAGAGTGAATGGATTCTCCTCCCTTCCAACTTTAATTTAAAGAGGATAAGAGAAAAGCGTAAGGGCCTTAGCGTATCGTCTTCGGACATAATAAACTGAGTAGGACCTACAGAGGACAACTGATGGCGTAGTGAAGCCACCACAAATAGGACGGGTAAAATCTGCCCCTTGCAGAGAGTGAATTTGGTGTTTTCCTTTTAGTACCTTCTGTGCACTAAGGATATGAGCCTCCATTCCTCACCTACAGACTTGTTGGATTGGAGCCTTTCAATATTTAAATTGAATTCCCAGGAAATGTTAAGGTCTGATGAGACAGACGGTTATCCAGCAATATTTATATAATACTTTTGTGACCAAATTATCAGTTTAAGGTAGAGACATTGACGTGGAGACAATTTATCCTAATACAGTCCTTAAAATGTGTACATCATGAAATTTGGCTATTTTGTACAAAACGATAAAATGTGTAATGCTCCTGTGTATACACTAGAGGACACTCATCTACTATGTTCTGTTTGAACAAAATTGACTACCGTTTTTCAAACCAGTGCGTAGAAGAATCACCTTGGAATCTCGTTTAAAATATGTACCTTTGGGCTGTGGAGGGGCCGTGAATCTGCATTTTTAGTGAGAGACTACCTGGGAGCATGGTAAAGAGGGTGGCTTGTGGAACGTGGCTGCTGGATTTGAAACCTGCCTTTGCTGCTTGTGAACGCGAATGATTATTTACCCTCTATGCTCAGTTTCTCATCCAGCAGATGAAGTTGGAAATAGCACTTACCTCAAAAGAGGAAAAGAAAAGAGAAAGAGAAAGAGAGAGAGACAGAGAGAGAAAGAAAAAAAAAAGAAGAAAGAAAGAAAAAAAGAAAGAAGAAAGAGCAAGCACTTTCCTTTTAAGGTTGTTTTAATGAATGATTAAATGAGTTAACTTAGAACATACAACCTAATGCCTGGCCATAAATATTCATTCTGTTATTAAAGCATTATTTTTAGTAAAGACATTCATTAATTTTGTTGTGGGAAGATTTGAGAAACACATGACTATGCTTTAAAGAAAAAAATAAAAATAGCCCTTCTCCTGATACTCTGCAGCTGGGGTGAGACTTCAGGTCCTGACCCTCAACTGGGTGATATGGGAAGGCAGGAACCAAAGGTGCAGGATGAATAGAGCAAAATAAGGCTGGTCCTTCCCTGTTCTGCTAAAGAACTTGTACTTTATTCAGAGGTCGGTGGCAATTCTTTGAAGGAGGCAGAAGGTGGCACGATTGGATTTACATTTGGGATCCTTGGCTCTGCAGCAGAGTGGGGGGTGGAATGTGAGGGGGAGGCTGGAGGCCGCAGGGTGGGAGGGCTCAGGCGGTGCAGCGCTGCTCCCCTTGACCCTAAGGAAGAGTCTCCAGAAAGTATTGGGATTGTTCACGTTACTGACTCTAAAAATAACGATTTGAACCTTATACATAAATCCTTTCTGTTTGTAGCAGAGCCAAGTTTGTAATAAACCACTCTCCCTCCACGCCACCCTAGGAGTTACATGCACTGTCGAGGATATACGGCACCCAGTAGGCAGGCACCCCAAGTTTCAAGGCAGCAGACCCTGCAAACAGGACTCAGGGGAGCTGTGCAGGCACCGAGGAAAAACTGGCCTGCTCTCCCCACAGCACCGGAAGCCGAGAAGGGGGTACCTCTGCATCCACGAGCTGAGCCTGTGGATGATGGGGTGGATTGCCAGGAACATGGCAACGTTGCAGGGTCTGACCTAAGAGAAATAAACTTCTGGTCTATCAGGTCCCCTGCCAGGGTCGGTGGAGCTGCCAGGGGAGCAGGGGGTGCGGATGGGAGAACTCGGGGCTCAGGCTCCCTCTTGACTCTGCCTGGAATTCACCACCACTGTTCTGCTACTGTCAAATTAGGAGGGTCAACACTGGGGGACTGGGGGGGGGGAGGACTAGCTACCTGACTCTTTAATACCTGAGGAGTGACTGGGTGATTTCATGAGAAAGGAATTTATCCCTGGGGGCTCCTCTGCAAGGTCCCTTCCTGCCTGTGCACTCAGCCAAGCTTTCTATCTGGTCTCGAAGAAACGTATCTGATTCTAAGTCTGAAAACACGCAAAATGTTAAGTAGATAAAACAGCTCTTGCTTCTGTTAGGCTCGTTCAGATTGCAGACTCGTGGGGTATTATCTTAGACTGTTTAGAGATAGAACCAAATCCAATGGCTTTCAAATTTGTGTCAGTATCAGATCCCTTGAAATGGAATGTCCAACTGCTAGGTGGACAGAAAGCAGAGCTGCTTCTATCGAGGGAGGTTTCTGGTTGGCAGTGCCTCTCCCGGTTGTCATACTTCCCACGCTCTATCATGTGACTTGATTCTTTGAACCTCTAGGACCTAGAGAAGCAACGATATGTATGATTAAACCAATTCTTCCATTTGGTGGAGGGCAAAAATGAGTCCCAGAGAGGTAGGTATTATTTGAGAAGGGTGCAAAGGCAATGAGGGTGGGGGGAATGCACAGAAAGAAAACTGAAGGTACTGTACACATTCGTGGTAGAAAATAAAGTTTGAGGGCCCCCTGGGGGGCTCAGTGGTGGAGCGTCTGCCTTGGGCTCAGGTTGTGATCCCAGGGTCCTGGGATGGAGTCAGTCCCGCATCAAGCTCTCTCTGTCTGCCTGTGTCTCTGCCTCTCTCTGTGTGTCTCTCATGAATAAGTAAATAAAATCTTTAAAAAAAGAAAAAGAAAATAGAGTTTGGTAAGGATTTTCTTAATGGTTTCTTTGGCGTTGGGTCAGTGGGTCAAGAAGAAAGGCAAATTGAAATGTGTGAGGAGTGAGAAGGTTTAACTCAGATCCGGAGAAGGATTTCCAACGGGAAGGGATCAAACTTTGGAACTTTGATGGCTCCTGCCTGGAATGTGTTTGGTGGAGCAAAGCTGATTATCTGTCTAGAGAGAATCAAAGCAAGCTTTGAATTATAGTCCTGCCTTCAAGTGGAGACCTTCAGCCCTCCCAGCCATTAGTCATCATCATCCTTGGCATTATCAATCACCCATTAAAGGTCTTTACCAGTCAGACACAGAGGTGCATTTCCCACAGGACACCGTGAAGGTCAGTAGTTTAGACAGAAAACAACAGGGCTATTTCCTGATAATTCATGGGGGAAGCATTACCCAGTTCCAACCTGTCGAGACTGCTTTTAGGCAACAGGCTTGAGCAATGGAAACCAGAGCAAGGCAGGAAGGCTCACAAGGACAGGACCATCAGTGGAAAACAAACAGGGCTCAATAAGCGACCCCCCCCCAAAGTTGTCACAGACCCCAATTATATCCAGGCGCAGTTCTGAAGATTACAGAAAGTTCCAAACATCCCGTACTGCCTCACTCCACCCTGTAACTGGGACCCCTCAGCTTGTGGCAGACAGGCTCTCCTTCGCTGTCCTGCCCGCCACTCCCCTGCAGTGGTGTGTTCAACAAACTTCCATCTCTTGTGTTTGGGCCTGTGATGAATTTCTTCACCACCTGGCCACCGGCCCCCACCCAACTGGGACGCCCCACATTTGGTGGCCCCCTCTAAGCGGAACACCCCACACAACGCTTCTTTTCTATGTTTAAAATCAAACTCAAAATTTACCTGGTCCAGAAAATGTGTACCCACCTGATTCAGTTCATCATACTTCTATTCTTAATTTATCTCACTGAACCTCTGTTCTTCACCTGAAAAGTACAGAAAACAGGAAAGATTTCTCAGTGTTTTTATATGAATAAAAGGAAATAAGATGTGTTAGCTGTTTACAACAGTGCCTGGTAGGAATTATTTCAAAATGATGGCTAGTTTCTTCTCTGACATGGGTCTCTTATAGACCAAATTAATAAAATTTGAAAGAGGTTAAATTTTTCTATATCTTTACATCTTTTTTTTTTTTTTTTTTTTTTTTTAGAATCCACTCTAATTCCGGGCTCTCTTATCTTTTATTTCTTCCCCATCTCCGCTGCCCTTCTTTTTATTCTGGAATAACTGTGATGACCTTTCATTAATGTGGAAGTTAAAACTGATTTGTTAAGAATCAACGTGGAGAATGAATCAGACACCAATACCCAGGACTATAGTTTGCCTTTAGTTACAAAATTTTTAGAATTCTTTGCCTTAGAAATTCACAGGAGCAGTGTTTGTTTCTCATGACTTTTGCACCTCTAGCTGGTTAAAGAACATCTTTTATCTGTAGATAATAAATTCTATGGCATTGACCAAGGGTAAGTATCACTGCAGATCAGCATTTGTTCAATCCAGGCCAGCCTAAAAAAATTAAGGGGATGGGTTTAACAACTGATTGAAGATTTTAGAAAAAACTGTATTAACTTGAAAGACATGTCAATAGAAATTATTCATTGATAATTCAAATTCAACAGAAACTGAACAAGGGAGAAGAAAAAATGACTGGATGGATGAACAGCTTCAGGGAGTCTCAATTTGTGAGATAATATCAAGAAGTCTATATATATATAAAAAAGATGTCTATTTATCTTTACAGTCAAAGGGAGAGAAGGGGAGGAGGGAGAAGAGAAGAAATGGGCAGAAAAAATACTTGAGGAAATAATGGCCCAAATTCCCCAAATTTGTTGAAAAATATCAGTTCACAAATATAGGAAGCTCAGCAAACATTACATAGTATAAAAACAAAGAAAACATACTTTGGAATGTTGTAGTCAAACTAATGAGCACCAGCTAAAAAGAAGATCTCCAAAGACACCAAAGACAAAGGGCATATTTCATACAAAAAGAAAAATATATGAAAAATGGTTGACTTCTAATGGAGACCCTAAGACAATGAAATTACATTCTACAGTTTCAAAAGAAAAATAATTTATCAACCCGGAAGACCATATCCAACGAAAATCTTCCTTAAAAATGAGGGTAAATTAAAAACATTTTCAGATAAGTAAAATGCCAAAAGAATCATCACTATTAGACCAGCAAAACTACTTTTACTTCTTAATTTTAAAAAAGAAACTAACTGCTTAAAGCAAAAATAACAAACTATCAGTTTTTAACATGTGTTTATAAAACACATGACAACAATAACACAAAGGATGAAGGAGGAAGTACACGGGATTCTGCTGTTGTAATGTTCTTAACTTCACAGGAAGTGTCCCAATATTAACTCCTAGTAGATTGTGATAATTTAAGGATGAATAATGTGATCACTAAATACCAGTTTAACAAAAACACAAAGAGGCATGCCACAAAAACAGAGGAGAAATTAATATAGAATACTAATTTTTTTATTGATTCAAGAGAATGGAACAAAGGAGGAACAGAGAAACAAAAACAGGTGAAAAAATAGAAAACAAACTGCAAGATGCATTTACTTGTTCACCTTGAATAGAAGAGAAATGCTCCTCTTTGTGAACACCCTAATCATTCTCACAGAATTTTTTCACATTATACCTTGCACCACAGTTATTTGTTTATAATTTTTTCTATCTTACTAGACAACAAGCTCTCTGAGGATGAGAACCATGGCCAAATGCAAGAAGAGATGAAAACCATGCAGACCTTTAAGTTCACTAAAGATTCAGTGTCTTTCATGTGACTAGCTTGCTTCCGCGTGAATTAAAAAAAAAAAAAAAAACGAATAGCAAAGGGTAGGTTTAAGCAATCTTTACACATACTTGTCATATTTTCAAAGAAACTTTTTGCCCCACTGGCCACTTGGCTTAATCATTTCTACATGGTGCCAAGTGGACAAGAGGTCAAAAACTACCTCTAACCCAGATGGTAAAGAGGTTTCTTGTTGATTAAGGCCAACTCCAACTAACTGGTTGTGTGGCCACAGCACAGTCAGCAGTGAAGAACGTCACAGTTGCCTAAGCAGCCATGGGTACAAGTGGGAGTAACAGCACACCTGATACGTAGCACGATCCTGATTTAGAGTGTCATAATGCTCATCTTTACTGTGACTGCAGTCTCTGGGCTTTCCAGAACTATCTCATAAATACATTGTAAATTATCAGATTTTGTGTTCAAGTTTGAGGTTCAGAGTATGTGATCATCATATTTATGACAATATATTTCACATGAATGAACATGGAGTTTCCCAAAACATTCTCTAAAAGCTCATCAATTCTAATTCTTCCCACTGCTATTCTGCAAATAATAAGATGCACTTGGCTAACTTTGGTCCGAGTAAATGAACTCACTTCATTATTACTCTTCTTGTTACAAAGGCTTCCTGGAGCAGTAGTTTGCAAACAAACACTTTTGGAAAAAAGTGTTTTTATAGGTGAACCTTGATGATCTAGGTAGAGGTATACTGAATGCAGTTTCAGGATTTATTGGTGTACATTCTCTTTTAGTTCCTTAATTTCCATATCATATATGAAAAGACAAAAGAAGTGAATTTGCCATTACCTACATAATTTTTTTTGAAATGAATTCATTTTCCCTAAAGTTTACCGAGAGGAAAAGCTAACCCTAAAGTCATAACCAAATGTTTTACAGTACGAAAAAATCTGAGTACCAGGAAAGGAGCATTTATTCAAATGCTCTTTTACTCAGTGTCTGGTCCCATTACATATTTTAAAATCTACTACAGAAGCAGTCAGTAACTCTCAGCAGACTTCTGGTCAGAAAAGCATCACGGAGTCAAGTCATTTGGCTGACATTTCATAGGAAAAATTTACAGCAAATCTCTCTCCTTGAAATTTCATTTTTCTCCTGGGAGTCTATTCATGGGCATTTTCAAATGCCATTTGAAATCTTGTAAGCAAATGACTCAGTGTTAAAATCCAAAGTCATCCAAATCACCTTCCCTCCAAAGTATAAAACGGACAGATGCAAATATGGAAAATAACTCATTTTCACCAACAGAAGAGATTATTGAATGCAATTTGGATTTTAGCTTTTTCTTTTCTTTTTTAAGGTTTTATCTATTTTGGAGAGAAAACAGGTGGGGCAGAAGGAGAGTGAGAGACTCCTTAAGCAGACTCCCTTCTGAACATTGGGTTCCCATCCTATGACTTACAGTTCACGAGCTGAGCCAAAAATCAAGAGTCAGATGCTTAATCAAACAAGCCACCCAGGCGCCTTGCTTTTTTTTTCTTTTAACACAATTCTCATACTTTTTGAATGCCTATTGTATTTGGAGTCAATAGCACAGATAACTTGCTTGTGGTTTTTATATATGACTAATTTATTAAGATATAATTCACATACTATAAAATTCACTCATTTAAAGGGTAAATTTTTAGTATATTCACAGAGTTGTGCAATCATTGTAATAATCAATTTTGAATATTTTCATGATCCTAAAAAAGAAACTCTGTACCCATTACAGTAACTACTCATTCTCCTCAATCCCCTCTGACCTAGGCAACCATGAATCTAAATTCTATTTCTAAAGATTTTCCTACTCTGACCATTTCATTTAAATGGAACTGCAAAGTATGTGGTCCTCTGGAACTCACTTTTTTCACTCAGCATAATATTTTCCAGATTCACCCATGTTGTAGTATATCTAGTACTTCACTGATTTTATTGCTGTATTCTGTTCTGTAGCTATACCACATTTTATTTATTCATTCATCACTTGATGGCTATTTGTGTTGTTGGGACATTATAAATAATGCTACTTTGGACATTCATGTACAAGTTTTTTATGGACATGAATTTTCATTTCTTAGTATATACCTAGGAGTAGAATTGCTGGGTCATATGGTAACCCTATATTTAACCTTTAGAGGAACTGCCAGTTCCTCAAAATCAGTTTTGGGAACTGATTTAAGAACTAGTAGCCTACAATAAGGACCACAGTAAGTTGAAAGACAGCTGCCATGGGATATGTTTCTTAAAATCCATAATGAATTTTCAACTTCTAGTAATGGCAGGTAGAATGATTTTGACCATTTGCTCCCAGAAAATCTAGATAAACTTTCTTCAAAAAAATCGAAACAATCAGAAAATCTAGACAAGCTTTTTTTCCAAAAAAATCTACTTGTGGATATTAGAGAGCTAACTAGGCAGTGAGGATCATTAGGGACAAGACTGAGGAAAGGAAGGAAAATAATAAAGGTAGAACAATACAGATGAGGCTACCAGTTGGTCACTTTTCTCCTAAGAGTATATACTAACTATGGAAGAGATGAATAAAAAGTTGAGCAGAGTTTTGATACCTTCATCTGAAGGGAGAACAAAAACTGGATAATTGGGCTAATCAAGGAATGGTGGTGGGGAGGGGAAGGGCCCTAGTAAGTACCACAAAGGTTAAACCATGAGAGTATAGAAATTATTTTTTTTGAGAGTATAGAAATTAAGATTTAGTTTAGTCATATATTTTAATCCTTGATACTATATCAAAGTGAACTTGTGCTGCCGGTAGTTCTAGACACTCCTCAGAGAAATGTAAATCCACTTAAGAAGAATTCAAAAGTCCTTTGAGTCCTCTGCAAGATTAAAGAAAAAAAAATCTAGGCACATCAAAGCAAATTGACAAAAATGAAAGCAAAAAACTCTGAAAAAAGAACAAGAATTACTGAGATTATCTTCAAAAGATCAATAGTTCAACTGGAAGCTGATTTAGCAATATAAATAATGGCATCCAAAGCACACTGGCATCATTTACAGAGTTCTGAAAAGCATACATTGCCAATCTAAAATTCTAGATCCAGCAAAATACCCTTCAAGTATGAAAGAGAATGTATTAGTTTCTATTGCTATATAACAAATTACCACAAATTTAATGGCTTAAAACTCCATCATTTATCATATCCCAGTTTCTATAGGTCAGAAATCTGGGTGTAGCTTAACTAATAGGACATTAAGTGGAATAATAACAATGAAATCAGTACAAAAGAATGTAGAAAAGAGAGAAAAAAAACAGTTATGACAAATAAAAAATGAATACTTACGTAGTAGATTTAAACTCAAATATATTGGTATGCACGTCAAATGCCCCAAAGAAAAAAATAATTTTCAAACTAGATTTTTTTAGGCTCCACACTGAATGTGGGACTTGAACTCATGACCCCCAAGGTCAAGGGTCACATGCCCTACCAACTGAGCCAAGCAGCCGACCCTCAGACTTGATTTTAAAAATAAAACACAACAACTATAGGCTGCTAATAGTTGGTAGACCTTAGTTATAAACATATAAAAAAATTAAAAGATGGATAAAATCATAACATATAAATCCTTATGGAGCTAAATTGTTATCAGACAAAATGATTTTGAGGCAAAATCACTACTAAAGTTAAAAATAAATACTTTTAATGATGAAACAGTCAATTTACCACAAAAATATAGCTGTATGCACTTATATCACCACATTTTATAAAGCTGAAAATAGACTCTCAAGGAAAAATAACATATCTATAGAGAAAGAGCTGTATACCTCTCCTGGTTACTGACAGAACAAACATAAAACTTAGTAAAGTTAAAGAATATTTAAACAATATGACTAATAAACATGACTTAATTCACACAAGCAAAACATGGAATTTAACAACAGAAAAGCAAGTGAACAGTTATTATTTACAAAAGTTGGTCTTATCCTGGGCCAAAAAGCAAGTCTCCACAAACTTTCAAATGACTGGCATCATACAGAAAATGCAGCCCACATGCAATTGAGCTGGAGAATAACAACAAGCAATGACTATAAAATCATCATGGATTTGAAAGGTATGTAATCCACTTTTTAATATTTTTTACATGTTATTTATTTATTTATTTTAGAGAGGAGAGGGGTTGGAGGGAAGAGAAGAGGGAGAAGACGAGGGAGAGAATATCTAGCAGATGCCCTGCTTAGCATGGAGGCCAAAGCGGGGCTCTATCTCATGACCCTGAGATCATGAACTGAGCCTAAACCAAGAGTCCAATGCTCAGCTGACAGAGTCACTCAGGCACCCTGGTATGTAATTCATTTTTAAATAATCCATAGGCTGCGGATTAAAAACAATAGCAGTCTGGAATAGTTTGAACTGAAAGAACATGAAAATATGCTATATCCAAATCTATGGGATATACTTGAAAGGGGTCCTTAGAGTGGACTTTAATAGCCTCGGATGCAAATATAAGAAAAGAACCAGGCTGAAGATGAATGATCTAAGCATTCTTGTCTACAAGTGGAGGAAAAAAAAGCAACTTAATCCTAAAGAAAGCAAAAGGAAGGAAATCATAATGAGTACAGAAAATGATGAAATAGGGTCAACTGAGTGGTTCAGTCAGTTAAGTGGCTGCCTTGAGCTCAGGTCATAATCCCAGGGTCTTGGGACCAAGCCCTTGTATCAGGCTCCCAGCTTCTCCCATTGCCCCTCCTTCTGCTCGTGCTCTCTCTTGCCGCTCTCTTTCTCTCAAATAAATAAATATCTTTAAAAAGAAAAGAAAATGATGAAATAGAAAAAAACAAAATTCAACTGAAAAGATTTACAGGACCAAAATTGTTTCTTTGAAAAAAAAAAAACAAGCAACCCCTAGTGAGACTGATAAAGAAAAAATAGGGGCAGCCTGGGTGGCTCAGCGGTTTAGTGCTGCCTTCAGGCCAGGGTGTGATCCTGGAGACCCGGGATCAGGCTTCCTGCAAGGAGCCTGCTTCTCCCTCTGCCTGTGTCTCTCCCTCTCTCTCTCTCTCTCTTTCTCTCTGTCTCATGAATAAATAAATAAAATTTTAAAAAGAAAAGAAAAAAATAGAAAACACAAAGAGATCATAAAAGGAATTAAAAACAGACAATAAAGATAGGGTTCGATAAAATTCTGAACACTTTTACGCCAATGGATTTGAACATTCATATGGAATTGACAACAGCAAAATCAATACAATTTTCCAAATACAACAAAAGAATTAAAAATAGGAATAAATCTCTTTAATTGCTTGATCCAAAATTTAAAACCTTTCCACAAAATATTCCAGGCCCAGTATACTTCAGCAGTGAATATTACCAAGTACTTAAGAAGTAACACTGATCTCACACACTCATTTTTCAAAAAGTGGAAATATTTCCTGACTCATTCTATGAGGCAGCAGAACCCTGATACCAAAACCCTGCAAGGACATCATGAGAAAGGAAAATTTCAAGGTAACTGCACAAATCAACACAGAGGCCAATAACTGCACAAATCAACACAGAGGCCAAATTTCTGGGCAAAACATTAACAAAGTCCAAAAATACATAAAGAGGATAATTCATTGTTAGGGGCACCTGAGTGGCTCAGTTGATTGTCTGCCTTTGGCTCAGGTCATGATTCCAGGGTCCTAGGATTAAGTCCTGCATTGGGCTCCCTGCTCGGTGGGGAGTCTGCTTCTCTCTCTCCCTCTACTTTTGTGGTCTCTCTCAAATAAATAAAATCTTTTTTAAAAAAAGGATAATCCATCCTGAACAAGTTACATTTAGCAGAGAATGTAAAATTACTTTAAATTTAAATATTAAACAACATAATTCACTACAGTAACAGAATAAAGGAGAGAAACCATAAGATCATCTAAACAAGTGAAGACAAAAGCATTTAATAAACTTTAACACTTATTCCTGATTAAAAAAAAAACTTCAAAAAAAAAAACCTCTTTGGTACTGCTACACTGAGGAATAGATTGATGGTTTCTTTTTCTTTTTCTTTTCTTTTTTTTTTAGATTGATGGTTTCTTATGAAACTAGACATAAAGGTACCAGATGATACAGCAATTGCACTCATGGACATTTATCCCAGAGAAATGGAAACTTACATTCGCACAAAAACCTATACATACGTGTTCATAGCAGGTTTATCCACGATAATCATAAACTGAAACAATCCAGAGGTTCTTCAATGTGTGAATATTAAACAAAATATGATGTATCTCTACTATGGAATACTAGTCAGCAATAAAAAGGAGTGAACTACAGTATTTATATATGAAACAACGTGGATGACTCTCCAAGGAATTATTCCCTACTCACATCTCTCTACAACTACAGCCTGGAACGGTTCTCCTGTCTAAAGGACCCATTTGATTAAAAGGAGCCCACTCAGAAAACCCAAGATAGTCTCCTCATCTCAGTCACATCTGCAAAGTCCCCTTTGCCATGGAAATCTCCGTAATTAGGACATCTCTACAATGCCATTGTTCTGCCTACCATAGTCAAGTAGGCATCCCTAGGTAAAAAGAAGAAACTTCCTTCACCTCTAATGATACACACAATCAATTCCAGATGGACTGTAACTCCAAGAATAAATAACATTTTGGAGGAAAATATAGAAGAGCATCTTTATGATATCAGGGTGGTGAATAATTTCATAACTAGGCCACAAAAAACACAACATAAGATTGGGAAATTGGTCTACATTAAAATCAAGAACTTTTTTTCATTAAAAGATCCTATTAAAAAAGTGAAATGCAAGCGACTGAGTGTTGGGGAAGATACTTAGAACACACATCATCAATGAAGGGCTGTGCCAGTTTTGGTTCCCCTGAAAGCAGAGCTTGGGAAGAAGACTGGGGTCCAAGAATATGTGTTACAGTTTACAAAAATACAAGTTAACGACATCCTTCCCCCCACTCCCCCCCACTCTAAAGAAAAGGCCTTAAACGTAATCGTTAACATTCATTAAATGCTTTGTACTAAACTCTGGACTAAGCATTTTATGTATATTAACTCAGTTAAGGCTTAAATAATGTGCCCAAGAAGTGGGTTCCTTTATGGTTCCCGTTGAGGAGGAAGCTGAGTTCCAAAGTAGTTAATGTCCTAAAGCTACTAAATTTTGTTTGTGAAGGCAGGGATATTGTCGTTTTTGTTTACTGCTACATTCCCAGTGCCTAGAAAAGTGCCTCTTCACTGAGTCAAGTGGCAAAGACAGGATTCAAATGGATGCTGTCTCTGGTGAAGACTATTCTCAACCATGGCACAAGACAACTCTGGATGTTTCTCATCAATTTCATATCTCCTATTCGAGTCCAGGCTATGAGAACAAAGATAATAAAAGTACATGAAAGTGAAAATTGATTTAAAAATCTCATCAGTTAATCTAGATGACTTAGAAAAAAAAAAAGGCAGATGGGAGAGATCAAAGACCTCAAGAACGTTTTAAAATAGTTCTCTTCCCCACTCGGTGTAAGATTGTATGCCTGTCATCGCCAGTCACCATGTAGCCCCTGCCAATGAACTTCACGGACGATAAAAACTCAACTTCCATAAACCTTGTCCCAACATCCCAGCCTAATCCCTCATGGCCCTCTCTCGGCTGAAAGACATGTTGTCATTGGCTGTTGGATCAGCAGTTGCGTTACAGCCACTGAGTCATGGTGGTAAGCCGAAATCAAAGCAAACACTTGATCCTCTAAGAATCAGGCACCTGGTACTTTCACACTAAATCCCCAGCATTTTGTCCCCCACCATCTGGGAGCTTGAGCAGTTCAGGAGTGCTCACCAAGAAATGTATTGTTCAGGCAATAGATCACTCATTAGAAGTTTTTACTGCTGGTGGTGATGGTAGGGTTGGTGGTGTTGGTGATGTAGTGTGTGTGTGTGTGTGTGTGTGTGTGTGTGTGTGTGTGTGAAACCAGTGTGGAAAGGTTCATGCAATGGTGTACTTTCCTTTTAAGAAAAGTGATTATAATATGATTTCATAAATAACAAAGACCCTAAGGTCTCTTCTGAGAGATCACAATTTCCCTTCCATTGGAAGATGGCCAGGTTGGTTTTTGGTGGGCAAGGGGAATTATTCAAAAGTATCATTCATTCATATTTTTTCACAGAAACATGCATTTAAATTAAGGATCACAAATCTACATTTGTCAATCAAAGTTACAAAAGTGGCTGTTACCATGACTGTCCATACAAGTTTTTGGCACTTGTGATTATGTCTGCAGAGAAAATAAGCAGTCTGAAATATTTATGTATTTCTATTACTTATGCATTTTTTTCTTTTTTTTGCATTTTGTTTTCTATGAAGAATATATATGTATGTATCCATTACCATATCAAATTACAATTCCTGCTTATTGCTATTCCTTGAGCCTGTTGAAAAGGGAGGATTTATATTTTCCTTACAATATTAAGTTTGTATACAGTAACTTATGTTGTAAAAAAAAACTTATTTATTTTGAAAACTGTAATTACACATACTCTTACTAGAATTATATGTAATAAAGTTACAGCCTAAAGGGAGAAATTTAGAAAACACACAGCATATCTGCAGGATTAAAGAACAAACTGCAAATATATGGTACACAGGATTAGTTATTATTTATCAAATATTATATTTTATTTACTATATTTTCATTTTCTCAACATAAGAGTCCATAAGTATGACTAAGTGTGTTTGTTTGTTTGTCCTCTTGAAAATTGAGGGCATTTGCAATCTCCTCCTGAAATGAAGAGAGTTTACATAAAGGGGTCTCTGGTATAGAAACTAAACCAGGAGAGAGCCAGGATCATTTTTAGTAGATACGATTAGTAAAAAGATATCCACATCCTAAAACAAAGACCCTTGATGGTAATATAATAAAAGGGAGTTAAGGAGAGGAGGGAATCAAGGTCAATAATCAGCTAACTTTGATATGGAGATTATCTTGCATTATCGGGATGAACCCTTAGTAATTACAAGGGTGCTTACATGTGGAGGATAAACAAAGAAAAAAAAAAAGAAATGTTATAGTGATGTGATGTGGGATAGATTCAACAGAATATTATTTTCCCCTCAAAAATGTTGGGAGGATACATGTTGATTCTTTTCCCATTAGCATAGAATGTATTGAGTTAGTTTGTACAAATACCCATAATTACCTTTTACATGTGCAACCCTATACTGGATCGTGAGTACAAAATGAAAGAATTCAGAAAGTAAAGACATGCTTCCTAAAGAGTGAGCCGGATGCTCTAGGAGTGTAGATAACATGCACCCCACAGAGGCAAGATTATGTGTGTGTTGGTGTTTGAAATATATGAATTATATGGAGATGAAACTCATGCCAAGTCTGCATTAAGAATTTATATAAGATAGAGTTAATTGAGAATAAATAAGTAGATTAAAATGATAATGGCCGTGTTAATCTTGTTTTTTTCCTGAGATACAGAATGTTTCCTCTCTTCCATTCAGACTGTCACTTTCCACTTATGTTACCATGAACAAAAAATGCCTTTTACTTCAAGTTAGTATTGGATTCAGCCAACACTTTCCTACCTCTCTTCCACTCCTTCTGGATCTCAGGCCTAAGGTCACCAACCTGACCACCTACTACTTGGCCCTCATCCAGAGTGATCCTCTTCACAATACTGGTGTCTTCACCAAGAACATTTGAGTCACTGAATTTTCAGAATGGATTCAAAGGTAAGGTGTTTTCTACACGAGCGACATGTGAACACCCTCTCCATCTGCAACACCTGCTTTAGAGCGCACTCCAGGCCATGGTCATCATCCCCAGCACTTCCTAGTTGGCCGTGTTTAAACTGAAATCCACCAGTTACATCTTCCATTCCTTCTCCTCATGGGTCCCCAGGTTGTCTTTCAGGAGTAGCCTCATGCTCTATACCATGCCTTCCAATCCAACCAAGACCAATCTGAGAAATATCAATAAATACTTCTCACTTTCCTACGCAAACTACACCATCTGACCTCTGTTTTTTATATGGCTACACTTTAGAGATGCCTCCTCTGCAGGAACCATGCTTCTTGCAAGTGCATACGTAGCAGGGATTCTCTCGTCCAGGTAGCAGAGGCAGTCCCAGCACTCTCACAATACCAGCCTCTTCCTAAGAATTCTCTCAGAGAAAAGGGTCACCCAGACCATCCTGCTGTAGGTGAATTTCTTCGTGGTCATGTGCTGGGTGAACTTCATCATCCGATCCTCTTCAACTCTACTATGGGCATATGACTAGCCTGGGTGTCCAGAGTTTTGTGGTAAATTTCTTTAAAAAAAATTTTTTTAAGATTTTATTTATTTATTTGAGAGAGAGAGAGAGAGAGAGAGAGAGAGCAAGCATTAATAGGGGGAGGGGCCAAGGGAGAAGGAGAGGGAGAAGCAGGCTCCCTGTTGAATAGGGAGCCTACGTGGAACTCAATCCCAATACTCCAGGATCATGACATGAGCTGAAGGCAGAAGCTTAGCTGACTGAGCCACCCAGGCGCCCCTAAATGCTACTGTCAGTCCTTTGGTATTAATCAGAGGTAATAAAGGGACAATGAAGATGATGAAAAATATACATCAAAAGTATCATATATTTTTAATAAATTATTAAAGAAAACAATTCTCTTAAATATAGGTTCCTCTATCATCACTTCAATTATTCACACAGCAGAAGATTGGATGTTTGATTTAATCAAAATGTATGGAATTAGGGGCACCTGGGTGGTACAGTCAGTTAAGTGTCTGACTCTTGGATTCAGGTAAGGTTGAGATCTAGATCCAGCCCTGCCTGGGCTCCCTGCCCAGCCCGAATGTGCTTAAGACTCCCTCTCCCCCTGTCCTTCCCCCACTTGTGTGCTCAGTCTCTTTCTCTCTCAAATAAATAAATAAATCTTTTTAAAAAAGTGTATGGGATTTTACTCTTAGTATATCTAAACACTGCTTTTTAAAAAAGAGTTATTTATTTGTTTGAGAGAGAGAGCGTGCATGCTGGGGAGTGGAGGGGCAGAGGGAGAAGGAGAGAGAAAGCTAAGGCAGGGCCAACACGGGGCTCTGTCTCACAACCCTGAGATCAGGACCTGAGCCAAAACCAAGAGTCAGACACTTAACTGACACACCACCCCGGCACCCCTATATCTAAATACTTTTGAAGCTAATGCTACCAAGAATTTGTTAGATTCAATTTCACCATGATTCTTTAGATGATTCCATCATGATTTGGTAGTCCTGTACATCGACAGGTTTATTAGTTTTCATTTTGATTCTCAGAACTTAATGTATGAAAACTTTTCTAACTTCTTGAGGTGTGCTTTTAAGAAGCTTTTATTGGTAATGAAATGCCTTGGGTACCTTACTGCAAATCAACTGACCGTACATGGATAGATTTATTTCTACATTTTCTATTCTGCTCTATTGATCTAGATGTCCACCTTTATGTCAACACCATGCTGTTTGACTACTTTAGCTTTAAAGTAGGTCTTGAAATCAGGTTGTTTTCCTCTGCAAAATTGCTTTGACTATGCTAGGTCCTTTGGCTTTCTGTATAAATGTTTTATTTATTGTTTATTACCTTTGACCCTTTCCTCCATTTCTCCCACCCCCATCCTCTACCTCTGGCACCCATCAATCTGTTCTCTTCATCTATGAGCTTGATATTTTTTTAAGATTCCACACATAGGAGAGATCATACAGTATTTGTCATTTGCTGACTTTTTTCACTGAGCACAATACCCTTGAGGGTCATTCACGTCATCACAAATAGCAAAATTTCTTCTTTTCTATGGCCAAACAACATCTCAATGTATGTATACACTACAATTTCTGTATTCATTCATCCACTGATGTACACTTAGTTTGTTTCTATATCTTGGTTGTTACAAGTAGCGCCATAGTGAACATAAAGGAAGCGTGTATCTTTTCAAATTAGTGTTTTCATTTTCTTCAAGTAAATGCCCAGAAGAAAATTGCTGGATCATATGGGAGCTCTATTTTTAAACTTTTGGGAAACCTCCATACTGCTCTCCATAGGGTTGCACCAATTTACATTCCCATCAACATAGCACAAGGGTTCCATCCTTGCCAACATTTGTTATTTGTTATTTCCTGTCTCTTTGATAATAGCCATTCTGACAGGCGTAAGGCAATATTTCATGGTCATTTTGAGTTGCATTTCCCTGCTGATTAGTGATGTTGAAAATCTTTTCATGCTCCCGTCGGCAATCTGTGTGTCTTCTTTAAAAAACTATTCAGATCCTCTGACAACTTTTTAAATCAATTTTTCTTTTGCCATTGAGTTGCATGTGTTCTTTATATACTTTGGATATAAACCCCTTATCAGATATATGATTCGCAAATATTTTCTCCCATTCAGTAGGACTTTTTATTTTTGATGATTGTTTCCTTTGCTGTGCAGAACTCTTTAGTTAATGCAGGTCAATTTGTCTTTTTTTTTTTTTTTTTTTGCTTTTATTGCTGTTAATTTTGGTGTCAGATTGAAAAAATCATCACTGGGCACCTGGGTGCCTTAGTCAGTTAAGTGTCCAACTCTTGATTTTGTCTCAGGTCATGATCTCAGGGTGGTGGGAACAAGCCCTTCAGTGGATCTGGAAGCCAACCAAAGATGGGCTGATCATTCAGAAGCCCGTGACCATCCATTCCTACACTCAGGGTTGAAGAAACACCTTGCCCTGCTGTCAAGGCAGGGAGAATGCACACAAGTATGCAAAGGTCGTGGTCAAATGCCTGAGGAGTCAACCTGGATGAGAATTCAGAGCTGGCTGCTCAGAAGACACGGTGACTATAAGAAGACACTGTGTGTATCACAGCCTCAACCTGAAGGTGAAGAGAGACATGTTTAAAAACAAGCTGATGCTCACGGAACGCACCCACAAGCTGGGGGCTGACAAGGGCAGCGAGAGGTTGTTGGCTGACCAGGCCGAGACCACAGGTCTAAGATCAAGGACACATGGAAGTGCTGTGAGGAACGGCTCCAGGCAAGGAAGAGAACAAGACCGAGATAAGAACTAAAGCTCCCCATCTTTTATCTCTACAGAGTGGCCTTGGGAATTTTATAGCTCCATCATTATTCAATAAAATATACACTTCTCTGTCTGAGAGGCCAATGTGAATTGCGGTTGTTTTTCTGCCAACCCTGTGGTCATGGTGAGTGTTCAACCAAATAAAAATCTAAGTCTTTTTTTACATGTACTACTGCCCAGTAAGCTCTCCCTCTTCCCATTTAAAATTATTGAATCACTGAACCAATACACAGGATTTTTTTAATTCAGCTTTAGTTACATTTTATATTAATTTCAGCCAATTCGATTATACCTGTTGAATTCTGTGAGCCTTTTTTTAAAGATGTATTTATTTATTTATTTATTCATTTATTTATGACAGACATAGAGAGAGAGAGAGAGAGGCAGAGACACAGGAGGAGGGAGAAGCAGGCTCCATGCTGGGAGCCTGTCGTGGGACTTGATCCAGGGTCTCCAGGATCATGCCCTGGGCTGCAGGTGGCGCTAAACCGCTGAACCACCAGGGGATCCCCTCTGTGAGCCCTTAATCCGACATTATGCATGCTTAATTATGCCTTCCAGACTTATGATGTGTAAATTTGATTAAACTCATGCCAAATATTGACTTAAGAAAACTAAAAAGAAAAGAGGATAGGGTAAGGTATAATGCCTTAGAATATGTCACCAGAGCCTTATGCTAAATTGTCCCCAATCCAATAAACATCTGCCTTAGATTTTCAGATGCTAATTGGAGTACCTACATTGTCATCTAGTGCAAATTCTTGCATCTTTCCACCAAGATGTAAAAATCGTTAGTTGTATCTTGGTGTTTCTCTCCATTATTCTTTAAATATTACCAGTAGTGCTTTTCCTAAGTCACTTCCAGAAATCATTATTTCACCCAAAGAGTAAAGTTCACCTAGATTTGGAGGTGTCCTGATTTAAATTATCTAGGTACTCTCCTATTCCCTACTGAGACTTCCCTCCTACTTCCTACTTTCCGGCCATAGTACTTGGATTTCTCTATTAGTACTTGAGATTTGTTGGTGTTAGCTTTAAAATTATGTATATATATTCCTGACCCCCAACCCCCAAGCGAGTTCATAGTTCTTGATATTGCTTTTATATTTTCATCCCCCTCATGTATTTGTCCTCCATCTTTTTGTGTTTGCCCTTCAAACATTTGACCACTTACTTACTCTTTCATAGTGAATGGATACCTATTGACCACCTGCTGTGTCTTTGCTAGATGAGGGCAATACCAAGCCATGACGCAGGTGACTACCTTCAAGGAGCTCATTCGCTAGAAGAGAATACAGGTAAGCAAGGGGTCGCAAAGGTGTGAAAAGAATCACTGTCACTAAGGTGCACAAAGGTGGGAATGCTGAAACCCAAACTGTAAAAGTCAGAAAACATGTTTTGGAGGCTACGACAGCCATGCTAAGTCTGGAAGTTGAGGCTGCAGGCTATGTGTGCAGGTATACAGACTCATGTTTTAATCTTAGCTTTCAATGCCTACTACTGACCTATTTCGATTGATTACCTCATTCATTTACTCCTCCACCCCATAAACACTTTTTAAAGACCCACTCAGTGCCTGGGACTGTTAAATATCAGCTCTTCTTTCAAAGACTTACCGCACAGAATTCCCTGCTTTCTCCCTCCCACATGATTTTTGGGAACTTCTGAAATCTGCTTTTCCAAAGTGCAAAGTACTCATTTGGCTCTGCCCAGTGTTCCTCTCTTGACAAGCAATGACTTTAAACTTTTAGGTTCCCTTTTGCTTTCAAATTCTTCAGTCAGTATAATTCATGGAGTGTTTTCTGTGAACAAAGCACTGTATTAAATGCTCCAGGAGATACAAAAGTGTCTGAGATGTGGGCTCTCTCCTTGTGAGGTTTATAAATTAACAGGGGAAACGTGCACAAACAACACAATAAAGAGAATAATAAATGTTCCACTAAAGACATTTTCTTTTCCTTTTTTAAAATTTTATTAATTTATTTATAAGATTCTTTTCATTTATTCATGAGAGACACAGCTGAAGGCAGCCGCTCAACCACTGAGCCACCCAGGCGTCCCAAGACATTTTCTTTTCAAATATAAAAATGTCTTGGTTAGAATTAAGTCCAGAAGAGAGATACTTGCTTCTTCCTTAATCATTAGGGAGATGGTAAGGTGAAATTACACTGTAAGGACAGAAAGTTTGGATCAGGTTAAAACAATCTTAAGAGAAATTGTACAATTAAAAAAAATGTCTTTGTATTTTCAGCACATTCCAGGGGAGAGACTACATGGACCAGTCTGATCATAATCCATAATTCAAAAGTCAATTCACTAGAGTACCAACATTTAATAGTGGTGTTATTGATCAAATTAGACTTAAAAATATATATCAGAACAATGGCATTACCCATGGGCTTTCACTTCACTTTCTACATTATATATTGCTGAAATTTTTGGAACACTTTGTAGTGATCATACACTACATTTATAATTAGAAAACAAACAATATATTCATAAATGTGTATGTGAAGCTTCCATTGTGTTCATTCTCTAGCAAGGTTTTATTAGGTTCTTTTTCAAAATAAAAAAATATTTAAATATAGATTATAAAAGTTTGAAAGAATATGAAAAATGGAAAAAAGAAAATAATTACCTACAAAGCTCCCATACTCACACAATGGTTACTAACGTTGATGACGTGTTTCTTTCCTCTCTTTTTTTCTATATATTGGTGAAATTGTTTGTAAGTGTTTAGATGGTGATGTTTCTTAGTAATGTTTAACCCATAAGAATAGGAACATTTTCTTCACATGCATCCAGTTCTTCTGGCCTAGATGGAATGGTAGATCATGGAACGTTTCCATGAAAAGATCTTATACATCATCCAGAAATATCCAAACTCTCATATTATCTCCCAGTAAATAAAATCTGCATCTTCCAAATTTACTGTTTTGGAAATGGGTCATATTAATAGTTAAGAGTCTAGATTTTATCGTCGCTTTTCCCCACCTGCTCACACAAGACCTTCATCTTCCGAGAAGTTCCCCCAAATTCTTTTGGGAATTCAGGTCATGTTTTGCACATTCTCTGAGTACAACCAGTTAACCATCTAGTCAGCGGTCACTTCCTTTGTCTTCCCCAGCTCTAACCCTTGTAGGCCAGGTCTCGCCCAGTGCCCCGGCTCTGCTGCCTTCTCAGGCTGCTGCTGTGGAGGACTTGGAGACCCTGACATGCCGAAGCAGTGCAGGTGTGTGGAGAAGCAGCATGCAAGCCCCCCCCCCCCCAACAGACACACCCAGAAGAGGGCTCCTTAGCAGTGCTCTTTGTGCTCCATGTCTTGACACCTTTGCTCCTCAAAATGTGCTTCGTGGACCAGCAACATTCGGCAGAGGCACCAGAAATGCAGAACCTCAGGTCTCTAAATCAGAATCTTCATTTTAACAAGAACCCCAGGTGATTCGTATTCAAGTAACAGTTTGAGAAGCACCTGCTTAACGCACCTCCCTGGGATTAAGGCATGAATTCAACTGGGGACAAGGGCAATGTTGGGTCAGGGAACAGGAGTGACAAATCAGAGGAATTCTTACAATGATGCCTCCCCTTGATGACCTTATCTTCGTGACTGGGCCAAACTTGGATTGTTTGGGTGCTTCTCTCAGGAAGGGCTCTCCCTCAGGAGACGCCCTCACTCCTCACTGCCTCAGAGAGATAGACTTTTGGTGATCTGTCTCTACTATTCCAGTTCAACTAAACATGGCTTAGGCTCAAACTAAGAATCCTCCAGACTATAGGAAACTTTACACTGCTGCACATGTAAAATAGACCTCTATTTAGTAACTGTTGATTTAGTACCTATTATTTACAAAATATTCCATTACGAGCTGTGGGAATACCGAAATAAGCAAAGCGGTCTCTGCCCTCAAAGGAGGCGAATAAGATGAACAATGGGACCGGTAGGGACTTTGGGAGACAGGTTGAGGAAGGAGCCAAGAGGTTCCCAAGTGAAGCAGTCCGACTGCAGTTTGGAGAAACCACTCTTACACCTTGGGCCAACAGCCTCTGGGTGCCTGTTCTCCCTGCTTCCATTTCCATTTCTCCACATTCTTACCCACCCTCCGAGGCCAAGTTCAAATCCCAATTCATGAATAAAATCTGCCCCAATCCTCTCAGCTAAATATGCTTTGGACACTTTAGAACTCCCATATCCTGCCTTAAGACCAATGACATGTGTTGAGGCCTTATGGGGTCGGGGACAGAGATATCGTATAGAGGCAAAGAATGTATCCTAGTAGGTCTTCTTGGAGTCCCATGGGACCTAGCATGCTGGGCCATACATAGTATTTGAAGAAAGAAAAAAATTAAATGTAATGCAGCTACTGTGTCCATGTCTCCCTATTCAGGAAATGTACTGGCTTGCTCAGATCATCGTCAGAGTGAACTTGAGGGAGAATGCTGAGCACCACTGGGAGAGTCAGGAGGACTGAAGCCCCCACCCCCCGTTTTTCTTTGGCCAGCTTTGTTCTTTCACACAGAAACAACGTCTGCATTGGTAGATTTGTAGCTGTGAATCTCAGGTGAACGGAATTTCCGCGAGCTGTCAGCTGGCTAGAAGTGGGCCGGCTAGATTGCCTGTTGGTATTTAAGAGATCTCCTCCCTCAGTGGTAGTGCTTTTTATGCCTGGTTTTTCCTGGAGCTGAGATGGCATCTACAGCTCCGATTCTGGCTCTGGATCCAGCTCCGGCTTCAGCTTCAGCTTCACCTCCGGCTCCAGCTCGTGCTCAGGGTCAGGCTCAAGCTCAAGGACCCCTCTCAGAGGCCTGTGGGGTTGCTATTAATTATATAGCATCTTATGAGCTGAACGTCAGTGATGGTTATTTATCTATGGTTAGTCTGAGCATTTGAGGCATTGTGAGGGAGTTTTCGGCCCTGATCTGAGCGATGACACGTCTTCTAGGCCCTTAGCGATGGTGGTTATGGCCATGTTTCTGGTTTGATACTGGATGAGACATTAATTTAGCGACTGGGGTTTTGCTGTGCTATGGCCGGACGATTCAGAGCTGTGATTGCAAATTATGGAAGATGATAGGGAGAATCTCTGTTCTTTCCAGTGATTTCCCAATGCTACATGGGCATCGACTGTGTGGGAAGACTGAATATGCAATTTTTCACCCATATAGTACTTCAGAGTTAACGTAGATGTATGAAGACTGATGAAACAGGTTGATATTTAAGATGTCAGTCTATACTGGACTTCTTCCAGGAGTCCCCATGATGACTGGAAACAAGTACGAGTGTGTCAGGTTCACTAATCTGACCCCTAAAATGGCCATTACGGCCGAAGGCTAGACACCAGCAGGTTTGAATGTGGTGGCTTGTCTCCGAGGTAGCCTGGGTTCTGAGAGAGAGCCTGGCTCTTCTGGGAGTCAAAGCACAGACTAAGGAAAAAACAAAGAAGGCCCCTGTCAGACAACCACGGAAATAACGGAGTGAGCTTGTGTAAAATTTCCAGTCTTGAAATTCAGCTTCTCTCACCTCCGTTCTGTTCCCATTCTCACCCCCTGTTCCAGGTCTGTTACTTCGATGAAGACCCGGATGCACCTGTTTATGTCCCCTTTTTCCAAGACCAAGCTGAGGTGAAGAAAGGACACGCAAGGCAGTTCATAAGATACCTGAAGGAGCGTAAGAGTAAAGTCTGCCTTCCAGTGGTTAAGGTGACTGTGAATTTTGTCCTGATGATCTCCATGGGGCCTTCTCTGGGTCTAGAGAACTCCATGATTAGTCACTACCTCACTTGTAAGGTTACTTGTGTTCTTACATGGAATTACAGCCACTGACTTGAGGGCAAGCCTCTATCTTCTTTGAAACCTCTTCATAGTACTGTGAGTAAATCTTAGCCACTAAATGTTTGTTTGGTTTCTCTTGTTTGGACTTTCTTAAGTTTTTATTTATTTCAGTAATCTCTACACCCAACATGGGGCTCAAGTGCACCACCCCAAGATCAGAAGTCTCATGGTCTTCTGCGTGAGCCAGCCAGACACCCCTTGGTTTTGTGTTGTTGTGGTGGTTGGTTGGTTGGTTGGTTGGTTTTTAATGAACCAGCAGCACCAACATCAGCAGGGGACTTAATAGAAACGCAAATTCATGGACCCAGGGGCACAAACTGATTCGGATTCTCTAGGGGTGGCGCCCAAGGAGTGGTAGCCTAACAAGCTTTCCAGGTGATTCTAATGCTCTGTATAGTTTGAGAAGCTCTCCCCTAATGGCCTCTTCCTAAAGCATTTTATATCAGATCTTTAGTCTAATTCAGATGCATGTTCAGGTATTTAACATGGCTAAGTCTCCAATGCAGTAAAACAAATTCTTCTTCAATGGGGCACGCACTCCAAAGAAACAGTCTATACCTTAATTAGGGACATTACATATAGAAACATCCCTTAGTTACCTGATGGGTTCTTTTAACTCCAGTTTTCTAAAGAAACCTAATGTCTGGTAGTAACAGAACCAACCCACCATTACCGAATTCCAAAGCTAACGTAATAGTGCATGTAACCGCGCTGGTAGTAATCACACTTTGCAACACATTAAAATTACCTGGGGAGCTCTTAAAAATCTTAGTACCTAGTTTGTACTCCATATGAATTAAGCCAGAATTTCTGCAGTTGAAAGCCAGACGTGAGTATTTAAGATGCTGTGCTGATTCCACGGTGCCTCAAAGTTTGGAAACTACAAGCCTATTGCAAACCTAGTCATACTCCAACCCAGGGTGTAGGGTTTAACAAAGGTAGAAAAGCGACCTCCTTGTTCTCTTCAACAGAGGCTTGACAAAGAGTACTGGGGAACGAACGTGCAAGCTATAGTGATGGCTCTGGAGTTGGAAAACAGGTTACACAAACTCCTGCAAGACCTGCAGAACTTGGCTTCTCAGAAGAATGAAACTGATGTAAGTCGTTGATTGATTCTGAAAGCAGGGTTATCTTTCACTTCTAATTATAGCTTACTTCTAAGAAATGGGTACAAAACAGGAGGTGACCCAATATGTGCTTGTTCCTCCCCCAAGGAAGTGAACTTATGAATATGAACTTATTCCTGGGAGTTGGCTGGTGTGGGAAGAGTAGATGTGCTGGCAAGGAGGAATGCAAGTCAACACAAGATGGAGAAGACTTTCCTGGAATAATGCACTCTGGATAATTAAAATAACTTCTGTTGCTGGCTTGTAAATCTCCTAGGCCAAAAGCGCTTCTATTTTAATGGATAGCAGAATCACCTGGAAGACTAACTGAAACTGCTGGGCCCTACCCCCAGAATTCCTAATTCAATTGACTTTTAAGGGGCATATAAAAATTTGCATTTATTTCCTTTTTGAGCTTTTATTCATTCATTTGAGAAAGAGCATGAGCAAGCACAAGTGGGGTGGAGAGCGGAGGCAGAGGGAGAAGCAGACTCCCCACAGAGCAGGGAGCCTGATGCAGGGGTCCTGGGATCATGACCTAAATCAAAGGTGGAGGCTTAACCAGACTGAGCCACCAAGGAGCCTCAGAAATTTACATTTCTAACAAGTTCCCTGGGGATGATGCTACTGGCCAGAGGCCATATTTGGAGAACTACTATCCTTGAGTGTCCCTAAAAAACTGAATGTTAATGGTGACCTCTTATCTTATAGACTTCTCTGGAGTTAATGATGAACCCTCTACCTTGTGGTAACTTTCTTACCAGCCCCTTAGCTTCTAAGAGTTAGTGGGGGAAAAGTGTCCCAAATACAAAAATTATCAAGATGATAATGAACTTGGATGGATAATGGATGATAATGGGTGAAAATTACCCTAGATGATATTGGACTCACTGAGGAGTCCTGAAGAGATAGAAATGACTCTTACTCCAGACCACTTATATCTGAAACTTTGGGAATGAGATCTGGGTGCCTACTCAAAACCTCCATGTGATTCAAATAAACAGGGTGGAAAGCCATCGCAGGAGCTCATTAATTAAGTTAATCTGTACTTTTGATGAGATGCCCTAACACTCATATTCATTGCAAGTGGATATTTGTATTCACCTGGAGGTCTTGAATGTCTTGGATCAGTGCTCTTTGAATTTCAGCATGCATATGAATAGCCTAGTGTCCTCTTAAAACCTGATTGCTTGGGTCTGGGTAAGACCTGAGAGTCTGCATTTCTGACAAGCTCCCAGGACTGCTGATCCATGCACTGGAAGTCTGGTAGCAAGACCTTAGGTCATCTCCCATTGCAGACAAGGTCTTTAATGAGTCCTTCCCTGTTTTCGTTTTTGTGGGTTTTGTGTGTTTTGTATTGTAGCTCTTAGAATTCCTGAAAAGGTTCGTGGGTAAACAGAAGAGGAACATAAAATATCTGGAATACCAGCATAGCTATCAGAAGGAATTAGAAAGGCTGACTTCGAAGGAAGGCATCTCAGAACAGTTTGGTGAAGCATCAGCCAGACAGGCTTAACATCCGAAGGCAACACAGCAAGTCTTCCATCGTAGTAGTTCCCAAAAGCAGCTACTTAAAAAATCTGGATGTCTATATGACAGAAGACTGCTCTACTTTTAATAGTATCCCAATTTTCATTGTCATACATGGAAATAAATTGGTTTTGCATTACAATTTTGTGTTAAAGAGATTGCTATTGGAATACCAGAAGAGTTATTTCCACCAATGTGAGTTTGGTGAAAGCATCTCAGGGACAGTGGGTGCATCAGACTTAAAAAAAGAAAATAAGGGAGGGGTGGGTGTGGTGGTGGTGGTGGGGAACCCACCTTTCTTTATTGTCCCAACAACACCCAGATGCACAGTCAGGATTTGATAAATTCAACCAGCTTAAGTGGATATTGTAAAAATTAGTAATTTCTTTAGGTCTTCCTTACCACAGCTTCCCCCACCCCCCAGCTTGTATATACATAATTGAAGTAGAAGAGTTTTCTTCTAATTAAATGCAAAGCTAAATTTGAAAACCAGAGCTCTTGGTCTAGAAAGGGGGACTCCCACCTGAAAGTGTACAGGGGAACAGGCAGCTGCAAGTGCCTTTCAAAGCTGGAGGTAGACATAGAGAACTGGAGGGTACGCAGGCAATTACGACACTGAAGATAAGTATGTGGATGCCCTTACTCACCCGCTGTGGGCCAACTAGCAGCTACTAGGGTAATTGCTTTAGGAACAAGTAATGAGCCTGCAAGCTTGGTTCAGACCCAAGGGTCTCATGTAAATAGTATGACCTGGGGAAAAAAGGTGACTCTACAGGATTGTGTCTTCTAAAACTTACTAGCTTCATGGCCTTGAATACATTTTTTTTTTACCTTACTCATTGACTCAATCTAGTTGTCTATAAAGTGAGCTTAATAGTATTTAGTTCATAGTTAACGAGATTAAATAAATAATATGTAAAATATCTAGAAAAATACCTACTAGATTATGTATCCTATTAATTTGTAAAATAGTGCCAATTTTTAAACTTGAGGAAACCCTATATAGGATAGAAGCAATTGCAATGAACAATCACTAAAATTTAGACAGAATTTTAGAATATTTAATCTTAGACAAAAAGGAAGGTCTTTTTTTTTTTTTTTTTTTTTTTTGAAGCAAGAAAAAGTGGTTATAAGGAAGAACCAGCTAGATACCTTGGGATAAAAAGAAATCAAACTAAGAAATGGACTGAATATTCAAACACAGCTAATTAAATAAGTGATTTAAAAGTAAGCTAAGAAATTCTTAGCCAAAGGAACAAAGAAATAGTATTTAAGATATTAAGACATGTAGTTCCAAAAAAGATCTAATTAGACCTCCAGAAGGAACGAGAAATTGAGGGGAAAGTTCCATTGTAGTGAAATTTTAGAGCATGGAGAATAAAAAAAGCTATCCCCCTAAAGGATATCACTTATAAGGAATGAAAACTGACATTAATAACAGCTGTCTCATGTATATTAGATGAAAAGGGAAAATTGAAAAACATCTTCAAAATGCTGATGAGGAAAATAAGAGTTGAGGCTGAACAGAACTATTCAGACAAAAATATTGAGTTCACAAAAGATTGTAACCTATAGGGACATCTGGGTGGCTCAGCGGTTGAGCGTTTGCTTAGTCTTGGGTTGTGATCCCGGGTCCGGGGATCAAATCCCGCATCAGGCTCCCTGCATGGGGCCTGCTTCTCCCTCTGCCTATGTCTCTGCCTCTCTCTGGGTCTCTCATGAATAAATAAATAAATAAAATCTTAAAAAAAAAAAAAGATTCTAACCTAAAGAAAACCTTCGCTGAGGGTGATAATTGTTTTGGTGGCAGAGTACAGAGGCCTGCAAGTCCAGTGTAATCTAGCTGATGGTAACTAATCTTTAAAAAAAAAATTTTATTTATTTATTCATGAGAGACACCGAAAGAAAGGCAGAGACACAGGCAGAGGGAGAAGCAGGCTCCATGCAGGGAGCCCGACATGGGACTTAACCCCGGGTCCCCAGGATCACACCCTGGGCTGAAGGTAGATGCGCAACCGCTAAGCCACCAGGTGTCCTGATAGTAACTAACCCTGCAGAGTACTTTATGCTTTAGTAATTGCAGTGAGGAAGAACATGCCCCTGGGAATAATCAACCACATAATAGACTTCCTTACCTACCTCTTCACACCTTTCTACCCTTGCTCTTCTTGAGAGCCACTGCCATGATAAGCTTGTCTCTACTAGAGAATTACTAGTACAAAAAGTATTCTTGAATAAAGTCTTACGTTTATAATTATTAACTTATGTAAGATTTTATACCTATTAAAGACAGACATTCATGTTAATATCAGGAATAAGACAGGATGGCTTTTTTTCATTTTCAACTGCATTAATTAATAAGTTGAATATTTTTTCCAAACACACCAATTTTCAGATTAACAAAGCCTCCCAAATTCTTAGGTAATTCTCATAAAACTAAGAAACACATAGAATAAGTGGTAAGTTTTCTTAAAAGTTCCAATATAGTGCATACATTTAAAAGGATTTTTTTACATTCTTTTAATTTAAATTAGATTTGCCAACATATAGTATAACACCCAGTGTTCATCCCATCAAGTGCCTTCCTCAGTGCCCATCACCCAGTTACTCCATCCCCCTCACCCCCCCCCCCCGCCCCGACTTCCCCTTCTGCAACTCTTCATTTGTTTCCCAGAGTTAGCTTTAAACTCCACACTACTTTGTATATTCCTGGAAGTTCTCAGAGTTTCTCAATCTCAGTAGTATTGACATTTTGAGCTAAGTGACTTTTTGTTGTGGGGAGGGGTCCTAAATATTGTAAGATGTCTAGTAGCATATATGACCTTCATTTACTAGATACTTGTGACAATCAAAACTGTTTCTAGACACTGCCAAATGTCTTCTGAGGGACAAGGTCACTTTGCTTGAGAACCACTATTCTAGACAATGCAATAGAAAAACTAAAGGAGAAGCAGCTCTGTTTAAAAAGCCTTACTTAATGTGGTATAATTATAACTAGAACTGAAAAACTATTAGAACTTACAAGAAAGTTTAATAATGTTGCTGGATAAATACCTACAAACCAACCTTTCCTATTTATAATCAGTAAGCAGAGAAACCATTAAAAATATGCTTCTTGTTTATAATATCCACAAATACATAAAATATCTAGGAATAGCCCTAACAAAAGTAATTTGAAGACTATATGAAATAAAAATGCTTCCTGAAAAAGATACAATAATGAATTTGAATAGTGGAAAGAGGAGAGAAAGACTAAGCTTGTGACACCTCCCAAATCACTGTATAGGGACTAAAGCAATTTGGGACATAATCCCGACAGAATTTTGAGAGCTTGGACAATTTAGTACTAGAGAAAAAAAAAAACATCATCATGGGGAAAAACATGGGAACATGCACAAAACTTGCTTAACATCTTTGAGAAATACAAACCCCGGACCACAAGGCGATACGACTTACTACATACTCATCAGAATCGCTAAAATTAAAATAGCTGTGGACATCATATGCTGGCAAGGCGATAAAACAGCTGAAGCTCTCACACATTATTGGTGAGAATGTACAGTTGTACAACCACTTGGGAAAAGGTAGGGCATTTTCTTAGAAAACTAATCAAGTATCTATCCCAGAAATTTTGGGAGAACACAATTTAGCCCATAACAAATGATATTACTGACTAAAATTAGGTAGAGAAAGCTACAGAGAAAAGACAGTAAGTAGGAGGAACTGACAAGTTAACTCACTTGAGCTCATAACCTATTCTCAATAGATACGTCTGAATAAAGAGGGTTCTAGGGTATTATGTAAAAGTCAAATTATAGGTGGGGCACAGGGTGACACAGCAATCAGTTGGCATCTGACTCTTGATTTTAGCTCGGGTCGTGGTCTCCAGGTCAAGGAAGGGGCCCTGTGTCCGGCTCTGCTGCTCAGTTGGAGTCTACTTGGGATGCTCTCTGCCCCTCCACACTGTGTGTGCACTCTCCCTCTCTCCCCCTCTCTATCTAAAATAAATAATAGAAACAAGTCTTTTCCTAAAATTTTAATTATAAAGGCAGTCACTAAAATAAAAATATATTAAGAACTATAATTTTAAAAATAATAGCCTCCACATTGAAAATTTATAAAAATATATTTATATGCGCATTTTACTCTGTACCACTTAAGTTAGCCCTAGTTTTAGTCCTCGTTCTAATGTTCACCCCCAGTCTTTTTGATGTTCCCTGATTCTTTTTTGGTTGAATGAATTGTGTTCTTTGGGAGATGCTTCCCTAAGACCTGATGTGGACAGTTATCCCCTGAGTCCTTGAACTGGCAGAAATTTTTGCCTGTGGCTCGACAGCTTGAGTGGATTTAAAATCGTTGGCTCAAATTTTCTTTCCTTAAGTGTCTCACAGGTATTGTTCCGTTTGTTAGCACCGACTGTAGCTGCACCAACTTGGCTTTCTCTCACTTGGAAATGATACGATGTTTTTGCACAGATGCCCAAAGTTTGCTTCTAGTGTTAATAGGACAAGTCTAACGTTATATGATCAGTGTCAATAGGGAGTCTCGGTGTCAGTCATTCTGGGACAGTTCTCTCCTCTCTTGAATGTGCCTTTGAATAATTCAAGTCTTATTTCAGAACATTTTATGTTTGTTTTACTCTATCGTTTTGGTTTCCTCCAATGGAAACTCCAATGAATCTTATTTTGAATAGTCTCACTTATCTTTCATAACTTTCACTTTCTATTTTAAAAAATCTTTTTGTGGGCAGCCCCGGTGGCCCAGTGGTTTAGCGCCACCTTCAGCCTGCGGCCTAACCCTGGAGACCCGGGATCGAGTCCCACATGGAGCTCCCTGCGTGGAGCCTGCTTCTCCCTCTGCCTGTGTCTCTACCTCTCTCTCTGTCTGTGTGGGTCTCTCATGAATAAATAAATAAAATCTTTTTTAAAAATTAAAATAAAAAAATAAAATAAGATAAAAATAAAAACATAAAATGTTTTTGCTTAGCTTTTTTCCCCTTTCTTTACTTTCGCCCGTGTGTATATTGTTTTGTGTTATATTTTCTATAATATTTATTTCCTCCTTTGTTCCTTATAACATAGTCTTTACAAAATGATTTTGTCTGTGTCTTCTATTTATTTCCCAAGCTTTGTTAGTTAATCATTTCATATACTTCATTGATAGACCATCACCTTTCCTTTGTTGGCCCTGTCTTCCCTGAGTTCTTGTATTTATTTATTTTTTATTGTTTTCTTTCCTGGTTGCAATTATTATTTTTTTAAAAGATTTTATTTATTTATTCATGAGAGACACACAGAGAGAGAGGCAGAGACACAGGCAGAGGGAGAAGCAGGCTCCCTGCAGGGAGCCCCTGGTTGCAATTATACCACGATTTTTATCCCTCTTTATTCATGTTGGGATGTTGTGTTGGAATGTTGCTCTGCCTTGGAGCAATATTTTTCTTTTTTAAAGATTTATTTATTTATGATAGACATAGAGAGAGAGAGAGAGAGAGAGAGAGAGAGAGGCAGAGACACAGGAGGAGGGAGAAGCAGCCTCCATGCCTGGAGCCCAATGTGGGACTCTATCCCAAGACTCCAGGATCGCGCCCTGGGCCAAAGGAAGGCGCTAAACTGCTGAGCCACCCAGGGATCCCCCTTGGAGCAATATTTTTCTAATGAGTATTTGTAGTCTGCAGGGAAGTTTTGTACCTTTCAGTACAAAACTTTCAGTTTTTTTTTTTTTGCTCATTTGTTTCCCTAGAGTAGCTTTCTTTAGCTGTAGTCCTAGTTGCCCAGTTACTTTGCTAACCATATTTGTATGAGTTGGATTTTCTCAATTAGAAGGAAGATCTTTTGAAGTGAGGAAGCCAGTTTCTCAGCTAAAGAGCTCCCTCCCCTATTACTATGATAAATGCCACTTTGGGGACCAAGCCTCACTTAAATCTCAGATCCTAACCTGATTCAAAAAGGCTCCTATCATCAGCTCCAAGCTTCTAAGGTATCTTCACCGCCTCTGGTGAAGAGGTGGCCGTCACTGGGGGATCCTGCTTCTCACCGCCCCTTTCCAACTCCTCTTTCGTTTACAAGTGCTATTTCACTGAATCTGCCACCTCCGTGTGACTCCTCGCCCAAACATGTTCCAAGCCTTCTGTCTTCAGCTGTCCCATCACACCTGCCCTCTTTGATCACAGCAGCTGTCACCGATGAGGGGCCCATCCTTTTGGGAGCAAATATTTACTGTCGATGCCTAACATCTGGCACTCCTAGAACTCTTCTGCGCCCTGTTCTCAGAAATACTAACAGCACTGTGCGGTTTCCTGACCTAAACCTGCTGACTTCAGATGATGACCTAGTTATCATTCAGGATACACCAAGGGGGACAGCAGAGAGCAGAGAATCCCGGGCAAATACATATCATAAAGCTCACACACTAAAATGTGTACTTCCCAACTGTGATCAATACCTCTTGAATGCCAAACCACATCCTTCCTTTGTCTGCTAAAGAAGGTTCAGGAATAGGACATTTGCTGGCAGAAGGCGCTCACATAAACGGAAAAAGGCAAGCCTCCACAAAGAATCATGAAGACCAACTAACTGGGTCGGAGAAAGGCAGTTGATTGTGTGACTACAGGAAAGAGAGATATTGCATTAGAAAAAGATTCAAAATCACTTAGCCTAGATTACTATTCTGGCCCCTTCTCACCTACAGGGAACTCTCGACAATAGATGATCCAGAAATTCCCAACTCAAACAACAATGAGAAACGCGAAAGAAAAAAAAAAAAGAGGGTGGGGAGAGAGAATTGGCATGGCATCTGTTCGATGCTATTAGAAAACAAGAAGGGGAAATGAAACACAATTTATTAACATATGAAGAATGTTTGGAACATGGAACAGATGAAAACCAATGAAAAAATCCTAAATTTTAGCTCTTCTCGTGGGTATACAGTATACCCATCCTACCGCAGTTTATTATTATTGAAGTATAATGGACACGTGATGTTATATTAGTTTCAGGTGTACGACAGATTGACTCAGCAATTCTATACGTGCCTCAGTGTTTACCGCAGTAGGTGTAATCGCTGTCACCATACAGTATTATCAAATATTAGAGGCTGTCTTCCCCAAGCTGCATCCCCCATTTCTGTTACTTATTTATTCCACAACCGGAAGTTTCTACCTCTCCATCCCCTCCATCCTCTTGTAGTTTAACATGCATTTCCTTGATAACTTGGAAAAGCAAATGCTTAAAATCGTGAGAAAAGAATATCAGAGAATAACTACTCTCTGCCTTGGTTCTCTGTAGGGCCAGAACCGAGCCTGGTTAGGAGAAATATCGCAAATGCAATCTATTAGAAGCACAAAACACAGACGGGGAGACCCTCCCGTATCCTGCCTGCTAGCCTTAGAGATAGGACCACAGGGCCACTGATGGAGGTTCACTGATGCTCACAGATATCAGTGTTACTGTTATCATTGTATTTACCTTAAGCCTGAAAGATATAAGAGCAGTTGTGCCTTTGCCAGTAATTGTCCTGTGCTTCTTTTTAAGTCCTAGCAGGGTGTTATTACTGGCAGAAAATAAATTTCTTAAAAACACCGTGGATAGTTTCTTAAACATAGGAAAACAAAACTGAGAAGTGTGATGTCTGGTAATAATCGACACAAATGTTTTAAATGTGAAATTTGAACACCGATAGACTATTTGATGATATTAGGAAATTATCAAGTATTTTTAAAAAAGATTTTATTTATTTATTCATGAGACACACACACACACACACACACAGAGAGGCAGAGACACAGGCAGAGGGAGATGCAGGCTCCCTGTGGGAGCCTGATGTGGGACTCGATCCCGGGTCTCCAGGATCAGGGCTGAAGGCAGGCGCAGTTTAGACTGCTGAGCCACCCGGGCTGCCCTATCGAGTATTTTTCAATGTGATCATTATACTATGGTTATGTGTGAAATAAGAATCACTGTCTTTTAGAGACAGACTGAAATATTTACGAATGAAATGATAACATTATAAAGGAAGGAAGAGAATGGGATAAGGATAAGACCAGCGTGGATATTATTGAAGCTGGCTGATGGGGTCCTTGGGAGTTTATTACACTATACTATGTTTCAATAATGATTTTAAAAAGAATCATTGCTTTTAAAAGGCAGTTTTATCTCCCTAATACCTGACACTGATGGTCCATGTGGTTGCTCACTTAAAAGTTAAATATCACCGCCTGGAGAAAGGTAAATAAGAAATTCAGGAGCCCATCAGAGAAGCTTTAAGGTTTCTTAGGAAAATGTCTCCTTGGAAAATAAACAGCAGAACAGCTCTGCGCGCCAGGCGGTGCTCAGGGACGTTCCCTGCACCTCAGGAACAGGATGCTATCTGGACTATGTGCCCCACCAGGTTTTTTTACATTGCCACTTTTTTTTCTCCTCTCCTCCCCTCCCCTTGCACCCAGAGAGCTAACTCCTAACCGAGGTGCTCAGCGGGACTGAATTATTTTTAGTCTTTGTCTCTTGTTTTGTTTTAAAATACCGTGAGGATCTATAACACAGTAAGCTGGGAACCAAATAAGAATCCAACAGATGAAATTTTATCTCCTTTTGGTGGAAAAACCAACATAAAAGTTTACATGAGATTGGAGCTACCGATTTACTTAGAACTGATTGTTATCAGCCCCAGGGGTTCAGGGCTGCTTTTTTCATGTGTTTATGTCTTCAGCGAGCACAGGGGAGCTGAAGTCTCTATCCTGCAGGCACTCCATAAAATACGGTGCTCCTCCGTGGTCTGGACGGATGAACTGCCAACAGGTGACAGAGGTACATTCTGTAGAGCAGTGAGTAGGTAAAAATGATTCATGTGATGGAATCAAGTACTTACACGTGGTAAGAGTATTGCTCACGATGAGGAGGACTGCAAGCTGCAATAAATTATGATGCCCACTGTTCCAAACACAAAGGGATGGAAAACTGCAAAAATCCAGTGCAGGCAAGACTCCTACCGAGAAGCTTCGGGAATGAAGGTTCGGGTCACTGTACCAAGTAAAAGAATCATGACTATAGGTGTTTGCTAACATTTTTTCCGAGTGTATCAAATAATACCAAAGCAGGGGAAGTTGCATTAGAACAGACACATGTGCACCATACTGACAGCATTTTAAATATATCCTCTCTCTTTGGAAAGAACTTTGGTATCATATATTTATGCAGTATTTCCAATTATTTCACTTGGCTTTAGAAGACACATTTTGGGGATGCCTGGGTGGTTCAGTCAGTTAAGGGTCCCACTCTTGCTTTCAGCTCAGGTCAGGGTCTCTGGTGGGCTTGACCTCCATGCTGGGCATGGAGCCTACTTAAGATTATCTCTCTCCCTCTCCCTCTACTTCTTCCTAAAAAAAAGAAAAAAAGAAAAGGAAAGGAAAAAAAAAAAAGAAAAGAAAAGAAAAGAAAAAAGAAAATAAAAGACATGTTTCGTTGGAATTGACCAGACATTTACTAACGGGGCATGGTTTTTGTTTCAAGTTGTAATTGGTTAGTTGGTGGATAATTTATCTCACTGTATCATATAAATAGAGCAATTTGGTTTTGAAAACTATCAGGAGATCTAAGCCTGACAGATTTTTTCCTTTTTTTTTTTTTTTGAATGAGAGAAAATGTATGCTTCTGCAAAAGTGAGGATGGGGTAGAGAGAGAGGAAGAGAGAGAATCTTAAGCAGGCTCCATACGCAGCCCACACAGATCTCAAGGCAGGGCTCAGTCTTATGACCCTGAGATAACAACCTGAGTCAAAATCAAGAGTCTGATGCTTACAACTGAGCCACCCAGGTGCCCCAAAGCCTGATAGATCCTTACTACATCTTACTTGTGAACTTTTCAACTTCAACTAATTCTCTTATTTAAAATTTATAAAATGATTTCAAGAAAAAAGGTCAAATCTCACTTATCTCTACAGTACTAACTGAATTAGAAACCCAGCAGAGGGCAGCCCGGGGCGGGGGGGGGGGGGGGGGGGGTCAGTGCTTTAGCGCCGCCTTTAGCCCAGGGCCTGATCCTGGAGACTCGGGATCGAGTCCCACGTTGGGCTCCCTGCATGGGGCCTGCTTCTCCCTCCGCCTGTGTCTCTGCCTCTCTTCTCTCTCTCTGTGTCTCTCATGAATAAATAAATAAAATCTAAAAAAAAAAAAAAAAAAGAAAAAAAGAAACCCAGCAGAAATAAAATACAAGATTTCATGATATTATATAATTGTGTGGGGGTTTTCTCCCCCCTAAATTAGCCATGGTGGAAGAAGAAAGAATTTGCTTCCACTTTTTGCCGTTAGTTGCCTCCCTACCTTTGATTATATTCAGGCCCTTGACAGCCAACTGTCAATTCTGGCTAGAAAGAGGAAAAAAGAGAGAAGTAGAAATTGGTAGTTCAGAGCTGGCCATTCTAAAATGTGTAGGCCTTTGCCTCTTAGCAGCACATTTACTTAAAAGGCGCTCATAGACTTGCTTCTTCCCAGAATTTAAAGTCGTTAATGGTGCTGTAGCTTGGTTTGGGTGAAAGCCTCCATGAGGGGACAGAAAAGGACCACAGGGAATAGAAGTTCCAGCGAGAAGTCCAGCTTTGTGAATGATTTTAGCAAGTCCTGTTACCTTTCTAGGGTTAAGAGTTCTTTCCTATAAAGTGAGGAGGGGATCTGGCTCATCCGTTCTGCACCCCTTTCCTGCTTTGACACACAGCAGATGACTGTCTCATGATCTCATCGAGAAAAAAAAAATTGGTTTAGCTCCCAGACATATCCACCTGAAAGTTGACTATGTCCACATATGAGAATGGTCTTATTAAGAATGTCTATAGAACGGGTATTATTATTGTTAAAAACATAAAACTTTTCATATGTTTGAAAAAAAAAACTAAGGAAAATCCAAAACATTTTCAGAGACATACAGCAAAGAGTAAGCAGATTTATCTATTTATCTGTTTGTTGTTGGTTTGATTTTAACACGACATGAGGGCCTATAATGTAGTCTACCGAGAGTCAAGCAAGAGGTCAGCACCTGAAATTTATTTCCATCTAGCAGAGTGAGAGTATTCAAGGTTTTGCCTTCCCCAGGTTCAGTTACTCAAGGTCAACCGTGGTCCTGAGGCAGATGATCCTCCAGGGGAGGGTCAGAAGGTCAACAGTCCCTTAGGGCTATGTCACAATGGCTACATTGTCACTCCCACTTCTCTCCTCACCTCACGTTGCCATTCTATCATCTCACGTCATCACAAGAAGTGTAATCACCATTTCTCTCGCAATGAAAAACAGAAATATTCTTCCATTTTTCTTTTGAAAAATAAATGTTGATATTAGGTCCTCTACTCCAAGGTGAACTAAACTGAACTGATTTCCTTATGCCTTTGCACATTTAATCTTCTGACGTGACTTCCTAAAAGGGTAATGGTGCAAACAGTGTGTCCTCCTTGAAGCAGTGTTGCCAGGGACAGTGGTTTTAAAAAAAAACTGTGTGATGATGAGAATCAGAGATTTGGAGCTGGAGATCTGGTGTTTGGCAGCTCACTGTGTGCCCTCAGGCAAACCACATGACCTCCGAAGTTTCTGCTTCATTTTACCACAATCACAAGTAGTCAGCAGCACCTCTCAGAAGTAGAGTGAAAATAAAAAAAAAGCTAGTGATTTCTTAAAAGAAATATTTTTTTTAATTTTTTAAATTTATTTATTTACGATAGTCATACAGAGAGAGAGAGAGAGGCAGAGACACAGGCAGAGGGAGAAGCAGGCTCCATGCACCGGGAGCCCGACGTGGGATTCGATCCCGGGTCTCCAGGATCATGCCCTGGGCCAAAGGCAGGCGCCAAACCGCTGCGCCACCCGGGGATCCCAAGACGGTTCATTTTTAATCAGAATTTATTTTTATGCGAATGGAAGCTATTGTAATACTTGAAAATAGTTCTTAAAGTTGGTTAAACGTTTCCTTCTGAAATTTTGTTTATATTATCCCTTTGCCTAGCAAACTAATACAAAACTAAATGCCTTTTCAACTTTGTTCAATTCACATAGGAGCTAGCAACTTTTTAGTAACTATATTGTTGTTGGATGATAAATACTATTAAGATGTTGTCTATTAGTTTGCACTTTGAGAGCAGATGCTTATTCTTTATTACAGATAGAACCAACCTTCAGGCCACACCTGAAATTTCTTCCTACTATCTGGAATCATGGGAAATTGCTCAGAAGTGAAAATTTAATGTTATTTAATGAGAACCTTTTAAGCATTTACTGTCTACTTTGAAAGATTCAGGCTAGAAATAAGTCACTGTCTTAGTCCTCAAGTTTCCCATAACCTGATTGCCTCAATTTCCTCTGGAGTCTTAAACTCCTCGGTGCCTAATGCAAAAGTCCATTCTTCCCCCTCCCTCCACTTTTTAAAAGCCAATTCGTTTTTAAATACATAAGATGAAAGTAACAGCTAAATAACAGAGATGGGCATTTACTTTCTATACAATTTGTAGCCTCATTTTGGAAATGGGACACTCATACTTTTTTTTTTTTTTGGGAGAAGGATGCTTGCTCATACTTTGAAAGTCTTCAGTATTGTCTATTGTCTTCATTGTTTGCAGATGCTATAAACATCTTTATTTTTTTAAGATTTTATTTATTTATTCATGAGAAATACAGAGAGAAAGAGAGAGGCAGAGACACAGGCCGAGGGAGAAGCAGGCTCCTTGTAAGGAGCCCGATGTGGAACTCAATCCTGGAACCTGGGATCAAGCCCTGGGCCGAAGGCAGATGCTCAACCGCTGAGCCACCCAGGCGTCCCTATAAACATCTTTATAAAAAGGAAACAGAGAACTGTATCACAGGTAAAACAAGTAAGGGAAAAAAGTAAAAACCAAAACAAAACAAAACACCCAACCTACTATTTTTTTAAACACTAGAAAGGTTATAAAAATGTATTTCATTTTAGTTTAATCGAGAGCTAGCAATACCCCATCCTTACAATATTTACTCACAGAAAAATTCTTAGCATATTGGGGAGGCATAAGGGAAACTAGCTGAACTTTTCCAAAATTGTGAAGTACATCTGACATTAGCCATTCAGACACAGCAAGTCAAGAGGACGCTGGTAATGACGACCAGCAAGGTCGGCGTGAACTCCAAGGTGGCCCTGGCGTTAAGGCGGTGCACTACTACTGCAGCCACATGTAACAAGAACCCTAAAAGAGTCATCGCTTTTGACCTAGTGATCCCACTACTAGAGCTTTCTCTTAAAAAAAAAAAATACCTTTGTAATACATACCTTTGGGGGTATTTCCATACCAGCAAAGCCCTGGCAACGTCCAGTTGTACAATCAGCCACGACCAACGACAGGAGGGGATCTGAGCGCCCTCTACCCACAAGACACACGACTGGAGAAAAGAGTGCCCGACTGACAAGTCAACGCCCGTCTGTGACTGATAAAGCTCGGCAGGGATGTGAGTGACTACAGGTAAGTCCCCTCTCATTTGCAGCGGGGGAGGAAGGGAGGACTCACTTATCATGAAGCTCATCACTTAGGGTTTTCCGGCCCGCCTGCGCCCGCCTCGACTCCCAGGCTGCGGTCCTTCGGGGTTGGGGTCCGAAGGGCGGCCCCGCCCCCACCTGCACCTGCACCTGTGCCTATGCCTACACCTGCGCCTGTGCCTGCACCTGAGCCTGTCCTGCATCCGCACCTGCACCCGCACCTGCGCCTGCATCCACGCCTGCACCCGCGTCTGCACCGGCACCCGCGTCTACAACCGCACCTGCGCCTGCACCTGTATCTGCACCTGCACCCGCACCTGCACCTGCGCCTGCCCCTGCACCCGCGCCTGCACCTGCGCTGCCCCCCCCCCCGCCCCCGTCTCCGCCCCCAGGACCCCCGGGCGGTCCAGGCCCTGCAGGAGCCCCTCCCTACAGATGGTCCGGGAGCGAGCAGAGGGGCGAGTCTAGAGGGCATGGGGGTGAGCTCTGGCGCTGGCCGAGGGGTCCGGTCAACTCTGTGCGGAGAACCCCAAGAAAGTATGACGACTCAGTCATCAGGAGCTTGCTCCTGGGAGCTGGAGAGGGTCACGCCCCGTGGCACGTGCCAACGGGCCCAGAAATTTCCTAGGGAATTCTAAACACGACCAACCCCGTCCTCAGTCTTAAGCCTGTAGCTGAAACCACGGTACAGGTTGAATGTTGTGAAACCTTAAAAAAAAAAAAAAAAAAAAAAGGCAAGCAATTGGGTAAACAATGCACGAGTATATGGAACTTTCTGGGGTCCCCTCCCCTCCGGGAAAGGCAAGGGACACCCTGCCAGTGCCTGCGAGGCTCCTGGAGAGCGCGTCCTTTCACTGATCACTTTTTGCTAGTCTTCAGGTAACCAAATCCTTATTCTGTTTATGACTTAATAAGGCCCTATAGACGAATTACCTAAGGTAACATATTTGTGTGTTGCCTTTCACTGCTTCTACTTCACATTAATTTTTAGTTGTATGGTTAAATTGATTCTTACTTTTTTTTTTTTTTACTACTTGGTTTTCAGTGTATGTATGTAATACACCGGAAACTAATATAACAAGTGTCAAATATACTTTAATTGAAAAAAAGCCGGGGGGGGAACCCACTACTAACTCAAGAAAAGCAAAATTCGAATTCATTGATGCCAGTAAATTACCTCCTTATTTCCCAGCTTGCATAAGGTTTGTTTTCTCTCCCCACTGGTCCTAGCAATTCAAATCCAACAAGCCTGTTGTCTATTTTGGGGCTCAGAGCTTTGGTAAGAAGGGAATAATATCATATACATTGGCTTTACTCTCAAGGATAAATGTGGAATAATGGTAAACATATAGCCAGGGAAGTGGGCGGGGGGTTGGGGTGACTGGGTGACGGGCACTGAGGGGGGCACTTGGCGGGATGAGCACTGGGTGTTATGTGCTATATGTTGGCAAATTGAACTCCAATTAAAAAAAACACAGCCTTTGGATTTAGACTTGGATTTGAATCCATGTATTAACCATTCTGAGGCTCACCTGGCCCATCTACGGAGTCTCCACGACTAATCCTCCTCCACCACGGATGACCTGCCCCAACAAAGTGCCATCCTCATCCCAAGCACATGGTTCTGCTTTTCCCAAACCATAGCTTGTGGGATATTCTAAAGGCTGGTCTTGTTCCTTGGAGGGAACACCCAGGCACTCCAGTCTGTGACTATAAAATAAAGTTAAACTTCTACTGCTTTGGCTGGGGCCCCACCCATCTATTTTCTGGAAATTTCCACACATCCACTTAAACTGTGTCCCAAACATTTTCGAGATGTTTCAAAGTGCTGCCCAAGGCATTTAGGCTATAAATCCCTTGGGTTCCTCTGATAGTTGTCCTAGAATGCATGCAGTCCAGGAGCTGAATGTTCTAAAAAGGTCAGAGCCCTAAGAGTTGAAAGAGTAGGGTGCCCTGGACTTGAGGGAAGCGGGTGGCAGAAAAGAGTCTGTAGGTGGGAGGGCTGCCCAGTTCTCACATGGGGTTCACATGCCTCACAGTTTTCACTGCATGATCAAGCCACAGTGAGATTCCTAACTGTGGTGTTTGGCATGGAATACATTGTTCGTCTTGGGCAGAGAACATTTGAGATCCAGGTCAGAGGCCCCTCTCAAGTTTCCAATAGGCCCTGGGATTCCTCATGTAGAATCCTGAGGTAGCAAAGGGGACCCTTCTACTCACTCCACGAGTAAAATTAGATTTTCTGTCAGATAAAAAATTGGATTTTCTTCCAACCTTAGTAGATGTGTGGGAGAACAGATTGATTCAATTTAGAAAAAAATGTTTAAAAGTCAACTTATTCATTTATTTATTTATTTATTTATTTATTTATTTATTTATTTATTTATTTATTTTTGCGCTTTGAGTGGCTGAAGTAAATCATGGTTACTTTCCTATTTCAGCTACATTTAACTGGCAGGGCTCCAGCAAGTACCCTAGGTTCGTTACCGTGAGGTTCCGCTAACTTATCTGTGACCTTGAAAAGTTACATTCTCCAGGAATGATCTGGAAAGCAAAGATAGACTCCTATATATGACGGATTATCCTTTTTTTTTTTTTCAAATTGTTAATGGTTCCAGTGTTTGGATTGTCTTTCTTTGGAATTTACACGATTAGATTCAATTATCTGGTTTACTTAAATGAAATGTCTTCTGACAAGGCAATTTGTGAATTCTGAAGAAAACTGCAAGAGGCCACATAAATATAGTGCAAAAAACAAAAACTTTAGAGACAGAAAAGCAAGCTGTGAGGCCTTGCACACTTTGCTTACTTCCTCTCAGTCTCAGCATTTTCACCTACAATATAAAGATATTAAATATATTCTCCACGAGCTTATGATGAAGAAATAAATGAATACACACTTAAAAGTGCAAGGTCTTCAATAAACTCTCATTTATCCTCTATCGTAACCACAGTTGGCTGCTTTATGATCTCCTTTATGTACATAAGTGTGTTGATATTTGACATACAGGAGTGTGCATCCTAAGCTTAGAGCTTGATGAATTAGCATGACAGGAACACACACTTAACAATCGCCATGAGATTAAGGACCTCACCAGGGTCGGGGAAGCCCCTCCTGTCCAATCCCAGGGGTGACGCGTTACCTGCTCCGGTAATGGAGCCACTATCCTACCTTGGACACCATCATCATGTAGTGTAGTTCTTTTGTTTGTCTTGGATTTCACTGTGATAAGGACACACCATGAGTTATAGCCTCTTAAATTTTAAGTGGCTCTTGTTGGCTACAGACGCCGCTGCAGCAGACCTCTAGAGCTCATTCCTCCCGCTTAACTGACACTTTCTTGCCTCTTGATTAACCCATCATGTAGCTTGGCCTGATCATAAACATCATAGATATCGAATCATAGAGGATATCAGTATTCTTTTGCTCACAGTAATGAAATTCATTCGTGTTTTGCAATAAATGGGAGTTTGTTCATGGTCATCGCTAAAGGATTTTTCCATTGCTTGAATATACCATGTTATGTGTGTCCATCCTTATGCTGAGGAGCGTTTGTGCTGTTTCCAGGTTGGGGTCATTGTGAATAATGTTGTGATGATTTGTACTCACGTGTATGCATTTCTGTTCGGAGTGTGCGTAACAGCCACTTGCTGGGCCACAGGGTAGGCCCATGAACAGCTTCTGAACATCCTGCCACACAATTTCCCAAAGAGGCTGTGCCAGCTTTCTGTAGCTCAGGAGCAGTAGGAGAGTTCTTGTCGTTCTACATCTCTGCACTTGGTATCCACAGTTTCTTCTTTTTTTAATTTAGCCATTCCGAGCGGGATAGATCTCCACGTTAACACCTTCCCTGACAACTACGGATGTTGAGCACCTTTTCCCACATTGGCTGCTCATGTGCCTAAAGCCTTTTGTGACGTGCTTGTTTAAAAGTTCCTTGAGCAGTTTTGTACTGGGTTGTCTGTCTTACCATTAATGTTCTTTTTTTTATAATAAATTTATTTTTTATTGGTGTTCAATTTGCCAACATACAGAATAACACCCAGTGCTCATCCCGTCAAGTGCCCCCCTCAGTGCCCGTCACCCAGTCACCCCCACCCTCCGCCCTCCTCCCCTTCCATCACCCCTAGTTCGTTTCCCAGAGTTAGGAGTCTTTATGTTCTGTCTCCCTTTCTGATATCTCCCACACATTTCTTCTCCCTTCCCTTATATTCCCTTTCACTATTATTCATATTCCCCAAATGAATGAGAACATACACTGATTGTCCTTCTCCGACTGACTCACTTCACTCAGCATAATACCTTCCAGTTCCATCCACGTTGAAGCAAATGGTGGGTATTTGTCATTACTAATGGCTGAGGAATATTCCATTGTATACGTAAACCACATCTTCTTTATCCATTCATCTTTCGATGGACACCGAGGCTCCTTCCACAGTTTGGCTATTGTGGACATGGCTGCTAGAAACATCGGGGTGCAGGTGTCCCGGCGTTTCACTGCATCTGAATCTTTGGGGTAAATCCCTAACAGTGCAATTGCTGGGTCGTAGGGCAGGTCTATTTTTGACTCTTTGAGGAACCTCCACACAGTTTTCCAGAGTGGCTGCACCAGTTCACACTCCCACCAACAGTGTAAGAGGGTTCCCTTTTCTCCGCATCCTCTCCAACATTTGTTGTTTCCTGCCTTGTTAATTTTCCCCATTCTCTCTGGTGTGAGGTGGTATCTCATTGTGGTTTTGATTTGTATTTCCCTGATGGCAAGTGATGCAGAGCATTGTCTCATGTGCGTGTTGGCCATGTCTATGTCTTCCTCTGTGAGATTTCTCTTCACGTCTTTTGCCCATTTCATGATTGGATTGTTTGTTTCTTTGCTGTTGAGTTTAAGAAGTTCTTTATAGTTCTTGGAAACTAGCCCTTTATCTGACAGGTCATTTGCAAATATCTTCTCCCATTCTGTAGGTTGTCTTGTAGTTTTGTTGACTGTGTCCTTTGCTGTGCAAAAGCTTCTTATCTTGATGAAGTCCCAATAGTTCATTTTTGCTTTTCTTTCTTTTGCCTTCGTGGATGTATCTTGCAAGAAGTTACTGTGGCCGAGTTCAGAAAGGGTGTTGCCTGTGTTCTCCTCTAGGATTTTGATGGAATCTTGTCTCACATTTAGATCTTTCATCCATTTTGAGTTTATCTTTGTGTCTGGTGTAAGAGAATAATCTAGTTTCATTCTTCTGCATGTGGATGTCCAATTTTCCCAGCACCACTTATTGAAGAGACTGTCTTTCTTCCAATGGATAGTCTTACCATTAATTTTCTTTAGCAGTTCCTTACATACAGTCTTTCTTTACTCTGTGGCTTTTTATTGGCTGTATTAATGATATTTTCTGATGAAAACAAGTTTTAAAGTCCAATGCAGCCCAGTGTGGCAGTCTCCTCCTTTCTAGTTAATGCTTTCGTCATGCTGAAGAAGTCATTGCCTACTCCAACCTGATGAAGATAGTCTCCTATGCCTTCTTTTGGAAGTTTCACTATTATTTTTTTAGCTCTCCTTTTTGGTCTAAAGTTACCTGGAACTGATTTCTTTTAATATGGTCTTAAAAAGGGATTGAGATTCACCTTTTTTCTACATATAGATGTCCAATTGAGTCAGCACCATTTATTTGTTTTTTTTTTTAGCACCATTTATTTGTAAAAAATATTCTTTCCTCACTTCTTTGCAGAGCCACTTTTCTCATTAATCCAGTTGCTATATATGTGTGAGGCTGTTTGGATTCCCTGATTCTGTTTCGGTTGTCAACTGTCTATTCTTAGCTATGGCAATATTATAGTAAGTATCGGTATTGACTATTATAAGTGTTCCAAGTTTTTTCCTTTTCTTCAAGATGATCTTAGCCAAAAAAAAAATGATCTTAGCATTCCTGGCCCTTGCATTGCCATATGCATTTTAGAGTCAGCCTGCCAATTTTTTTCACAAAACCTGCTTGGACTTTCATTGGAATTGTGTTAAATCTGTAGGTCAGTTTAGGAAGCATTTTGCATATTTAGTATGTTGAGTCTTCCGAACCATGAATATGGTGTTTCTTCCATTTATTTATATCTTCTTTATTATCAATAATATTTTGTAGTTTTACAGAGAGAGATTTATATCTTCTTTATTATCAATAATATTTTGTAGTTTTACAGAGAGATTTACAGAGAGAGATTACAGAGAGAGAGATTACATCTTTCATTATTTTTAAAATATTTTTTTTTTATTTTTGAGAGAGAGAGAGAGTACATGAGCAGGGGCGAGGGGCAGAGGCAGATTCCTTGCTAAGCGGGGACTTCAATGAGGGCCTCAGTCCCAGGGTCTTGGGATCATGAGCTGAGCTAAAGACAGATTCTTACCCAACTAAGCCACCCAGACACCCCTCACTCATTACTTTGAACCAGATTTTGAACTTTGGGAAATTTTGACTTCTTAAGTTTTTATTTTTTCTTCATATTAAGAAATATAGATTTGGCCTATATTACCCAATGCAATCTACACAATCTACACAATGCAATCCCTATCAAAATACTAACAGCATTTTCCCCAAAGCTGGAACAAACAATCTTAAATTTTGTATGGAATCCAAAAGGCCCTGAGTAGATGAAGCAACCCTGAAAAAGAAAAGCAAAGCTGGGGGCATCACAACTCCAGACTGCAATTTATATTCCAAAGCTGTAGTGAGCAAGACGGTATGGCACTGGCGCAAAAACACATAGGTCAATGGAACAGAATAGAAAAATACAGAAATGAACCTACAACTGTATGTCCAGTTAATCTTCGACAAAGCAGGGATGAACATCTGATGGAAAGACAGTCTCTTCAACAAATAGTGTTGGGGAAACTGGACAGTCACATGCAGAAGAATGAAACTGGACCACTTTCTGACACCACACACACACACACACACACACACACACACACACACATTCAAAATGGATGAAAGACCTACATGTGAGACAGGAATCCATCAAAAGCCTGTAGGAGGACACGGGCAGCACCCTCTTTGATCTCAGCCACAGCAACTTCTTACTAGACACGTCTCTGATAAACTGTTGTTGGGACTTCATCAAAATAAAAAGCTTTTGCACAGCAAAGGAAACGACCAAGCGAACTAGCAGTGATCTACAGAATGGGAGGAGGTATTCTCAAACGACATATCTGATAATGTGAGAGGATTTGTGTTCCCTTGTGCCTATGGTTCTTGCTCACGCCTCCTCAAGGTCTGAAGAGGCAGGCCGGTCGAAGAGTGTGGGCTGCAAAGCAAAGTTTATTGGGCAAAAGCACAAGGCTCTTGGGGGAGGGGGGGTGAGTGGGTTGCCTCTGGAATTTCTAAGTTTAGGGGGCTCTGTGAGGTCTTTTGAAGAACTCTCTTAAGCAATCAGAGTGTGCTGAGTGGTGCTAATCAGGCCTCTGGTCAGGTGTCTGTCTACCTATTAGGCTAAGGGCCATGTGCTGATGGTCTTTTTTTGCTGATATGCAGGGCTTAGGTCTTAGCTGCCCCTTGCCCATGATATTAACAAACGCTTTTGTGGTTTATTGTCTTATTCTAGGATGTTTTGCGGAAGTCATTTCTGCAAAGGTGGCAAAGTAGAATGTCAGTGAGGTCCTATCTCAGCTGCAAAACAGGATGTCAGTGCTGTTTTACTTTAACTGCCCTGACTCCATAATTTCTTGTTGGGGACCCTGGGCCTGACTTATCTAACCATCCGACTAACTCCTAACAATAAAGGCTTAGTATCCAAAATCCATAAAGAACTTATAAAACGTGGGGCACTTGGGTGGCTGAGTCTGTTAAGTGTCTGACTCTTGATTTTGGCTCAGGTCGTGATCTCAGGGTTGTGAGATCCAACCCCAAGTTGGGCTCTATGTCAGGCTCTGCAGTGGGCGTGGAGCCTGCTTAAGATCCCCTCTCTCTGTTCCTCTGCCCCTCCCCTGCCTAAAAACAAACAAACAACAACTTGTAAAACCCAGCACCCAAAATACAAATAATCCAGTTTAAAAATAGAGGAAAGACGTGAATAGACATTTTTCTAAAGAAAACACACAGATGGCTAAGAGACACGAGAAATGATGCTCCACATCACTCATCACCAGGGAAATACAAGTCAAAACTATAATGAGATATTACCTCACACCAGTCAGAATGGCTAAAATTAGCAAGACAGGAAACAATAGGTGTTAGTGAGGATGCAGAGAAAGGGGAGGCCTCCTGCACACTGTTGGTGGGAACGCAAACCTGTGCTGCCACTCTGGAAAAGAGTGTGGACTTTTTCCTCACAAAGTTGAAAAACAGAGCTACCCTATGATCCAGCATTTGCTTGACTACCTATTTACCCAATGGATACAGAAATACTGATTAGAAGGGACACGGGATCCCTGGGTGGCCCAGCACCTGCCTTCGGTCCAGAGCCTGATCCTGGAGTCCCGGGATCGAGTCCCACGTCGGGCTCCCTGCATGGAGCCTGCTTCTCCCTCTGCCTGTGTCTCTGTCTCTGTCTCTGTCTCTGTCTCTCTCTCTCTCTCTCGTGAATAAGTAAATAAAATCTTTAAAAAAAAAAAAGGAACTCATGTAGCAGTAGTAAGGTTAAAAGGTCCTTATGCCCACAGGATTTCTATTATGATGGGCAGAAAGACAAAACAAACAGGGAAACGTGTACATCTTAGAAAGTAATAACTATTCTGTGAAACTTTGAAATGAGTGCCTTGATGTTTACAGAGCATGATCCATGATCGCCAAATCATGGAAAGGGCCCGAATGTCCAACAACTGGCGAATAAGTAAAGAAGATGTGGTATAAATATAAAATGGAATATTATTCGGCCATCAAAAAGAATGAAATCTCGCCATTTGTGACAACATGGATGGGGCCTAGAATTTAATTTTTTGCAGAAAGGATTTTAATCATAGATCCAAAGATCTAATTTCTTAAATAGATATAGGATTATCTGTATTCTCTAATTCTTCTTGTATCCATTGCAAGTTTTGATTTTCTAGAAACTCATCTCTTTTATTCAAATTTTCAAATTTATTGGCATAAAGTTGTTTAAAATATCCTCTTACAATGTTTCTGATATTCATAGAACCTGTAGTGACATCTTTCTTTTCATTGCTGATGTTATCAATGACCTCTTTCTTTTTTCTAGATCAACCTTACCAGGATTTTATCAGTATTATTAATTCCCTTCAAAGAACCAACCTTTGAGTTAATTGATCCCCTCAATAATAAATGTGCTTTATTTTTCGTAAATTTCTGCTTTTATCTTTGTTATTTTTTCTTTCCAGTTTCAGCGGGTTTAATTTGCAGTTCTTTTTTATGAACCATTGAGATTGCAAATTTAGTTATTTGGATATTTAAGTAATTAATATATAGACATTTTTAATATTTGCACTTCAGGCTATAAATTTCCTCCTGAGCATTACTTTTGTCCAGTTAACAAGTTTGGATATCCTGTATATTCACTATCAATTCAGTTTAAATATTTGCTGATTTTCACTGTGATTTTTCTTAACACACTCCTCATTTAGTACTACTATGCTCCTAAATTTCCAAACATTTGGAAATTTTCTACTTCATTTATGTCTTTTAAGTCTCTCTTCTCTTTTTTTTTTTAAAGATTTTATTTATTTATTCATGAGAGACACACAGAGAGAGAGAGACATGCAGAGGGAGAAGTAGGCTCCATGCGGGGAGCCCAATGCGGGACTCGATCCCAGGACCCTGGAGTCATGACCTGAGCAAAAGGCAGATGCTCAATCACTGAGCCACCCAGGTGCCCGTTCCGGAGAGAATTTATTTTTGTTTGGGAATTGGATAAAAGTTAATTTTAATTCCATCAAGGATTTAGTTGATTGGATGCCAGTCTTCATTACATTTGAGGGCACATTTAGCCCTTTTGGGGTTCCAAGTTAAAAGTGGAGTGTTAGCCTGGACCTCTCCTCCTTGGTGGGCCTCAAGTCCAATTTTTGCCCACCAACACTGTAAGACTGTTAGAAACTCTCCTCAGCTCCTCAGCCTCTTGCCTTCTGCTTACAAACAGACAAACCTAAGGAGCCAAATTGGGCTCCCTTCTCTGTACTTTCACTCTGTCTTGGCCTTAATTCCCTAGAAAAGAATTGTTTACTGGGAGGTATAACCCCAAGACAGTGAAAGTAAAGGGGCAAGAAAGTTGGGCAGAGAGAAAGGAAAAGGGGTAGCCCAGGTGGCTCAGAGGTTTAGCACCGCCTTCGGCCCAGGGCCTGATCCTGGAGGCCCGGGACCGGGTCCCACCTCGGGCTCCCTGCATGGAGCCTGCTTCTGCCTCTGCCTGTATCTCTGCCTCTGTGTGTGCGTGTGTGTGTATCATGAATAAATAAATAAAATCTTAAAAAAAAAAAAGAAGGAAGGAAAAGCAAATATAAGCTAGTGTCTTATTGCAGATGACTACAGCTTCATGAAGAAACATAGCTCACTGCTTAGAGCCAACCTGGCTTGGAACAGTCTGTCAGAGGGAGAAGGGGGGAGAGGAATTTATTCAGTGGCTTCCTCCATTGAATGACTTCTCTTTCACTGGTCAACATTTACCCCACAAGGCATTAACTTCTATGCATTTCTAGGTTTTTCAACTGACCTCTTCAGACCCACTGAAGAAAGAAAATTCTATACCCTACAGCAGGTTGCTTCATCCAACTCCAGACTAGTGAGAGAAACTACTTGCTGGATACAAAGGGTCCTGCAGCCTAGGCTACCGCAGCTCCAACTGCTTCAGGCACAAAGGAGTCATGCTGAAGACTGGCCCTCACCTTGGGGGAGGCTGAGGCAGGCTGTGGAGCTACTAATGACATAGTGGTGGCCTCAGGACCACAGTACATTTGAGGATCTGGGAGACAGATAGGGCCTAGAGGATTTGAGAAGCTTCCTCAATTTTTCAGTGTGCTTTCTCCTAGGAATCTTGACCTCGTGGCTTCAAAATTCCCCAATGGCTTCAAACTGATGGTTTTACATATTGCCCAGCATTTCAAATTCTCAAGGGAAGGTTTGGTCTACAACCAACTACTCCATGTTACTGGAAAAGAAGAATACACAATCTTTTCAAGATCTTATTATACTAATATAAAATGCTTGCCCCATGCATCACTGACACCAAACATGGTTAAAAACTAGTTGACATGAGACTCACAGGACAATTAGTGGAACATTGAGATGTCAGGTTCTCACTTGTAGATATAAATCACCCCTGAGGATCCCTGGGTGGCGCACCGGTTTAGCGCCTGCCTTTGGCCCAGGGCGCGATCCTGGAGACCCAGGATTGAATCTCACGTCGGGCTCCCGGTGCATGGAGCCTGCTTCTCCCTCTGCCTATATCTCTCCCTCTCTCTCTCTCTCTCTCTCTCTCTCTCTCTCTCTCTCTGTGACTATCATAAATAAATAAAAATTTAAAAAAAATGCTAAAAAAAATAAAAAAAAATCACCCCTGACTTATATATTGACTCCTCAGATAAAGTCAGTCTATATTTTTCAGTCAACATCAAGCTGTCCTTGTTTTTTTTTTTTTCAGATTCAACCACTGACTATATTATTCATTTAATGGAAATTCCCATCCTGACTTAAGCACTAATCATGAGTGAGGCCGTGAAAGAAGGGCACAAAATTTACCAATTACATCATCCCCAAGGCGGAAGATTCACAACTGGTTTAATCCTGATTGCTTCAAAAATTCAGTTAAGACTGGTGAGTATCTCTACTTCCTCTTCTCGCCTCTAAAGCTACTTCTGGTCATTCCTAGCCTGTGGTCAACTCCTTCTGTCCTACTCTAAGAATTTCAGAATCTCCTCACCTGTTGTTCTAAAACATTAGTGACTCTGTACCCTGCAGTTTCAGGCCAAAGATATTAGTTCTAATGAAACCTCCTTATAGAAGTTTACTATCCTATCAGTTTTAGTATTTTTATGTAATATGAAACAGAATGTGTCAATGGAAGGAGATCTAAATAAGAGTCTTCTCTTCCACTTGCTACCTTGTCAGACCCCCTGGGATGCCTCTCTTGATACGAAGATCACTCTATAGAGAATGGTAATAGGATGCATGCTTATTGATAAAGATCACGGAAATTCAGAGACGTTTCACTAGCTTTCTCCAAAATAACAAGTTCACTACAGAGATTTTAGGGTAGTAATCTTTCTTTACTGCCTCCCAATCTGTCATCTGTCACCACCATGGGTCATCCTCACTACTGTAATTTGAATATGTGTGGACAGTGGGAAATGTTGACCTTTCCAAAGAGAAGAGGACTTTTCTTCAGTAAATGAAATATGTATGCGGTTCTTGCTAGAAACTAATCTATAGCCCCCATCTCAACATCAGGAAATACTTTATCACAAAATTGTGTATGCAGTTTAAAAAATATGTGTGTAGTATGTCATGTATTTGATATTATGCCTGTAAAACTTATATGCATATATGAGAATATCTACTAAAATGTTAATTGATTATATCAGCATCATGAAGTTATGGGAGCAATCTAATTCCTATGCACTTATTAATATTGTCATCATTTTACTTAATGGGCATATAGTTCTTTTTCCAAAATAACTTTTTAAAAAAAATTTGTTACATGTTGGGCTCTTTTAGGTACAATATATGCGTTATGCTCCTCTAGGCTATCAGATCAGGTAATAAACATGAAATGCATAGAACAGGACCTGGCACATAATCTGTTCTAAATAAATGCTAGCTATTGTTTTTACTGTATAGGAAATGAAACTCTTTTTTTTTTTTTTTGCAAATTTTAAATATATTTAGGGTCTTAAAGAACATACAGATTACAAAGGCACCAAATGATCTACTAAGGATGCTTGTCTCCTGTTTTTTTTTTGTTGTTGTTGTTTGTTTGTTTTTAAGTGAAGTATAATTGAAACAGGGTAAAAAATTGATGATAACCAGTAGTAAAAGGAATATTAAGAGGCTGGAAGTCAGCAACTCTGGGTGCTGCCACTGGTTAGCTAAGGTTATTATCTGGCCAGAAAAAAAATGAAAAAAATACCTGGGGAGGAAAATGATAATCAAATGAGGAGGGGAAGAGGGAAGAGATGATAAAAATAGGAGAAAAGGAAAAAGTTGGAAAGAATATAAAAACAGAGAAAGAGAAAAGGGGAAGATAAAATGAAAGTGATAAAAGGAAGAGCGGCATCTACAAAGACCAGTGTTACTTAAGTTTGTCAGGTGTTCTGCTAAGTGTTTTCACAAGAAATGACTCATTTAATTATTAGAACAATCTTGTGAAATTAGTATTTTATTGTCCCTCTTTAACAGAGGAGAAAACTAAAGTTTTCAAGATTTAAGTGGTTTTGCCCTAGATCATGGATTGCATCTTTTTAATAAGATTATGTCTGAAAAGCCCAACTCTCTTTGAGCCTTCTTTGGTCTGATTTGTCTTTTGGGAGGTATGATGTGGGATCTTCCTAGGTTAGAAAATAAAACCTAAAATATCTTTCTCTTGCCTGATGTCCTCTATCTGGTCGTTATTTTCTATCAACCTGTGAAGCAAGCAGGTTTTTTACTAAGGTTCAGAACAACTTAATATGAAGAGAAATGTGAAGCCTAACATTAATACCATGTCTGTATTTTCTAAATTAAAAATTAAATTGTTAATTTTAAGATACTATATTTGTAAATTTATTATATATGAAATTCTAGTAAAACATAAAGAGAAAAATCACAAAGCACTTTTTTGAAAAGCATCAAGTTGAATAAAATCTGTTTGGCCCCAGATTTTTAATACTGTTATAATACCCGACATCTGTATCATCCCTCATTAAAGAAGAATATTAAAAAAAAAAGAGCTAAATGGGAAAAATAGCCATTGTGAAGTTTTATACTTGTTGCAATATTTGATTAAAAGAGCTCTGGGTTACTAAGCTCCTGCTCTGTCAACTGTGCAATCTTTGCCCTATCCCCCAACTTTTCTGAGTCTTAGTTTTCTGATCTATAAAATTAAGGTTTAGACAATATGTTTGCAAAAATCCTAGGACTGTATAGCTTATAAAAAACAAAGCACAGTTTTTCTGTGATAAGAAATAGGTCATAAGGAATTTTAAAAATACATATTCTAAGGTTTCTAATAACACTTTGCTGCGAGAAAATATCACATGTTAAATCATGACTGTTGACTTTTACTTGATTCCATGAGTGATAGGAGACATAGTAATGGTAGGTGATTATACTGAACAAAAGAAACAAAATAGGGGCACCTAACTGGCTCGGTAGGTAGAGTATGTGACTCTTGATCTCAGGGTCATGAGTTTAAGTCCCACTCAAGTCCCACTTAAAAAAAAGGGTCATCCATGAGGGCCAGGTTAGTGAATGCTATTCATTTTCATGATTTTGAAACATTTTGTATAAGATATGCAACAGCCAACACTTTGGTTAAAATTGAAATAATTCAGAAAGAGTTTCATGCGTTTTATTCATTTGCATGGTAACGATCACTGGGGTGACACAGAGTTAAAGTATTTGGGGGGGTCAGGAGAGTGTGGAAGAGAGAGAAGAAATAATTACTCAGAGCTTTTAGAAACAATCCTTCAATTAAGGTCAAATAGCATCGATACATTACTATGTTAAGATCCAATAACTTGCTACTTAAAATATTTTTTCCCAATTTAAAGATTTGGAAATCTTGGGGTGCCTGGGTGGCTCAGTCGGTTGAGCATTGGGCTCTTGGTTTTGGCTCAGGTCATGATCTCAGGGTCATAAGATTGAACCTTGAGTTGGGCTCCCTGCTCAGTGGGGAGTCTGCTTCTCTCCCTCTCCCTCTGTCCCTCCCCCTACTCATGTTCTCTCTCTCTTTCTCTCTCTCTCAAATACATCTTTTTAAAAAAGAGATTTGGAAATCTTAAAAAGTGGAAAACTTGAGAAAAAAATTTTTGGAGAAAGAAAATTTTATTTACTTATTTATTTGAGAGAGAGAGGGAGTGAGAACACACAGATGAAGAGAAGGAGACTCCCCACTGAGCAGAGAGCCTGAAGTGGGGCTGGATCCCAGGACCCTGGGACGTGTGCCCAAGGCAGAGCCACCCAGGTGCTCCAAGGAAAAAGACAATTAAGTTTGTCAATAGCTGTATTTCTCAAATCAGTGATTGAGTGTTCATCTTCAAGTAACAGAACACACTGCTGAACGTGGCTTTAAAAAACAGGGTTTTGTTACTTGGCAACCCAGAAATCTGGAGAAAACTATTTCCAGGTTTGTTAGAGCAGCTCCACAGTCTCCTCAGGTGGCAGAACTCTCTCTGCCATCCATGGTACATTGACTTGGTATGTTCATACTTACAAATGGTTCTCCTTGTTCCGGGTTCCGCATGTAAATATGACAATTTTGGGGCCCCAAGATGGAGTCCCATGTGTCACTTTTTGTTAGAGAGGAAACCCTTTCCCAGACTCCTTATTTTCCACTGTGCCCTTGCCACAAGGGGCATGCATGGCCTCTAGCCAAGCAGTGCCTGCCATTTGTATTTCATAACAGCCATGCTTTGTCAACATGGAAAAGGGGGTAGGCAGCCAACACACTCACTTTTGCATGTTGGTCGATGTCCTTCCAGACATTTCTTCCCTGCAGAGTTTTTATCTGCACTGTTTCAATCACACTCTGTATCGGGTTTTGCAACCTGCCTTTATACTTCATACTTTACCGCAAGCATTTGTCCCATAGTAATAGCCTTTGAAAATATTATTTTCAATGGTGGCATGACATTCCATGCCAAGAAACGTATCTTAATTTACTCAGCTTGTAAGCAGCATTCCTTTCATTTACACAACACTTACTGGGTGGTACCATATGCCAGAGGCTTTACACAGGTGCCTCCAATCTCTACAACATTCCAGCAAGGTAGCTATTATCATTCCAAATTTACAAATGAGGACACTGGAACTCAGAGAAGTTAAAGCTGGGAAACTACAGAATAGGGAACTTGAGCTCAGGCCCAGCTGATTCCCAAACCAGCTAAAACAATGATATTTATTCAACATTGAATGGTTGGGGGGGAGGAGAAAACAAATTAAAGCCCAAATGAATGGGCCAATTCATAAACATAAATTAGGTAAGTTTACTATTGAGCAAAACCAACCAAACAAAACCTGAATTCATGCAGGCGGCCAGCAAGTGGCTGCAAGGCTGTACAGGATATTTAGCTCTGTTAATAGGGACCCGAGGCGACAATTCATCACCTAGCTTTTGGTGAAGCATCAGTAGTTATTCAGTTTGCATCAGTAGTTACATCAGGCTGGCTCTGACATCCTGTTTTTCACAAATCTCGATCAGGCTCATTTTCATGCTTTGTTCTTCATAGTTGTTTATCAGCACTTCCTACAGTTGCCCCCCACCGCGTAACGAGCACATACAATTCATCAGTCACTTTCTTCAACATGTCTCTGGAAGGTCAGATTTAGTCCAGCTCCTCAAAGCACCAACAATAAGAAAATCTCCTGATTTAACTGTCGTATGCCAGAATAAATTCCATTACCAACAGAACATTCTAGAAACCACATATTTCTATGGTGTTTTCGACAATACCCTCTGTCCATATCCTCAAACAAGTGGCAATCAGTCTTGTTGTTCTGAAAATATTAAGAAGGCCGAACAGCATCCACAGGTGTCAGAGGTTAAGTGGAGTGCATTAGTAAAAAAGTGAAAAATAAGAGAAGAAAAGAAGGAATAAAGAAATGAAGGTATAAGACAAGAGAAGGGGAAAGTGGACAAGGCTACAGTTACTGTCAATTCTGTGGTAACGGAATCAATTCTAGGCAGTCCAGGAAATAGCACAGGGCAAAGGTTTTGGGCCGGTGACTGGGACTAGGAGAGACTAAAGACTAAGCCAAACTGCTGCCACTGACTGAATCACCGCAGGTTCCCTCCCGGGGGCTTATCCTCCTCCCACTCCAGAGACTTGGGCCCCTGGTGACAATAAAGGTGCTCTCGGTGGGTTTCAGGTGCTCTGGGCCTAGTCCACTTGGTTTCCCTTTCCCCTTCCAGGACTGCCCCAAAGGGCTTTCCCAAATACTGCTCTTCTCTCAATGACGAGTCCTCGCTTCTGGCTTCCACACCCTCCCCCCCATTCTTGCCTAATGGTGTGGGTGGTTCCTGCAGAAGGGTGACATAAACAGGTTTCCTCTGGACTTGACACAGCAGAGCCAAAGAGGAAACGATGCTGGCAGCCTTCTCTGAGAGGCCAGACACTCGCTAAAATGTGTTGACAGGATGGCAGATGGGAAATCAGGCCCTCAGAGAGCAGGGAACTGTCACAGAGCCTCCCAGCCACCGGCCCTCGGCCCTAGTCACCAGGGCTGCACTGGGGTCAAGATGCCAGAGTGCTCTCTGTCTGGCCACACCAAGATGATTTGTGGGATTGGCTTCATCGTGGTTCTTTTTTTTTTTTTTAATATAGAAAAATTTTTCTTTTAAGATTTTATTTATTAATAAGAGATGCAGAGAGGGAGAGGCAGACACAGGCAGAGGGAAGCAGGTTCCTACCAGGGAGCCTGATGTGGGACTCGATCCCGGGACCCTGGGATCATGACCTGAGCTGAAGGCAGAGCTTAACCACTAAGCCACCCAGGCATCCCTTCACTGTGGTTCTTCATCCCGTCCTGATACAAGCCTCTGGAAGGGAGAAAGCAATTCATAAATATGCTTCAGTTTAGTCTATGTGACTAACCAAAAAAAAAAAAAATTTGTTCCTACTTTTTCTCCGTTCTATATTACTAATATTCCCACTTGGTACCTCATTAATAATCCAATTCTACAAGTCAGGGTTTTATTTGAGACAGGAGCAAAATGATGCGCAAACGGAGATGTGAGAAATGAATATTATTTGGATAGTCACTATATAGATCAAGATTATATTTTATAATTATATTTAATATTGTATGATATATGCTGTATAAATATAAATATAAATACTAGGTGATTACATATATGAAAATTCTTACTGGGATATATTATATATTATGATTATATTTCATAATTATATATCATATAAGATTCCTAAGTAAATTTTACAAGTTTATAAAAAGAACAAGAATGGATTTTGGATAAATACAGGTCTGGTTTTCATTAAAAGCACAGTAACAGGACAAGTTGGCTACTTTTCAGGCATCATTTTCTTCATCACTGAAATGAAATGATGATACCTACCTCAGATGGATGTTAAGAATTATGAGAGAGGATGGCTATTGAGCATAAGGTGTAGAGTGATTGAAGTGAACTATTGTTATTATTTTTTTAAAGATTTATTGATTTATTTATTCACGAGAGACACAAGAGAGAGAGAGGCAGAGACACGCAGAGGGAGAAGCAGGCTCCCTGCAGGCCCTGGGCTGAAGGTGGTGCTAAACCGCTGAGCCCCCGGGGATCCTGAAATGAAATATTAGTTCCTTTTCTTTTTACCCATCAGCCCCAGAGAACACAGGGGTTTTTTAAGCTTTTCAATCCGTCAACAAACGTATTAAAGTATTAAAACATTGTGACTCTCATAGAGCTGACAATCTAGGTGGGGATATAATGTTAAGTCACATGGAACAATAAGAGAACAATAGAAGTCCACAATTTGGGCAGCCCCCGGTGGCTCAGTGGTTTAGTGCCGCCTTCAGCCCAGGGCGTGATCCTGGAGACCCGGGATCGAGTCCCACATCAGGCTCCCCATGCAGAACCTGCTTCTCCCTCTGCCTGGGTCTCTGCCTCTTTCTCTCTGTATGTCTCTCATGAATAAATAAATAACGTCTTTAAGAAAAATAAGTTCACAATTTAATCAAGTAATCAATCGTGCAACATGTGGTTGAGCTAATGAATTATAATTGTTGAGAAAAAAATGAAATAAAAATGGACTAAAAGTTTTCTGTCATGTAGTCCTTCCCTCTTCTAGAATCTTCTAGGTATTCTGTGGATGAAGAAATAAGTCTGAGTTAATTATATAAAAATGTTAATTTATATTTTCCTATATAAAAAAAAGACTGACATATACTCGATGACATTTTTAGGGGTGCTCCAAAGTTCTCTAATCCTCTGAGGACTAGCCCCAAATCTCTTTTAAAAACAGAAAAACCGGGATCCCTGGGTGGCGCAGCGGTTTGGCGCCTGCCTTTGGCCCAGGGCCCGATCCTGGAGACCCGGGATCGAATCCCACGTCGGGCTCCCGGTGCATGGAGCCTGCTTCTCCCTCTGCCTGTGTCTCTGCCTCTCTCTCTCTCTCTCTCTCTCTCTCTATGTGACTATCATAAATAAATAAAAATTAAAAAAAAAAAAAACAGAAAACCCCTCTTAAGAGTCCACGTTAAAATCAGCCTTTCCTTCTGACCCTTTTATAATCCTCTTGTGCTTTACTGCCACTTTGTGCCTATCGTGATGGTTATAAAAGCATTTTACATAGGTAAATTGTCCCATGCTTATTTGTATTCAGTAAAAGAATCCACCAAAAATCTATGAAGTAAATTAAGAATCCCCAAGCTCCTTCCTACTCCCATTCACCAAAGAAGCAGATACTCTACCAAATACCAAAAATAACAAAAATATGCAAATCCCCCTTTGGAACTCTCCCTGGGATCAAAACTCTATAGGGAAAAAATACAAACCTGTTAGACTTTCCATCTTTGTCTTTTACCTTTAAAGCAGTTGATAGAAAACATTTGCATTTGTAAATATATTTTCATATGATTCAGGAATCATGTTCCTTTTTGGCCATTTAATATAAACCCGGGATGTTATTTACCATGTCTATAGAAACTACTCTTCCACATGTCTCTGGCCAAATCTTTTGCGATATTCTAAGGAATCTTAATTCCTTAAAGATGCTTTTACTCTCAAGAACCAAAGTCCTAAGTGTGGCAGAAAGTATCATCTGGATAAAAACCAAATAAACTCAGTCAAAATTAAAGAAAAGAAAAAGAAAAGAACAAAGTAACTTACCCTACTATGTGACAGACACTGTTCAAAACATCTTATAATTTTATAATTTTATAATTGGCGCAGTAGGTTAAAGGTCTGACTCTTGGTTTTGGCTCAGGGCGTGATCTCAGGGTCATGGTGGCCAGCCCTGCATGGAGCCCTGCGCTCAGCGTAGAGTCTGCCAAACATTCTCTGTTCCTCTCCCTCTACTCTTTCCCCCACTCCAAGTAAACAAATCTTTAAAGAAAACCCCACATTTTATATTTCATTGAATCCTCCTAACAGTCCTATGCAGCAAGGATAAATGTTCCCACTTTGTAAATGAGAAAAGTGAAGTGAGAGTCACTTACCTAAGGCCCTAGAACTAGTAAGTCAGCATTCAGATGGACTAAATGATCGCTCCCAAATGCGAGTTTCATAAGCACCAGTAAATTTTGAGTGAGCATTGTAGAATCTTTAGCTAGTACAATGAAAGAATGGAATATTCTGTTAAGCCAGAAATTCCTTTAAATGTCTACACATAGCTGTAAATGTCCCTTTAAAATAGTCTACTTCCTTTTGTTATAAATGTTATATGCTTATATACTACATATAATAAATCATATATATATGGTTTATTTTAAAGAATTGGCTCCCATGAGTATGATGGCTGGCGAAGTCCAAACTCTGCAGGGTGGGCCCAGCAGGTTGGAAACCCAGAGAAGAGGCGATGCAATTCAAGTCTAAAGTCCATCCACTGGCAATTCCCTCCTGTTTTGGGGAGGTCAGTCTGTCTTTTGTTCTATCGGGTCTTTAATGGATTCTAAGAGGCCTACTCACATTATGAAGGGCAATCTGCCTTATTCAAAGTCCACTGATATAAGTATTAATGCCATCAAAAAAACATCCCCAGAGAAATATCAAAAAAATGTTTGATCACGTACCTGGGCATCACGGTGCAAAATTAATCATCATATATGTGTCCATCACACATATTTTTTTTTTCAGAAAGGATGGAAGATATTCTTGTAGTGCCTTGGGGATCATGAATAGGAAAATTTCAAATCACTCTTCAATGACTAAAGAAATAGAATATTGGGCCAAATTATGTACTGACCACTGTGCATAACTCAGAATTTGGTTTCATAAGTAAATCCTGAATATTAGCTTTATTTGTGATCTACCTCTTTCTCTTAAAGCCTGAGAGCAAACAAAACAAAAATCAAATCAATCAAGATGTTCATATAAATACCTATTTATCTATTTATCTACCTATCGGAGACTAAGAAGTAGGTCTACCAAAAAATTGAAGAGTAGGAAATGTTTCCAAGTCATTTTATGATGTTCATACTACCATGATACCAAAAACAGACCAAGGTTTGTCTCAGGAAAAAGGAAATGTCAGGCTAGTGGACATAATGAACATAAATGCAAAAATTCTCAAGGAAACAGTAGCTGATCAAATTCAACAATACATTAAAAAGATCATGCACCATAATCAAGTGGAATTTATTCCAGGGATGCAGGGATGGTTCAGCAAATGCAAACCAATCAATGAAATAACACATTAACAGAATGAAGGATGAAAATCATATTATCATTTCAATAGATGCAGAAAAAGCATTTGCCAAAATTCTGCATCCATTTATGGTAAAAACTCTCAACAAAGTGGATATAAAAGGAACACACCTCAATATGATAAAAGCCATATATGACAAACCCACAGCTAACATCATACTCAGTAGTGAAAAGTTGAAAGCTTTTCCTGTAAGATTAAGAACAACACAAGGATGCCGACTGTCTCCAGTTTTATTCAACATAGTATAGGCATAACTCATAGATATTGCAGGCTTGATCCCAGACCACCACAATATCTCAAATATCACAAAAAAAGTGACTCAAGTAAATTTTTTGGTTTCGTAGTGCATATAAAATGTATGTTTCCACAAAAGTCTATTAAGTGTGCAATAACATTGTATCCAAAAAACATACCCTAATTATTTATTGTTAAAAATGCTAACCATCATCTGAGTTTTCAGTGAGTCATAATCGCTGATCAAGATCACTATAACAAGTATAATAATAATTAAAAAGCTTGAAATATTGTGAGAATTAGCAAATGTGACACAGAGACATAAAGTAAGCAAATGCTGTTGGAAGAAATGGCTCTGATGGACTAGTTTCAACATGGGGTTGCCACAAACATTCAATTTGTATAAAACATAATATCTGCGAAATGCAATGAAGTGAAGCACAATAAAACAAGATGTGCCTAGAGTGGAAGTCCTAGCCACAGCAATTAGGTGAGGAAAAAACCCCCAAAACATCCAAATTGGAAAGGAAGAAGTAAATCTGTCTCTATTTGCAGATGATAAGATACCATATATAGAAAACCCTAAAGACTATCAAAAAACTGTTAGAACTGATTGATGAATTCTTTTTTTTTAAAGATTTTATTTATTTATTCATAAGAGACACAGGGAGAGGCAGAGACACAGGCAGAGGGAGAAGCAGGCTCCATGCATGGAGCCTGAAGTGGGACTCAATCCGGGGACTCCAGGATCAGGCCCTGGGCTGAAGGCGGCGCTAAACCGCTGGGCCACCAGGGCTGCCCTGATTGATGAATTCAAGTAAGACAGCAGGATACAGAATCAGGAAACAAATCTACTGCATTTCTATACACTGATAATGAAGTATCAGAAAGAGAAATTAAGAGGAAAACAATCCCATTTATAATTACTATCAAAAAATAATATAGCTAGAAATAAGTTTAACTGTGGAGTTGAAAGACCTGTACACTGAAGACTACAAGACACTTATAAAAGAAATTGAAGATGGCACAAAAAAATGGAAAGATATTCTGTGCTCATGAATTGGAAGAATTAACATTGTTAAAATGTCCTTACTACCCACCACCCAATCCACAGTTTCTATGCAATCTCTATCAAAATCTCAATGGCATTTTTCACAAAACTAGAACAAGTAATTCTAAAATTTGTATGGAACCACAAAAGACTTTGAATAGCCAAAGAAGTCTTGAGAAAGAAGAACAAACCTGGAAGTATCACAATCCCAGATTTCAAGGTATACTACCAACTATAGTATTCAAAAACAGTATGATGTTGGCATAAAAACAGACACATAGATCAATGGAACAAAAGAGAGAACCCAGAAATAAACCCCCACATATACGGTCAATTAATTTATGACCAAAGGGCCAAGAATATACAACGGGGAAAGGACAATCTCTTCAATATACGGTGCTGGAAACACTGGACAGCCACATGCAGAAGAATGAAACTAGACCCCCACCTTAGACCAAACACAAAAATTAACTCAAAACAAATTAAAGACTTGAATGCAAGACTTGAAACCATAAGGCTCCTAGCAGAAAACATAAGGCAGCAAGTTGCTTAGCATTGGTCCTACCAATATTTTTTGGGTCTGACTCTACAGGCAAGGGAAACAAAAGAAAAATAAGCAAATAGAAGTAAATCAAACTAAAAAGCTTCTGTGCAGTGAAGAAAACCATCAACAAAATGAAAAGGCAACCTACTGAATGGGAGAAGATATTTCAAATTATATTAACCTCAAAAAGCGGTTAATATCCAAAACATATAGGGGGGACTGGGTGGCTCAGTCAGTTAAGCATCTGCATTAGGCTCTGGTTGAGGTCTCAGGGTCCTGGGATCAAGCCCCATATCCAGCTCCCTGCTCAGCAGGGAGTCTGCTTCTCCCTCCGCCCTTCCCCCTGCTCATGCTCCCTCTCTCTTATAAATAACATAATATAAATAAATATAATATTTAATTATATTTTTATTAATAAAATTATTATTAATAATAAATATAATTATATATAATATAAATATAAATAAATAAATATTTTTTAAATGTCCAAAATATATAAAGAACTCATACAACTCAAAAACAAAAAACCCCCGAATACTCTAAATGGGCATATCTGAACAGTCATTTATCCAGAGAAGACATACAGCTGTCTAAAAGGCACATTGATTTTGTGCACATGGATTAGTTCCATATCACTAATTCTCAGGGAAATGAAATAATAACCAGTGAGATATCGCCTCACACCTGTTTGAATGATTATTATTGAAAAGATATGAAATAAGTGTTGGCAAGGATGTGGATACAAGGGACCCCTTCTACACTATGGGTGGGAATGTAATTGGTGCAGCTACTATGGAAAACAATATGGAGGTTCCTCAAAAAATTGAAAATGAAACTACCCTATCTACCCACTCTTGAATATTCTACTTCTAGATACTTATTTGGAGAATATAAAAACACTAACTCAAGAAGACACATGCACCTTTATGCTCATGCAACATTGTTTTCAATAGCTAAGATATGGAAACAACCTGTGTCCATTGATGGATGAATGGATAAAGAACATGTGATATCTATCATCTATCAATCGATCTATCTACTCAGCCATAAAAAAAAAAGGAAAGTTTGCCATTTTCAGCAACACGGATGGGCTTACAGGACATTATGTTAAATGAAGTAAGTCAGATAGAGAAAGAAAACTACCAAATGATTTCACTTATATATGGAATCTAACAAAACAAAGTAAAATTTATAGAGAACAGATAGGTGGTTAGCAGAGGGGCAGGGGATTAGGGAGGGGGTGGAATCAGTGATGGGACTCAGCTGTGTGGTGAGGGATGCTTATGGTAATGGTCACTTTGTAGTGTACACAGATTATAAGGTACATTCTATACATTACTCATCATGGTAGTGTGCTCTTTAATCCCCATCCCCTATTTCACCCCCCTCCCTCCATCCACCTCCTTCTCTCTGGTAACCATTGTTCATTCCCGATAGTTAAAGTCTGTTTCTTGGTTTGTCTCTCTTTTTTCCCCTTTGTTATTTGTTTTGTTTCTTAAATTCCACATATGAGTGAAATCATATGGCATTTCTCTTTCTCAGACTGACTTACTTCACTTAAAATTACACTCTTTAGCTCCATCCATGTTATTGCAATTGACAAGGTCTCATTCTTTTTTTTTTAAGATTTTGTTTGTTTATTCATGAGACACACAGAGAGAGAGAGGGGGCGGGCACAGACACAGGCAGAGGGAGAAGCAGGCTCCATGCAGGGAGCCCCACGTGGGACTCAATCCCGGGTCTCCAGGATCAGGCCCTGGGCTGAAGTCAGCGCTAAACCGCTGAGCCACCCAGCTGCCCAGTCTCATTCTTTTTTTATGGCTGAATAATATTCTTGTGTGTCTGTGTGTGTGTGTTTCTCAAATCTTCTCTATGTATTCATTTATCCATAGATACTTGGGCTGCTTCCATAATTTGGCTACTGTAAATAATGCAATAAAGAATTTATATGCACTAGCATGATGTATGGCTAATATAAAATATGAAATAAACAGTACTATTTTTAAAATGTTTAATTTTTATTTCATCTTATTACAAGAGTGCAGAAATGGCCACAAATTCTATTCATCCCTGTATGCATGTCCCCTTTGCAGTGTGACTATGGCAGCCACTCCCATGAAGAGGTAAAGTGGATTCTTCTGTCTCTTGAATCTGGACTTGACCATGTAGACAAATAGATAGTGGGGAAAATTACACAAGCAGAGACTTAAAAAGTAGTTGCATGTTGGGGCTTGTTCCCTTGCTGCTCTTGGGAACCCATCAGCCACTGGCTTATAAAAAAGCCTGTGTTAGGCTGCTGGATGATGATGTGTGGCTCAGTACCCATATGAAAGCCAGCTAACCACCAGATATGTGAGGTCACTGCCCGTCCGCTGACCAGGAACCACAAGTAAGACTACCTAGGATCAACCTCCAAAATAATACATGATTATTGTTTTTACTAACTGAGATTAGAAGTGGCTAGGTACACAGTAAAAACTGACATAGAAATTAGTACCTAAAACTGAGTTGTTATAAAACAAAACAAAACACCCTAAAACATGTGGCTTCGGGTCTCTGAACTGGGCAGAGACTAAAAAAACATTAAGAATCCAGGAGCAGAAACTAGAAAAAGGGTGAGTAAACTTTAGTGGTTGCTGTAAAAAAAAAAAAAAAAAAAGGTGAGAAAATTGCTACAGCTGGCCAGAAAAATGGCAACATGTGTCATGTAGTTAAAAGCAATCGGCCCGCAGTAACTTAGAAGATTAAATATATTTTTTTCTTCTAATGAATTTATAGCCCTTGCAGGATGAGTTCCTGGCAAAATGTTGAACGTGTTGACTGGTTTCATTTAGCTGCCTAGGAAGAAAGAAAGGAGATAAAGAATTTAAAGGAAGTTTATAGAAAATGAAACTGCTTCTCATCTCTAATCACTTTAGCCAGTAAAAATCCTTCAAGCAAAAGAAGTCTGGGGCCAAAGATCATACCCAGATGTGGCTATTAAAACTTTATTAAGATATTTCAAAGAATTAAGGTGATATCTAGTAGACCCTCTCAACTAAAAGAAGGGGGCTGAGTCTAAGAATTTTAAGAATTTTATCCCACAAAAAGACCCACAAAACTCCATCTCCAAAAATTTGCGGGTGTGGTTTTTCTTGAACCAAGTAGTCTCAAGTCAGATTCATAGCAAAACCACAAAATTTTGAGGGTTGTATTGATGAAAGGACCACACACTTGGGATGAAAAATTCAAGATTGCTCAAATTACAAAACAGCCACTGGAACCCTTGCTTTTTCCCAGTAGGAAGTAATCAGAGAAAGCTATTTAGTTGTAAACTTGGGTTTTTCCTAACAGAAAAGGAACAAGGGGAGAGAAAAGGATGGGCTCGGAAATTTAAAACTCCCAGCTCTAGGGACACCTGGGTGGCTCAGCAGTGCAGTGCCTGCCTTCGGCCCAGGGTGTGATCCTGGAGACCCAGGATGGAGTCCCACGTCGGGCTCCCTGCATGGGGCCTGCTTCTCCCTCTGCCTGTGTCTCTGCCTCTCTCTCTTTCTCTCATGAATAAATAAATAAAATCTTAAAAAAAAAAAAAAAAGGAACAATGCCCCAGAAGACAGAACCAAGAGCTCAGAGGGTAGGAGTTAAGGGCCTTGGAGGCAATGGAGCAGGGAGATAAACCTAGACCTAATCAAGGAATATTTCTTGCTCCCAGGATGGAGAGACCTGATGTCCACCTGGATTTCAGAATCATTATAGACCAGTGGCTGCTACGTGTTTCACATCCTTTCCCTTTTTGATGTCAGTGTGTGATGATCTTGTCTCTGCTTCATCATTGTATGTTATTGGGTATGTTGGGGACAGATAATCGTTGTGTTGTTTTTGTTTGTTTGTTTGTTTTTGTTTTTTTAGTGTATAGGTCTCTAGAATAAGAGGAGCCCATCTGAGGATTCTTACCTGATCTTATTTAGATCACAAGACCCCACACTAGCATGATGCCAACATTAGATGAGATTTTGGGAGTCTAATATGTGGAAGGAACGATTATTATTTTGTCCCAAGGATGTATGGTCCTAGATTGCAAAAACGGCTATGATACTTGGTAGCTTCTTTCATCAAGATACATATATTTCTCCTGGGATCTAAACTAGTCCTGTGACTTATTTCACCATTAGTTTGTACCAAAAGGGATGCTGTACCTGTTCCAGGCCTAGAACATTTTTGCTTCTTCTGTTCATGTCAGCCACCACCACGTGAACATACAGGGCTTCGTGCTGTGTGCTGAGAGGTCTGTGGCCCAGGCACCCTTGTCACTCCAGCCCACAACCAACAAAAGCAGAACCAGAGTGCTTGATTTTTTTTTATCTGCTCAGAGGCACTTGGGTGACCTAAATGAACCAGATGAGAAAAGCAACCAGTTGGTCTCAGCCCCAATTTTTGACCTAAGAATTATGAAATAAACACACGGTTATTATTTTAAGCACATTAATTGGAGGCAGGGGAGGTTGTCATGCAGCCATAAGTACGTGATTCAGACACCCAATGTCACAGAATGATTTATCACTATCCCATCCTTTCTCCTCTGGTCCTCAATTCTTTCTCTGACATAAACCAAGCATCTGTATAGCAGTGGGTCTGTTTGGGGCACTGCAGACTGTTCCAGTGGTTATTTGCCTGTGTCTGCATCAGCTCAACACTATGTTATTCAACGTAGCTTGATTTCGGCTGAGGCAAGTCTCCCCCAAAGTACCTTTTTCTTCTTCAGGAGAGTCTTGGCTATTCTGGGCCTTTTGTTCAACTCTGTGAATGAGTTTATCAAGTACAATAGGGAAAAATAAAAAACTACCCCTGTGAGATTTTTCATTGAAATTTTATTAAACCTATAGATAAACTGGGAAGAATTGACATTTTTTTTAATTGGCCCTTCCTACCGATAAGTATGTCTCCATTATTCAGGTGTTCCTTGGTCTCTTTTAATACATTTTTATAATTTAGGAAATTATATATATTTATATTATATAAATTTTGGCTACATCTTTTTCAGACTTATTCATAAGTACTTTATATTTTTATGGTTAATAGAAAATAATATAAATTAAATGAATATAAATTAGATTCATAAGTAATCTTAATCTTACTAAATTAATATAAATTGGACTTTTAAAGATTTTCCCAACTGACTGAAGCAAAATGCAAATGTCTCATTAATTATAATAATTTGTGTATATTTAAATATTTTCTATTAAACAGTAATCTAGACAAAACAGTTCTCTCTCTACACCTTATGCTTGGGTGAGTTCAAAACAACAGCTGCATATATATATATAAGAACAGAGAAAAGGAAAAGAAACAAAGCTAAAAATGCCCCATTTTCCATTAAAGGTTGCAAGCTTGAAGCAAACTTAGAGAGGGGAAAGGAGTAGCTACTTGGATAAGAATTTGTAGTTTTGATATTATACTTGTAGGAATGGAAGTAAATTATTATTAGCTTTTATTTCCTAAGAGCAACTGCAAGATCTCTGGCACAGCAGACCACTTATCATCTTCAACGTCCGAATTTATAAAAACAATTTAAGCTTTGTGAAAAAAAAAGTTTTACATGTATTTATACTTCTCTGAGATGACAAGGAAACTAAGGTACCCGTGAATTCAACATTAAAATAAAAGCAGGAAGTGAAAACAATATGGAAGTTCCTCAAAAAAGTAAAAATAGAATTACCTTATAGTCCAGTAATTCCACTAGTGAGTATTTACCCAAAGAATATAAAAACAGGGGATCCCTGGGTGGCGCAGTGGTTTAGCGCCTGCCTTTGGCCCAGGGCGTGATCCTGGAGACCCGGGATCGAATCCCACGTCGGGCTCCCGGTGCATGGAGCCTGCTTCTCCCTCTGCCTATGTCTCTGCCTCTCTCTCTCTCTCTCTCTCTCTGTGTGGCTATCATTAAAAAAAAAAAAAAGAATATAAAAACACTAATTCAGAAACATATATACACCTGAACGTTTATTGCAGCATTATTTATAATATCCAAATTATGGAAACAACCCAAGTGTTCATTGATAGAGGAATGGATGAAGAAGAGGTAGTGTATGTGTATATATATATATATAATGGAATATTACTCAGCCATCAAAAAATGAAATCTTGCCATTTGCATAATGACATGGATGGATCTAGAGGGTATAATTCTAAGTGAAATCAGTCAGCTAGAGAAAGACAAATACTGTATGATTTCACTCATGGAATTTAAGAAACAGAACAAATGAAAAAAGAGACAAACCAAAACACAGACTTTTAACTACAGAGAACAAAGAGAAGGTTACCAGAGGGAAGGTGAGCAGGGGGATGGATGAAATAGGGGAGGCGGATTAAGAGTACACTTATCACGATGAGCACCGAGTAATGTATAGAATTGTTGAATCGGTATATTTTACCCCTGAAACCAATATAACCCTGTATGTTAACTACACCGGAAATAAAATGAAAAAAAAAATAAATAAAATGGGAAACCTAAAAGGTATCAAGAATCAAAGCCAGTATTTGCCCAAATGCATCTCCAGATCCCTGGTGGCTTTGTGCTTCTGTTTTCATGAGTGACCAATTCTGGTGACAGAGAGAAGGCTCAGAGATCACCACGGATGGGAGTCTCGTAGGGCTACCCCTTGCATAGCGGGAACCCCAAATAACGGCCCTCCAAGGATGGCCTCATCTTAATTCCCAGAACCTGTGAGTTACATGGCAAAAGGGAACTAAAGTGGCAGACGGAATGAGAGTTGCCAATCTACCGAGTGTCAAGTAAGTGAGTTATCTTGGAATATCCGGTGGAAACAATGTGATCACGGTGGCCTTTTAAATGCAGAAGAATGAGGAAGATGGTCAGTCACAGAAAGATTTGAAGATTCAACGCTGCTGATTTTGAAGATGGAGGAAAAGGCCAGTAGCCAAGTAATATGCATGGCCTCTAAATGCTGGAAAAGACAAGAAAACAGATTCTCCCATTCAGCCTCCAGAAGCAATGCCAGCCTGCTGACACTTTGATTTTAGCCCAATGAAACTCATTCCAGACTTCTCACATCCAGAACTGTAAGATGATACATCTGTGTTGGTTTTGGCCGCAACGTCAGTAGTAATTCATCACAACAGCAATAGAAAAGTAATACAGACCCCAAAGGGATAATACATTTCCAGAACGTGTGCAATACAGGGTTGTTAGGGAAGACTGGCTAGAGAGATAATATAATAATTCCTATAATAAATGTTAAATGCACATTAAAATGAAACATGCATAGCGTACTCAACCCATTCAGGGATTCAACAGACAGAAGCTCTTGCTTATTGAACTGGATTTAATAAAATAAAAAGCATTATCTGCCTCTGGGAAAGGCAGGGCAAGGTTCATTAAAAATTACATTTACTGGTACAGGAAGAGCTGAGTCATTATGAGCCTGAAACATGAAAGTGATTTCAGTCATTCTACAGAACTTAAATACCATAAATAGAAATGCATGCCCTTGTCTGCAGTTGGTTCCTTCTTCCTCTTCCAGATGCTTTGATCTTTTGCCCCAAATAGAAGAAAAGGATTTCTGTAAGTGAAGCAAATAATTCAAATTTCATGGCATTGAAAATATGAATCACGAGAGCTATCTGGGAAACCGTTTATATGTAGGAAATGCAACAGAACCTCAGGTTCACAGAGTAGAGCCCGGCATTCCTTCTGTCTCCTTCTCTCAAGTGTTACCGCCCCCATACGCCAGAAGGGTCTTCATCTTCTTTTAACCGCACGGGCATTTGATATTACGGCGGCGACCTCACAGTCTGATAGTTTCCTTTCAGAGCTTATGTCTTGGGTTTTAGAACACTTTTGCTAAAGAAAAGATTATGTGGTGGTGGGGTAGTGACCTTGAGACATCTGGAGGAAAGACACACTATTAGTTGGCTGAATGGGATCCAGGTTTAAAAGGACTCCCTGTTGGGGAGAAAGGAGCTGAAGAGAAAAGTCTAACCAGGAGAACATGACACTGGCTTTATCCAACCATCTGAAACAGCCAGCAAACTGTACTCCCCGTGAAGGCCCTTCCTCTTGACCTCTGACCCTGGCTAAGTTGTCGGGACTGAGGCCTAGCAGCCTGAGACCCTCCCCACAGCTACTCTGGGCAGAACTCTACCTGCGTCTATCTTCCCTTTTCCAACCTCACATCCCAACAAAATTCAGCTGTTAGGGTCTCCTCATTCCTCTGCTTCTACTTTCTTGCTATTCTTATTAGGCAGCAGCTCATAAACTGATATGTACGTCACACTACATGTAAAGGATTCCCAGGTTGTCCTTCCCTCCTGGCAGCCCATGATGACTCAGAACCATGCAATTCTTCTCCTCCACTACCTGTCCACCCACCCGGGGAATGTCTTCTCGGGCACTGCCAAGTCAGTTCCTGGAATTTATGGTGAAAGGTGGCAATGGAGGGAGAGCCTGTGAGGCAAGAGGAAGAAGGAAAGAGGTTAAGCTAATCCTCAAAAGAAAGAGATAAGAGGATTTTGGAAATTTAGGGCAGAAGAAAGGTGCTGGTGTGGTGTGGGTCTAAGGTCATCGGGAAGAGGGGGGAAACGGTAAGAGAGATTGCTGGCAGGAGGGTGTTAAAGAATCAGCCTTAACACATTTTTTAAGCACAAAAGTTAGACTGTAATTCCATTTTTATAACTAACAGATATTTGGTCTGGGCTTCTGTGGATGAGACTTTATACACAGACGGAACCACATGGGTCAGAGGTCAAAAGGGTTGAACACCAAGTCATTCTGGTTTGCACAAGATTTCTGTAATTTTAGCACTAGAGTTTTCACAATCCCAGAAAGTTCTTCACTCTCTGTCGATTGGGGTGTCTGGTCACCCTGAGTCATTAGTGATCAATAATGACTTCACATGTTCTATTTCCTGAGAGAATAGTAAACTCATTTTCCCTGAGAAGAGTTGCTAAGGGTGAAGGGAAAATTATGATGACATTTGGCAAAAAAAAAAAAAAAAAAAAAAAGATGAGGAAGGGGAACAAGGAAGAGAAAGAAGGCTGAAAGGGGTGGATGGGGGGAGGGATTTATAAGGGAGGACCTAAAGCAATCTTGACCTAAAGCAGTAGTTTCCATCCAGGAGCAGTTCAGTCAACCCTGCAGGGGGGGATTTGATCCCCAATGCCTGGGGATAGTCTGGGTTGCACAATCGATATCCACTAGGATCTACTGAGTAGAGGCAGAGATGCCGCTGAACACCCAGCAAAGCACAGGACAGCCCTCCACAACGAAGAATTACCCAGCCCCCAAAGCCAACAGGGATCAGAAGAGCATATGGGAGGAGGGTTGGGGGCGCAGCCTTCTCGCCTGCCCTTCAAGTGCCCCAAATGGACGTGCCATCACAGAGACAGCACGGAGGGTGCTAGAAGAATGCGGGTAAAAAGCAGGGAACAGGTGTCGGTCTCTTTCATGCAGACGCCCAGGTCTAGGATAAAACGCTTGGCTGCGCGGGTGACAGTCACTACTTTTCTCCAGGGTTTTCTGACACTAGGAAAACCCACTTTGCTCAGAAGCTATAAGAGATGGTGTCAGATTAGTATTAAATCGGTCCTTGGAGCCGAAACTGATCTCATGAGTGTCAGAACCAGGTCACTGACTCCCTTAACAAGGGTCAGAGTCCTTGATGCCTGGATGCTTGAGGACACCCGAGGGGCCAAGACGAGCACGGCCCGCTGAGACCACAAGGACAGACGGCTAATAAAGGTGAGCATATGGCTCGGGAGCGAAGAAAGGAGGGTCCTGCCTGGAAGGGCCTCTCAGAGCAGGGCCTTGAGAAGTGAGTAGTCAGTGGGAGTAAATAACGCCCCGGAGAAGGCAGGGGAAGGCCTCCGCTCCGCGATGAAGGCATCAGTGAGGCCCAATCACGGGGCCTCAAGAGATGTGCCCCTAGGTCCCTGCAGCAGGTAGGCTTCCTGGGAAAGAAGAAGGAAGAGAGCGTGTACCAGAAGTTAAGGGAAAAAACTCCCAGGAGGCCTGCGAACCTCTGTCTGCAGGCAGCAGCATACAGGTCCTCCCCACGCCGCGATCGCCCTCTCCCCGGGTCAGCGGGTCTGCGGACATGCCCACCTTCAGCTCCCTGCTTGCACCCCGCAGGCACAAGGGACGCCATGCACGGTCCACGCCGGCCAGCACGCGTCTACACCTCTGTTGGAGCCGCCGCCTTTCCTGGGGCTGCATCGCACCACCGCCCACCTGTGGCGGGAACGGTGTGGACGTGGGCCAACCCACGTGGCTTGGCTCTCCCGAGGGCTGGGTCACCGCAGGCATCAGCGATCCCTTGTGCGGAATGAAGGTTGGTGAGTCGATATTATGAATAGAAAATATTGCTGGATGTGGACCGAGATGGAAAAGGAAGCAAGTGTGAAACATTTCACTGAGCGCTCGGCTAGAGGTTAGCGTTCAGGGGCAGAAGAACGCATTCTTCTAGACCCCAGTAGTAAATGTCATGTGTTTGCTACGAGGCACACCTTGGACCTCAGTAAATTATTTGTCTAATAAACAAAACGCCAAATAAGATGTTTGAAATCGGCGCGCCTGGGGGGCTCGGTTGCTGAAGTGTCTGTCTGCCTTCGGCTCAGGTCGTGATCCCGGGGTCCTGGGGTCGAGGCCCGCCTCGGCCTCCCTGCTCAGTGGGGAGTCCGCTTCTCCCTCTCGGTCTCCCTACCGCTCCCCTCGCTTGTGCTTTCTCTCTCTCTCTTTCCCTCTTCTCTCCCAGTCAAATAAATAAATAAAATCTTAAAAAAAAAAAAAGACGTTCAGAATTGAGTTGATGTTGATCGTTCAACGTCTTCTAATGTGTCCCGTCACCCTTTACACCCGCCTTCTATCCCTGTGCTTCTGCTTTCGATGCAGAAAAAAATAATCAATTGCCCTGATACACCCTCACTCACATGTCCCCAAAGGTATGACCACGTTTTGCCTGTGAGCTAGGCAGGTGGAGCTCACCCCGGCTGACACGACTGTGTTCTCTGGAAGCTTTGTAGCAGGTGGTGGTGTGTGGTGTGTGGGGTTCAGTCTTCTGAGAAAAACATGAGCCAGCACATTGGCTTTAACGTGGGCTTTTTATTGATGCCTAAGCCTCCAACAGGTTTAACCGGAGTTATCAATAAACAAGAATTTTAGAATCATGAAAACTTCAAGGTGGAGGGAAGCTCACAGAATCATTTTGTCTAATTCCCCTGACTCTTGGGCATAATGTGGCATCCTTCTTGTTTTATTTTTTAAATATATTTATTTACTGGTGAAAACATTGAAATGTTTTATCATTTATTTATCAATGCTCCTAAAATGACAAAAATAAGCCCCCTACATGTTATCATAATGTAAAACTATGCAAAATAATTATCCTTTCTGAAACAAAAATGAAAAAAGGCTGTGACCTGAGCAACACCATTTCACATATTTGCAAATCTCTTTAGTGTTTAGCTTAACAGGCATCTGGATTCTCATCTGTCCGTGACTTCAGTCTGTCGCTGTATATTGTTTTGGTTGAAATACATGAAGAAACTGCAGCCTCGCACAGATGAGTAATTGAAAATGAAAGAGGCATTTTTAACCTCCTTTTCAAATAATTGAGGATATTTTTCTCTGCCGCTGCACCAAAATTTGATGTCGTCAGACTCTAAGAAGAGACTTCACTTTTCTGAGCATCAGGGCTGCTGTGAGAATTACATCAGATAATACCTTGCAAGAGCTTAGGGCCTGCTGCATAGACGTGTGTGTGTGTGTGTGTGTGTGTGATGTGTCTATGGCATCTATATGCATATACCTACTTGAAGGATTCTTAAAATATGAGATGAGAGGGAAGCCTGGGTGTCTCAGTGGTTGAGTATCTGCCTTTGGCCCAGGGCGTGATCCTGGAGTCCCAGGATCGAGTCCCACGTAGATCGGGCTCCCCTCAGGGAGCCTGCTTCTCCCTCTCCCTGTGTCTCTGTCTCGCTCGCTCTCTGTGTGTCTCTCATGAATAAATAAATAAAATCTTTAAAAAAATAAATAAAATATGAGATTAGAACAAAAAGACTCCAAAATATGAGTCGTAACACATATGGGTTCAACTGATCATTTTAAATTCTGCATTGCAACTACTTTTTATTTTTCTTTCTTGGTCCAGAACTTTTGCCCAGACTGGCTTGCTACTCGACAAGTGATTTCATACCCGGATAAAAGAATCAAAGTGCGAAATACAGGAAGTCCTGTCTTTCCAGAACCAGCCCTTGAACACTGACTAAATGCGAAAACTTGAATGCTCTTGGCCTTAGCACACATTTTATATGCAGATAGATTTATACACGTATCGAGAAATGTCTGTATAAAAGATACGTAAAAATGTGCCCAGAGAGAGACACCTATACGTACATCCCAGTTATACAAAGTGGTTGGTTTGCTTTGAACTGAGACAGGTTGGTTTAAAAGCTTTGCTTGCTGTTAAACCTTACCTGCTTTCACAATACGAAGACTATCTGAGCCTTCAGGAGGTGAGACGATCAGATAACTGGTCACAGGCCCAAACTGGAGAGCCAAGGGAATGATTGTTTATTGTTGCTATCAGCTCAGAGAGGAGAGGAGTGGCTGGCGGGTAACAGATCAAGAAAAGTCCCAGAGCAAAGGTATCTTGTTCCAGGAGCCGCCTAGCACTGGGCACGTCAGGAATCTGGATCCGGGCCTGGCTGAGCCCAAAGCCACCATCCTCCGACCCTCCTCACTGTCTCTGGAGGGCAGGAGGCCGTGTGTGAGGGGCTCCTTCCTACACGGCGTCCTGCTGCCTTCCTCGTTCCACAAGGTGCAAAATCTGAAACCCATTCCTTGTGTCACTACAACAACTGGGAATGGAATTTGTTACTCCACCGCAGCTCAGGAAGGCAGGTAGGATTTAAAAGAAATCATCCCCCCACACACACCAAAAAAAAAAAAAGGAATTTCCATCATCTCATATATATGTGGAGCTGATGGGAGTTTAGGAAGGCAGGTGGTTTCTCATAATATCTTTTCTACAAATAAATCGACCCTGGTAAACCATTTCCTAAAAATGATTCCTCGGTGCCCATCTGCAAGCGAGCTGGGTGTTGGTTTCTGGGTAGATAGTTTAGGATGAGATGAGCAATGTTATAGTTAAGGGGGTTGGGGGTGTGGGGGGCTGGGGGGTGGACACCACTGCCTTCCCTGTCCTCGGGCTCATCAGACCAGTTGGAAGGGACAGCCCCTTGGCTGCTGGCAGCACTTTGCAGGCTGCGTGACCTGCAGGAGGGGCCTGGGCCCCGTTACCCCCTAGTCCTGGCCACCCTCTGGGAACTCAGTACAACTAACTCCCTCACTTTTCTGGGGCTTTCCTCCTGGCCCTTGATTTAGTGGAGGGTGAGGCTTGGATCTTAGGGTGGGAAAGACTTCATACAGTTTGCACTTGAAAAGAGGAAGTAAGAAAAAAGAAAAAGAAACACAAAGAGAGGCCCAGCCAGCTGTTTCCTACAGGCCACCCCGCAGCTGTTCAGCTGTTTGCTGCCCTCTCCCCGCTCGCTCGTGGGAACGGCTCCCACCCCAGCCCCTCCGGACAGGGTCACATGGCCGCTGTCCCTTCTCTTCCAAGGTAAGAGTCTGAGATGGTGTCACGTGAGCTCTGCGACACCTGGGTCCTGTCCTTATCCGGTCGCAAGAGCCCGACGGGAGGAACTGGGCCAGAAGACCCCACTCTGCCCCCCGGTCACCCCGGGACAGGGTAAGACTGTGCTGTTACCCCCATGTCACAGGCGAAGAAGGTGACACTCGGGCATGTGTCCACGGCATCGTGACTCCAGGGCCTGTCCTCTCCACCGAGGATGTCAGACCGTCTTCCCGGGCGCCACGTGCTTGTCAAAAACAGATTCCCCGGGTGGCCTGGGCTGGCCTGGTGCAGGAGCCCGAGTAGAGCCCCAGCTGGTGTCCCCTCGCTGCCCCCCCCTTTCCTCCCAGTCCCAGCTCTGAGGAACCGGTCCCTCCCGGGGTCCTTGGAACACTCTGCTCTCGCTGCCTCCACGGCAGGAAACACACTGTGCAAAAGTCAGCTGATGTTACGTCTGTGTCGCTGGGGAATCACTGGATTTCCAGGATCCTGTCCCGCTTTTTCACTTCCTCTCGGATGGCTTCTTCCACCGATCTTTCCACAGCTTGGAAACATCTGCTCTTTGGGCCTCCACTTACAAGTTCCCTCCTCAGAGAAACCTCTTCTGATGACCTTCAGAATTAATTAAGGAGGCCGTCACTCCCTCACCATCAAACTACTCAATTGCATCATCTAGCACCAAGCACGGAGCTTCCCACACGTAGGTCCTCAACTGGGACTTAATTATCCAAAGGCAGATGCAGCACATTCTTGGGGCACCAGAAAAACAGACACACCAAACATTTTTTTAAAGATGTTGACATGGGCAGCCCGGGTGGCTCAGCGGTTTAGCGCCGCCTTCAGCCCAGGGATTGATCCTGGAGACCCAGGATCGAGTCCCACGTCAGGCTCCCTGCATGGGGCCTGCTTCTCCCTCTGCCTGTGTCTCTGCCTCTCTCTCTCTCTCTCTCTCTCTCTCTCTCTCAAGAATAAATAAATAAAATCTTTAAAAAATAAAAAATAAAAAAAATAAAGATGTTGACATGCGCTTATATTCGTAAACTATAGAAGTCTTGTGAAAATAAAATTAGGATCTTGCTGGCCTCCGTTCCACTTACATTGGCCTGGTATTATTTTTATATAGAATTGCATATATATTTTATATATATTATTTATTGGAGAGAGAGAGCGTGCGTGCATGTGTGCTCAAGCAGTGGGAGGGGCAGACGAAGAGGGAGAGAGAATCTCAAGCAGACTCTGCACTGACGTGGAGCCCGAGGCAGGGCTCAATCTCACCACCCTGAGATCATGACCTGAGGCTGAAATCAAAGAGCCGGATGCCTAACCGACGGAGCCACCCAGGGGTCTCCTACAGAATTATATATTGAGAATGGGCTTCATAACATTTGGGGGCTTTGGGTCTCTAAAGCTTTTAATCTGGCACTTGTATGTGTCTACTGACATTCCTGCTCTCTAAAAACATTTTTTGAAAACAAATTGGGCAGGTACAATATTATTACCTAGTCCTATCTTGAGATAGTTTGGAAAAAATAAAAAAGCGGCACTAAGCAAGAGGAGACAGGTTCAGATTTGACAGGTGAAGGGCCGAGTCCTGCAAGACGGCCCCCATGTCCTCACTTCATGCACCAATGGCGAGTCCAGCTTGGTCATCTGGCTCCTGACCTGCCAGCTGTAGACTGGGGGTTCCAACGATGTCCCCTTTGGGTTCCAGTAGTAAGTTAGCTAGAGCCGCTCATGGAACTCAGAGAAACCTTTTACTTCCTAGGCTGCCAGCTTGTTATAAAAGGGTAAGTACGGTTCAGGACCAGAGAGAAGACATGCACTGGGCGAGGTATGGGCAAAGGGTGCAGAGCCTCTAAGGCCAAGCACACCGCCCTCCCCCAATCTCCATGATAGTCACCAACCTGGAAGCTCTCCCCCAGGCCCCCAACCTCAGCCTCTGGGGATTTAGGGAGGCTGCCTCGAGGAGGCATGATTGATGGAGTCACGGGTCACTGGGGATGGAACCCGTCTCGAGCCATCTCCCCTCCTTCCAGGAGTCGGGGTATAGGACTGAAACTTCCAACCCTCCCTCACCGGGTTCCCCAGGCACCAGCCTCCTCCTTAGGTTCAGGCCTAAAGTCATCTCATGAATATAACAAGAGACACCCTTGTCCCTCTGGACCCTTAGGAAAGTCCAAGGGTTTCCAGAAATGGGCCCCAGACCTGCCATACATACAAGGATTCCCACATCTCGAAAGTCTCAGGCCGCTTCGCTCTTAGGAAAGCGCTGCCGATGACCCCCCCCCCCGTACCTGTTCCCCCTAACTGCATACCCTCTGAAGAGGATTCTCGCTTTCAGATCTCACTTCTACCCAAGTGAAAATCGGGCTCAGCATTTGTTTTGTGCGGAGCCCCACGGAGGCAGCACGGAGGGCGCGGCGGGGAGGCCGCTGCAGGCGCCCCCGGGCTGGACGCTGAGCATCGGGCAGTAGGCCGCGGCCGGGAGCGTGTCCGTGAGCACCTGCGCCCTGGCCCCGGCCAGCAGGCACTGGGGAAGCCGTAAGAGAGGGTTCGTTCGGGGGCTTGGGGATGCTCAAAAAATATTTTCATGTAAATCTCGGTCTATGAAAGCTTTCAGAGCAGTGCTCTACTTTCAGATAGCGGGGGACCCCTGTATTTCTTATTATAAGTTACAGCATTACACAGTCAGCGGGGGCCCAAAGGCCGTCCACAGATACAGAAAATAAGAAAAATATATATATATATAAAAAAAAGAAAATATCATTATGCACTTTAGCCCTGTAAACTCCGTAAGGCTGGTTGAAGCTGCAGACCTGTGGGGACCATCCCCTCTAACCAGAGCAGGTCTGCGAGAAATGGAAACACTTGGTCATTTCGTTGGTTCAGACTTTGTCACTGAAGCTCGATTGCGCTGACGTCCTTCACCAGACTCGGGGGCCACAGACCAGATTTTTCTCGCTCTGTCCAGCTTTTTTTTTTTTTTTTTTTTTTTATTTTTTTTACGATAGTCATACAGAGAGAGAGAGAGGCAGAGACACAGGCAAGGGGAGAAGCAGGCTCCATGCACCGGGAGCCCGACGTGGGATTCGATCCCGGGTCTCCAGGATCGCGCCCTGGGCCAAAGGCAGGCGCCAAGCCGCTGCGCCACCCAGGGATCCCATCCGTCCAGCTTTTAAAGAAAGGATCCTTACGCACGTGCTGTCCTTTATCGATATTCTCAACAAGCGTTGGCGAGGATCTACCTCAAAATGAAACTTTTTTTTTTCCCGGCTGTACATGCAGGCACGGGTCCTGTAAAATCTATAAAGAGAAGCAGGGTGAGAAGAGAAAAGCATGTCACCGTTATCCCCGAGGAGCTGTCCCTTTCCAGAACCTAAACTGGGCCAGCAACCCGCTTCAACTCATCCTGATTCCCAAGGAGGAGGAGATGGAGCCGGGAGTAGAGGAAATGAAGTGAGAAGCCTGAGAAGATTATAAGGGCGTTAGGGGTATACGGTCCAAAAATCACATTTAGCAGAAATCAGGGGCCGTTCTCTCTTCCACGCAAGGGAAGAACATTTATGAAACAATCCTTTGCTGCGGCCCCCCAGTAATTTGCTGTCGCTGTTGACATAGTTTCCTGAGCATCTCTCGGTTGAGTTCTTGCAGTAGCAGGTGCATCGGTTGATGGGTATGTGGGGAGGTTAGCGCAGGGCTTGCGCAGGCTGACACCACAGGATTGTCGATATTTTAGGAATTAGCAAGTTGCTCTGGTACTCAGGCAGGAATTCATTCTGGAAGGGAGTCCGCTAATGCAGGCAACCTGTCCCCTCCCCGGACACCCTGCAGCGTTAACTGTAACTGGCTGGGTGAGTACGTAGCACTTTAAGGATGCGACGTGAGCCAAAGGACAAAGGTGAGGATCCACAGAGAATAAAAATGATCCCAAAAATGTGCCTAACAGAATCTCCCACCAGAAAATCAGGTCCGTCATCTTCACCCAAAATTCACTCCCCAAGCCAGCATTGGGATTAAGACCAACGGAGAGTCCCAGGTTCTTCTCTGCTGCGAGCCTGCACTGTCGGGTGTGATGCGCAGGGAGCTCTCGGGGCTGGAGGAAGGAAAGATGCGACCCGCTGGGACACTGAGCACGCGTGACTCTATTATGTGTCAACGTGATGGGTGATATGCTCCCTGGGGACTCCAGGGCTGGATCACCTAGCAGCTCGTCCCCTGGTTGAGGGTCCAGACCTTTTCTGTCTTTCTGTCCTGCCTTCCTCAGACGTTAGCCCTGTCCTCAGCTGCGTCCTCTGCCTCTCGCATCAGATGCCACATCTCCGGGCGTCACATCCTCACGCGAAGATGCCTCACAGCTGGAACGGAGAAAGAGGCCGCTCACTTCCCCCCTGGATCTTTTGAAGAGATGAAGACTTTTCCAAAAGGCTTCTTCTCCTGCCTCGGCAAGAATTGGGTCGCAGATGCCCATTCCTGACCTAAATAGCGGCAAGGGCAGCGGTCAGTTACCACGCTCGGCTCAGACCCATCCTGGCCTGTACCCCTGGGGTTCGGGGGACGCCCAGCCTCCCGTGAGGTTTATGGCCCACTGACTCCTGGAAAGACTTGGGTTTCTATTGACAAGAGCAAAAAAGATAATGTATATACGACAGACCACCCCATAAAGAAGGCAGAGTCGGGAAACTGAGGGGCTTGGGGGGGCACAGGTGGTTAAGTGTCCAACTCTTGATCTTGGCTCAGGTCATGATCTCGGGGTCGTGGAATCGAGCCCAGGTCTGGGCTCCATGCTCTGTGGGGAGTCTGCTTAAGGATTCTGTTTCTCCCGCACCCTCTCTTCCCCTCCCTCTTCTCTCTCTCTCTCAAATAAATACATAAAAGCTTTTTTCTTTCTTTCTTTTTTTTTTTTAAAGAAAGCAGTGAACTTTGAAAGTCAGTGGTGCACAGAGAAAGGATTATATCACCCTCGGGGCGAGAAAGAAGGAACTTCTTATTATTCACAAGTTCTTGTCAACTATGGAGATGAATGTTTTTGTCATTTCCACTCGGGCTTGGATATTTTTTCTGGATCGAAGTAAAATGAGTCTGATTTCTTTTGTTGTGCCAACTGCCCAAGCACAGTATTTGAATACAGGTCTCATGTGACTCCCCTGGCTGACGTCCCCCAGGCTCCTCAGCCGCTCCTCGTGGTTTCCAGTCCTTCACTCAGTCTTCTCACTGCGGGGCCCTCCTTCCTGCCCAGCTCACGGTAAGAAACTGAGCTTTTCAGACCTCGCCCTGGAGAATCTCTCCGAGTTCTCTGTGCCACCATGTACCCCATGCTGTCTCCCTCTCCGCCTCAACACCAATATTTATGGAACTCCACATGCCAGCCAGTGTCAAAGGAATTATTGAGAATCTCGCTGAATGTTCCTAAGGGCCCTGTGGGACGGTCCTGATTTTGATCTCAACTTCCTAAGTGACAAAATGGAGAAATTAAGTCATCTGCTTAGGTCCCACGGTGTATGAAAGGTGAGGCCAGGATTCCAAACCAGATGGTTCGGTGTCAGAGTCCTGGCTCACAAGTACCGCACTCTACAGCCACATAATGGTCTTATCTGTCCCCTGGGAGTGCTCCTTGCTCCGTGCCTGGCACATCGGGAACACAAATATTTGCAGAGGGAATGAAGGATTCACGGTCATTTTCTTTTGCACAACACCATTTACCAATCTCTTCCTGAAGATATACCATCCCATACTGAAGACACTACTGCAAGCGTCTTTTTGGCCAGAAAAAAAAAAAAATAAATGGCATATGTGGGAAGTCTAATAATGCCCCCGCAGAGATGCACACACACTAATCCCCTGAAACTGTGAATATGCTACTTTAAATAGCAAAAGAGACTTTACAGACACCATCAAGTTAAAGATCTTGTGATGGGGAGACTATCCAGGTGGGCCCAATGTCACAAGGACCCTAAAAGGGAGAGGCGGGGTAGGGGCGGGTGTGTGGTCAGAGTCAGAAAAAAACTCCTCGAAGTCACAACTATGAAGATGCTACACTTCAGGCCTGGAACATGAGTGGCCTCTAGAAGCTGGAAAAGGCAAGGCAAGGAATCCACCCCCACCCCCCCCACCCCCCCCCCCCCCCCGACCAGCTTCAGCTTCTGGAAGGAACCCAGCCTTGCTGACAAATTGATTTCAGACTTCTGGCCTCCAGAACAGTCGGAAAATTAATTTGTGTTGTTTCCAGCCAATAAGGTGCACTTTACTATAACAAATTTTAGCAGTGTCTGGTGGTGGTGGTGGTGGGGGGCATGGGGGGGGGTAAATAACTGAGCATAGAGACTTTTCTCCACGTGGTTATTATGTTTCTGTTAATAACTCCACATAGCAGTGAAGTCCTCTCACTACTGGGCACACTGGATTTTCACACTGCAGGCAGAGGAAAATATAGGTTCTCTCCATTTTCATTTTCTTATTTAAAGTATCTCACCGCCTGTCCTCTCACATGACCGGCTCCTCGGGCCGGTCACCACCAAGCTGGGCCTGGCGCTGCTGCTGCTGCTGCTCCCTTAGAGGCTTGTCTCCCAACGGGCCTGTTCACCGGAAACAACACAGCCCCCACGTCCTGGGGGCAGCCTTCCAGTCACAAAGTCGAACTTGACACTACTTGTTTGGACATCTTCAGATTATTATTATTTTTTGAATTCTAAATTTCTAAAACATCTGTCGACGGGAGGGGGACATAAGAGTTATTTCAAGTCAAATATAAAGTATCCCAACTTCAGAGGGTTTCAAATCTGGAAGATCAGGGATAGAAGGAAGTCTGTAACTTTAAGATAATCGTTGCATTTGGGATATGAGGTATTTATAACTTTGCTTCATTTTGCTTACCTACTTAAATTTGCATTTTATAAATAATTTATCCCTTGTTATTTGTCCTGTGAAACAGATATTATCTGCCTCACAGTCCCTTAGTACTGAGTATACCTTGGGAAGTTGGTATATTCAATCCCCTAAAATATGCTTCTTGAAGGGGGTGGCTCCCCTGGACTGACTGGCAGCGGCCGTGACTTCTGGGAGCCTGTTAGAAATAAAATTTCTTGAGGCACATGCTAGTTTTACAGAATCAAAAACCCCGGGATGGTGCCCAGTGATCTGCCTTAGGGCTTGGAGCCATATGGGGTAATCAGGGTCAGAACGTCAGGCGTCTAAAGACTTTTTCAGAAAAGTCACTCACTTCTCAGTGGCTGAGAATCCTCGGGTAGAAATTTCCTTCTGGCAAATTCTAAGTACATGTTTCCCTTATTTTAAGCAAAGGTAACCCTAGGAAGGGAAGATCGCTGAGGGACAGAATAAACAAGGGAGGTTATTTTCTGCATAAAGAAAATCACAAATGTCACCTTGCAAGATGCTCCCATCAGTGTCCCCCACACTCTGTGTCCACAGTTACGATACCCGGGTAAATCGTACCGTCTACACGTCTGCCGGTCTGCAAGCGTCATCACAGCGGGCAACCCGTCAGTTCTCCACTGTTTTCTTTGGACTCAGCCAATGCAGGACACACACAGAATCTCTGTAAGCATCTGTAGTCTGAAAACCTATTTCCCTCGAATCACTTCTCCAGGCCAGAACCCTGATGTCTAGAATTCTCCATGTCTGATGCCTCCAATGCTACTGCGCTGGGCATTTTGGTAGGTTCTCAATTAACACGTACGAATGAACACATGTTAAATTATGATGTACTTAGTTAAATTCCATTTTTGTTAAAGATTTTATTTATTTATTTATTCATGAGAGACCCAGAGAGAGAGGCAGAGATAACAGACAGAGGGAGAAGCAGGCTCCCTCTGGGGAGCCCGACCTGGGACTCCATCCCAGGACCCCAGGATCAGGCCCTAGGCCAAAGGCAGATGCTCAACCGCTGAGCCACCCAGGCGTCCCAATTAAATTCCACTTCTAATACTAACATGATCATAAAGTTTTGCTGGAAATAAGTCGACAATGAGTTGGTGCTAAAGGAATTTGTGTCGTACTATGATTTTGGCCACAAAATATTTGACATTAGAACATTTAGATTATGCAGGCTACTTCTGTAGGGATGAAGAAAAGCCAGCTAGCAAAAAGATACAAAATTATTTCAGACTAACCTGAATTTTGGTTAGAATCTATTTTATTACATCTGAATCAAAACACACAGTTTATAATAATGTCTGATCATATTAATTACTCACATTATAAAATATTAACTAATGCTGATAACTGCATGGTTTGAAGAGCTATATGGTGGTGATTTTAAAATAAAACTGTCACTACATGTTCGCCCTGTAGTTATTTTTCTAAGAATATTTCTCACGAACTAAGTGACATTTATGTCCGTTTTTATATTCATGGTTGATTTCATGAAAGGATTCCAGCCCCTGGTTTTCTCACTGGCTATACAGATAATCAAATTTATAATTTTGTTCCTTGTAACTGGTTTTGGGAGATAGGGGAAAGTGGGCTATAATAGAATAAAGAAGAAAAGAGTCTTAACCTCACAAAAATAAGCTTGTTTAAATTTGTTTAACCATTAACCAAAGTTAAACACCTTTCTTTATTGTCTTGAATATGCTAATAGGTACTGTGTGTGGCTTCCTGTGGGGTTGTAACTCAATCTTACTTACCTAAGAATCTTCGTTCTCTAAATTCAGATTTGATTCGTTTGTTTTTTGGGTGTTGAGTTTGATAAGTTCTTTATGGATCTTGGATACTAGCCCTTTATCTGATAGGTCATTTGCAAATATCTTCTCCCATTCTGTAGGTTGTCTTGTAGTTTTGTTGACTGTTTTGCTGTGCAGAAGCTTTCTATCTTGCCTAAGTCCCAATAGTTCATTTTTGCTTTTGTTTCCCTTGCCTTCATAGATGAGATGAGTGGATCAAGAAGATGTGGTCTAGGGATCCCTGGGTGGCGCTGCGGTTTAGCGCCTGCCTTTGGCCCGGGGCGCGATCCTGGAGACCCGGGATCGAATCCCACGTCGGGCTCCCGGTGCATGGAGCCTGCTTCTCCCTCTGCCTGTGTCTCTGCCTCTCTGTCTCTCTCTGTGACTATCATAAAAAAATAAAAAAAAATTAAAAAAAAAGAAGATGTGGTCTATATATACAATGGAATATTCCTCAGCCATTAGAAACGACAAATACCCATCATTTGCTTCGATGTGGAGGGACCTGGAGGGTATTATGCTGAGTGAAGTAACTCAGTTGGAGAAGGACAAACATTATACGATTTCACTCATACGGGGAAATATAAAAAATAGCAAAAGGGATTATAGGGGAAAGGAGGGGAACTGAGTGGGAAAAATTAGAAAGGGAAACGAACCATGAGAGACTCCTAACTCTGGGAAATGAACAAGAGGTAGTGGAAGGGGAGGTGGGCAGGGGGTTGGGGTGACTGGGTGACGGGCACTGAGGGGGGCACTTGGTGGGATGAGAACTGGGTTTTATACTATATGTTGGCAAATTGAACTCCAGTAAAAAAAATATACATATTAATTTTAAAAATTCAGATTAGTGTCTCCCAAAAGAACACAGCTTGGGAAAAGACTCCTAAATTCCAAAAGCAAGTAATTAACTCATCATGAAATAGTATTTAGAAAGAGAGGAACCAGAAAGGCCCACCAGACACTGCATCAGACTCTGTTTTTCTTAGGCCTCTCCCAGGTGGGCGAGAAGAGCATAGTTTCCACTAAGGCAAAATAGAAAGGTTAACATAATGGAAAATTTGAAGTTTAGTTTGAAAATTAAAAAAAAAGATGTAAATAGATAACTATTTTATCAAAATCCAGAAACTTAGGAATTAAGTTGTATCTGTTCTCTTTAAGAAAAAGAAGTGTGTGTGTGTGTGTGTGTGTGTGTGTGTGTAGCAGAGTAAGTGGCGAGATTTCCCAGCAAAAGCATTAGATTCCCCTTCCCTCTGCCCAAATTGAACATATGTGCTAGGGCTTTGGATCCACTCAGACCTAGGTTCAAATCTAATTTTCTTTCTTTCTTTCTTCTTCTTTCTTTCTTTCTTTCTTTCTTTCTTTCTTTCTTCTTTCTTTTCTTTTTTTCTTCTTTCTTTTTTCTTTCTTTTTCTTTCTCTTTCTTTCTTTCTTTCTTTTGTTCTTTCTTTTTAAAGATCTTATTTATTTATTCATGAGACACAGAGAAAGAGAGAGAGGGGCAGAGACACAGGTAGAGGAAGAAGCAGGCTCCCTGCAGGGAGCCCGACCTGGGACTCAATCCCAGGACCCCGGGATCACCGGAGCCAAAGGCAGATGCTCAACTGCTGTGTTCTTACTGTCTCAATACTATTTTTAACTCCCAGGTTTTACAATGAAGTGTGATCATGAACACAAAGCCCCGCCTTAGGGCCCAACAAATGTTACTTTCTGTTTCAGTTGACCCATCACATCTGTCCAGGGCTTTATTCATGGGCAGGCGCCTCCTTGGGCTTGGCATGGTTGGGCCTCACGTGGTTCGATAACTGTAAGAGTTTGTCTCAAGCCTCCTGGGTCCCCTGTGGGCCCCGCAGCAAGTTGTCCTCCTCCATCTCCATGAGGTAACCAAGCTTTGGTGCTCAGTTGGCTCTTCTGTGACAGGGTTAGACCTAAGTTAACAGATCCTCAGAAGACATCTCAACCTGTGCTGCCTCTGACTTCTAGAGACTGACAAAAGGGTGAAGTCCAACCTTGTCTTTTTGTTCTAGTAGGGTCAAGGGGGGTCGGGGAGGCAGGCTGTTTGAGAAAGGGGAAAGGGGCCTACCAGACGTTGGAGAGATTGCTCAAGACTGGCTAGTGAGAAAGGCAGCTGCAGGTGCCCAGGGTGTTATTGCAAGAGAGCCACTCGAGGTGATGGGGCCTGTGACAGGGTGACTCAGGGACTCTTCAAACGGCATCTTGCCGAGTCCTTCATCTGGATTTCAACGGGGCCTGGGGCGGGGATGGGGGAGTGAAATAAACACCATGCGAGAAGGAAGCACAGGTGAAAGGCTTATTAAGCGTGTTAGTGAAATATAAGCTCCAGGAAAGCAAAAAATAGTTTCCCCACTGGCAAACTCCTCCTAGGCCTTAGCACTGTGCCTGGCATGGAGCAGGCAAGCGAGTGTTTACTGACCGAATGCGGAGTGTGTGTGTGACAGGGACACAAGGTCCTTGTGACCACGGACAGAAGCTCAGGGAAGATGGAGAAAAAGAAGGAGATCAAGGATAAGACTAGGTTGGGACGCCTAGGTGGCTCAGGGGTTGAGTGTCTGCCTTCGGCCCAGGGCGTGACCCTGAGGTCAAGGGATCCAGTCCCACATCAGGCTCCCTGCACGGAGCCTGCTTCTCCCTTTCCCTGTGTCTCTGCCTCTCTCTCTCTCTGTCTCTCATGAATAAATAAATAAATAAACCTTAAAAAAAGAAAAAGGATAAGTCTAGGGTTTGAAAAGTGGAAGGCGGGGAGAAGAACATGATCAGTAATAAAAATGAGTAAAATGAAAAGAAAAAGCTGCTCAGGGCAGAAGACTGACAACGTGGCTTTGGGTTTGCTGACCCTGCATTTTGTGAAATACTTGGCCCGTGGCGGGTGCCGAGACATGGGTGTTGGACTGAGTGCTCAGTTGCACCTTGGAGGCTCGAGGCTGAGAAGGAAGAAAGTCGGGGGGCTCACGGTGCAGGGAGGACTCCGCGTCCCCCGGTGGAGATGGGCAGCGGGTCCCTGCGAGAGCTCTGGTTTAGACTAGCCGCGCTCCCCTGGACAGCAAGGGATGCACACATTTTCTGAAGTCACGTACAAGTGAATTCATGAGTCCCCCCAGCTTCATAAAATTTAGGGACGACTTCCCAAGTATTTAGTATTGGACTTTGTTTGCCAGCCTGTGGATTAACACTCTGAGGACTCTTAACTCTAAAGGGCCTCGGAAGATTTGGTGGTTCTCTGCCTTTTAATCTACAGCCAGTAAAACTTGGATCGATTATTTAAAAATCTGGTGGGTCCAAAGTCTAGGATCTGGTTGACGGGGCTAAAATGCATTTACCTATTGCACGATAAACCCACAGACATACAGTTAATTTCTGCCTACTTTCGACTCCCTCTCTAAGCAAAACCAAAATTATGCGCTTCTCCAAAGTCCCTTAGGCAGAGATGCAGAAACCCTTGATTTTATGCAATGATCCTAAATGATGATGATAAAGAGTAAAGTCATTTGTATTTACCATCTTGGAGGCACTGCAAGTAGCTGCTTGGATGGTCAGGATATGGCCCCGTAGCTAACATACTTGTAATAATTAACAGTCGTGTGTGGGATTTGGAGGAACTGCAGCCAATATGGCACGTGCGTGCAAAAGAAATGAACCTGGGGGCTTAACCAGAAGATACAGTAAAAACAAAAATCGTGAGAACTTTAAAACAGAAGTTGATTACTAGCTGAAACCCCTAGGAAACAATGGTCAGTTTTTTTTTTAGAACATATTTATTTTTTTAAATTTTTTTTTCAGATTTTATTTATTTATTCAGAAGCAGGCTCCATGCAGGGAGCCCGACGTGGGACTCGATCCCAGGACTCCAGGATCATGCCCTGGGCTGCAGGCGGCGCTAATCCGCTGCGCCACCGGGGCTGCCCCAATGGTCAGTTTTTAAGCCTTCATTTCACTTCTACTCGGGAAGTTGGTGGTGGTCCCTATATCTATCGCACTTTATTACTGATACTGATTGTCTTGTATTCCTAGAGTCCTATGGGGGAACACACTGGTCGTGGCGTAGAACAGGAAGGAAGAATGGAGGTACTGGAGTGGCACGCTCCTGGGAAGCCGCTGGACATGCTTCCCTCGTGATAACCCTGATGTCATTACAGTTACGGCCTCTGCTACTACAATTACCTTAAACAGGAGACCTACCCCCCTAAAGTGAGTTCAAGCATGAAAGAGAACAGACCCAGTCAGGAGGAATGCTGACCAGGGTCTTGAAGAAAGGGTCTCAGTCATCTATAGTCCATGTGTCCTTGGAGAAGGCATTCTGGTTTTGGGGGGCAACTGGAACTGGCCACCATACACGTCAGCTGCCATCGGGATACCCACACATGAGGTGCTCATGGAAACTTCCCAGGATTCCCATTCAATTAACCGTGGCTGTAAGTGTTTTCCTGAAATGTCATCTTCCAGCATCATGGTCACTCATCTTCTCTCACCCTTCATGTCTTGAATAGGAAGGCACACGTCATGGGTGTGAAAAGAGACCCCTGGAGTTCAACCTGGTTCCAAATTCTAGGTTTGATGCATCCAAGGTCTGGCCCTGGGCCAAATCAGGTACTTTTGCTGAGTCTTCAAGTCATCACTGGAAAACGAAGACAATGATAGTGAGCTCACAGGGTTGGCAGACAGGTTCCCAGGTGTGCACAGGCAGTGGAGTGGTTCTTAGAGGACGCTCCACCTGACAAGCGTCTCTTATAATATCCTTTGGGGATGTGACAATCCCCTGCAAGTTTTGAAGTAGACAAGATCTTTTAATTCCGAGGCTGAGATTCTCAGAAACCCCGAATGCTGTCACTATCAACGTTATGATGAAAAACGGCACAAAGTCACCCCTTTAGAGCGAAGCTTTTGTCATTACTTCTCAGAAAAACCACTGATCACTCTCCCGGTCACACTCCCCAGGAAGTAAAGCCAGTTTGATATGTGTCTCTAAGCAACTGCATGTAAAAATCCCTAAAATGTAACATGTCTTGAAAAATCTCCCTTTTTGCAGTTAAAAATAAATTGTGAAAATCAAAGCTTCAGAATCGTATGATTTAGGGCAAGCCCTCCGTGCCCAGTCCTCCAGAGATAGCGAGGGTTCACAGCTGATGCGTCTTCCTTCAGATACTCTGTGCGCTGACATCAGCTGTGCTATAAATACCATTATTTCTATTTTTGAAAAACATTGACCGACATCAGAAGCCTACAAGGCAACATGTTTTGCAATGCGATACTTAGATTTACCGGTATCTTGGACATCACTCCAAGTCATGAGATAGAGACTCATGGCTTTAGTGACTGCACAGAACTCTCTAGTTTATGTGTACCATGTAATCCCAATCCCTAAAAGGCTACTTGAGTCATTCTAGCTTCTCCATTATAAGCAGTGTTTAAAAGATAATTTTTATATACAACTTCATGTAACTTGTGCGAGGGTACCTGTAACGGAAGTTTCTATTGCTGGGATTCCTATATTAGCATATATGAATTCAATCACTGAAGTCAAGGCTCCTCAAATTTTCTAGAATGTAAGCTGCATGGAAGCAGGAATTATTACGTTTCCTTCCCTGCTGTATACCTGCTTAGATTAGTACCTGGCCCACAGGAGACATATATATTTGCTTAATTAAGTAATGTGTGTTTTATTTTTCCCTTCCAAGCTGCTTGTCCAAGTAGTTTGTCTATTTTTCTACTAAGTTCATTTTTTCCCCTAAGAGTTCTTGGTAAAATAAGAAAATTAACATTTATCATGTGCTGCAGATGCTTCTTACCCAGTTTGTCTTTGTATTTCTGTGTAGTGTCCTATTTAGAAAATCTACATTCTCATGAAATCAAACGTATTAACCTTTTTCTTTTTCTTTCTTTTTTAAAAGATTGTATTTATTTATTCACGAGAGATGCAGAGAGAGAGAGACAGAGACACAGGCGGAGGGAGAAGCAGGCTCCAAGCAGGGAGCCCGATGTGGGACTCGATCCCAGGACCCTGGGGTCATGACCTGAGCCGAAGGCAGACACTCAACCGCCGAGCCACCCAGGAGCTCCCTTACTTTTTTCTTCATGCTTCTTTTACATCTAATTTTTTCCCAGCAAAATAAAAACAAGATTCACATCGGTTCTCTTCCTGTTCTTTCAATGTCGCCTTTGGGTTTTGGTTTTGTTCTCGTCTGATATTTCTATTTTGGTCTCTATAGATTGGGGGGGGGGGATGCATTGTATAGAACGAAGAATACCCAGGTAGGGAATCACCGAGGTAGAGAGGTCTGACTTGTGCCTAAGCACTGACTGACACATCCTTATTACACATTGACATGTGTCTCTCATGACACATTCTCATTAAAAATCTCAAGGATTTTTAATCTCTTTCCCCAGAACACATAAAAATAGCTTTGTTAGCATCTTTGTTTAATTACAGAAGTTATTCATATATGTTGTAAAAAAGTTCAAGTTATCAGAAATATGTAGACTAAAAAAGCAAAAATCTTCCTTCACTTTATCTCTCTGCCTCTATAATTCCACACTCTCTAGAAGAAATCGCTGTCAACACTCCCTATGGATTCACAAATATATGCACACACATTACTGCTCCTTTACCTTTTCTGCCTGATATTAATGAATCATAGTATCTGTGATACACTCTTTGAACATTCAGTGTACATTTTCTGAGTAGAACTCCTAAAGCCAATGTATTAGAGCCGTTATCACATTAGTGAATTGAAAACATATATACACATTTATGATAGCTTTAGCGACGGCCGCATTCATTATTAGGATATACCACAATCTAATTAGTCACTCTATTCCTGGGCATTATTTTCCTGTTTTTAAATATTATAAGCAATGCTGCTGTGCCCACCTCTATTCATATTTTTGTCTCTATATGTGATTATTTCTACAGACGAAGTCCTAAAAAAATGGAATTGCTGGTTTGCAGGTGACTTGCATTCATAGCAGAGTGGAGTTTGGGAAACGCAGAGAAGCTTCTAGACCATTCACCGCTCACTTTAATGACTCCATCTTGCACTTGGCTTTGGGAATGCTATTGAAAATTGTTTTTTTTTTGTTGTTTTTGTTTTTTTTGTTGTTGTTGTTGTTGTTCTTTTGTTTAGAGTGTGAATTTCCGAAACAGAAAGTAAAACGTAGAAAATTATTTGAGGGTGGGTTCATGTACACTTTGCCCAACAATCCCACCTTCCTGGATCCATCCTATCGACACATTCTCATGAAGTAAAATACTGTAAGTTCGGCTCTGTACCCCAGCTAAGATGAGAGACAAAGGGGTTCACTAGGTAGTTTAATTCATGGGCTGAGTGGCCCAAGGAAAGGTCCCTGTAATACATACTTTGACGGAATTATCGGTCATGGGGCCAGAGTAGAAGCGAGGAGAGCATCTCCACAGACAGATGGGGTGACATCTCCCCCCTCTGGGGAGCGCAGCCCATCAGCCAGGACAGTGGGCCAGGCTCCTAATACTTGTCAGAACTGAGTTAAGTTCTCTGAGCAAGTGGCTCCAAGAGGCAGCAGTTTTGCAGCCTGTCCCCATCCAACCGTAGGAGGAGCCCGACCATCCAGGGTGTTGGGGGGGGGGGGTTCGTTCAGGGAGCTGTGGGCCACCAGAAGGGCTGCCCTCTTGTGGACCAGCGATTCCAGGAGGCAGCTCACAGATCCTCTGTCATTTCCCATCCGTCCCTCTTGCCCACTCCCCTCTTTCCTATTTTGCTTGGCTTGAGGCCAAACTGTCTTCTGAAGGGGGAAAGTTAAGGAACCTCAATTAGAGTTTTGAAATTCAAACTTACAGCAGCCTTGTAAATTTGACAGCAACCACCAAACTGCCCTGAACTTCAAGGAAGTTCTTCATACTCCCTTGAGTGGGCGCCCCCACGCCTTGAGGAAACGCATTAAGCTCATTACCCTTAGTTTTTGCCAATCTGATGTCTCATTATTGTTTCCATTTTCTTAAACAGTGTTAGCATAAAAAGACACAAGTGTCTCTGCACCTGTTTGTGGGCTATTTGTGTTTCTTCTATAAATTGCTTATGACCCACGTCCTGTTTTTTAATGGGTTGTCTTTTTCTCGCAGAGCCATAGGAAATTTTGACGTAGTCTGAATATTAACCCTTTTCATAACACACTGAAGTTGTTTTCTGTCACTTGTCTTACAGCTTCCACCATACAGGTATTTTATAGGTTCGGGTGCTTAGAACACGCTGAACCCCAAGGCCACCCTCCCGCTTCCCCTCATCCTCCAGCTTGTGAAGGGGAGAGCAAGTGCAGTCCTGGAGACTGGGCTACCAAGAACTCTGAAACCTAGAAGGGAAGTTGCAAGTAAGCTTTCTGATGGTCTCAAATTCCCTTTTCCGAGCCCTGACCTTACCAAGGAAATGGGCTCATTGGCTATTTCCATATGCAAACGCAGGGCTGAGGCCCCACAATTGGAGATGCTAGAGAAGCTGGGGCGTTGCTTAACAGAACTAAGCTGCCTTTTGCGAAAGAAACAGTTTCTTACACCGTAGGCAGAGGCAGAGCTCAGAGCTGGAGCTGGGAGAGAGACTGCCTCCTCCCCGTGGCTTATTTTTTTTGAGATGCGCATGTTCTTTAAATAGTTGCTTGCAGTAGAGAAAACCCCAAGACAGCCAGAAGACCAGGCTGGCAGGATCTTCCCCTAGAGTGGGAGGAACAATTGCATGTAAAAAAAGATGAGCTTGGCCAAATTCAGTCTTGAGCCAGAGGCCGTTTTAAAACTGGACAACTCAAGGCTTGAGAAATGTTAGAAAAATGAGAACTTGTTTTTATTATTCACTTACCAGGGGGAAATTGTGAGGAAGTGGTCTCTTGTCATTTAAGGGGGTATCTCGCAGGTCCTTGGGTCACCTGGGAGGACTGTTCTGCTGAGACCATACCACTGAGTAGGTCTCTACATGAACTAGACGGTCCTACATCAATCGTGCAGGAAAAAAGCCTCTTCTTGGGACAGGACACGTCACCTCTAAAAGTGATATAATGCAGCCTATCTTCCGGGGTTGGGTCTTTTGGCAGGACCTACACTGGGATTGAGAAAGAAGTACTATTTTCTTTAACCTTACTCTCTATACTGTGCTGAATGGCAACCCAGGGTGGTGTGGAGAACCTTTTACTTGTCCCTAGGGAGGCCATATCCTGTGAAACAATGTGATTTTACCAAAAAGGTTGCATCATCCATGAGCACATAAGAAACTTAGCAAACGGCTGAACTTATATGTACACTGCTAAAGATTATGATTTTGGAGGCCATTAAAAGAACCTGCATCTTCTGAGAGTCCTCTCCTACCTGCTGGTCCTTCCCCTTCTACCTCATTAGAAGAAACCTTTTGGGGCACCTGGGTGACTCAGTGGTTTAGTGTCTGCCTTTGGCTTGGGTCATGCTCCTGGGGTCCTGGGATCCAGTCCCCATCAGGCTCCCAGAGGGGGGCCTGCTTCTCCCTCTGCCTATGTCTCTGCCTCTCCCTGTGCCTCTCATGAATAAATAAAATCTTTGAATAAAAGAAAAAGAATAAACCACTTAGTCAAAGGCTAAATTACATACATTCACATAGCGGAAACATTTTCCCAAAACAATTACCAAAAACATTATTCCAGAAAGCTAAAGTCCTATAATCCCATCACCCTGCTTAATTCTTTATCACCTTCCACAGGAATTCAAAATTTCTGCACAGATGCAATCATGTGCCAATAGAGTAACGCGTCCTGCCTTTGAAAAAAATTAATGTCACGCAGCTCAAAAGTCCCTGCTGCACATAACTACATAGTCATGAGCTGTTCTGGAAAACAACAACAACAACAACAACAACAAACTGATTTTGGTCTCAGGTACTTTCATTTGAATCACAACTCAGTGTAGGCAGTGTGACCTTGGACACATTTCTTAACCTTCCAACTCTATTTCTTCATTTCTAGGAGGAGATTATTCTGGCTTGCAGGATGGATGGGAGGAACAGATATGATGCAAAGGCGGCGACTGACTCATAGTGGGCAGGGACTGCTAGTTAGTAGTCTTATTTCCTGACCTGGTGGATTTTGTGCAAAGCACTGTGCCAAGAATTCTTTAGATCATCGCCTATTTTAATCCCAACAAGCCCTGGAGATAGGATGTATTATATCCCTTTTACAGGTGACGGGAAGCAAGTACCCTGAGGTTAAGGCACTTGCTCAGGGTCACGAGGCAAGCCAGCGCAGGAGGCGCAGGAGGGGAGGGGGGAAGGCGCCTTCCTGGCCACTCCTGTGAAGAAGCACCGATGCCACCTCAACACAGCTCACGACCTCTCCCTCCCCTTAGCTCATGACTTTGCAGATCCGAAAATCCTAAAAGAGGACAGAGCGGCGGAGGTGTAATACTGGTTTAATTCTGAAGATCACGAACAAGAGAAGGATAAGAAGGAACCCAGGAGGAGCTAAAAGGGAAAAAAAACTAAAAGGGACACCCGGATGGGCAAATTCCCTGAACGTCGTTCGCCACTCTGATGGCTCAGGAGCCACCTTTTAAAATCTCAAAACGTGTGTCCCCGCGGTTGGCAGGCAGGGCCAGGAGATGGGCGTTTTCTGAACACTCTCAGGGTTTTTGTTTTTGCTTTTTTTTGTTTGTTTGTCTCTTTGCACCGGGAGGGTGGGGAGAGGCCGTGTGCCCTCTCCAGGGCTGTTGTCAAAATCAACACAAACACCCCGAGGTCCGTGGTCACAGGTGGAGGGGGGCGCCGCGTCCGGGGCTCCTCTCCCCGGGGTCACCCGACGGCGAGCGAGGACGGGCTCGGCGCCCGCGGGCTGCGGCTCCGGGCAGCGTCGCAGACCACGAAGGAATCTGAAAGGCGCCCAGAGCCACCCTAGTAGGGGCACTGCTCACCGCGCCCCTCTCCGCAGGCGCACGTGCCGCCCGGGCCCCGCCCCGCCCCGCCCCCTCGGCCGCGGCGCCCCCCGCAGCGCCGGGAGGGGAGTGTCGGCTCGGCGGGGACGCGGGCCCGCCCACCTCGCCCTGCAGCCGCCTCCCTCCGTCCTGACTCTCCGCCCGGCCGCCCCGCCAGGGGCGCGCGGCCGCCGTCCGCCCGCCTGCAAGGTAGGGGCCCCCCGCCCCCCGCGCCCGCGCCCCCCACCCGCGCCCTCCACCCGCGCCCCCCACCTGCGCCCCGCGCCTCCTCCGCGGACTCGGGGCGGCCCGGGCACCGTGCGCCCGGCGCCGGCAGCCCAGCGGGAGGAGCCTCCCCGCCGCCCCGGGACCGGCCCCGACCCCCCCCCCCCGCCCGGCCACGTCCCCCGCCGCGGGCTCGGGCCTCCGCGGTCTGGGCGCCCGGGCCGCGGCACCTCCTCCGCCCGCTGCCCGGGGGGGGCCGTGCACCCCGGGGCCGAGCGCGGGGGGCGGGGGGCGGGGGGCGGGCCGGGGCCTGGGGAGGGGCCGCGAGGGGGCGGGGCGGGCGCGCGAGTCTCGGGGACCCGCTTGGGGACCCTCCGGGCCCCGGGCTCCGCGGCGCGGGGCTCCCACGTGCGGGGGCGGGGCCTCGAGGTCTGGAAGATCCCCATTTCTCTTCTTGGAAAAATGTCCAGGCAGCCCCCCTTCCGCCCAGAGCTAGACCTAACGCCGCAAGCACCGAGGCGGGGGGGCGGGGGGGGAAGGGCCGCGGGGCGCCCCGAGGCCCTTGCTCCCGCGCCCCCCGGGCCGCCGCCGCCCTATCCCGGCTGGGCTTCTGGCCCAAAGGAAGCTCCGGGGACGATTTCTGGAAACTCCAAACAGCCCCGGCGCCTCGTTGGGGGATCTCAGGTGGGGCGCGGGGGCGGGGGCGGGGCTGCGCGCAGGGGGGGCGGGGGGCACTGAAAGGCTGTGCGGGAGCGGGGGCAGCGGGGGCAGCGGGGGCAGCGGGGGCAGCAGGGGCAGCGGGGATGCGGAGTCCGCACAGCTGCAGGCTTGGGGCCAGGATGGGGCGGGGGTGGGGGAAGGGTCCAGGTACACCCGCAGGCCTGGGACCAGGATGGGGGGGCAGGATGGGGCGGGGGGGGCGCAGGGTCCAGGTACACCCGCAGGCTCAGGCCAGGATGGGGGGGCAGGATGGGGGCCCTAGGGTCCAGGTACATCCGCAGGTTCAGGGCCAGGATGGGGGGGCAGGATGGGGCGGGGGGGGGCAGGGTCCAGGTACACCCGCAGGCTCGGGGCCAGGATGGGGGGGCAGGATGGGGCGGGGGGGCGCAGGGTCCAGGTACACCCGCAGGCTCGGGGCAGGATGAGGGGGCAGGACGGGGCGGGGGGTGGGCAGGGTCCAGGTCCCGCGCTGACCGCCTGGTGGATGTTCCACTTTCTGGCCCTTAAGCTTCCCCAGGCGGTGCGGGGCGGCGGGTGCCGTCCTCTCCCTCTGTGGGGGCTGCCAAGGGCTCGGGAAGGTCAGGGCCGCGGTCCGCCCAGGGAGCAAGCGGCCGGCACCCCGGAGACGGGCCCCTGGAAGAGCCTCCTTTTCTGCCCGGGACTGCGCCTGGCACCCAGACCTGCCCAGGAGAGCTTACCTTGCTCCCTAGCCTCTTCTCGCCCCGGAGATGCTTTATTATTATTTTTTAAGGATTTGTTTGTTTTAGAAACAGAGGAGGTGGGACAGGCAAAGGGGGAGAACCTTCCAGCAGGCTTCCTGCTGAGCACAGCCCCGGCTCCAGATTTGATCTCTGGCCCCCGAGATAATGGCCACTTTGGTTTATAAGAAGACAGCTTTTTCAGAAACCGACTGTATTTCCCCCAACCTGGCTTCCCGAGCCTTCTTATTGGTTCTCGGAGAGGAGGAGATTTTCATTACTTGCTCAGTGGGGCCTGTTCCCTGGAGCCCCGTTTTTACCCCAGGCCCCAAATATCACAAGCCTGGGGAGGGGGTCTCCTTATAAAGATGCAATTAAATGAGACCACGTTTCAGCAGATTTGCTGGAAATATTCGGTTCGTTCTCATGCCCCGAATCCATAAAAATCCTTGAGGCTCCCAGAGGAATAGACCGTATTGGCAGAAGGATATCAGCGAAAGTCACACTGTTAAAAAAAAAAAAATAATTAAAACACCGGAACGTTAGCCTGTCCTTTGTGAAAATTATAATTCTCAAGTTACCTCATTCCAGAATGTAGTCTAGGCTGCCTTTTTTTTTTTTTCCTGTGGGAAGTATTTCTGTGTTCCACAGGGCATGGAATATTCGAGGAGGGGGTGAGGCGGGCCACCTTTCCCATGTTTCTCCGCCAGCCGGGTCGATGGCCACTTGGCTCCCGTGGAGGCTCTGATGGCCTCCAGGGCCGCGGCCCTCCGGGCGATGCTTCTCCAGCAGCTGAGGCCAACCCAAAACTCCCGTGGCCCCACTCGGACTCGCGGCGCGCTCACTTGTGGGGTTTTATTAAATCTTCCCACCAACTGTGTGAGACAGGAACAGTTAGCCCCGGTGCGTCCACCAAGATTGCCCCGCACAAGTGGCTCCGGATGGATCACGGAAGGTCTGTCTCCCTCTGCCTCACACCACCCCAGGAAACCTCCAGAACGTCCATTCCTCGCAAATTCTTCCATTCTGTGTGCATATCGTTCACCTTTGCCTTGCACACGCTCGAGGTGTACATCCTCTGATCTGAATACACTTTCTCTTTTTTTTTTAATTTTTATTTATTTATGATAGGCACACAGTGAGAGAGAGAGAGGCGGAGACACAGGCAGAGGGAGAAGCAGGCTCCAGGCACCGGGAGCCCGATGTGGGACTCGATCCAGGGTCTCCAGGATCGCGCCCTGGGCCAAAGGCAGGCGCTAAACCACTGCGCCACCCAGGGGTCCCTGAATACACTTTCTCAATTAACCCCTCCGTCGAGGCTTCTCGAATAGGGTGGCCTGCATACTTTGCCTTTCCTTCGGACAGCTTCAGGCTTCCATCAGTTAGGCATCTCGTATCTTCTCTGGGACTCTGACGTGCCACTTCGGTGTGCTGTGTCTGGTCAAATTCGGGAGCATGTGTTATCTCCAGGGGCTTGTGTCCCCAAAATTCTTTTCGTTCTGCGTATATTTCCACCGAAGTTCCTACTCACCCTCCTTGCCCGGAAGAAGTCTCCCCAGGGCTGCAGCCCTGCTCTCACGGCTTAACCTCTCCTGTGTATTCTGACTAGGGTGATGGCAGCACACATCGGAATTTCCAGGCGAACCCTTTCTGGCTTAAAAACAAAAATGTGTTTGTTATCACACTGCACGTGAATTATGCTCCGATAAAGACGTATTCGATTTGGAGCCAGCTCGATGCATGGCGTTCGGTGGGTGCCTTGGGCGTTAGAGCGTGTCGGTAGGAAACTGGATTGCTGGGTCTGTATCGGGATGGGAGAGGCGCTGCTCCTCCCGGGGTGAGGTAGCAGGGGCTCTTTCCCTGCGGGCGACTCCCAGCACCAGGTAAGCAGCAGGGCCCTAGACTTGATCAGGACCTCGGCCGCCCTGTAGTCACATTAAGAAGGGGCGAGATTCTGGGGATGACTTCGAGGGTAAAAGAAAGTAGGGAGTAGCAGGACCCGAGTCTCTTCCCCATGTCTGTATTTCCTCCTCTTAGAGGCTTTTGGCCAACCGAGGGGGAATAGCCAGCTTACCTACCATTTACTGTTAGCCTTCTGCAGCAACCGGGCAGGGGCTTTCCTCGTTTTGGACCACTGGGAAAAAGAGGAAGGAAAGTACCCAAACCTTGGAGAAAAAAGAATTCTTTTATCGCAAAAAAGCTGAAAAAGCTGAGTGAAAAGATGCCCTCCTTCCACATTCTCTTTGCCCTTATGCCTAAGACCCAGTGTGCTTAGTAGCGTGCAAGGCTGGTCTGCGAAGGACTTTTTAAACCTCGCCCTACTTCCATCTGGTTGGGAATGGAAACATCTGTAGGAGATGAGGGGAATGAAGCCTTCAGATGAAGACGCGGCAAGGAAGCTGGAGCTTGTTGCAAGGGAAGCAGCCTTCCCCAGGTTCTGGAAGCAGGCCGGAGTTGGTATGGTTGTGGGTTGTAGTCTCTGTGGGGCGACAAGGGAGCAGAGGGGGGTTTTGCAGGAGATCCTGGGTGACTTTGTGCATAGGCATCAGCAGGTAGGACTTGGGTTTCAACTAGTCTTTACTAGTCTCTACTAGTTTCAACTAGTCTCCACTACCTCCACAGGAGGTGGTTCAGGTGGTGGAGGTGGGGTGAGAGCATGCAGTGTTGCACAGGATAGAGCCCCTGCTCTTGTAGACCTTCTGTTTTCATGGGAAATGGGGTCAATGAATAAGGTTCAAGGCGTAAGCCCTGCGGAATCCCAGAGAGGGAGCTTCTTTAGGGAAGCAACCAGAGAACTTCTCTGAGGAAGCACTGTTGGATGATGAGAAGAGCAGCCAAGAGCAGAAGGAAAGGCTTCCTGCTGAGGCCTCGAGGGCTGAGTGATTCTGGGGTGTTTGGAGAACTGGAGAGGAGCGCCAAAGGGGAGTTTGGAGGAGACGCAGTCAGTGAGGGAGGTGGGAGACAGTTTGAAGCCTTCACGTCTTGGAAAGGCGCTTGGATCGTGTGTTAATTAGAACAGGCTGCCAGCAGAGATTTTTTATTATTTATTTTTTTTAATTTTTATTTATTTATGATAGTCACAGAGAGAGAGAGAGAGAGAGAGAGAGAGAGAGAGGCAGAGGGAGAAGCAGGCTCCATGCACCGGGAGCCCGACGTGGGATTCGATCCCGGGTCTCCAGGATCGCGCCCTGGGCCAAAGGCAGGCGCCAAACCGCTGCGCCACCCAGGGATCCCCCAGCAGAGATTTTTTAATTGGAGGTTAAGTCAGTCTTCACCCAATGGACACGAGCTTTCGTGTTTGTGACCCTCACTTCTCCCTGTCTCCCCCTTCCGCCCTGCCCTCCCGCCCTCTCTCCGTCTCTCCCACACGCACCCCTTCACCCTCACGCACACCTTCACCGTCCTTCAGCTTTACTCCTCTCCCTTAACTGGCCACCACTGAATTCTCCTTCCTTGCCTCAGGCCAGGGCACAGGCATCCTGCAGGCAAGCAGGGCTCAAAGGACTGCAGCCCATGGGCCTCTTAGGCTCAGAAGCAAATCCATGTACCCCTTTCCTCTTCATCCCTAAGACAGTGCACCCCTAGCTCTGATTTCTCAATCTCTCTCCATACTGAACCTCGAGTCATCTCTAAAAAGTCTCTGGGCTGCCTGGGGCTATCTGAAACTAGATACTAAAAATTAAGTTAATTAGGCAAGTCAATCACAATTGATATCTTTTGTAAGACGAGGATCCTCACGAGAGGTGAACATTTAAGTAAGCCAGAGGCCTGCCCTTTTCCTGAACACCTGCCTGCCCCTTGTCTCCCAGGCTGCTGTCTATGCAGTCTGTTGGGGAGGCTTGTGTTCTTCTTAGGGTCCTGTTTCCGTGGAAATGTGCGAGACTCTTGTCATATTTGTCATGGGAATACCGTATGCCTGAGAAATTTCGTTTCATGGGTCTTAGAGTAGTGTTTAAATCGTGAAGGTTTATGTCCGAGCTGCTATCCCCTACTAGCCCTGGTTCATCAGAAATGAACAGGAGTCCCCACGTGGTAGCCCCTGTCCTTTGCCGCTGGGATAGCTCCTCAGCACCGGCAGGCGTATTACCCTCCGGGGAAGCTTGGTACACTCCGTAGAAAATTGTTATTTGAGATACTTTAACCAGATGCCTTGTTTATTTATTGACTTACATACTTAATGTCACTAATAGACATAACCCGAGCAACTCACTTTCAGCCTTTTTTGTTGTTGTTTTCCTTTCTGGTGGATGCCATAAAATCTGGAATGCCTTTCTATTTGAGAGGGCAATGATCACATCTCCTGGGGTTCACCCCGGCGTCCTCTGTACCTGGTGCAGTGTCCAGAATGTTACAGAGAGAACAAACATTTGCCAAATGACTCAATCAGTGTCCAGGGATTGACTCAAATGTTACTATATTAGCTCAGTTGTAACATCTTTATAACTATTATGATTCCTTTCTACAACTGTCATCGACTTGTTATCGCAAAAGCTTTTCCCCTTGGAGAAAGCAGGCAAAAGATGAATTCATCCCTGTGGATTTGTATATATTCATTAAAACTCTTTTGGTTTTGGATAGATTTTCTTTTTCTTTTTGAAAGTATTATAGGGTGTTTGTGTTGACGAGGAAGAGACCAGTCTGTAAATGTCATCAGATGGCTAGTCCCAAATTTGTTTCCATATACAGTAAATGTTTCTTTTTTTTCCTTTTTTCTCTTCTTTTCTTTCTTTGTTTCTTTGTTTCGTTCTTTGTTTCTTTCTTTCTTTCTTTTTTTTTTTTTTGTAAAGTAAGCTGTTAGCCAAGCATGGGCTTGAATTCACGACCCCAAGAGCAAGAGTCGCGTGTTCAACCAACTGAGCCAGCCAGGCGCCCCAGTAAATTTACAGTACAGTTTCATAATTGGTAATTTGCGATGATTTGAGTTGGGTTAGTTTTGTGGTCAGATTACTGAGGAAATAAATGTGTGTGCCAAAGATGGGAATAACAAAGTCCTTCCCCTCTGTAACTGTACCTCTTGATGTCCGCGTTTCAGGCACTTTGGTAGGCAGAGACATGCACTGCTCGAGTGCCAGCACTTAGGATGGACTGTCTTAAATTCCTGTTAGGTGTCCTGTAACCTGCTATGAGATTCGCCCTGGGGGACCAGAAGTTCTCCCCATCAAGATCGCCAGAGCTGGGAGGAATGGGGAGAGCCTGGGTGGCAAGAACTGGGAGGCTGTGGTGCCACAGAGGGGCCAGCTGGGGGCTCTTGTGGAGACTCATAGTGACAAAGTTTCTCAAGAGCTCCATGTCTTTGGGAGCACCCTTTTGGTTAATAGAGATATTCTATATCCATACTGTTAAAATTCTAAGTTTTAAATTTAGAATTTTAATTTAATTTAAATTTAAATTTAAATTTAGGCTTTCTGCCCCACAAACACGTAATGTGATGTAATGTGACAGCCTTCTTGTTTTCCGTGTCTAGCATGGAGGCAAAGAATAAAAAGGCAGAGATTAAAAAAAAAAAATTCCCAGGACACCTGGGTAGCTCAGGGATTGAGCGTCTGCCTTCAGCTCAGGGTGTGATCCCGGTCCTGGGATCGAGTCCCACATTGGGTTCTCCCCACAAGGAGCCTGTTTCTCCCTCTGCCTGTGTCTCTGCCTCTCTCTGTGGTTCTCTCATGAATAAATAAATAAAAATTTAAAAGTTCCCTGACTTTTTCATGGATAATTGATAGGCGTATTTACAAGTTGAAAATGGGGTATCCAGTTGCACTTGGACAAAAGCAATGAGATAATAACCCAGGCCTTCAACTAGGGTCTGAGAGGAGATTCGGTTGCTTTTCAGCAACGGCAATTAAATTGATTTATCGTTTTATTTAATTGATAGACTCTGAAAGTTAAAAGAACTTTCTGTTGTAGGTGATGTGTGTGAGATAAAGGATGCTTCTTTCAAATTACTTTTGATATTTGGAGCCAGTATTTTAGGTAAATGTCAAAGTAGTTTAGTCAATGACTCTTGTTTGACTCCAACTCGGCTACAAATAAATTGGAAATAATTGGATATTTTGAGAAGCAGGATATTAAGAGAGAGGTGTACTTTCTGATCATGAAGTACCTAAATATGTTTTCCAGGCGCTGAATTGTTTGGAGGACACATCTGGTCCACCTACTGCAAAAAAAAAAAAAAAAAAAAAAGAGAGAGAGAGATTTTACAAATTTGGTGGGTAGTAGTCAGTCTTCTGCTTTACCCATAAAAGGAAATAATCATATTCTTATGCAAAATCTTCTACCGAAACTGCCTACCTGTGACCACCAGTATTCCTGTCCATGTACCTCTTGTAATAACTTTCTCTAAGCATGGTTTTCATTACGGAAATTTTTTTTCTGCTCAGAAATCCAGAGAATTTCTCCAGCTGGCTTTTGAAGTTTTGTTCTCTCACGTTGCTACCTTTCATTGTAGCAGGTTGCTACCTTTCATTTCATTGTACTCTCCCATTTGAACCCATGGTCACTGCAGGCCTTCCAGTCCTTTAGCTTGAAGTGTTCCGGTGATCCTTCCCGCCTTTCCCCTTTCACTCTCCAGCTCCCCACCCAAGCCAGATGATCATGACCTGCATTCGTTTTCTGGCTTCATGGCTTATAATGGTGTGACTCTGCCTAAGTCGCCTAACTCTGAGCATCACGTTCCTTATAACTATAAACTCGACATAATGGCCACATCGCATTATTGCAATTAAAGAAAACATTTAAATAGGTCACCATCTATTACTTGCGGTTATTATTGTTATAACTCTCAAATGATAGCTGTTATTATAAGCGTTCTTCCTCAAATTATTGAAAATTAACTTTCTCCAGAAAAGCTTCCTAGTTGACCTCACTGAGCTCTCATTTTCCCTTAAGTTTGTTTCATCTTGGCGCCTGGCTTCACTTGGAACTTTATTATTCATGTTGTTGTATTTATTCTTTAGCGAATGGGAACCAATCTTTGGGCACCTGTGATGTGCCGGTGCTGTGCTGGTTATGTAGGGATCCAAGGGCGCATGGGAGGATGGAGTGTGTGTGTGCATGTGCACGCACGTGTAGGCATATGGGCTTTGGGTGGAATTGGGGATGAAAATATGTTGGTCAAATAGCACTAGGAGTTTTTCATGATCAACTAGGGTTAAGAAGTAAAAACGTTTCTATTCAGATGCCCTTTAAAAATCTTAACATCTTTTAGCCTGAGGATTTTTTTAACTTTTATTTATTTATGAGAGTCACAGAGAGAGAGAGAGAGAGAGGCAGAGACACAGGCAGAGGGAGAAGCAGGCTCCATGCACCGGGAGCCCGACGTGGGATTCGATCCCCGGTCTCCAGGATCGCGCCCAGGACCAAAGGCAGGCACCAAACCGCTCCGCCACCCAGGGATCCCCCCTTTTTTTTGTGTGTGGTTTAAAAAGTATGTTATCCTTATTCTTGGAACACTTTACACACGTTTTCTTCCTTAGACTCTCCTCGATCCTCTTCCAAATGCAGTGTGAAGGTAGAAAGTGAAGTCCTCTTTGAGGAGTAGAATGCCAAAAGGTGAATCTGAGCTATGACGGGGAGGGGAAGGTTGGGAAGGTGAGGAGAACATTCCAGAAAGCGCAAACAGCATGGTCAGAGGTGCTGAAGCATGAAACCGTGTCGAGAATGACTAGGAATTGTGCAAAGGCTGGTGCTTTTAGGCCATGGTGTTCAAAGTCAAGCATTTTAGAAGCTGCCACGGGAGAGAACATAGGCGTCAGCTCAGTCTGACTCAGAGACCTCCTGCCTATGGTGTTTATAGCTCCCTAAGGGGTTATGAACGTGGGAATGTAGGTCTATATGGACAATTTATAATAGGCAGATTCTTCACGTTGCCTCTGACGTTGGGCTTGGGATTTTACATATGGCGTGGATCACTTCTCTCCCATTTGCTGCTTTCATGAGAAAATGATGAAAACATCAGTGATGGTGATGTATAATTGATGTTAGAGCTCTCATTTTTTTTTAAAGATTGTACTTATTTATTCATGAGAGAGAGAGAGAGAGAGAGAGAGAGAGAGAGAGGCAGAGACACAGGCAGAGGGAGAAGCAGGCTCCATGCGGGGAGCGCGACTCGATCCCGGATCCTGAGGTCATGCCCTGACCTGAAGGCAGATGCTTCACCACTGAGCCACCCAGGGGCCCCAGAGCTCTCATTTTTAATAGCTCAGGTATTTAAAACGTAGAAATGTTAAACGTCTGAAGCATGGGATTCTGTTAGTGATGGGAGAGTAGGGACAGTCTTCGATGGGACTGAGACATCTGGGGAGACAGTCAGGAGGACGGCCACAAATTCACAGCCTTGACGCTTTCCGTACCTCCTCTCGTTAGTGCATTTTTTGCACAATACAAAGCCAAGTGACTCTGTTCATAGCTCCATTTTCTATAATTATATGCTATGTTTTTACCGCAAAAATATGTTTTCTACTAAGTCTGAGCGGTGTCCAGTGTTTTAACTTTGTCCTTTGGCGTTGATTTCTCTTGCTTGGAGATTAGGCAACAGGACCCTGAACACCCTAAGCCACAAGAATTTAAAATTCCCAGAGAAGAACTAGATGTGAAAGAAAAAACACTGTTCACTTACTTGACCTGTAATTAGCCCGAAAATGGAATGTGTGGGAGAGGTCTGCAGGGATGGTAGAAAAACAGAGGGCAGGGCAAGAAGTGCCCTCGCATGTTTCCAGCCCTCTTGACGGGAGAATGGATCCTTATGACTTGTAATGGGTCTCTACTAACCAACAACTTTTTAATGATTTCCCATGGATTTGCCTTTGGACGTTGCCAATCCGCTAGGTCAAGTATACGTATTCTTTGGCCTGCCCTTTTTTTTTTTTTCTTTACATGATAAGTAAATTATTTGAGCCTTTCTGGCTACTCACCTGCTTCTAGGAGTTGAATGTCTTGGGCAAACTGGCTGTTCAAACCCTTGGGTTGTGGCTTCTCCCAGACCAGTCACCCTCTCTGAGGCTCTCCTTAGGTCGCTAAGACCTCTGTTCCTGGGACAGCTCCAACTTCTCCAATGTTCTTTTAAAATGAAGTGTTCATGGAAATATATCAGACATATGGAGGAGTGAGTACAAGACCATACCGTTTCTTCCCAGTGACCCCAGCCGTGGAACCTGCTTCTAGATGAAGAGCTAGAGCATTGCCTGCCCTCCAGGAGCACACCCTGGGCTCCCCTCCTGACACATAACCAGTCTTCTGACTTTCACTACCACCGGGTAATTTTCTTTCTCTTTCTCTTCAACTTGAATTAACGTTCCAGTTTTCTAAATAGCTCTAGAGCACCAGAGTCCTTCTGGCTGGGGGCGAGGACGGGGCATTTCAGGAAGACTCTTCTAGGTTGGATTGTGTCCATTGGAAAAGGCCACGCTGAAGACCTCATTGCCGGTCCCTGAGGTTGTGAGCTCATGTGGAAGGAGGGTCATTTCAGATGCCACTTGTTCAGGTGAGGTCCTGCTGGAGTGGGATGTGTCCTTAGAAGAAGGACACGGCAGGGATGACACCATGTGAAACTGGTGGGTTGGAGTGACACACGTGTAAGCTGAGGGACGCCAAGGAGGGTTAGCCGCCCCCCTGGAAGCCAGAAAGAAGCAAGGATGCTACAGGTTGCAGAGGGTGCCCGGCCCTGCCGACCCCTCCGTTTTGGACTTCTGGCCCCCAGAAGTATGAGGCAGTCAGCCCCTGCTGTCCTAAGCCCCCACCCCACTTGGGTACCTTGCCCTTGCAGCCCGGGACAGGTGCCCTGACGCCTCCTCTCTGCATCCCACAGGGCACCCCCGGCCCCTGGTGCTGGGGCTGCCCCCGGCCCGGCCCACGGTGGCTCCGTCTTGCTCCCCGTCGGGGACGTGCCCCAGGGGAAGACAGAGGATTCATCACCACTGTAGGGGTTTTTCTTTATCTCTTCCCTGGTGCTTTCAGAGCAAGCCGATGTGGTTCCCTGGCCCGCCCCCCACGGCCTGGCGCACCAGCCCCTGTGCCTGCCCACCAGCGCCTGCCCGGCTCATCACCCCTCCTGCCACAGCCAGACTGGGGCGACCCCCCCCACCCCCCGGCTTCCCCAGCTCCTCTGGTCCAAAGCATCCTTGACAGGAAAACCACCTCCACCACCACCACCAACCAAGCTCTGTCCTTTAGACGACATCTCTGTTTTCAGGCCGTGTGGCGTGCTGGGAATCAAGGGCTCGCCTCGCTGAACTGAGGCACCCCACAGACCAGGTCTCATGTGAGAAAATAAAAAAGGCCTCTCAGATCAAAAAGCAGCCCAACAATTGGGCTTTAGGAAGTGCTACGGAAATCCACACAGCATGTTACGGGACCGAGTACTTTCTGTGGCAGAGGACTGGTGTTCGTCGGCCTTCCGCCTTACCTCTTGTGCTCCGGGCTGAGCTGGTGAGAGGGAGCCACCAGGATGGCAGGGTTGCGAGGCCCCGGGGGACTCCGCACGCTCAGGCCACTTCCCGGGCTCTTCTCCTGTGGCCTTGCTTTGGGACCTAGGGCCTCGCCGCCGCTCGTGGCCTTTGGCCCGAACGCTCTTAGCACAGGCTCCGTCCCTTCCCTTCCGTCCAGACGTCATTACCCACCACTACCAAGTCTGGGCACGTCTTCAGGACATTTTTAAACACCCCCGGACCTGGGGACAAAGTTTCACAAGATTAAGTGGCCCGACTTTTGGTTTCTGGTCTATCAGTGGTGCCTTGTTCTCGTTCTGAGTGGCTTTGAACGTCTAGTTCCTGCTGTTTATGTTTCTATGTCCTTTTTGCACTTTGAGGGAGAATGCAAAAAAAAAAAAAGGTAGGTTTTGGGCTAAGCCTGTATTCTGTACAATAGACGCATTAGGCAATGAAAACTAATAAAATGTGCACTTCGAGTCTGTAGTTGAGGGGTTAGAACGAGACAGAAGGTTGCGTTTGGTGTGTTTGTGTTTACCGTGGACTTGCTCTCTTTTCTCAGATATCCTTACATTATGAGATCTTGTGCCTTGGGGCAAATGAGTCATAAATATCTGGGTTAGCTGGATGGATGGACAGACGGACAAGTGGATGATTGAAGCTGCTCCATCTTGGCCAGTTATTTTATTGAACTGCTGCGGGTAGGACAGATTTCAGTTGGGTTCAGGGCTACCTCCTGAAGCCTGGAAGGGTGTTCCTAAGCCTGGGAGGATTTCTTGGGCTGGAGCCCAGGGATCTAGAAGTGAGATCTCCTTGGCTGGCCTGTGGAATGTGCTAAAACATTTGGCTCGTTGTGTGAAAATGGGGTCACATAGTCTGATTCCACTGGGACCCCCAATGCGTTGGGAGTCACTACTTTCATTAGAAACCCAGATTTCTTTTTCTGTTTACCTGAGTGGCACATAGAAACCTGCTAGGAGACTTGACTTCCCTTTCCTTCTGAAGACAAATGCATGCCCATCTTTGAATTCTCTTTCGCATTTTCTGCACAAAGTTATCTTACAGCGTGAAGAATGCAGCCGTTCATAAACAGTTATCCATATTTGAAAACATCTGCCTTTTGAGGCTTTCCTGGAAACCTTTATAGAAAACAATGTTAAAGTTATGGGAATCCCATAGTTGGGTCTTCGTGGATTTGTAGAGTTGACTGCAGTTTACATTTTTATGATAATACTTGTTACAGTGACCTTGAGCTAAAAAGTCCCATTAATATAAATAGATGACTATTTTTAGTTCCACTGTTCGTAGGTCTAACAACTGCGAGATCATTTTATTTCTTTAACTGCCCGCTTTATCAAACATTGATTTTGGCATTTAACAGGCATTTGCAAATCCCTTGATTCTAAAGAAAAATTTGGTTATCTTTCTGTGTAGTTGTGCCTTGGATTATTTTCTGGCCGGAGGACAGAACAAAGAATTCCAGAGAAACGTTTGTTTTGTTTTATCTACTTGCTCAAATGCTCTGATGTTTCTTGCCGAGTGTGGTGTGCCCAGAAAGAGAAAGTGTTATAAGATACAGACTGTTTTCTGCAGTATGTCTTGTTTTCAACAGGATTAGAATAGATTCAACTTAACTAGAAATTTACTTTCTCATTTAAAATACTATTAACTTCCCCTCTTCAGAGTCACGGTATTTTAATTGTCTAGGTATTTCTCTATGACTTGAATTATCAGAGGTTTCTTTCTTCAGAGAAAAAAAAAACCTATTCATAAGGGAAATTTCTATTTTAAAGTATTTCCAGCAATTTGTGAGATTCAGTGTCTCGCTATTTTATCTAGATTGAAAAAAAAAGGAAATTTGTCGCCAAAATGGGATTTTAGATAATCAGTCCTCTGGAAGCAACCTAAATGTCTGCCGGTAGGGAGTGGGTAACTTTGCGATATGTTTGGTCAGTAGAATATTCTACGGAACTTGAAAAGAAGGAGCCAGACCTTTCTGCAGCACATCAGTATAGGGGGAGTTCAAAACCTAACAGGTAGGGTGAACAACACAAATTTCAGAATATTACATATTTGTTATGCAAACGTGCAGCATCACTTAAAACAATAGCACACACCATATAATATTTATGAATGTGTGCGCCTGCGTATGTGGGCCTGCGAATAAAAAGGGGACTGGCTCCCTGTCAAAGTCATGATCCTGGTGGTTCCTGGGAGAAGAGGAACAGGGACAGGGAGGGGAAGATAAACGTGCATCACAAAAATTAAAAACAGAACCCCGAGAAGATAGTTACCCCAGTGAATGGGTTCGCGGGCTTTTAATACTAACCTCTGGATTTCGATGCGCATCTTGTGATACACTCCCATGCACTGCTTCCTAACGAAAGCGGTTCCCGCCAGGAAGGTGCAGACTCCGGGAGCGACACTGCCGCGGCCCTAATCCGTTTCTGCGTCACGATGCCCCCCCAGGGACAGAGTGAATCCCGAAGGGGGCAGCTCCGGTCACCGGCCCCTGGGAGTCCTCGCAGCCGCCGGCCTGGCGCTGACCCGGCCCGCCCCCTTGGAGCTCTGAGGCCCTGGACGAGTTGCCTTCCGTGTCCCTAGCTGTGGAACGAGGGTCGCCCAGCTGCAAATATTGATAAAATCCTGAAGTTATCTTTATATTCTGCTAGAAGTGATGGCTAAGCAATGTCAAGTCAGCAGAAGACAGAGCAGTGCGTGTAGACGGCGTGTGGCAGCGATTAGCGGTCACCGTGCCCGCGTTACTCGTGTCGGAGGCCTCAAGGCCTCGATGTCAAGCTTTTGTCCCCACCTCAGAATCTTTGCAAGTGCTCTTTCGTGGCCTGCAATGGTTTATCATTCTTACCCCTTTCATCTGGCTAACCCTTCAGTGGAGTTCTCTGAGACCCCCCCCCCCCCGCCAGGTTCTTCCGAGGAGCTCCCTGTCCTCCCCACCTGGGCCCGGTCCCGGCCAGACCGCGGTTGTCACCGAACGGTGCCCTGGGGACTGCTGGCTAATATCTGCCCCTCTCCTGGATGGCGAACTGGTGGTTTGTTTTGTCTTCCCTTCATGACTTTATCTCCAGTGCCTAGAACATCTGGCGTAGCGTAGGCGTCGAGAAATTACTTACTGATTCAATCAACAGTTATTGCAGAAGGTGGAGACATCCAGCAATAATTTTATCAGGAAATAAATTCGATTCACTTTGCCAAAGGGATTAACCTACTAGCATGAGAAAGTAAATCTAGGATTATATGATTTCATAAAAAATGCTTATCACATGGATTGGTTTGTAATAATATTACAAATACCCAGGGTAAGGGTGCTTTATAAAGATTTTTGCGTCATCTTTGGAATCCGGCTTCAGAGAACCATTTGATGGACAGTAATATAAGTTATCATCACCTATTTCCATGTGCTGTGGAAAGCAGGATAATGGGGCTCCCGGGCGGCTCAGGGCGTGACCCCAGGGTCCTGGGATCGAGTCCCGCATCGGGCTCCTGCAGGGAGCCTGCTTCTTCCTCTGCCTGTGTCTCTGCCTCTCTCTCTCTGTGTGTGTGTCTCTCATGAATAAATAAATAAAATCTTTAAAATAAAAGCAGAAAAATTTCCGACACTTTAATCTTAAGATTTTAGGTATGTTCATCTGATTTCTCATAGGCTCACTCACTTTTTTCTTTTAAAAATAACAAAAGAGGAACTAACAGGTGCTACTTCCCAAGGAGCAGAATAAGCTAGGGTCCTTCAGAATTAACTGACAAGTAAATAAGCAGTTTGAAAAAAAAGGGCTTTTATAAATCGGGTAGAATGCTACTTATAACTTTGAAGCAAACTGAAACAGCAATCCCTTTGGAAGGGGGACTGTCACAGTCAGAAGAAAGGCAGGAAACTGATTCCGTCTTAGTGGTTGGGGTATTTACTCTGGGAGAGACACACGAGAACGCTTCCGAACTTAAGGGCGGTCTGTGTTTGGATATTAGCGTATTTTTCCAGGAAAGACCTTACATAGGATTTTGAACTAATTAAAGTCCAGATTTATTAGATAAGGGAGTAGAGCCAGAAACGGGGAGTTTCAAAACAGTGAAGCAATTTTTTAGGACTGGGATGCCTGGTAGGGAGGTGAGATTTCAGGGCTAGGTAAATAAGGCAAAGCCCTCCATTGAAGAAGGCCACAAATTGTAGCCTTGGGAGGCTTACCCCCTCCTGGCCTTTCTTTGGAGACACGTGATTTTGTACCACAGATCACTGGGGAAAACGTATAGTCATATTCCTTTCATCCTACTCCTCTGTTAACTGTGCTGTACTGAAATCAGAAGTAGGGCAGCCCGGGTGGCTCAGTGGTTTAGCGCCACCTTCAGCCTGGGGCCTGATCCTGGAGACCCGGGATCGAGTCCTGCGTTGGGCTCCCTGCATGGAGTCTGCTTCTCCCTCTGACTCCCTCTCTCTGTGTCTCTTGCGAATAAATAAATGAAATCTTAAAAAAAAAAAAACAAAAACAACAAGTAACTGCATCTTTGAATACTGAGTTCATTTTTACAATGTAGTTATTTGGCTTTAAGTATTTGGCCTTGAAGTATGAGCATCATCGTGCAAAATTATGATGGGGGCCGGTCCTGCAAGACACCAAGATACAAACTTTTGTGAATTTTGAACGTGTGGACCCACAAAACCCTAATTACCCCTTAACCTATTTATTAGTCATCTGCCCCCAAATCAGGGTTGGAGAGTGCTTTTGAAGTCATGTGGTTAGAAGACTGCACTTGGCGGGAGCACTGGTTTAAATCACATCCCAATCGAGTTACATCCTTAACACTCTTGACTTGAAGCCTTGGCATCACCTGGCTGCTTGTTAGAAATGCAGATTCTCACCCCCCCAACCCCCCCCCCCCCCCCCGCCCCGCCACCATCAGAATCTACAGTTTAACAAGATCCTCAAGTGATGCCAATGGACATTTAAGTTTGTTAAGCTCCAAATGGCTCCCAAGTGGTTTTTAGAACAGGGTATCTTTAGTAACAAGTGACTCATTATCCAACCATGCCACCTGTGTTATCTTTCCTGTATTATCTTTAGGCAACCCAAATATTAGCAAGTTCTCTCCTACTGAGCTCAAACCTAACTCCTTGAATATCGCATTTCCCGGCTTTGGCCTAGCGTCCCCTCCTCTTGCCCCTCTTCCTCCCTCCTCAAGCCTCCAGAACCCGGCTGATGCCTCTTCTTCATGGGGGTCATTCAAACAGGAGAATGGGCGACCTTGTTTCCTCCCTTGATTTAAGCATCTCCAGGGGTAACCAAGTCCCCATCCCCCGAGCCAGTCCTGGCACGTTATTGTTTGGGGTTTCTTTATCAAATATTCAGACTAGATCATTTTAAAGGACCCTTCTAACTTCAAATTTGTGATTTCTCCTTTACTTCAGCTGGTGATAAGTACTAGTGGGCAGAAGATGACGGAAACCAGGAGCTGCACTTATCTCTGTGTTTGGGGAGACTGATTCTGAAGCACAGGTGTATAATTATCCATAATTTCCTTAGGCTCAAAATTCTGCAGCACGGTAGAGTCTTCCATTATAATAACTCCTAAAGAGCACCACTTGGCCTTTCTTCTCATTTCTAAATGCATCAACGACTTGGCATTTCAAATGTGAAAATAAGCATTTTTGTGTCTCTATAATAAGTTTTCAATTTCAAAGAAAAAAATTCCCTGTAATCTACAACTCAGCACATCAGATTTCATTTTTTCTTTAGGGTCTTTCGGGAATTTGTCACAGACACACATCCGTCTTACTCATAGAACTAATTTTTGTGTTCTCAGCTTTTAAAATTTTTCCTTCTTGGGGCTCCTGGGTGGCTCAGTCTGTTAGGCATCTGCCTTCAGCTCAGGTCATGATCCCCGGGTCCAGGATCAAGCCCCACATCGGGCTCCCCACTCAGCAGGGCTCCCCACTCAGCATGGAGTCTGCTCCTCCCTCTGCCTCTCCCCCCACCCCCTCCTCGTGTGCATGCGCATACACTTTCTCTCTCAAATAAATAATTAAAATCTTTTAAAAAATTCCTTCTTGGTAGATTCTAAAGATTTTTCCATGTCGTTTGATCTTCATAATAGTTAAGCCCAATTATCCCCTGATTGAGGGCATTCAAGTTCATAGTGGCTTCTAAAATAGAGTATTTGCCGTATTTTTGTTGGTTTTTGTTTTCTTATATTTGTTTCCTACAAATTTTTTTTAGAATAACATTTTCTACTAACACAAGTGCAGAGCGTGCAATTTTTGTTGTTTTTGTACCAGGGTTCGTCTTGTGTAAGGAAAGCCATAACAAGAGCAATTTGAGACTTTTTTCAAAGTGTTTTTGAGAAAGTAGCCCACAGCACATTCTTACTGGTTGTTCTTCTGATTTCTCCATGCTTCCTTTCCCCTCACTGTCTCCTAGATATCTTCATCCTTGACCTCCTCCTCATTTTCCTGCCTCCCTTCCCTTCCTCCTCGGAGGGTTTTCAGAGCGACAGCTTCCTCTCTCACCTCTGCATTTAACAATAAAGCTGTGTGTATGTGTGGAGAGAAGCTGAAAAATAAGACAGATGGTTCTTTCATTACCAGGTTGTTTTGGATTAATTGAGCTGGATATGGGTTTGTTTGTTTTTTTCCTCAAGGAGACTGAGCTGGATCCCGTGGCTAACCAGTCATGAATGATAGTAATGTAATATATGCTGCTGGTTTTGTTCTTGGAATTTTTTTTTTGTCTTGTTTTTGGTAATTTCATTATCCTGTCGAGTATTTTGGGAGGGGTCAGAAGTGAGTTTACTAAAATGATGTAGTCATTAAAAATGTTTTAATGGCTTAAAAGTTTTTCGTGGGCACTTAGATCCCTTCTTAATAAGCATGCTACCTTTGTGTTTTCTTTCAGCACTTGCAAGTGAAGAAGCAGCACAACCCTTTATCTTGGGTTATTTCCTGTGGAGAGACTCCAACACTTTAGCAGCCAGGCTCCTGGGCCTCTGGGACCCTCACCACATCACATCCTTCACCTTCAGGAGCAGAGCGCCTTTGGGAAACAGATTTCTAAAAGTGCAGGTAAGCAAAGGCAACACTACCACTGTCTCAGACTTCTTAGTTGTGAGCTTGAACCCTTGAAATGTTCTCATGCAACGTTGCCAACTCTAACAGGTGCCTTTTTAAAAAAATATATTTTATTTATTTATTAGAGAGAGAGAGAGAGAACTAGCAGGGGGAGCAGCAGGCAGAGGGAGAGGGAGAAGCAGGCTCCCTGCTTGAGCAGGAAGCCCGACGTGGGTTTCTATGCCAGGATCCTGGGATAGTGACCTGAGCCGAAGGCAAATGCCTAACCGACGGAACCACCCAGGCGCCCCTAGCAAATAACTTTAAAATGCCTATAAATTTATCTCTTACTAGTTCAACATATGGCCAGAGGGTCCCTGAGACTATTCATGTAACCAGTGAGTCATCAGCATATCCCAAAGTTGAGCTATAGAGGTTATTAATGTTATTATTAGTAAAGTTTATTTAAGTAATCACTATACCCAGTGTGGGGCTAGAACTCTTGCCCCCAAGATCAAGAGTTGCATGCTCTTCTGACTGAGCCAGCTGAATGCCCCTTAAACATTATTTTTATTCTCAATGTGAATAGATCTTCTTTGGGACTATTATAGACCAATTTGGAAGTGAAAGAGTAAAAAACGCTGAAATGAAAACTAGAACATTACACACATCACAGCTATTGTAGAAACTGCTGTTAACAAGCTGTGTAACCTTGGGCTAGACGCTTGCCCTCTCTGGGCCTTGTGTTCTCCATAGAATGAACTCTAATTCCTCGCTGTCCTTAAGTGCTGCAGTTAATAATAGTGTTTTTGAAGTACCTTAGTATAATGTTTAGGGATAGCCTCCTTACCATTCCTGGAACCCACGTACACATTTAAAACCTCACTTCATAACTTTATTCTGAGAAAGCTCTGGAAGCTCTGGAGCTCAAAGATATCCATCAGGAATCAGCTCCACGTTTTACCCATGCCTCTCTACAGTCTTTCTGATTTGTTAAGGTTCATCAGAACGTAGTTATTCTACAAGCAAACGGGTTATGTTACGTTTCGTTTTTGTGAAGGACAGCCGTATGCTTGAGTGGTACTGGCAAATTGGGACATTCACAGTGGTTTTGGGATTTGGTCGTTGGGAATCTCTTCACCCCTTGCACCAAGATTATTCATGAGTGGTTTCAAAGCCCTTCCCTAGCATCATGAGCTGCTGAGCCTGCAAACCTCTTGAACACCCCAAACATCGGCTGGACATAGGGCCGGCTCTTCAGGTTTCTTACGGCCAGATGTATCTTCATTTAGTGGAACCCGAGATGTAGTCATCTTGGTGACTTGCAGAACTGTCTTGCCTGCTAGTCTACATCTTCCGGCATCGGATGGAAATATTCCGAGTCGTTGCAGCCTGGTGGTGAAGGGCATGGGTTCTGGTGTGTGCCTGCCCCTTACTACCTGGGGATTCTTGTGTACGTTATAATTTCTCTGTGCTTTAGCGTCACCATCTCGGTGGTAGAGATGACAGTAGTCTCTCTCTTAAAGGGTGGTTTTGAGGGTTTAAAAGAATCACATATGTAAAATATTTAGAACAGCTCTATTATGTAAGTGTTCAGAACATTTAAACTGTTTCTATTGCCATCTGTTGCAGCGTTTCAGTCTCTGCTCCCATTCTCTAGGGCTACCGACCCTCAGCTCTTCATCCTTCCCGTCTTAGGCATCGCCGATTGACCTTGGCATTGCTTTCTGGGTCTAGAATGCAGTTTTTGAATCCTCAACAGTATTGCGGTGTAAGATGCAACTGTCACTCCAGTTCTTTGCAGAGTTCTTGATTTTATTTCTTGCATCAAGACATAAATCTGGCGTGCTGGTTACACGTCCGGGTTGTTGGTTTCTTAAACTCCAGAGCAGTTTTATTATGAAAAGCATAAAAAGGTGTAGCTTCTACAGCCGGGAATGGGGTCTAATTCTAGCGTGAGTTTTGCTGATGATGGATCACTACTACGACTGGGATGCCTTTCATTTTTTATTCAGAAGCAGATGAGTAAGTCTTCTATCACAGATACCCTGAGATGTTGAAATGGATGTGGGGAAATAGCTAGCGTGGTGGTGGATGCTTGATGTTTTAAGGCTATTGTTAGCCTAACGTCGTTGGTTCCTTAGGGTCCTTGCCAGGATGTTACAAAGTTCGCTTTTCAGTAAGGGCTTGGTATACGGGCAGTTAATATTTCATTGGTTTTAAGAGAAGAATGAGAACAAGATTAGGAGAGACGTTACCATGTGCCAGACTTTTACATAACTGCTTTATATTTACCGCTTATAATAGCTCTGTCGGGTGGTGTTAGTCCCACCTGACAGCTGAGGACACCGAGTTATAAAGAGGTTAAACAACTTCCCAGGGTTCTTTTTTTTTTTTTTAAAAAGATTTTATTTGTTTATTCACAAGAGACACACAGAGAGAGGCAGAGGTGCAGGCAGAGGGAGAGGCAGGCTCCACGCAGGGAGCTCAACGTGGGACTCGATCCCGGGCCTCCAGGATCAGGCCCTGGGCTAAAGGCGGCACTAAACCGCTGAGCCACCGGGGCTGCCCACTTCCCAGGGTCCTATAACTGGTCAGAGATGGCGAGCTGAGACTCGAACCCACAGGGGCGGAATGCCGTGCAGGCAACCTTAACACCTGATCACGCTGCTCCCTGCAAAGAATAGATTCCATGGAGGGGGAGATGAGAAGATGCAAGGACCAATCATGGAAGGAAATGCCAGGCCAAATGATTTTACGTTGGTAGGGCAGCCGGTGGGAAGCCACTGAAGGCTTTCCTGTGGGGTGGGTGACAAGATGAGAGCTGGGCTTGGACGATTCTTACACCAGGTGCAGCACAGGGGTTGCTTTAAAGAGAAGAGAGATTAGAGATCATTGCTAGAAGCTGAGAAGAAATGGGCACGTGGGTTTAGGAGGCAGCGCTGATTTGAGAGAAGAGCTTGAGCGCACCCCCATTCGCGTGTGCTCAGGAGGAGGTGAGCTGGAGGTGTGGGCAGAGACTGTGGGGGGGGCCCAGGCCTGTGACGGGCCACCCCAAGGAGGTGGTTGGGGAGTTGGAAACTGTGGAGGTTGGAGAGGACCACGTCAAGACGGAGACTGGTGGATTGTTCCCGTGCGCCCCCCATGAGACCGGAATTGTGCTGGAGGGAAGGCCACGTACAAGCGTCCTGCTGCGTCTTGTGAGTGAGGTCCCCTGTGGCAAGCTGGCGACCCTGTCTAAGTCCTGGCCGCCTCTTCTACCATATGGTGACACCAGACCTTCCTCCGTCAGCGCGCCCCGAGCTCTTTCCAGCTCTAAGGTGTGTGGTTCCCGGCTTCAAATTGGGAAGAGCGATGACTGGAAAGGCCGTCGGCAAGGCCCGGGCCGTGGCTCCGGGGGCCCTTCTGGGCCTTGCAGCTTGAGGTGTGCGTCCTCTCTGTTTCCTCCCCAAATGCCGGGAGTATCGGGGCGATAGTGGTAGCAAGGGGAAGGATCGGGCTGACAGCAGTACAGGAATGAACGTGTTGAGGGAATTTACGGGGCAGCCACAGATAATCCCTAGAATGTGCGGGCAACTCTTCTCAGAGCCGCGTATTTCAGAGACACTCTGACTGGTTTCTGCAGAGAAAATTCTGTTGGGTGGAAACCCCAAAGGTCAAGTCCAAAAGACTTAAAAGAGATAGCGAGGAACTTAGGATGAGCTTCCAGTTCCTCTCAAAAACCCTTCCTTAGGCAGCCCTGAGCCTCTGTGGGACGTAGCCTCTTTCTCGGACCTTCTCCGTCGGTGCTTCTCAGATACACACATCACCTGGGGGCCCGTGGAAGGGCCGACTTGACCCGGTGGCTCCGGGGTGTGGAGCTGCGGTTCTCCATTTCTGCCGAGTTCCCAGGTGACGCCACTACTGCTCCATGGACCCCACTTTGGAGAGCGGGGGTCGAAACTACTGCCCTTTAGGACTCCCAGCACATAGACTCGTGTAGAAGGGCCGTAACCGGTCCCTCCTCAGACTGTGCGCTCTGTTTCTCCTCTCTGGTGTCACACCCATGGTGAGTGTTTGGCATCAACAGGTGAATCTGTCCTTACTTCTGATTTGTATTGTTCAGTGGCATCAAGAACTTGAATTGTTATGGGTGGAGGTTTTTTTTTTTTTTTTCTTTTCTTTGAGGAATTGAAGCAAATCCGTTCAGGAATAGGCTCCAGTGTACAATATAAAGTTTTTTTATATAAAGTTAAACCTACATTTGCTCTCTGACCCACGAGAACATATGTTTTTCCAAAGACTTGTACCTGAATGTTCGATGTGGCTTTACTAACCATGATAACAGGAGAAACTACAAAGAACCAAATATCTATTAGCTGGCGAATTGGCAAATGTGCAGTAGCCACATAATGGAATGCCACTCAACTATGAAAAGGAGTGAAGTCCTGGGACAGGCAACGACCTGTACACTTTTTAAAAAAGCATTATGTTAATTGAAATAAGCTAGAAGTAGATACTTCCCATATGCTTCTATTTAGGTGAACTTGTAGAAAAAAAAAACCCCAAAAGGATAGTGATAGATTGGGCTAGGAATTGTGGGAAAGGGATTTGGCCATAAAGAGGAACATGGCAACATGGGGGTGGGGATCATGGAAATGTTCGGTATGATCTTGAGAGTTTTTACAGGACTGTATACGTTTGTCAAAACCCATAAAATTATATGCCTGAAAGTGAATCTTATAGAAAAATGATATCTCAATAAAGTTAATTTAAAAAAATCAACCACAGTCATCCTGTTAGCCTGTTAACATCTAATATTCCTTGGAGGTTATCTTATCAGTGGGGTTTAATATAAGAAAATAGAGAAAATTTCCACTCCAGGAAAAGAAATGGGTCTCTAGGAGAAAATAGGAATAAACAGTAGGAACATAAGAAGCTTAAAAGCTTCTTTGTGTATTTTCGATGTAGCTGAGTCTGAAGGGAGAGATCCTGAAAACAGGAACTTCAGTTCATTTATTTTTAGCATGCAGAATAGTATGCTATTAGCTGAATGATTTTTTTTTTAGTGTGTCCCACTGTGCTATTAAAAAGCAAAATTCTGCTGAAAAGTCACTTCTATCTTATATTCTTTGCAGTAAGCACACCCAATTTTCAGCAGAAGATTTGGTCCTCTGTTTTGGCAGTGGAAGCTTAGCTTTAATTAAGTAAAAAGATCTGTCTACATATGCTTGGGATGAAATCTGGCAAAAGCACTGGCTTCCTTGAAAGACTGAAAGAGTGTGTGTGTGTGTGTGTGTGTGTGTGTGTGTGTGTGTGTAGAACTAGCTGCCTGTTCTTGCATTAGCCAAAGAATTGGGAGAAGAAGAGAGAAAGAAAGTTAATTATACGTGTTCTCCTTTTGCCGTGCAGACAGAAAAAAACTATGTATTTAGAAATCAGCAAGAAAGTATAGAATTGGTCCAATTTGTTGAATCTAGACAGAATGTATACTGTTGGTCCAATTTGTTGAAACCAGAGGAGGGATGGTGCGTAAATCACATTTTCTATTTACTCAGTAATGTCAGACTTTTTTCCCTAAAATTTGTATCAAATAGTAACTCAACATTTCAGACATAATATGGCATATTAATTTTGTATGTGCTACTCTTTTTTCTTTAATTATGGCCTAGCGAGAATTTTTCTTCTAGTAGAAATCTCATCAGACTGAGTCCTTAAGATTTAACTTTTTATTTTTTTTATTTTTTATTTTTTAAAGATTTTATTTTATTGTTTATTCATGAGAGACACACAGAGAGAGACAGAGAGACAGAGACACAGGCAGAGGGAGAAGCAGGCTCCACGCAGGGAACCTGATGTAGGACTCGATTCCGGGACTCCAGGATTACGCCCTGGGCTGAAGGCAGGTGCTAAATCACTGAGCCACCCAGGAATCCCCAAAATTTAACTTTTTAAATTATAAAGTGAGCATGTTTTCATATTATGTTTTTTTTTTAATTTTTATTTATTTATGATAGTCACACAGAGAGAGAGAGAGAGAGAGAGGCAGAGACACAGGCAGAGGGAGAAGCAGGCTCCATGCACCGGGAGCCCGACGTGGGACTCGATCCCGGGTCTCCAGGATCGCGCCCTGGGCCAAAGGCAGGCGCCAAACCGCTGCGCCACCCAGGGATCCCTCATATTATGTTTCTAAGTGTATTTTAATAAATGCATGCAATTTAATGTGTATCATTCCCTTGTTTTACCTTTAAAAAAAGGTACTAAGTGAATGTAGAGTTCATGATGTAATAGTTAAAAAAAAAACACGGTGATAGTTTCCCATATGTACAATTTAAAAGTTTTCCATAATGTACAGTTAAACTCAGATCTGAGTTTGAATTCTTGCCACTGCTCTGGTGAGTAAGCATCTCTAACAGGGATGATAATATACTTGCTTTCATCATGTGTGGAAAGGGCCTAGGGTGCTGTTGGACAGTTAGTTCTTCATATATTGTGCTGTCATTTACACGATCATCACCAAACGGTGGAGGCTACCAGACATTTTTGGATCATCCAATTAGTCATAAGGACCATAGTTAAAAAAAGAGGTGGCAAATGAGTGAAAGAGCACAGAGCCCTTTACATAGGCCACTGGGGGTCCTGTGTGCCTCTGTTGAAGCTTGGGCTATATGGAGATGGCTAGGCCTAGGAGGCTTAGGGACCCTATGGGGTTGAACCAAAAAATCTGGACATTAATACATAGCCAGAACCAGAGCTGATGCTCCCATGGGCACGTGATCACAGAGAAGAGTCCTAAACAGAGCAATAATACAAAAAGGAAGGCAGACAGGACGTATGATATGTTGGCCAAGTTCACACAGTCTTGTGTGTGTCCTTGTGAGCTGAGGACTGGTGGAGGCCTGAATGGAGAAGGGACTCTCTGAGGGCTGATGGGATGTAGGCTGTCAGCGGGGCTACCTGGTAAGGCAGTGGGGGTGAGCCTGGAACAGGGAACACCGCCTATGATCCGGGCCCACATGGCTGGGGAGAGCCAGAGGGGATGTTCTTTTCTAATGTGCACAAGGATGTGGGTTGTTGGGTCAGGCCGTCGAGCAGCAGTGTGTGAAGTGTGAGATGAGACCAAGCGGTGGAAGGGCTGTCACTGTCAGTCACTGGAGCGGCACAGAGCCTGGGGAACAGGTTGGATGAGACGTGGTTTCTGAGCTACTAAAAAATTGTAAGTTTGACTGCAGAGCTGCTGGGGTGGCTGGGAGAGCAAAGAATGCAGACTTTGGAAAACAAGGGTGTCCTATCCAGTGAGCCAGCAACAGAATTCAGGGCTGGTGAAAGAGCTGGCCAAGGTCAGTGTGCGATCAACCAGAACCTGACCAAACGGTTGAGCTCCAGGGCTCCTCAGGCTCCCTTTCCTTGGGCCAGGATCCATCCCAGAGCCTGGGTGGGCCTGAGTCTATGGACAAGAGAGGCATTGGGTGTAGAGGAAATGTCACAGAGAGGCCAGGTAGGCCGGGTCTGTGTCCCCAGCATCTGGAAGAGGAAACACGAAGAGCGTTCACTCCTTCATGTTGTATGATGTCGAGATACCCACGGGGTTTTTGTGCTTGGTGAATAGAATAATTCAGAACTGCTGTTGAACATGCTTTGTTCTAGCTGGTTGTTGGCAAAATGAACTCCCTTTGGTTTGAGAAGGTATTAGGAGAGTCCAAAAATAAAGATCTGACCATTCTCAAAGGTCATCTCATAGGTTTGGTTTGTTTGTCCTTTTAAGTAATGCCATCAAGCTTGCCCTAAGGCTCAGGAATGTGTGTTGAAACAAGCACCCTCCTATTTGCTTCTCCTGCGTGCTCATGTTTGAGAATTGCTGCTCTAAGACACTCAACAGAACCATGGAGGGGGGAAAAATGGATTTCCTGAAATCCAGCAGAATGAGTTGGGAGGAACAAGTAATAGGGTTTTGCTTCATCCCAGTTTGTGACTGTGACCTACCTCTTGATTCCCTTAATCCCTAGGATCTATGCTGTTTAAGGAGCTGGTAGGAAAGATGAATTAGAGAAATGTTTTTTAGTGTTTAGTCTGGTATCAAAAAGATGGGCCTGTACCCGTTTATGGAAGCTGACCTCAGGAGAGAGGCGGTATAAGGCGTGGGCTCTGGTCTGATCCATGAGGGTTGGCGGGCTGGTTCTGTTCATTAGCAGCTCAGGAAAGTTACTGGTCCACAGCGTGGGGTTGTATGTTTACCACTCCATGGGGCGATTGTGAGGGTTACATGAGCTAGAGCATCAGAAGCCTTTACCATCTGCCTTGGCACGTAATGAGCATGTGCTGGACGCCCCTGTCTCAATGATTCTAATCAGCTATTATCCACTGGGCATTTGCCATGTGCTAGACATTTCTGCCCCCCCCCCCAAGGGCATCTAGTTCGTGGATGTGTAACTACATCCAACGGCTATCTGCTTAACCTCTCCTGTGTGCCGGGTATTAGAAATGCTCCACACTCCCCTAGGGAGCTCCTAGCCTTGTCAGGTAACTCCTGTAACCTCTGTGTCATGGTCCCTGGATTTCAGGAAACCCAAGATTTTTTTTTTTTTTTTTCCCTCCATCATTCCCTGGAGTAGAGCAGGGCAGTGGTTCTCAAACTCTGGTATGCACAAGAATTCTATTGGAGGGCACTTGTTTCCATGTACATTCCTGAGCTCCAGAGATTCGGATCAGGTTAGGGCTCAGGAATGTTCTCGTTAGCGAGCTCCCATCTGGTGCTGACCCTTGGACTGCCACATCCCTTGGGGGGGGCACGCTGCCCTAGAGCCATTTCCCTTCTGCGGATATCTGAATTCACCCTCTGGGAACTCCAGCCACCACATGGGAGCACTGTCAGGAAGTTATAGGCTAGAACTCTCTCTTGGGTTCCCCTCATGCCTTTTGTCTTGAGAAACAGGATGACACCAGGAATAGAACTGTGAGGAAGAAATGGTCAGACCTTAAGTCTATTTCTGTCTCCCAAACTGTGTGACCCAGGGCAGCTCAACCTCAGGAGACTTTGAGTTTCCTCCTCCTTCTTCAGGAAGATGGTACCTACCTGCCATTTATCAAGCCCGGTTTGAGCCTTAAATGAAGTGAGGGACTTAAAAGCATTTTGTGAACTTTAAAACCCCACGCAAATGAGACATGCTTTTTATTAAAGAGGAGGGAAAGCCGTTGCCAAGAGTGAGCTCCCTTTGATGTATGGAGATTATTCGTATGTCAGTCTATTATAATTTGAGCAGAAATAAGGATTTGATTTCTGCTGATCCAGCAGGAAGCTGGGTCTGTCAGGTTTAATGTCGAGATCTGGAAACTTCTTTTGATGATTGAAGCTCTACTGAAGGCTTGCTTTTTTTTTTTTTCCTTAAAGCAGGCATTCTAGGTTAAATTCTGGTTTTCTTTTGAAATCTTCTGTTCAAAGCAAAATGGTCATTCCATTTATGGAATTATAATTAGAGAATTTGTTCATTAGTGGAATTTTTTTTCCCTACAACCAAGCAGAGGAACTATACATGTTTATCACAAGGATATCCTGACTGTCCAAGTCTACTTTGCAACTTGAATGTGCTTTGTATTGCCCGTGAAATACAAGAGAGTGGCTAAGCTTCCTAGGTTTTTCTCAGCTGGTGTATGCAATGGCTCTTCAAGAGTTGGTTTAATTTTTTTAAAGGGAAAAAATGCCTCACACTTCTGACTTTTCAGCTAAAACACATATTTGTGAATGAAAAACCACAAAATCTCGGTTACTTCTACTTCTGTGCTTTGCAAAATAATATGCAGATTTCCCAAAGAATTCGTTCTGGAGGACAGATGAGCAGATCGAATTGTAAATATGGAGTTGTTTCTCTAGACCTTCATATACTGTTTTATCTTCCTTGTATAACAGGTTTTTTAAGAATTGCTGGTACTCGTAAGTGGCATCCATGTTGGGTGTTTGCACAAATGATGTTATTCTAGGTGGAGCCTTGACTATTTGAGCACTTAAACAGATTGTTTTAGGACTACATTGGCTCATGGTAAGATACCTTCCAGGACAGTCATAAGTAACTCCTAAAACTATTTCAGGTACAGTCAAACGGGTGGATTCCAGAACTGAGTTACCAAATACCCCTGATGCCTGTGACCATCAACAAATATAACAAAAAAAAGGGTTACTTACAGTGTATTTTCAAGGGAGTCGCAGGATCTATAAATAATCCCATTGTGTTCTTTGGAGTCTTTAATATGTATCCTATATTTGTGTTCAGGTAATAACCGCATGTGGGGCGGGGAAGAACTTTGCTAAGGTCACATCAATCAAAGGGATGAGACAAGCCAAGTCCACATCCGTTCCTCTGAGCACCGATAGGCCTGTATCTTGTCATCATGAAGCTTTGCTCATGGCCTTTGGTCAGCATTTAATATGATCTCGGCCTACGTGTACGACAAGTTGTCTTTCAGCACCCAGCTGGGCACCCACTTCCTAGACTTTTCTCAATTAACTCCATACAAGGAAAGGAAGGAAAGCTACATTTGTTGAACAAATACAAGGGCCAGGCTCTGGGCTGGCTAACTTCTCTTTGATTCTTCAATTAGCCACTTCACAGATGCATCTAACATCCCAAACGCCTCAATGGCTTAGACTTTTATTGACAATCCAAACCTTAATTCTCCCCCATCACTTGGGTTTTACCAAGTTTTCAAGAAACCTAGAACCATACACTTTTTCTCTTCCCTCCCTTCTTTCCCTCCCTCCCTTCTTTCCCTCCCTCCCTTCTTTCCCTTTTTTTACCTACTGATAATCCTGCAGTTTATTTCTGGCTTTTTAAAACCATAAAGAACTTAAGGCAATTTTTTTTTTTTAAAACCACAACATGTCAAGATAGCATACGTTACAAATGGATGAGGAAGACCAAACAGAGTGGAAAGAGATGCACAGGCCTGAGGAGATGGGAGCAGCTGACCTAGATATTTTTCACATGCTTTCCTCCCTTTGGTGTCAGAGGCCGTGGGGCTTCCTGCCAGGCCAGTGAGAACACCGTGTAAGGCTGCGTCAGGACAGGCCAAGGCTCACTTGGGCGTTCTCAAAACCCATGCACACTGCTACTTAGGCAAAGAGCACAGCTGACTTCAGTTTTAGGAAACCAACAACAGTAAGATACACAAACTCAGCGCATGTTTTGTGTCCTAGGTTGTGTCAGATGCCCATCCTTTGGGGTAATTTACCTCCTAGCTCGAAGAGGTAGGCTGTGTGCTCTCCCTTGTAAACACGTGAGTTTACTTGGGGCTGGACAAGGTAAACTGTTTAACCTAAGCACCCCCCTCCCAAGCCAGGAGTTATGTGAAGTTAGGCCATGATTCATGTCATCTGATTGCCAAGCGGTGTTGACTTTTCATGAGCACTATGTATCCTGAGTTAGAAGTACGTGTAAAGTTTAGCTCATTTAACTCCTCTATTTGCTTTCTCTTTACACAGGCATTTCTAACTCCCTTATAACAACGGCATGTAGGGGTGCTGCCTACCGGTCTAGCCCTGAGAAGCCACAGCTGAAAGCAAGGGAGGGGAAACCAATCCCTGCTGGATAAGGACTGCTTAGCAGACAGTTCCCACACCGTCGCTGGCTCCAGAGGAGCCCAGCACAATTCTGACATTTGTTAAGATGATGCCACGTGATCAAAGAAAGCTTAAGTTATACTTGTTATCTTTGGCTTATGAAGGCAAAGGAGTGTTTTATATTAAGAGTTCCACGTGCACTTACTTGACTGTCACAAGGGACACAGCATCGTATTATGTGGAAATGTATCTAACCAGACTCGCAGTGTCTACACTGCATTGCCCCGATTGAGGTTAATAGATATGAATAGGAGTGGGAGGAATGGTACGTGCAATTGTCTAGGTGAAGCAGAAACTTCGTAAGAGGTAAAGAGTTGTAGTATACTTGTTTAAAAGCACCAGCATTGAAATCTATGATAAGAACCATGTATTAGGGACACCTGGGTGGCTCAGCAGTTGAGCATCTGCCTTGGGCTCAGGGAGTGATCCTGGGTCTGGGGATCGAGTCCCACATCGGGTTCCCTGCAGGGAGCCTGCCTCTCCCTCTGCCTATGTCTCTGCCTGTCTCTTGTCTCTCATGGATAAATAAGAACCTAAAACAAACAAAAAGGAACCATATATTAAATTTGTCCTTTTGCATTTAATTGCATGGGGAAGTGAGAACTTTCTCGGAAGCAAAAGTGAGAGCTAAATATGGTGAGGTTTTTTTTTTTTTTTTTTAGATATGTGTGTGTATATATGTACATAAACATTCTATAAAGGGTTTTTAAATTTGTATTCAAAAGGGGGTTGTGTCCAGGTTTCTATCTAAAACTGTATAATGGACTATGCGGTCTATGTAGTGTAAGTAAGAAATTAGATAAATTTACCTGTGCTGTGATACTGAAAAATCAAATGGGTACAACCTAAAAGTATATAAAAATTGAAGATGTGGGAAGTACTTTTTAGTAGCTTTTGTCCTGTTCTTATAAAGTGTGTGTGTGTGTGTGTGTGTTTGGAGAAGAAGAGAGAATCCTAAGCAGGCTGCACACCCAGTGTGGAGCCCAACTTGATCTCCCAATCCGGAGATCACCACCTGAGCCAAAATCAAGAGTCAGACACTTAACCAACCGAGCCCTGCGGGCCGGGCGCTCCTCGGTTTTTAGAAGTTACAAAAAGGACTTGTAAAAATTACAATGTAGAGCATTTGAAGATCATTTTGAGCACCGAAGAAATGCAATGTTTGCTTACATCTTAGGGCATGTATCCACCGTCTACTGAGAGAGTGAAAATAGATATTAGATAGTGTCTCTGAAGAAAGTTTTGGATATGGAGCAGATGTGCAAACTTTTGTTCTGCGTGAATTCTTTCCTTCTCTAATGTAAGAAAGTAGGATGGACGCCACCAGCTTTGAAACAATGGTGCCGTTTACTGGTCTACATGTCACGTTGGATTGACTTACCAGCTGAGGAGAGAGGAAAAAAAAGTGCTTTTTTTTTTTCCCCTGAAAATTTAGTAGATGTTGCCAAAAACAACAGGCGCACATCATGTAGGCCTCTGTTGCCCTTTCTCTGTTGATTCACTAATCTTGTATTTGAGCCTTTGTGTGAACCCATCTACATAACAAACTATTGCCTTTTCTTGGGACTTCGTTCCTGTGTTTCAGGTGGGCCAGCCATGAGAGGGTACCTAGTGGCCATATTCCTGAGTGCTGTCTTTCTCTATTATGTGCTGCATTGTATATTGTGGGGAACAAACATCTATTGGTAAGTTTCATGGTTGCTCTTTATTTTTGTTTTATTCTAAGGAATTTATTTATTTGAGAGAGAACGATGGGAGGAGGGACAGAGGGATGAAGGAGAGAGTCTCAGGCAGATGCTGTGCTGTGCATAGAGCCTGATGCAGGGCTTGATCTCACCACCCTGAGATCATGACCTAAGCCGAAACCAAGAGTCAGACATTTACCTGACTGACTCAGGAGCCTCATCATTCTTGCTCTTTAAAAATAATCCCCAAACTAGTCTTTCACACAGACCCAAAGATGATACTGGGGGGAAATAATGTATATGGGGGGAAATATATATATATATATTTATAAATATATTTTTAATATATTTTTTATATTTATAAATATATCTTATATATTTATAAATATATATATTTCCCCCAAGTCTTTAACATTTTGAGCCTTTTTCTTGCTTTTCATTATAAATTGGGGTTTTACCATTCTAGTAGCTTACATGTCATGCTCTAATGGTTTAAAACTGATAAAACAGCACCTTCTTTTTATTGACTTTTCAGTGGAGCAGTGATGTTGTCTTTGAGACACGACATTTTTCTTTATATAATATTTCATCGTCGTGAATTGATGGACTAATTCTTGGACTCAGGGGTCCTTGACTACTGTGCCTAAGATGCTTGGATAAGAGATTGTTGACTAAAATATAAACACTACGTATGGTTCTCTTCGTTTAAAAATATTTGGTGAATGACGGTGAACATACTTTATGAAACCACATTGACTGGAAACGTCACATATAAAACTTTGAAGAGGCGCAGGTAGTTTTTTTATGGCAGAGAAAACTTACAAGCTTTTTATCCTTTTCCCTCTTATCAGCTCTTTGACTAGGAATAGAGTCTTGATGATCTTTAAATCCTGAGTGGATGGTAGTGTATGATATCAAACTAAATCACAATCTAATTTCCTGTCTTAAACTATGAGTGCTCTTTGCCGGCTTTTTAATAGGAGATCCTAGATCACGTCTCTGGTTTTTTTGTTTGTTTGTTTTTTCCCCCCTACTAGATAAAAAAAAAAAAATGATGCTTCTGAATTTATTTCACCACTGGTTGTTTGAAAAATTATTGTAATGCTCTTCATGGAAGGAAGTTAGGCAAATGGTCACTGGAAAAACCCAATGCCAGGTGGGTAGGTTTGGACCTAAGTTTCTAGGCTTTGGACTTAAATACCGAGCTAGAGGACTGAGGAGTTTTATTGCACACCCTGTGAGGGTTATACCATGGGGATCTCTCCTTCCATCTTTGCCACATGCTATCTCTGTACCACACTTAGTAATGGAAGACAACAGGAGAGAAAGCAAAGAGGTTACTAGATACTAGATAGCGGCTTCTCTACAAATCCTATTGTGTGTCACGGGGGAAATGATAAGGAGGACAACGTAAAGAATCTGAATTTCGTGTAGTCTTTTGTTATCAGAGTTTGAGGAGTGTTTATGACACTCGAAAGCTAACACCTCACCCCAGTCACGTAAAGTCCTGTAGGACGTTACCCTGGGTGGGTTTGTGCTGTGAACTTGATTCCTTAAGAATTATTTAAGACTGGGGGTGTCTGGGTGCCTCGGTTGGTTAGGCGTCTGCCTTTGGCCCAGGTCATGATCCCGGGGTCCTGGGATCGAGCCCTGTGTCAGCCCTCCCTGCCGGTGCTCTCTCTCCCTCTCTCAAATAAACAGATAAGAATTATTTAAGACCGATAACTTTAAGCCACGTCAGAGCTTGTGTTCACAATATCCTAAAAGTTTTTCTGTTTTAAAACTTTAGAAACCAAATAATGTCTTAAACTTCATTTTGGTTTTTTGAATTTTATTAAAAAAAATTTCAGACTTTTATTATACTTCATTTTATCCTCTGAATATAACTTGGTGTTTATGGTCTGATGTGCTGGCCCCCCATATTTATGTACCTTCCTTACATATAGGTCGAGGGATTCTTGCCACTTGGGGTATTCACAAAAGATGTTTCTCTGGTAAGGACTTTAAACTAGCTTTGTCATTTAGAAACCTAGCAGTTCCAACTGAGGGGATTTTTTTAACAACAACAACAACAAAAAAAATTGAAAATTGAGGCCTGTTCTTTGAGTTGGAGTCCCATGATTGTAGAAGAACATTGGTTAGTTGTTTACGATTAGTTGTTCCTGTAATTGGTCGTTAATACGTTCTTCTGTGAAGCAGTACTGAGGCTGGCTGAATCTGGATCCCGCCACCCTGTCCCCTTCGCTTATTTGTGTTGTCGTGCTGTCTTGTTTGACAATACCCTTTTAAGTTGTGGAGACAAACGCTCCATTCAGGCGACCCAGAAGGGCCTAACCTCTGCCAGGAACAGAGGAGAGTCCCATAGGACTCTGAATAGTGGGATTTGTGGCGTCCAGATGACAAGGCTTGTCTGGGGAGCTGCAGGTAGGTGTCCCCAGATGGGGCCGGAGGACGGGCTGCTCAGGCTCTGGGTGGGGGCACTTCTGAAAAGTCAGCCTCCTCGTGGGGTCCACAGTGTGGTAATCCTAGGCCTTCTCGAAGGCCCTTTGTTCCCTGCTCACTGAGTTATTTCCGGGTGGCTTGTCACCTCGGCCTTTCTCAGTCTCGTGCCTTGTGGCCGGCGTCCTCAGACATACGCAAGGGACTGTCCTCTCGGGGGCTTCTGGGAGAAGGCGTCCTCCCGGCGCGGGCACCGAGCGGACTCCCAGGGCATTGGCTTTCCTGGGGGCGGGCTGCCGGGTTCTGGTTTCTGACTGAGCCTACTTTTGTCTCCTAGGGTGCCGCCTGTGGAAATGAAGCGGAGAAATAAGATCCAGCCTTGTTTAGCGAAGCCAGCTTTTGCCTCTCTCCTGAGGTAAAAATAACAAAAGAACGTGTGACCCACAAAATGTTCAAAATGCGCTTGTGATCATTTTTCACGCCCCCCCCATGTAAATCCTAGCGGTGGTAGAAACACTGTGTTTAGGGAAGAGCTTGAATATCCTGTCTCCTTTTTGTGCTTTTAGTCCGATCTGCATCCATGTGCAGCAAAGGCCTTGAAGAGCTCAGTGAGCCCAGTGCTCCCCTCACAGGGGAGATTAGAGAGGCCTGTTTGTGTCGGATTATAGACCCCAGCGAACTGTTTCTCAGGGTTGTATTTCCCCCTTGGTTGTTCCCATGTGATTTCCCACCCTTCCCGTTCTGGGGCTCTTTCTCCTTTGCCTTTAGGTTAAACTTCTGTGACGAGAAGTTTTTCCTGACTTTGAGGAACTGGATTTCAGTGAGGTCCTGGGAATGTAAATCATGATCGTTACGGGGTTGTCAGGAGTTGCACAATATCCACCAATACTCTTTCCCTCTGTCCCCTCAACTCTGACACGTTGCTGGTCAACGTGCTTCTAGAGAAATAGAAATAAAGGACAGTCTGGTCACATTTAATTATATAAAACAGGGACAGGCTTTTTAACACTTTGCCCATTAAAGATCAAAAACCCGTGTATTCTCTTAATTCTCTCCCTGCCCCTTTTCCTTACTGGTTCCTCACCTTGTGGGGCTACACATTCCTTTACCATCAACTCTCTAGGAGACTGCAGCTTCATCGGACATTTCTGCATCTGATCACAGCTGCGCCGTGGCTGCCTCTGGCCTTCCCATGGGTGTGTGTCCAGTTAGGTTTTAGGCTTTTTTTTTTCCTTTTTTTTTTTTTTTTTTTTTTTTTTTTTACCATGACCTGTAGTTAAGAAATAGGTTTTACTTTGGAACCCAGTAGACACTGGGGATAAATAACGTTTTACCTGGGAACCCAGGTATTTAAATAAGGCTGCCCCCCCCCCCCCCGGGACCGGTATCACTGTCCCCACTAAGTCTGGGGCACAGGTGCAGGGAGTGCTCATCCTCCCGTTTCCTGAGTCTGAACACACCGTGAGGTCTAACTCCACCCCTGTCCCAGGTTAGCGGCTCCTGAGCGGCACACTGTCACCCCTACTCCACTGCTCTTCGTTGCCTTTTTAAAAAACTTACATTTTTGTGTTTAAATTCAATTTGCTAACATATAGCACATATTGCCTTTGTGTCATGCAGCCCCCGAGCCCCCCCCCCCCCCCAGGCGCTCTCATCTGCACCTGCAGTTTTTAGGCTAAAAGAGGGCAGAGCTGATAGGACTGGAAAAGTGGGGCCAAGTGTGGGGATAGTTTGACTTGTTCCTTTAATTGAAAAAACTTTTTTCCCCCCTCTATGTCCTACTGGTTCCGTAAAGAAGTCCTACGGAGTTGAACTTCCTTCGATCATTTATTAACCATAAGTAGCCTCCTCACTCTGTGCTGGCTGCTAAAAGTCGGGGGCAGAGGCGGAGCACGTCCTGCTCTCTTCAGCCTGGCTCTGGCCCGAGTGGGCCGGGGGGCTGCGCAGGGCACAGCAGACAGGACGCCCACCGTCCTTGTTCTCAAGCAAGACTGTTGTTGTTTTTATTTTATTTTGTTGTACTTTTTTTTTTTTTTTCTGAGCAGGTTTTAATAGATCAGAGCAGTGTTGCATCCTTGGTGCATGGAACTTTTATCATCTTTTTATAACTTTGTACCTACAGTAGTTTTAAATTTGGGAGCGGCCTAGCATCCATGCTTTTGTTTTCCCTTTGTCTGTGGATAACATTTTATCACTTACTGTTGGTTTGATTTTAAATTTTGATCCCCCCCTTCCCTCTCCACCTCACCCCCAAACCCTCCCCCTAAAGCTGTGACATAATTTTGGTTCCACAGCCTGGAAAGTGTTTCCGTTCTGGTTGTGTAGTTCCACTGCATATTCCATTCTGTGTGATGTTTGAATATCATCGGAGGTGATTTTTTTTAAAATTAAAAAAATAATCACACCTTCACATATGGTCACTGTAATCAAGGCGAGCATGCTACTGCAGTTGTCATCAGCCCTTATTTTAGAAGGGCCGCAGAGGGGGCAGGCATTTGGGAAAATCACTTTTTCCTTTCCTTGCAGGTTTCATCAGTTTCACCCTTTTCTGTGTGCAGCTGATTTTAAAAAGATTGCTTCCTTGTATGGTAGCGATAAGTTTGATTTGCCCTATGGGATAAGAACATCAGGTCAGTAATATCATTCTTTACCCGACCCTTTTAATGTGAGTGGTGTTTGATGTGAGCCACATGTTGGTGTGATTGTAAGGCCTTTTCATCTTTCTGCTTCGTAATGATCCCCAAAGGAAATGATGTGGGGATGGGATGAAGGGCATTACGTTTTAACATAGAAATCCCCACTCCTTTTTGAGGCAGCGAAGAATTTAAAAATAAAATGGTAGGTTTGTTGTTTTTACTGAGAAACTTCTGCTTTTTACTTCAGTGTAGCCATAGTATTATTAGGATACCGAATAACCTTCTGATGCCTTATTTTATTCCAGCGTGGAATGAGCAGGATAACCCTGTGGGTTGGGTTAACGTCCTCCCTGGATCCCTTTTTTGCCTCTTGGCCTCTGGGTTTTGTTTTATGTCCTCCATTTACGTTCTAGCTCTGGGTATCTTATTTTGCTAACTGGTGGCTATTTTACTTTCGCCAAATTGAGAGAGAATCACTCCATCTACTAATGACGAAATGGTTCACCTCTTTGCTTATTGGCCACCGAACCGGCTCTATGTAGCTTGATGGTGTAGATTATTTTTGAGAGACCCTCAGAGCCCAGGAGGTGACATCCTTTGTTTTCAGAGTTAGATTTTGCATATTCAACTGACCTTGTTTTGTGTGTGTGTGTGTGTCTCAAGAATACATTGCAGTGAATTTGATAATTTGCGCCTAAACTTACTAAATATTGGCTTCTAGACGAATGTCAGTTTGAAAGGCTATATTTTTAAATATCTAATGTTGATCTCTTGGGGATTACTTTCTTATGATTGTTTTCAAATTAAGCATCTCTCTCTCTCTCTCTTTCCTGGAGTTTTTGGAAAGTGTCCTTAGAGCACTTCTGAGTGTGCCTGTTGAGCTGTGCTGGCTGATTGCAGTTGCCTCATTAATTTTCACCACAGAATAAATCCATGGAGCTGCACCAGTTTGAAATGGGCTTGGGGGAGGGAAGGGGGCAGATGGCTTACTATGTGCCTAAGAAGCCATGAATCCTTTTATTTATACCACTCCATTTGTTTTGCAGCGGAATATTTTCGACTCGCTCTTTCAAAACTGCAGAGTTGTGATCTCTTTGATGAGTTTGACAAGTGAGTTGATTTCCTTGCTTTTGTTTACTTTTTAGTTTTAGCTAATGTGGTTCAAAATGTGGGCCCCGGGATCCCTGGGTGGCGCAGCGGTTTGGCGCCTGCCTTTGGCCCAGGGCGCGATCCTGGAGACCCGGGATCGAATCCCACGTCGGGCTCCCGGTGCATGGAGCCTGCTTCTCCCTCTGCCTGTGTCTCTGCCTCTCTCTCTCTCTCTGTGACTATCATAAATAAATAAAAAAAATTTAAACAAAAAAACCAAACAAACAAAAAAACCAAAATGTGGGCCCCAATGTAAAACGTCTTCACTCAAGAAAGTTTCTTCGTATCTGTGCCTACCTAAAACGTCGAGTACGTATTTCTACGGTACGTCCAATAAACACTACAAAGCTAATTTAGGAGCTGCCTAACTGATGGTCTCAGAAGTTTGCAGGGAGTGTGTGGTGAGCCATGCTAGTTCCAGGTCAGGATATTTTAAGCCACATTCATCTTGTCCAAGTTGTTGTTACCGCAGAATTAATTCCTGGCCTCTGTGAACCAGCTCATGGCCCCTCCATGGGCTGTTTCCTCTGCCTTCCTGTGTATCCTATAACTGCTCCTGAGGATCCTTTTTGTTTCACTTGAGTGTTGGATTTCAGAAGCGACTCTCTTCCTTTTATTCAGAATTTTACAGGAGGGAGGCAAACAGCTTGCTCACATAATGTTTTCTGACTACAAGAGGTAGTTTAGTTTGTAGAAAAATCTGGTGTCATGTGAGCCCTGTGGGAATGAACTTGCTCTTAAAGATAGACTCCTTAGCAGGTGCACTTACTTGGACGGAGGTAGACTCTCTTCACACATTTTAAAGCTACATTTTAGGATCTGATGACAGTGGCCCAGTGGGACAGTACAGGTGGTCTGCAGGTGGCCCAGTGGGACGGTACAGGCCTCCATTACAAAGGGAAATGACTGGATTTTTCCTCTTGCTCAAGTGGACAGAGGTGCTCGTTAGCAGATACATAAGTGAGGATACTGGACGGAGGTGTGAACATGGAGATAGTTTCCAGAACAGTGCTAGGTTTTGTCTGCACGTATCTCCTTTTTCTGTGGGAGCCCACATATCAAAGTGTGGATTATGTCATAAATGTTGCATATTTAAGCTTGTCCTTACTTGTTATAATCTGAAACTGTGCCATAAACTTAATTTCAAATTTTGATCACCTTTCAACAGCAACCACGTATGTTCTTTTCTAACCTAAAGTTCATAAAACTCTAATGGGTAGGATATTGTTTTTGTGCAGACCTTTGGCATACATGCATTAGGTCACGCTTTGTCATTTTTACTACTGACCTGCAACACTCCCTCCCCCCCCCCCCCCACCGGGGCCATGTTCTTAGCTATGATTAGCAGGGACCTGGACTGTTCTTTTTTTTTTTTTTTAATTTTTTAAAAGATTTTATTTATTCATGAGACAGAGAGGCAGAGACACAGGCAGAGGGAGAAGCAGGCTCCATGTAAGGAGCCCGATGCAGGACTTGATCCCAGGACCCCGGGATCATGCGCTGAGCCCCCCAGGTGCCCCGGGACCTAGACTGTTCTACCGTGAGTCTGCTGTTCCTACATACACAGCTTCTTCCTCAGTATGCGGTGTGATGGCTCGACTTGCAGCAGTCACATCTGCATTCTGGCCAGGAGGGAGGAGTCAAGGGCAAGGCCCTGCCTCTGTCAGTTAGGACTTGCCTCCTGCCTAAGGACATTGCCCAGAAGTCACAGACAATACTGGATGACATCCAGGGTCCTCAGCTGCTGGAGCCAGTTGACACCAGCGTGAGAGCTGTAGTTCTTTCCAGTTCCATGTTCAGTGTCATCAAAGTAGGAAGGTGAATGAGCCATTTGGGGAATATTTATATCCTGGAGAAATTGGCAACACTACAAACCAGGGCGTCTCCTATCCCCTTTTTTTTTCCTCCCAGAGCGAACTGATGGTTTAACATTTGCTAGCAGCCACTGATTGCATCCCATTGGTTAGGGCTACAGTCACAGGCCACATGTGGCTGGAAGTTGGGCAAGGAATGAAGCCTAAAAAAAAAGAAAAATTATTAATAAAGTGGCTGTGGCCCACATTTTAAAAAAGTCCTATTTTGAGGGACAAAGGAAACATGATTATTGAGGGGCCACTGGTCTCCACCTGTCTCTCTGTGCCTGGTAAATATTTAGGATTCTGAAGTCAGTTATGTAACCCTATACCAAGCCAGCCGTGGTTTGTCTCTTGAAGAATTGGTTGTCTGTGGAAGCTTTTGTAGATCATTTCGAAGTGGCATTTCTTTTTTTAAAATTTTAAGTTTTTTTTATGAAGCGACACCTTTCTTAAAAGATATTTTACTCACGTGTGTGTAAGTAGGGGGAGGGGCAGAGGGGGAGAGAAGCTCAAGCAGACCCCAAGCTGACTGAGGAGCCTGTCTGGGGTTCCATCCCACAACCCTGAGATAATGACCTGAGCCAAATCGGGAGTCAGCTGCTTAACTGACTGAGCCACCCAGGTGCTTCCCCACCCCGCCCCCACCCCACTCACCCTGTGCCCATGAAGTGACATTTCCTATGAAGGACTTCTTATATTTGCCATACTGGCCGGTAATGTTACTAATGTAACTCTGAGGCAGAGAGAACCTTTCCCCAAAGCTACTTCCGTCAAGAACTTGGGCGAGAAATAAGGGAGGAAGGGAAGAGGAGTGTGTGTGTTCGGCCGTGGCACTGAAAGACCCCTGGAGCTACACGGCCCCACGCTTGCTCTTTGCTCGGCCTCCTCCCTTTGCTAACCACTGCCCTCCCCTCCCCGTGGCCACCGAAACACAAAACAAAAAACCAGACTCCCCTGTTCTTTTTCTAAGTTTTTGGTCACTTAGTAATTAGTCATTTGCCTCCTTATGTGCAATCATAACTGTTAGGAAAATATTTGCGTTGCAGAAAATTGCCTTTTGCCCTAATTTTGTAACCGGGATTCTCTGTGAACCAGGGACCCCATGCAATGGGAAATGTGCATCACCCATTTTTATTCCTCTTTTATTTTTAACAGGGAATATAAGTCTTGGGCTTTTCCCCCCTGTATCGTTGAGCTTCTCTCCTGAGCAAGGCCCAGCAGGTTGGGGTGGGTGAACAGGGGGGCACCGTGCTGTCCTGTGAAGAGTCCTGATGACCCAAGCTCCCCTCCCCTGGCCCTGTTGCCTGGCCTGAGAACCAGACTCTAAAGTGGTGAATCCTGGAGCCTGCGGAGGCCTAGTCCAGCCCAGCCCTCTAAAGGGGAGAGAAGTGAGGCCCAGAGAGGTTCTAGGGGCGGTGGAGGGAGGCCTGCAGACTTCTCCTGTTCTCAGCACCTCCCTCCACATTTTAACAAGCAGAGAAAAGACCAGAAAGACCCCACAATTGAACATCCTTTTTTTACTTAAAAGATTTATTTATTCGTGAGACACAGAGAGGCAGAGACCCAGGCAGAGGGAGAAGCAGGCTCCGTGTGGGGAGCCCGAGGGGGGATCCCGGGTCTCCAGGGTCACGCCCTGGGCCTAAGGGAGACGCTCAACGACCGAGCCCCCGGGCACCCCGACAAACCGTTTTTAAAACCAATCAGAGCAACCTTTTCCTGGTGTTTTTGTTTAGTTTTCTCGTGTTCCTCCTTTTATCGAAATGCGCAGACTGGGTGTGAGGCTGGGACTTGGGCCGCAGAGGAGGGACGTGACCTGGCCGGGAAGGGGGAGCTGGAGGAAGGGGGGGCGGGCGGGTGAGGGAGTCGGCAGGCGGGGTCGCCCACGGGGATGCCGGCTCTTGGGGAGACCTCGGCCTGCTCCGTGACCTGGCGCGGGCCCCACGTTCCTGGCCCTCGGTGTGTGCGGGGGCGGGGGCGGGGGGGGGGTTGCTGGTGGCTGAGGCAGGGGACCCCGTGACCTCGGGACCCCGGCGCGGGCCCTCGCGGCGCAGCGGGGAACCGGCCCCGCGCCTCGCCCCGCCCACCCCTGAGGACGCGGGAGGAGCTTGGGGGGGGAGGGGTCGGGGGGAGCTCTCCAGCCCCCGGGGGCCCCTGCAGCTCGGGCCTCGGCGCCCGCATCCTGCTCGCCCGCCCCCCCCCTCCACGGCCCGCAGGGAGCCCGCCCGGGGAGCCCCGCTGCAGCCGCCGGGGTCCTGCCCCCCCCCCCCCCCCCCCGCCCCATCGCAGGTGCAGCCCGCGGGGTGCCCCAGGGCCTCGACCACAGGCAGGGCCTCGGCGGGGCGGGGCGGGACAGCGGGACGGCCGCCTCCCCAGGGGGCCCGGGGGCTCCGAGCCGGGGGCCCGTGGCCCCTCAACACCCCAGGCGGGGCAGCCCCGGGCCGGCGGGGGCCCTGCGACCTTGCCTTGACCTTGCCTTGACCTTGCCTTGACCTTGCCTTGACCTTGCCTTGACCGGGGCCTCGGCGCTCCCGCCTCCTGCCGCCGCCCGGGGGCAAACCGGGAAGTGTCGGGGAGCGCGGGGTCGGGGCGCCGCAAAGCATCGAGGGCCGCGGGGCTCCGCGGGGTGACGGGGCGGCCCGGGCGACCAGAGGAAGGCGGGAGGCCCGGGAGGCCCGGGGGAGGCCAGGGGAGGCCCAGGCGGGAGGCCCAGGCCCGGGGCGTGACCCGTCGGCATGACCGAGGGGCGCCGCTGCTCCCCCGCCTGTCCGGCCGCGGGGAGCCTCTGGAGCGGGGCGCAGCCGCGGGTCCCTCCTGGGCGCCCTCCTGGGCCCCCTCCTGGGCGCCCTCCACCCAGGAGGCTCGGGTCGGGGCTCTGCTGAGGCTCCAGGGAGGGCGCGGGGAGGGGGCGCCGCAGCCGACGGGGAGGCCGGTCGCTGCCCCGGTGAGGGCTCTTCCCCCGCAGCCCCATGCGGCGTCGGGAGCCGCTGTTCCATCCTCCCTCCGGTGCCCGAGGTGCCCGAGGTGCCCGAGGTGCCCAGCCTCGCTGGGGGGGGGGGGGGGGGGGCAGGGGAGGTGGCGCCAGCCTCAGGAGGCCCAGCCTCTGATGTGCATTAAAATGAGCCCCCAGGGTCTGGAAGGAAGAGTCAGACCTGCTGTGTGGGTGAGTCCGGTGAAGAGGAGGAGGGGCCTCCCCCCCCCCCCAACAAAGGAAAGGGTTTGGGCTGTTTGCCAGCGTTCCCCTCCCCTCCGGGTCCCTGGTCGCCAAGCAGAGCAGCAGGGGTGACCTTGCCTTCCTGGAATTCTAGAGCACGTTGTGGGCTGCCCACGGTGGGAGTTTTTGGGGGCACGACCTCCAGGAGTGCCAGACAAGGTCGCCCCAACCCAGTCTCTGACGCCTGTCCTGCTCTGGACCTTCTCCTTTGTATGACAAAGTAGACGGAGTCGGACAGGACAGGACTCTTCGGTTGGGGACCTGAGAGACCCAAATCAAAATGCGTAGAAGAGCATTTTCCAGCACTTCGAAGCTTCCCGAATAGGTGCGCTAAGCAGACCCCAGTGAGGAAAGTCAACTTACGCATCTGTGTGTGCAACGTGTACGTTGTCCCCTCTTAACCCGACAGGGCCAGCGCTCAGCTCTTTTTAGTTATTCCTGTATTCTCTGGGATTACTGATTCACTCAAGTTTATTTAAGTGATCTCTACACCCAATGTGGGGCTTGAACTCGCGGCCCGGAAGTCAGGAGCCACATGGTCCTCCAGCTGAGCCGCCCAGGAGCCCCTCTGAGTTGACGGATGCTACTCGTTAATTTCCGAAGAGCCTTACGAAGAGTCTAGAGTTCATCTGGTCTGCTTTATTTCATGATTCCTAGAAGCGGTGGTTTTTTTTTTTTTTTTCTTTACACTTTTCATGTCATGAAGGCTTTGGAAAGCCAGTCTCAACAGGCTTCCCCTCTGTAGCCTCGTCCCTCAAAGGAGAGGGACATGATCTGTGTTGTCCTTTCTCCAGGCCTGGCCAGGAGGCGGTGACGGGCCGGGTCGGGTCTGCGGAGAGCTGATGGTACACAGTCCCGGGCCCTGGGCTGATCCCCGCCAGCAGCAGGAGGTCCCACTTCGTCATCTACTTGAAAGCTGCCAGGAACACCGAGTGGACTTTTAGTTTACGTTGGTTAAGCTCCAAGGAGCAGTACGTGTTTGGGGAACTGAAGGGCTCACGGGCAGGGCCGGGGAGGCTACACCTTCCCCACCGGATTCCAAACTGTCCGCACACTGATAAGACGCGGCCGTGACCCAGAGCTGGAATCTCAGGATGCTCAGAGTGGGCAGTGCTGGTGAAAAATGTACGGGGGTGTGACGTGGACACACTATCAATATTAACACGCAGGACCACAGGCCAGGTGGTGATTTTGTCATCCCGGGGTCTGGATGCAAATTCTGATTCTGCCTCTTGGGAGTACGACTTTGAAATGTTGGCCAGCACCTCTCTGAATGCTTTCTTCCCTTGTAAAACGGAAAGAGCGAGCGTGTGCCTGTCTCAGCAGGTGGTTAGGAGAATCACGTGAGGGACTGACTGTGTATGGACTTAGAAGCAACTGTTAGTTGCTAATGGTCATGTACTTCCTGTGGAGTGTTACTTCTTGAATCTTGCGTCTGATGTATCCCTAGACATTTAAGTCACAATTGGTTCTTTTTCTACCTATGCAACAAGTGAAGTTTGGCGTCGGGTTCCGGAAGGTCTGAACGAATTCTTGGAATCACCCAGTTAGGTGAAAGATGTCTCAACCTCTCGCTTGTCTGTTTGCCCAACAGTGTGCCGTGTAAAAAGTGCGTGGTGGTTGGTAATGGAGGAGTTCTGAAGAATAAGACATTAGGAGAAAAAATTGACTCCTACGATGTCATAATAAGGTAAATATAGTTCCTATTTGCTAATCTGGAATGGTTGCTGAAGAGTATGGTTTTCTATTTTAGTACGACTGTCATTTTAAAAGGAAGATGCTTAGACCTATTTAAGTCCGTTACACAAGCGGGCTCTCAGTGGTTGGCTAGGGTAGGCCTAGATTGTCACATCGTCTCCTTAGCAAATATTTATGAGGTCTCCTTACTATTCCAGGCACAATTCTAGCCACAGGGGGTAGAGCAGAAATAACAACGTTCTTATTCCCTGTGGAGCTTACAGTCTCATGAAGGGGGGAGAACACAGGAATTAAATAAGGAAATCGAAAAATAAAGGCCGTGCAGACAATTCTGGGATAGACGACGGAATAGCTACCTTAGAATGGATGACCACTTAGAGGAGGAGACCTCCACCTGGACCTGAGTCATCGTCTATACCAGCCCCGTGAAGACTAGGGAAGAGCAGTCCGGGCAGCGGGAATGGTTAGTGCAGGTCCTGGGAGGATAGGATCCTGGGTTTGAGAGAAGGAGCAAGCAAACCAGTGAGGCGGGAGGGCGGCAGGCTCCGGGGGGGCGGCAGGATCAGAAGCTGAAGAGTCAGGGAAGAGCAGGCTGTGTGGGACTCTATAAACTGAGGTTACAACTTGGATTTTATTTGAAGTACGACAGGAAACCTGAAGATTTTTAAGCAAGAGAGCAACTTGATCTGGTTCTGTTCTTAAAATACGTTGGCTGTAGCATGGACAGTGGGGTATGAGGGACAAGGACAGAAACGAAGAGGCCAGGGGGGTGGCTGTATTCAGGCAGGCGGTGGTGGCTTGGAAGAGGATTGTCGCGACAGAGAGGTAAGTGGATAGATGGAGACGTGTCTTAGAGGTGGAGTTACCAGGACTTGTCACTCTAGGTGTGAGCGGAGGTGGGGCTAAAGGAACAGATGCCCCCCTCTGGGTTTTCGGCCTCAGAGACTCGGTAGGGTCTCGAGGCACCATTTACTGAGTCGGGAGAAGCCTAGGGTAGGGACGTGTGTGAGGAGAATCAAGATCTCTGTGTGAACCTGTTCGGCTTAAGATGCTTCTAGATTTGCGGTGATGAGGCAGGTCGGCAGGTGGGGAACAGGTTCAAGGCTTGATGGAGGTTCAAGGCAGCCTGTTAGCGGAATTTACACCACGGTCTGGGCAAGACTTCCAAGAAAGAGAGAAGAGGGCCCAGGACTGAGTCTTGACATACTCTATGCTTGGAGGTAGAGTGAAAAAGGGGGGGGGTGGGGGGGAGTGAAAGAGATGGAAGAGGATCCACCAGTGAGGTCGGGAGGTTTCAAAGGAGAAGGGTCGTCAGCTGTGCGCAGCGCTGGCGCTGGCCCGAGGTCCTGCGAGAGGAGGACGCGGAGTTGGCCGTGGGCCTGCCCCCCCGAAGCCCGCTCGCGCTCCCCAGAAGCAGAGCTGGAGGCAGGATCTGGGGGTGCCCCGGGCAGCGAGGTCTGCAGGAGGAGGACAGGGACAGAGGGCGAGGCCAGGGGAGGCGAGTGTCTTGAGAAGCTCTGTGTGGGGTCGAGGAAGGAGCTGTAGGGGAGATGGCGTGCACTCGAAGGAGGCCTTTCCAGGTTGCTCCTCTTGCGAAGGTCGGGGTGCCGGAGCCTGCCGTGGGCCGGGCCCCGGGGTAGAGCGAGGGGCTGGGGCACCAGGCGGGACGGAGACCTGGGGTTGGAGGGCGGCCAGGGGAGCCCCCGGGGGAGCGGGGAGCCGAGGCCACTTCTCCCTTTCCTCCCTGAGAGGTCGCAGTAAGGTCATCCTGGGCTGTGTGGGGCGGTGCGTGGGGGGGGGGCACGCCCCCCGGATCACTGCCCATTTCGAGACCCTCGCGAGGGCCTTCCCTGCTGGGTCTGGACACCTGCTCCCCGGGCCCACAGCAGCCCCCGGCGGGGGAGTGCCCCGGGCACGGCCTTCACGGAAGTCGTGTCAAGTGTTACTGGGACCGTCTTGAGTTACACGGAGCCGGGGCCAAGGGGGAAACCGTACCGCTCCCCCAGGGGCCGGTGTTGGGGAAACAGAGCCTGTGCCTCCTGGGCCGTGCGCGACGCACCGCGGCCGCAAACCCAGCAGCGGGTCTTTGTGGCCCTGGAGTTCGCTGTGCCAGTCGCATGTGCTTGGGTGTAATGAGGCAGTTTCAGATGGATTCCAGGGCTCCCAATCGTGGTGGCTCTTCAGACCACCTTCAGAGCCCTTGCCTGCCACTCCGTGTGCCACACCCTGTGTAGCCCTGGGCAAGGAGCTTTCTGGACTGCAGGGCCCCGGTCCAGGGGGTTCTGTCTGCAGGCCCTCCTAGGTCTCTTCTAACCTAGCATGCTGTGGCTCTAGGTTCCCATTTTGTTTTACGCGGACTTTGGTTTTCCTGGGTGTAGGACTGAAACTGAATTACCAGTGGCCCCACAATTAATTTTGAAAAAGCAGCCGTTTTGTGAAAGGGAGTTATTTCCTTGGCTGTTGTGTATTTAAAAAAACAAAAACAAAAAACAGTTGCCTTGTAGCTTTAAGCACTGGGACCCCTGGCTGCTGCTGTTTGTTCTGAAAGCTCTGAAACTGGGATGGAATTGGCTCACGCACTTGGTCTACATATTTTGTGTTTTACTACCCACAGAATGAATAATGGTCCTGTTTTAGGACATGAAGAGGAAGTTGGGAGAAGGACAACCTTCCGACTTTTTTATCCAGAATCTGTTTTTTCAGATCCCAATCACAATGATCCTAATACTACAGCGATTCTCACGGCTTTTAAGCCTCTTGACTTAAAGTGGCTGTGGGAAGTGTTGACGGGTGGCAAAATAGTAAGTTGGCAACATCCATCTGCCTTCCGATTACCTTCATTTTTTTTTTCCACTTAAAAAACCAAAAGGGCAACCACAATGTTCTATTTTGTGTTGTTCTTCTATTTCAGAACACTAACGGTTTTTGGAAGAAACCAGCTTTAAACTTGATCTACAAACCTTATCAAATCAGAATATTAGATCCTTTCATTATCAGAATGGCAGCTTATGAACTGCTTCACTTCCCAAAAGTGTTTCCCAAAAACCAGGTACGTTATTTTTCTTTGCACAGTTTCAAACTGAAGATCTGGCTAGGGGTGGGGTGGAGAGTTCCTAGGGTTCTCAGAAAGGATGAGATGCAGGACTCCGGGTGGCTTCTGAAGGCCACATCTGGGGCAGTGAATTAGGCAGCTGGGAAATAACAAATAACAAAAATAATATTTTTGTTTTTCAGATTGCAAGGAAAGAATCTTAGGTGGAGTGGGGTTTTTTTGTTTTGTGTTTTTTTTTTCTGGCCTCAGAGCCTTCTGGGGTCTCCTCTGTGTGGCCCAGCGCCTCCTTTCTTAGAACCTGTCTTCAGTGTCGTGGGAGGGAGCTGCCGGGCAGGCTGTGCTGGGGTAGCAGGACGGCTCAGGACAAGTGCAAGGCTTTTCAGGCTCAAGAGAACTGTCTCGGATAAAAATATCACAGCAAAGGGGACGAAGGACAAGGTAGCCATAATACTTCTGTGGTCAGAGGAGACACTGGCACTGAAGTCTGAGGAAACGTTGTTGAAACTCGAGATTCTTTAATTAAAAGCAGTCTCCCTGACTTGGACTCCTGGAGCCCTTTGGTTTCCATGCCCCAGAAGACGAGGCCCACTGGGCTCCTCCGGGGGCCCCTCACTTGAGGCCTGAGAAACTGACATAATAGCTCAGTTGACATGAGGTGTCCCCTTTTTGTCATCAGGGAAAATCCAAAGAGATAAATACACATCAGGTATCTTTTTTTTTTTTTAATATGATAAATTCTAAACTTTAGAACTGTTAGATTCTAATGCTTATTATGAAATAAATTCAAGGGAATATGTGTGTGTATGTGAGTGTATATATATATAAAAACTTATATAGTTTAATATATTTAATGATTTTATATACATATAAAGAAAATCATCCTTCTCTTCCCTCTCATTATCCCACAAGTATTTTTTTTTTTTTTGCCTTTTATATCCTTCCAGACTATCGTCTATGCATTTACAAACACCTATTTTTCCTTCAGTATAATTGCAATTCTACCGTGGATATTTTCTGCCATTCTCCCCTCCATTTAACTACTCCCCTATTTATAGATATTTCTGCTTGAATCCATCTTTTTTCCCCTCTATAAATTATGTAGAAATACACAGGATTATAGGGCTTTTCAGCCCACTTGTGTGATTTCTAAGACTCCTTAGAAGTGGAATTCCCAAGTCAAAAAGCATAAATGTTTTAAATGTAAGCGTTATTTCATAGTAATTTTGAGAGGAAAGGTCAACTTAAGTACTTTCTTAGTAATTTTGAGGGGAAACGACGGCTTCTGAATGTATGTTTTATGCCTTTTTTCACTCTTATTTCCTGCCAGGTAAGATCAGATACCACCTTTGTTTTTTATTTTAGGTAGTATCTCCAAAAGCATAGGAAGATCCTGATCTTAGAGACGATGCTAAAACTAGTTGTAACTAGATTAAAGTTCCAGTAGAACGTGGCATCCCAGAAGCCAAGTTGAGGACACAGCAGTATTTCAGAGAGGTCAGTTATGTGGGATGCTGTCCAGAGGTTGAGCACAAAGAACAAACCCTGGTTCTGGAAACGTGAAGTCATCCTGATGATGTGGACAAGAATAAAAAAAGAAAGCCTGCTTAAACTAGGTTAAAGAGAACACAGGGCATGAGCAAGTGGAGGCAGTTCTTCAATGGCCTTTTGTTAGAAAAGGGAGCAGAGAAATGGTTGAAAGACACAGGATCAAGGAAGGTTGCTCTTGTGGTGGTTTTTAAAAGATGGGTGCCATGTTTATATGCTGAAGAGAAGGATTCAGCAGAGGAAAATGAGGAGAGCAAGTGGGTGACTGTAGAAGCAGACTTGGGAGAGAAGAGATGGGATGAAAGAAGAAAGCACGAGTGCAGAGGCTGGCCACAGGTAGCAGGGACATCGCCTGCACGTAAGAGGAGTGAGCGCTGAAAATACAGGTAAAGATGAAGGTAGATTGGGAGCTGGGAAGACGGTATAGATTTTCCGTTGGTGAAATGAGGATTAAATTGTCTGTTCAAAGGAGGAAGGAAGCTGATAAAGGTATAAAGTGGTCATGTTGGAGGGTAGGAATGGAAACTTACTAGGGGAATACTGACAGCCACTCGAGACTGGCCATGCGTGTCAGGTGTACCCAGGCACATGTTGTCTTCTCAGCTCGTTGTTCTGCTCGGGTGTAGACTGAGCCAGGGTTAAGATTCTGTCAGGGGATAATCTATTTCTGTGGGTGAGAGGTGCACAAAATGGAAGGTCTCTGTAAGGGAGTGATTATGATGATGAATGAAGTACTCTAAGGTACGAAGAAAGGAAGTAGAGGACAGAAGAGGGAAAAAGCGATGGGATCAGGGAGGTTGGAGGACTCCCAGGTTTTTAACCCAACCACTAATTTCCTTTTCTAGCAGATGGTGAAGCCTCACGGTGTTCACAGTAGGGCATGGGGTAAAGAAAAGCTTCTGCAAAAGGCAGTTTTCAGATGAGCTTGCCTCCTGGAGTTTGATATTATGGTGCTTCTTGGGCTTTTTTTTTTTTTTTTTTTCTCCTTCTCAAAATCATTGTGTTCTTTCCACGGACTCTAAGTCACACCTTTAATGGAAAGGAAGTCTCCTTAGACTGCTGTGTTAAAGAGTTTAAGATGTGTTTTGTTTTTGCCTTAGAAGGCCAGCCTGGTAAGAATTAAAAACTGCCCGTCAAACATTTGTTACTGCCTTCTCAGGAGCTGTGTATATGTGATGGGGGTGCTTGTGTGGGGTTTTTTTTTTTTTTTTTTTCCTCCTTTTGGCTTTTCAGTTGATAAGGGTCCAGTCTCCACTGACTTTACCATGTGTACATCTGAAATTTTTATTTTCTATGGAAGTTAGAATCTTACTCTTTGTCATTGAAGTAAATTGACAAGTCTTTCCTTAGAGCTGGTTAAACTATTATAAAAGCGATCTATTTTAAGGCTTATGTGAATGAAGTCTTTTACCGTGATTCCATCCATTAGCGAACTAACCTTGTTTCATGTACGGGTTCAAAATTCAGGCTGCTTTTTGTACAGGAAGCTTGGCTCCGCTTGTTTTATAAAGCTGGGGTAGCAGCAGCATCCGTCTCCTCGAGCCTCAATGTTTCTTCCTTGGATAGTTGTCCCCCGGGCTGATACTGCAGTTGAGGTGTATCGGAAAGATTTTCTAAGATTTCAGTCACATTTATATGCTTTTCAGGGGTAGGAAATTAACCGGGGCCTGGGCCTTAGACACGATGAGGGTTGAACTTAGGTATTTCTCATCTGAATAAGTGTTCAGAAGTCCTGGTTTTGTACGATGAGGTCACCCAACTATGCTTTGGAAACAAGGATCTTGTATGAGTTTTAAAACCACTTTTTTTCATTTCCCTCCCCAGAAACCCAAACACCCAACAACAGGAATTATTGCCATCACGCTGGCCTTTCACATATGTCACGAAGTTCACCTTGCTGGTTTTAAATACAATTTTTCTGACCTCAAGAGCCCTTTACACTATTATGGGAACGCGACCATGTCTTTGATGAATAAGGTAACACACACACACTTGGGTGTAATCTTTGACCTTTAGAGTCAGAAAGCCCCTGTTTTCCCTGAGGAAGTAGGTTTTGAGAGTCTGAGAGCTGCTTAACTCTACCAAGAACTACGAGCTGAAACTGGGACTCAAATCTAGGGTCATTACTAGCACAGCAATTCCAATCTGTGGGCCTCAGACCCTTGGGAAAAGGACATAGTTATTAACTGACATCATCTCTGCACTATTTAAATCTACGCCTAGGCAGCTTGCTCTTGATAGTATCTCAAATTCACTTAAAAGCATGGCCCTGGAACAGAGACCCTTATCTAAGAGGATTGCGCACTGCAAACACCATAAAGGAGAAGGTAAATTTGGAGTTGGGAAGATGATGTAGCTTTTTGCTGTGTTTTTCAAAGGTTTTTTTTTTTTTTTTTTTTTTTTTAAAGTAGATATGAGGAAGTCTGTAACATTTTAACTCTATGAGGGAATATTCATAGTCAGAAAGGTAACAAACATTTAGAGTAGAGCATGCTTCTTTTGAATGAAAACATCAATGGTGGTGATTGGATCTCTAAGAGTTTTTAACTGGATGGGAAGTTGTTGTCCAGCTGAGGTTAGTGGCATATCACAAGTGATAGGACTAAAATGTTATCTTTACATTTTTAATAGGGAAATATGAATGGTTTGCTGTACAGTATGTGGACATATCGTATGTAATCAGTCCCCTTAAGTCCTCATCCCCACACACTACATACGCCGAGGAAGTGGTATTACTCGGGTTAGACCATAGGTTACCTCGTCTCCCACCCCATCGTGGGACATACTTCAGGATCATTTTTTCTTCAGCCCTCATCTTTTCCTGTAGCACCTGTGGGATTTCTAGTGATCTAAATAACAGAACATTGAAACAGCTTCCTAAGGAAAATGATATCGTCAATAGAACTGAATTATTACTATTATTTTAAAAGATTTTATTTATTCATGAGAGACACAGAGAGAGGGGCAGAGACACACAGGCAGAGGGAGAAGCAGGCTCCATGCAGGGAGCCCAACATGGGACTCGATCCCGGGACTCCAGGATCACACCCTGAGCCTAAGGCAGATGCTTAACTGCTGAGCCACCCAGGTGTCCCTAGAACTGAATTATTTTTTAAAAAAACATGCATATCAGGTGCTTAAAGGATAAACCCATTTTGACTTACAATTTTGGTCTTTAGTTTGACTTCATGATTTGGGAATGATATGAGGGGGTGCTTTTATGGGATGGTTTAAGTGGAAACAGTGGGCTTTAGGGAAAACTCTAGCAAAGGAATGAACAAGGAAAAAGGTAACACAAGTTAAAAGTTGACCTGTACACTTGTTCACTTGAGTTTTTTTAGTCAGACGCTTTTTAGATGGTATATCCCACTATTGCTGTTACTATCTTGAGATTGGGCTAGATGGTGATTTTATTTTACTTTTCTTCTTTAGAACGCATATCACAATGTGACAGCGGAGCAGCTCTTTTTGAAGGACATTCTAGAAAAAAACTTTGTAATCAACTTGACTGAAGATTGACCCTACAGACTCTGCAGATGATGCTAACAGTATTAGTTTTATTTTTATACTGCAATTTTTAGTTTATTTTTAAATATGTTGGATGCACTTGTCAAAAAATTGTGTATAGTCAGTCTATTGCTGCCTGGTGATTCATAACCACCAGCTTAATTTCTGTGAATATATTTAATTTATAAAAACCAAGAAGATATGCTTAGATATCCGGGAAGTTTTGATTGCGTTGTTTTTAAAACAACCTTAGTTCTCTGAAGTGTTTTTAAACATCTTTTTTAATAGTTACTTCATCTTTGACTTCTGAGGGCATGTGACGTCCAAGTAAGGGGCTTTATTTAGCCTGACCACCACAAACTCGGAACAGAGTTGGTGGAGGATTCGGCTACTGTAAATTGGTGGGGAATGGCCACGTGGTTGTGCAAACTGGAACCGGTTTAGGCAAGTATCGAGTTCCTTTTTACTGAACCGGAGGAAACGGATTTGAACCTTAAAGCAGGCCCGACCATAGCAGTAGGTACGGTTATGAAATCTAAGATCATAATGGTTTCATTAAGCTTTTTTCCCCTGCAATTAAGTAAACCAGATTATAACGAGTAATCTGGTAAATGAAAGGTGTTTTTGTTTTTAAGGTAGAGGAAACAGGCTACATGTGAAATTCTGGATGAGTAAACAACCTAGGAATACAATTACTAAAGTCTGGTGGCTGCATTACTTTAAAGTTCATACAAAGAAGCAGAGCTAGGCCACCTCAAGGAGACAGTTCTTAAACGTCATCTTTTGCCTGCCTTAATATGTTAAAATTTGGAAGTTTACTATTTGAAATAGGAAAGATGAATACGGCGCAGTAGGTAAATCCTTCAGACTCCTCAGGCTGTTTTTGGATTTAAATGATCCTTTCGTGAAAAATCTCACTTGTCCACGGTGAAATCCCATCTTCAAAGGGAAGGCTTACCCGGCTACCTAGGGTGCAAAGAGTCCTGCTGGATGCAGACAAGTCAAAACCAGCCTGTCCAACAAACGTGCGCCTGTCTCTCTTCTCACTTAATACAAGAGGGATGGAATGAACAGCTCTCGGAAGAGGTAAGAGTTGAAGGACTTGTTGTCCTCTGAGCGATAATCATCACGGAGAGACACTGCTGGTGTTCCTGAAAACCAGCCTGCCTCTCTGAGTCTCAGAGACAAAATATGAGAGCAGCCACTGGGATAAATCGTGAAGCGCAGCGTAAGGGGGGGAGAAGCCTCGTAGTTGATTGAACCCATGTCTACGTGGCTTCAGCTGATTCCCCTGTAACGGAGGTGGAAAGTTCCCACACATACGCAGCTGCACGCTGCAGCCTGGCGGCTGGGATTCTGTGGGTGGACTCATTCAGGCTACAAAGACGGTCCTGGCTGCAGTCAAAGTGAAAAACCCCAGGTGGCATTTTCAAGTGTTTATGGACTGAAATAATGGCTGTACGGTATCTGGCGGATGCTCAACTTGAGGAATCGGCATTTTTGTACAGTAGGAGCTGAGGCTACAAACCTCAGCGTGGCTTCACATAAGCCAGAAGAAACTCTCAGCCCGACACATATGTACAATTTATTAAAAACACATGAACACGTTAAAATCTCACTATTTATACAATCTACATTCTAGCAACATATACAAATACCGAGTGACTACAGTACATGCCGAGGTAAGAAAAGTACATTCGGGGAGACTATCACTGACACTCAAGCCATTTTTATTTCCAATATGTTTTGCTTTCACCTTTCCCAATGCCAAAAATAAAAAAAAAAAAAAACAAAAACCTAGTCACAAATTGGAGTAAATAAGAATTGGTGCCAGTTGATCTAAAAAAAAAAAAAAAAACAAAACAGTATTTTCATAACTATCCGATTCTTACCAGACTTTTGCAGTTTAGGGACTTCAAGTTCAGAACAGAAAAGCAGAGCTAATAAGCAGTTTTCTAAAGGTAGAGCTTAACTGATTTCTCTTTAAAAGGGTTTAAAAAGTTTTCGCCTCTCACTTGTAGTTCTTGTCATCTGACCTGGTGTTTCCCAGCCCTTTTGCTCTCCAGGTGTCCGTGTGGAGCCAAGGCAAAGAAGTTCAGGCTTTCTCACTGTCCCCGGACTTATGGCCACTTTCAGGTTTAGAGGAGTGTATTTTCTGCTGGGGCGGGGGCGGGCAAGAGTACGCAGGACACCTTAATTTCAAGTGCTTTATAAATTCTCTACACGAACCACTGCATCAGCTGATAAACCCATTGTTCAATGCAAAGTGCAAATAGTGAGACATGAATTTAAATAACTGGACTAGACTCTGCACATACAGTAGGATCCAGTTAGTGTTGCAGCTTTTAATAAAATATATATCTTTAACTGTGCTGGTTCCTAAGGTCATGTAATAGTAAAGTCAGTGTGATTTTAGGAAAGCTTGTAAGGGCCACACCTGCCGTACCACTGTCTGATTCTATTTTTATAATTGTGTTAACAGGAAAAAAGTTCATCCAACAAACCATTTTCAAGCAAAGAATAAAAATTCAAGGGAATGTGGCGGGGGTGGGGTAAAAGTTACGTTCACATGTTCAGTTGATTGTCTCCAAAGCTGCGTCAGATATATGTAGTTTTAAAAAAAGACAAAACTCTAATATGAAAACAAGTGAACTAAAAGTACCAAATCAGAACAACTATATCAGGCTCAGCTCTTCATTTGGAAAGCAAAATATAAAAAGCAATAAAAACATAAAAATCATTGGTAGTTCAAGGACAGCACAGTGGCAAAAATATGCATCATTTAAGAAAACATTGACCTCTTAAAAATCAGGTGTACAAAATTAAAAAGAACAAGCATCTTTGGGAAAATGAAATCGTTTCTCTTAAAGCTTCTCAAACAGGCCTGTGATTGGGGAAATTAGTGTGTATGGAGGATGAATAAAAAAATAAATTGGTTTACTCTCTTCCCACCTGAAAGGGGATGACTGCGTTAATACCTGTGCTACACACATTCGTGTCTTAAAGTTCACCATCTGTGCTTTTTGTTTCAAATATTTTGAAACAATAAAATTATGCCTCAAAGTTTGTCTGGAAAAGCAAAGGCAAATCAAGGTAACACCCCCCAAAAAAAAAAATCACAGTACTGGAGGGCAGAGAGGCTGCAGAAAGAATTCTATTTTTGAAGCAGTGCTTTAGGATACAGATACACTGAGGCAAGCAAAACGAACACTGTCTTTTTGCAAATCTAGCAAATTCTGGAAACAATCTGGGGGCAGAGGCTATAAGTAATGGCTAGAACCTATAGGGAAATTACCTAAGATTTATAGAAGAGGGGATGTCAAATTATATGTTTTAGTCCTAGGGCCAGCTCTTCTTGCCTAAGATTCTGATTCTTATGCGATGGGCTGATCACTTGTACAGGACTTTGTCACTTATCTAAAGCTAGTTCTGGGCAAATGGGTGATGAGGAAGTTGCCTGGAAGCAAGAACAAGACCTCAGTATTCACCGGCAAGGATACTAGGACATCCATCTGTTCCCTAGGTGAGCACACTCAAAACAGGAATTCACGCCGGCTTTCAGTACCTCACTGTGGATAATTAAAAATGCTTTTTGACCAAAAATACATTCAAGTTCAAAGGAAAATCTCAAAGAGGGAAAATCCTTTTTTTAAAGGTAATTTTTAGGACTTTTGAGGAAGGAATCTGCTTCTCACGGTGGTAAATGCAAGGGGTCCTGTTCAGTGTTCATGTAGACGCCTCTCGCCTGGGAACAAATGAAGGGGGAGCAGGGCTAGAACCGCTGTTCAAGCTTTTTGAAATTAGAGGAGTCACGAGGCTGAGAAAGCAAGCCTCACTCAAAAAAAAAAAAAAAAAAAAAAAAAAAAAAAAACAAAAAACCTCACAACAGTTTATAGATACAAGAGTGGGGCTGGCCCCAGACGGAACGAGCAGGGAGGAATCCAAGTCACCATTAAGGGTTAAAGCTCTTCAGCGTGTCAGAAAGTGGAGACTCCCTGCCCCTGCCTGCCCCTTACGAGTCCGTTTCCACCCAGAGAGCTTCCTAAGACAGGTGAGTGTACGACTGCCATCAAAACAATGACTATCACTAATTTTCGAAAAAAATCCATAAGAAATAGAGGAATAGAAGAGAACTCAGGACACTACCCACCTTTCACAAAGCAAAATTTCAAGCCATTAGACATTTCAAGAACAGTACCGTGCGTTATTGCCAGTCTGGCTTACAGAGCCACCTCTGGAGTTCATGAACGTACCTGCAGCATTGGTAATAAATACTCTCAGTGATTCTTAATTTCTTTGAAGTGCATAGTAGGGAGCTTTTTCTGTATTAAAAATAGTGTTTTACAGTAGTAACAAACGGGATGTTGGAAATTTAACAGGCAAGCAGCGGCAGCTGCCACAGTAACACTTTTAAAGCGAGATGGCAAGATTAGTAAGTAGTTCCCTGTACCTCGGTCATCACATTTCCCCACCACGTCTGTGACAGATACGTAATACATTCTATATATTACTACCACTAACACACAAAAAAGGCCATGTGCTTTAAAACGATGCTCTAGAAAAAGCAGCACCCCCTTCAGAGAATTTCTTTAAAGACATCACATTCACCATCCCTCCCCGCCCCTGATACCTCCTGTGTGCTCTGCGGCACCTGGTACACCAGTTCGTCCGGGGCACTCGGACCTGGCTTCCCGCCTTTCGGGGTATCGTACTGGGCACGGGCGGAGGAGCAGCTGTCAGTTCTGGAGAGCAGAGTGTTGTATGCCCCCACCACTGGGGGGGGTTGGTTCCCTGGAGCCTTGAAAGTGGACGTCGAGGGAAGACCAACGGAAGCTGCGGGGTGCCCAGACATATCCATGATGATGGGGGTTGCGTACTCGGGCCCAGTAATTGGCAGCGGTTCGGCATAGGCATGATAAACTTCTTGAACCGGGGAGTTGTAAGGATCTAAGTCAGCATAACTTGCTTCTTTTCCTTCTTCTGGTTTAAAGGTAGACCTCTGATGAAGGGTGCCAACAATTCCTCCCACCAGTGGCTGTGCATACTCTGTGGACGTCACAGAAACAGAAAAGTTACCCCAGTCCTACAGGGATCATACAATTTAGGGGTGGCGGCCGTAGCTTTACACCAAAAATGGACACCTCTCTATGGCGCTTTTGTTCCTATCAACACAGACCTATGGATTTCTCTACCGGAACCAATGTAAAAACTTAAAAACATTATCTTGTATCTCGTAAGAAATTAATATGCCATAGAGCCTCATTCATGAAATCTTAAGATGTTGGTATATGTTCTTCAGATTTACAAATAGTGTTTCACTGGTGAAAAAAAATTCCATTATTAGAATAGTATTTTCAAATAGAACGACGTTTAAAATAAATGTGTGCTAAACTAATAGGATAAATACTGTTATGGCTCGCTCCGTCTTTCCTACTGTTAACAACACTCAAAACTCCAGGTAAACAGATAAAATTGCCCAGAGCTTTTAGAGTCGAACGCTCGTAGGAGGTGCCTGGGTGGCTCAGTTGGTTAAGCAGCCGCCTTCTGCTCAGGTCACGATCCCAGGGTGCTGGGATCAAGCCTCCGGTCAGGCTCCCTGCTCATGCTCTCTCTCGCTCTGAAGTAAATAAATAAAATCTTACGAGAAGTGCATGCTCATGTTTTCTGGAGACCATCCAAGGCACCAGAAAGGACTCTCTCAAGGTCATCCTTTTAAAAAGTAGTTCTACCTCAAGCCGATAGTTCATCTCTTACATAGGGAAAAGCTAAAAGACCCCGCAGGTCCCACAGCACTTCGCAGCTACCTGCAGCGGGGTCTTCCTCTCCGCGCGCCAAGGCCACAGTTACCTGCAGAGTTGGTCTGCAGCATCGTGGTGACTTCTCTTGGACTCAAGTGATTAACTTCACTGCTGCTGTAGCGAACGGGGGTTTCTTCGTGTTCCACCGATTTGGCAGGGAGAAACTGCTTCATTCCTTTCCACCAACCTTCATGGTGATTGTAAGCAAGAAAGACCATTAAATACAAACCTCTGTGTGACAGGATGACACTGTTTACAGGAGAAACCCTGGTGCACTGAAGCCATTTCTGTAACACGTCTAAACAAACCCGCCTCTATGTTCAATCTTTTTTTTTTTTATTGCGATAAAATACACAATACATAAAATTTACCATCTTAACCATTTTTAAGCGTAGGTCGGGTGCTCACACTGTTGTGCAGCTACCGCTACCATCTAGCTCTGTAACTTTTAACCTTGTAAAACTAAAAGGCAGACCTCTGATGCCCGTGAAACAGTAACTCCTCGTTCTTCATTCCCCCCACCAAGGGCAACCACCATTCTACTCTGGGTCTTTAGGATTTTGACCCCTACAAGTACTCATCCACGTGGACCCACACAGTATTTGTCTTTTCTGGCTTATTGTACTTGGTGTAATGTCCCAAGCTTCATCCATCTTGTAGCCTATTACAGAAAATCTTTCTTTCTAAGGCTAAATATTCCATTGTACGTATCTAATAAAACATCCTGCTTTTCCATTCGTCAGCTGATGGTCACTTGGGTTGCTTCCACATTTTAACTGTTGTGAAGAACTCTGCTATGAAAACAGACTTCCAAGTAGCTCTTCGAGACCCTGCTTTCGCTTCTGTCGGGGGGAACTGTTGGATCATACGGTTCGTTTTATCAGGAACTGCCATTGTGTTTTCCCAGCACCTGAACCACTTTACGTTCCCACCGACAGTACACAGGGTTCTAATGTCCCCACATTCTCACCAACTCTTCCTGTCTTCAGTTTCGAGAGGTGGCACCTCATGGGTGTGAGGTGTTATCTCACAGTTTTCATTTCCCTAGAGATTAGCGATGTTGAGCATCTTTTCATGTGCTTATTGACCACTGGTATATATTCTTTGGAGAAAAGTCTACTCAAGTCCTTTGTCCATTTGTGAATTGTTTTTTGTTGTTGTGTTTTAAAAGTTCTCTATATATTCCGGATGTTAATCCTTTAGCCAATACAGGATTTGCCAATATTTTCTCCCATTCTGTGGGTTGCCTTTTTATGCTGTGGATAATATATGCTGATGCACAAAAATTTTACATTTCCAGGCATCTAGTCTATTTTATTTCTTTTGAAATTTGTGCATCTGGTGTCATAGCTAAGAAGTCATTGCCAACACCATCGTCATCAAGTTTTTTGCGTCTTACTAAGATATTACATTTTGGTGTTTTCACCCACTTTTGAGTTAATTTTTACAAATGGTATTAAAAAGGAGTTCAACCTCATTCTTTTAATATATGGACATCCATTGTTCTCAGCACCATTTATTGAAGACTGTCATTTCCCCAATGGTCCTGGCACCCTTGCCAGCAATCATTTGTCCATATTTATGAGCATTGATCCCTGGGCTTTCCATTCTGTAGTATATTTATGCCAGTACCACACTGTTTTGATGACTGTAAAATCTTCCAGTTTTTTTTTTTTTTAGACTGTCCTGGCTATTTGGAGTCCCTTGAAATTCTATATGAATTTTAGAATGGATTTTTCCATTTGTACAAAGAGTTGATACACATGTTGATAGGGATTGCCACTGAATCTGTTGATTGCTCTGAGTAGTAGTACTGGCAGGTTAACAATATTAAGTTTTCAACCCATGCACATAGGAGGTGTTTTCATTTGTATCTTTTTAAATTTCTTTAGCAATTTTTATAGTTTGTATTGTACAAGTCTTTTACCTCCTTGGTTAAATGAGCTCCTAAGTATTTTATTCTTTTTGACGCAATTGTAACTGAAACTGTTTTTATAATTTCAGATTGTTCACTGTGCACAAAAATGAAATGGATTTAACATGCTTTGTATTCTGCTACTTGGCTCAGTTACTGGTGTGAACAGCTTTTTTTTTTTTTTTTTTTTTTTGGTGTGGAAACTTTAAGGTTTAATTCTCCTTTAAATGTTTGCTAGGATTTTTCTTTTTTGAGTTTTGATTATTGACTCAATCTCTTTAGAAGTTACAGCTCTATTCAGATTTTCTATTTCTTTGTGATTCATTCTTGGTAGGTTTTATATTTCTGGAAATTTGTCCATTTCGTCTAGGTTATTCAATTTTTGGCATATGATTGTTCATAATACTCTCCTAATCCTTTTTTTTTCTTTAGAATCATAGTGATGCCTGCACTTTTTTTTTCTGATTTTAGTAGTTTGAATCTTTTTTCTTATTCCATCTAACTAAAAGCTTGTCAGTTTTGTCAATCTTTTCAAAGAACATTTGGTTTCACCCAATTTTCTCTATTTTCCCATTCTCCATTTTGTTTTTCTTCCTTCTAGTAGTTTTGGGTTTAGTTTGTTCTTGTTCTAAATCTGTAAGTTGTTCAAGCTTGTTTCTTTTTCTTTGATAGGATGTCTAGTGCAATGCAGAGCATGGTAGAAATTTCTATCAAAAGCATATACAGAAGCAAATCACTGCTATTAAAGTGCAGCCAGATATGTTTGTCTGTTGTAGGCTGGGTTTTTTATTAAGTTTTTCTGAAGAAATGCTTCCCATGATCTACCTTGGGGCATTGGCAGCACAGACCCTACCCCCAGCACGTGGTCTCTTCTACCCTAGTCACAGCAGTGAACCCTTTTGCCTTCTATTCCAGTCCTTCTATTTCCAGCCAGACTGGAAAGGAGGACGCTATAGGGGGCCTCTGGCGTCCCCTGCTACCACCTGCCCCCTGCCACACAGCGTAGGAATTCAGAAAACAGCAGCTCATCATGGGCAGAGACGGCAGGCCTGACAGTTCCTCAACTGCTAGACTATACTCGGAAAGTACCCCCAGCAGAGGGACAAACACACACTGTGTTACCAAGACCATGACCTCTTTACACAGTGCTCACACAGGCCACACAGAGAGCCGGTCTCCTCAAGAAAAACAGATCCATGGGACACACCACACAGGTTTCCCAGGAGAGAGGAACAGAGCGCATGTTCCAAGAAATCCTCACTTTTCATTTCATTACTTGTTGACTAAAAGAGATTTTCCAGAAGAGTAAAAATGATCCGAATGTTAGAGGAACACCATTTGTTCTCACAAGTGCCGGGGAGTTTATGTGGGCCTGAAGACAACTTTCCTCCTTCACTACTGCCACCCGCCAGGTGTGGATTCCCTCTGATGGAAGGGGATGCAAAGCCCTGAGTTACCTGCCCGGTCCCAGTAAGGTAAGTCATAGGTGCCTTCGGTTTTTTTCTTTCTGGAAAAATACAAAAAAAAAAGCATGTTAGCAAACAGTGAGTTCCCAAGTAAGACAGCTCTGAAAGTTAGGATAAACACTAAAGTTAATAATTAGTCAGGAGTACACATTTCCATTTGCTGACCTACTCGGCAGGGTCCTCCATTTCATTCGCCTTTCCAAGTTGCCACTGCTGACATTCAAGTTCTGGACTCTCCATGAGTTTTAAACAACTACCGCCTGAGATAATTATTGTTACCCAAGGTACCTCCCACTCAAGGGGTGAAGGGAGAAAGGAATAAGAAAGGCTCAGTATGTAGACCAAAAGAATCTAATCAAAGACCCATGGGTGACACGTGGCTTCTTATGGGAAAGTTATTGTTAGGTCTGTTTTGGTTTCAAATACAAACTATGCAAATCAGCTGATTCACAAAATTTATGGAAAAAAAATCCCCACACGTGCTTCAGCATTGCTCTTTCTCCCAACTTTCTTTCTTCCGTGGTCTTTTGCCCCTAAGAAGTTTAAAGTGTCACGTTCTCTGTAACTGCACCGAGTTCATTCCCATGGCCATCCCAGCTTGGGTCAATGAAAGCTACAACAGTGACAAGTGGCAGAGTGAGAACAGGATGCTCCAGGCCTGAGAGGCCAAGGCAATGAAGAAGACTGTCCCTCGTCCACCCCTCACAGAATTTGGACGCATCTTACCCAGGAGAAACCTCCCTCCTCTCCATGAAGATTACTATCTACAAAGAGCCTTAAAAGGACATGTTCTGACTCAAGAATTCAAATCTAATGCAAATTGATGCTTTGCAAGCTAAAGAGAAAGCAGAAATTACTCTGGTGTGTGAATGAGGACAAGACAGTTACAGGACTTGCTCAATATCACAAACGCGGCTTTCTCAAGAGAGCCTCAGCTTTGTGCTTTTCCTACTTAAAAATAATTCTTCTCCAGTATAAGACACTATTTTTATTATTTGACATGAAAATCTTCCTCACTCTAAAGTCTGGCTGGATTTAAAATAGGTCTTTTTTTTTTTTTTTCAAAGTACAGGATAATGTAAAATTTCTGGAAGAGATGGTAGGTGCTGAAGCTGTTAATTAAAAACTAGAATGTAAAACCAACACTAGGGGATCCCTGGGTGGCGCAGAGGTTTGGCGCCTGCCTTTGGCCCAGGGCGCGATCCTGGAGACCCGGGATCGAATCCCACATCGGGCTCCCGGTGCATGGAGCCTGCTTCTCCCTCTGCCTAGGTCTCTGCCTCTCTCTCTTTCTCTCTATGTGACTATCATAAATAAATAAAAATTAAAAAAAAAAAAACACTAAAAGCCTGGTTTAATAATTAGGTACATGTTGAAAATCCTGAAATCATCCTAAGACTTAAAAGTAAACAGAAACCAAAAATACTCTCTTAAGTGGAAGTTAGACACCTTATATGGCTGGGACAATAAATTAACCGTCTGATTATCAGCCAAAGGTTGTACTAAAAAGATTTTATATACTCTAAAGTGACAAAGCTTCAGGTTATTTATTACACGTAAAGTGCTTAGAACAGGCGTGCTTAGCGTGGGTCAAGGATTCAACAGGCTGCAGCTCTGTTTATTCTTCTTCTCCTCCCAGCTATTCTCCATATCCCCATTCACACATCTCCTCCTGAAGCCAATCATTGGAAATTTCAACTACATTCTTTTTTTTTATTTTTAAGTTTTTTATTTTTTAAAGATTTTATTATTTGAGAGAGAAAGTGTGCATGAGCTGCAGGAGGGGCAGAGTGAGAGGGAGGGAGCCTGACCTGGGCTCCATCCCAGGGCCCTGGGATCGTGACCTGAGCCAAAGGCAGAACTTAACCGCCTGAGCCACCCCACAAGCCCTTACCCACATTCCTAGAACTTCACTTCTGCAGCTCAGACGTTTTGTCCTGAACAGGCGTGATTTCCACCTATGTCCCGAGAATCTGACCCTCCACAGGGTCCTTTAAGCACCAGCCTAAACTGACCTCAGGACTTGCCTCCCACCTGCCCTACAACCTGACTCCCCAATCCTCACCTCCTACTCCTTAACCCAAGTGGACAAGACCTGACTGCCTGACGACCGCACACGCAGGGCAGCAGTGGTTCACAGGCCCGAGCCCTGCTGTGCTGTGTGTGGGTGGGGTGACCTCAGACAGGTCATGTAGGCCCGGTCTCACTCCTTCTGTGAGACAGGACCTGCTTTGGAGGTGGTTTTGAGGTTACAATGAATTGAACCATGTAAAACACAATAATCTCTAAAATCAGCTTTAATTGTCTATACAAACGAGCCATTGCTGTGGTCCTCATTGTTACTACTGCTTCTACCCAGGTCCCCAAGAGCACCTGGAACTTTCTGCCCTGGACCTTCCCAGAGCCCCTGTCCCTCCTTACCCTACTGCTTTCACAGTAACTTGCTGGCCCTCTGTCCAGACAGCCCTCCCGAGACCATGAATCCAGGATCTTCCTGCTGCTTCCGCTTCCCCCGTGGCCCCCATCTCCCCCTCTGGATCCTCCCCCAGCCTGGGAGCTCTGGGGCTCACCGCCCGACTCTCAGCACAGGATCACTCACTCCCTAGCCCAAGGCAGGAGCTCACATATTTCAGGGAACAAATCAAGTCATGCTCTTGCTCCACCAAACCTGTCCCTCCTGCTCTGTCATCTCCACGGGTCTAACTACACGAGCCAGAAACTTTGGTCATCCTGGAGCCCTCCCCCTTCCCTAGTGGTCAGCCAGCCCTGGGGGTCTGAGGACAGGCCATCTGCTCCACCCTGCACAGGGTGAGGCCCACCTACAGAGCGAAGCCCCATTTGTCTCCCCGCAGCCTCCCGATCCAGGTCCAGATGCAGCTCCACGGTCCCTCCTCCGCACCATCCCAGGCCAAGCCTACCCCCACTCAAGCACAGAGGCTGCGCTGGCCTCTACCTTCCTTCAACCTTCTCTTTAAGGCAAAACAAACTTGAGGATTACTTCTTCCTGCAGAAAGGCTTCAGATGATGCTCTTGGTTCTCACATCTGTGCTCCTCAGTACCTCAAAAATAACTCTTGAAGCCATATCATGGCTCCTTATCAGTCAGCCTTGCCAAGCACCTGGGAGATAGGAGTTCATGCAAATTCTTTCAGGAAATATTAGTTAAGCACCTATTATGTGGCAGGACGTTCTGATCAATGTGTATCTTCCAGCATGTAAAGCAGGTCCTGGTACAATAAAAGAAACTTAGCCACTGTGTTACTGAACATACTCATTTTTTATGGAAAAGAGAAATAAATGTTTTTTTTCCTGATTAACTATATAATTTATTGTGCAATTAACTATTTTTCCCCACAATTTCTAAATTAAAATGAATTATTTAAAATCAGATATAAACTCGTGAAACAAATGTATTTTTACCTTAATAACTACCTTAACTCTCCTCAAAAAAGTGGATAGTACTTCACCTTCTATATTTAGTTTCTTTCTTTTTTAAGAGTTTGTTTATTCCGGAGAGACACAGAGAGAGAGAGAGGCAGAGACACAGGCAGAGAGAGAAGCAGGCTCCCTGCGGAGAGCCCGATGTGGGACTCGATCCCAGGACCCCGGGGTCATGCCCTGAGCCAAAGGTGGATGCTCAACCCCTAAGCCCCCCAGGTGCCCTTTCTATATTTAGTTTCTATTTCACACCTGGAAACACCCCTTCCTGGATCAATCAGGCGAACTGCTTTGCGTACCAACCTGCTTCTCCAATGCCAAGCACACACTGCTAGGAGGATGAGAGCGGTGAGCACCATGACCAGCACTGGGACTAGGACCGCGGCCAAGGCTACATCTGCAAACACACCAGAGGCAGAGTCACGAAGCACAAGTGGGAAAGTTATTACCCCTATCATCCTTCAAAGCTTTTCTATTTCAGAAAGTACCGTACACATTATTTATGAAGTGAGCGTGGGCCTGTCTTGGTTAACGGCAGAGGCTTTGACTGTTAACGTGAAGTCTATCGCGTTATGTACTTCAACTTTGCATACACTTAAAATTTTTCGTGACTTTTTAAATCACCAAGACAAACTTAAAGACAAATGAAAAACTTGGAAGTTCTGACTATCTGATATAAAGGGTTCCTGTAATTTATATATTACAGAATTTACAAGTCAAAACCAATCAACAGAACAGCAGAGATGAATGAGCAATACGATTAAAAGATGCAAGTGACCACGACATGTTAGCTTCACCAGTAATCATAGAAACAGAAGTTAAAACAAGAATAAGATGCTATTTCCACTCATCGAATTGGCAAATATTTAAAAGAATAACACTAGACAGGATACCAAGAAAGTTATTTTTATGTGACTTTAAGTGATACTTTGTTTCATTTTGGGGCAGTACGTATAAATATGGGATACGTGGCAATTTCCACGTATGGAGTCTATTCTTGGGAAAAAAATTAAGATAACATTCAAAGACGCATTTTTAAAGTGGTTTGTTTCTGTAGCTGCAAAAGAGCGAAAAACTGGAAATGATCCAAATGCCCAACAATGGAAGGGAATAAAGGCATCATAGTATCCTTCGCATAGTCAAACACTATCCAGCCACTGGAAATGACATTGCAACTTGGTGGGGGAAATACTTCTGGGAAGGTAACATTGTAACATTAAGTATGAAAAAGCCAATGTGCATCAACAGGGCAGGAAAGGACAAAGTTCGGCCTGCAAGGAGGAGCTTGTACCAGGAGATCACGCAATCCCCTTATCTCCTTCCGTAGATAAGGAAGTCCCAGCCCAGACACAGAAAATGGTCTGCCGAAGGTCATTTGAGACATCAGCTTCCCTCCGAGCCTGGCGCCCCCAGTGTGGCAACGGGGAGGACAGCAGCAACCACTGATCCTGCTGGGGGCTAAGCGCCAGCCACTGCGGGGCCTGACCCACGGCATCTTATGCTCCCTCATACCGTACCCAAAAAGAGGCAGTGGATACAGGAGAGGGCGAGGGGCCCTGGTGGGAACCAGGGCACAATGCGGGCCCGCCCGGCCAGTGCTAGGAATCCCCCCTTCCATGCAGTGGACAGAGGGCACAGGTGCGTTTGCAAGTTCCACAAATAGGGAGCTTCCTTCTACCTGCTACCTCCTTTGAAAAGTAGAAGTGGTGACTGAGAGTGAGTAAAGAATTTCTGAGTCAAGGCTTTGAAAAATATGAAGTCTGAGAACAGACAGATGGGCTGACCAGAGAATAGAAAGACCGCCCGGCTGGTGCTTGGGGCTCCACGTGTGGAGGAGTCAAGAAGTTACAGGGGCACGAGTCTAATCAGGATAGGATCTTCCCCAGCATTGCTCTCAGCCTGAATGTAAAACTGGAAAAGGAGGAGCGCATAAAAGAGCAATCAGGACTCAGGCTTCCTAGAAAGCACGAAGAATTCAGAAAAGTAAATGTGCGGTATCCCTAAAATTTGTGAAACTGGAAAGAGAACACTCACGTTCAGGTAGACAGTCTGATTTAATTGGAAGTTTAAAAAAAAATCTCCTTAGGTTTGAAACATACTAAAAAGCCCATATACCACTGTCCAGGGAGAAGGAGACATGAGGTCTTTAACTGAAAAGACCTGTGCATTCTTTGTCATTCTTCTGAAGCTTACAAGAATCCTGGCTATGGAAGAAAATGCTTCAAGGACACTTTTAGTCTTGAGATTTTAAGATTCTTAATCAGATTTTAAGATGAGCAATACTTTTAAATGACGGTTTTTCCATCCAGGCACATGGTCCGGGACTCTGCTCACACAGAACAGAACGGTAAGTTCTGTGGGACACCGGGGTCTCTCGTCTCTAAGAAGTCTTGCTTCTCTTTAGCTTTCCCAGCAGCGTGAGAAAGAAAGTGGTCTGTTTAGAATGTACCTTAGAAGATACGGGAATAAGTGACATGTGCGAAGTTGGAGAGTGTTATCTTGAATCAGGCAAATTTTTAAAAACTGAGAATGAATAAAGTTCTGTGTGGCGCAGGTTACCTCGGGATGAATTGCTTTCTCTTCTCTGCATGGTCTCAAAAATTGGCTTTATCTGCCAACATTGAAATTCATTCCTCTGTGACACTGATGATTTTTTTCCAAATTCAGTTGAAATTTTGTTCTGCAACTAGTAAAATCAAAGTACTATGCTTCCTATGTGTTAATGCCTTATTTATCACCAATAAAATGTGAAAATAAAGTCTACTTCATTTATCTTTATAATCTGAAAAAACTAAGATTGCAAACATTTGCAAAGTAAAGACCAAAGTTTTTTTAATGAATACATGAACTCACAGTACTTTTTTTATTTTTATTTTTTATTTATTTTTTTAAATTTTTTTTTTAATTTTTATTTATTTATGATAGAGAGAGAGAGAGAGAGGCAGAGACATAGGCAGAGGGAGAAGCAGGCTCCATGCACCGGGAGCCTGACGTGGGATTCGATCCCGGGTCTCCAGGATCGCGCCCTGGGCCAAAGGCAGGCGCTAAACCGCTGCGCCACCCAGGGATCCCACAGTACTTTTTTTTTAAAAAAAAGCCCTAGTTTTCATCAAAATTGGTCCCCCCCCCCCTTTGTGCCACCAAATTCCCTATCCAACGAATTAATTTGTAACCGAAGGGGGGAAAAAAGGTTTGTTTCCTGCTACGGTTTTAGTTATTTCTAGAAAGAGAGACTCCTTGTGTTTAGCTGTGGTGGGGAGAAAAAGATCACACGAGGAGACCCAGAATACAGCAGCCATTTCTAAATATTTAAAGAACAATTCTACATGACACCAGAGAAGAGAAATCAGAGCAATGCAATCAGTTTCCTTTCTGGAGAGGAATAAAAGTTTCTTCTATTCTTAAGAAACACAGTTAAGAGGAAAAGAAACTAAGGGTTTGAAAGCTGGAAATGCTCCTGAAAATTTGTTACAAACAACATAAAATGCTACCACGTGACAGGAGTTAATTTCTGGATCTGCATACCTTTGGTCACACTTGGAGTTACGGTAGTATTTTTGATATCGGGAGTGGCCGTCGTTTGCTCTGTCTGTGCAGGAAACTCATTGTTGCTGCGAGGTTGTAGTGGTTGAGTAAATTTGGGGGCTCGACCTAAAAAAGTTTTAAAACCTCTTTACTCTTTCATCTACATCAACCTGATTAAAATATTTTATAATGCTTTTATTTATGGAAAATTATACCACAAATCCAGGGAATACTAAATTCTCATACTTACAAAGGAAGCATACCTTTGGCTATTTTTGGAGGGGCTGTAGTGTTTTTGAGGTCATTGCTGTTCCGAGGAGGTGGAGGTTGAGTAAGCTTTGGAGGACGACCTTGAAAAGTAGTTTAGAAAAGTTTATACCTTTTTGCTGGTAAGAGCATAGTTAAAAAACAGTAATTTAAATGTTTCCAACATTTCCTAGAGTACTCATTTCTGCTCGGTAATTTTAAGTCTCGGGGAGCAATATGCCAGAAGGATAAATATACTATGCATTACATATATAAGTTTACTGGGATCTCTCATTTTTTAAATAACTGTCTTAAAAATAATTTTCTTAGGAGGACGACACTGAGGAGGTGGACGATGTTAAACTCTAAAGCTACAGAAGTATCATCACAGTTTGACATACGACTCTTTCATTTCATCTAATAACTATTTGTGGAGCGCCCACTACGTGTGGGTGTTGGGGCAGGTTCTGGAGATACACAACAGTAAACAACGTATTAAAATATTCTACAATATTGAGGGGAAATTACTTACACTTTCTTTTTTTTCAAAGGGAACGGCACTTAAGCTAAGATTACTGCTATAACCACTGGTGTTTGTGATACAATATTATGCTACATGGAATCTGATTAGAAATTGTGAAGATTGAGACTAGATCTGAAAACCAATCTCATTATATGAATTATCTCATCAATGATGCTCTGTATTCTTCTTGTAACTTTGGAAACCATCCTGGTAACTAGCTTTATAAAAGGATGACTATTTCTTTTAAAAAATCCTTTTTAAGGAGGATCCCTGGGTGGCTCAGCAGTTCAGGGCCTGCCTTTGGCCCAGGGCGTGATCCTGGAGTTCCGGAATCGAGTCCTGCGTTGGGCTCCTGGCATGGAGCCTGCTTCTCCCTCTGCCTGTGTCTCTGCCTCTCTCTCTCTCTCTCTATCATGAATAAATAAATAAATAAAATCTTTAAAAATATAAAAAGATAAAAATCCTCTTTAAGATGATGGTGTAATTAAAATCTAAACACTCGTATTATCATTACTTATCTTCTCTGAGAGCCTCAAAGCCATTTTAAATTAATCCAGTGAAAATAAAATACTGTTGTTTTACCTTTAGGAATAAACTGACATCCAAGAAGTTCTATTTTCATGGCAATTTTCTGCTGCCACTGGGTAGGATTCACTCTAATAAAACGTGCAACAATTGGTGGCAAAAAGTTGTTACGCACATCCTGGTGATAATCTTTGTTTCCTTGAAATATCTTTAAAAAACAACAAAAAATTGGTACTTTACATCAACAGAAGTCAGGGTTATACTGTTCCACTGAAACATTTTTGTTTTTGTTTTTTTTTTTTGCTCTGGGTCTTAAATGACATCTGTAAAGTATGACAGTAAGAATTAATTTCTCAGAAAATAAATTAATCATAATTTGGACAAACTATTAAGAAGCTACACATTCTTAATCAAACACTTATAAAAGTACTGAATACACAAATGATTTTAATGTGATTTAAACATAATAAAAATGCTAACTTGGCAACTGGGAAGAAGGTTTCAGTCCCGTGAGGCAGTATAATTCTATTAGTAAATTAGGAATTGTAGCCCTGTGGGATTACCAACTGTTCAAATATATTAATTTTCAAAGTGAAGCATAATTGAACATACAGTCTAAGAGGAAATGCTTTACTGTGTACTTTTCATAATTTTTCTTGCAGAAGAGGCACAGAAAGTGAACATCGACTAAGGAATATGCAACAGTCAGATACCCCCACCTACTGGATAAACAACATAAAGACAGTTCTCATGTTAAACCCACTTTCATTCCTTGTTGCTATCTAAACCAGACAAGTGATTCTGAAACGCTGCTGCCCGACTAATTTTAATGAACCCATGTAAACAGCAACAGATGCATTCTATGTATTAGGTAAAAATACAATTTCAAGTGACTAGCTCATCCCTCAACCATTTCAAGCAAATCATGATAATATATAACACTGAAGGGCTCTTACTAACAAAGCATTTTCACATAATTATCTCAACTGTTCTCTAGGACAACCCCCTGAAATACACAGGACCCAGAAAACTGCAGCTCCCAGAATGTAAGTGGACTGGATAACGTCAATAAGCGAGCAGTGACTTGAGTCCAAGTCTTCTGACTTAACTCTAGAGCTCCACTAAGCAAAAAGTCCTCCCTTTTCCTTTGGGTGAAATCACCAGGCTAGTTTCTAAAGACTGCCAAGAGATAGATAGCTGCCTAAAACCAAAGGGGTTTGTATTTTTATCAGTTGATGTGAGAACAAGTTAATGTTTAACTCTTCAATCAAGTCATGTCCAAATAGAGCTACTTTCTTTTGGCTGATTCACAAAGTATTAGACTGTAAATTTCTAAGATGTGTTAACAGCCTTCATTTTCTACAAGGTTTGTTTTGAAGTTATAATAATCCCCTACCTAGTAAACTTCCATTATTTCCTCAGATATTACTCTGAAATGAAGGCAATTATTTGCAGTCTATTATTTTAGTGGAACAGGAACCGTAATCATTTTAGGACATAAAAACTATCCCTGAGGCCTTACTTCACACTATAGTTTCATTTTTATGAAAAAGCTTAAGGGAGAAAAATTTTATATGAACTAAGTAAAAAAGATCTGCTATAATCTATGAGCATTTATTAAAAGACCCTAAGTGTAGGAAGGTCTGCAAGGTGTCATGAGGATAAAAATGGAAACGGAAGTCAAAGCTTCCACTCTCAAAGAACTTAAATTTTTTTTAATCTTTTTATATAATCATAAATTTTATTTTATTTTTTTAAATAAATTAATTTTTATTGGTGTTCAATTTACCAACATACAGAATAACACCCAGTGCTCATCCCGTCAAGTGTCCCCCTCAGTGCCCATCACCCATTCACCCCCACCCCCCACCCTCCTCCCCTTCCACCACCCTCCCCTTCCACCACCCCTAGTTCGTTTCCCAGAGTTAGGAGTCTTTATGTTCTGTGTCCCTTTCTGATATTTCCCACACATTTCAAAGAACTTAAATTTTATTAGATATCACCACACACAGATATGGCACACTATTAAAAAGTAATATATTATGAAGTTGTACATACACTTCTATCTTCTGAAAACAAACCTAAAAGCCATCTCAATCTGTATGTGTTCCTGCATATGTGCATGCTTAGAAAGGGTGAGGAAATGAACACATCAACTACTCTGGAGTTGGAGGTCAATGAGAGAGCTGATGGGCTAACGTAAGTGAGGCAAGAGACCGGTATTCCATATACTTCAATGTAAGGACTTCCACTTCTCTTCAGGACAGAATAACAGGGACTAAAAGTTTACTCTTTGCCTTACACATCTGAAAAAATCAGACAGGATATATGAAACACTGGACAATAGGCAGCATAGCGCACTGAATCCCTGAGAGAAAAAAGACACATGAGGTGAGCCTTTCTATTGCCCCAGTGTTGTCTGGAGAGAGCCTTGGTGGTCTCCTGAATTGAGGACACAGAGCTCAGAGATGGAGAAGCCAAAGTAGCTAGAATGTGCAAGACAGAGTATAGGAGAGAAGAGAACCGCACAAAGAGGGACTTCTTGGATCTGTAGGGGGGGGGGGTTTCCCCTTAAATCTTCAGTTGCATGTAAAGTAAACGACCTGTGGATGGGAAAAGAAGTGTTGGAAAGGAGCCAGCCCAACAATTCTCAGAGCTATGCAGGGTTGGGAACAGCTCACATTACCGATAGATAGCATGGAGAAAACTCATAATGTATGAGACTTTGGGTTGAGTACTTCGAACAGTATTGTCTCAGTAGCAGAAAAAAATTAGAACTAAAAGCTGCTCAGGTCCTGCCTAACAAAGCTAAAATGCAAACCTTAAAAAGACCAAATAATTCCCAAGTAACCTGTGTCTCAGAATAAAGCTCTAAAATATGTAGAAAGCAGAAAACAACCCTAGCACCAAACAACGTAGAAGTCCATCATGTTTGGCAACCAACCAAAAATTACCAGGGAATAGGACTCATAATATCCATCCACGTAAAAAGACCCACATATGACACATTAGTAGACAGAATTAGCAGATAAGGGCATCAAAAGATTTACTATATATTCCATAGGTTTTAGGGGTAGAAAAAAGCATAAGTATGTTCAGGAGAGACTTGGAAGAAATTTTAAAAGCGCCAAACTGAATATCTGGAAGCAAAAATGCAATGTTGAAGATAAAAGTACACAGGATGGGATTAATATATTAGATAGTGCAGAACAGATTAGTGAACTTAAGGCAAAACAGTAAATTTTCCAAACTAGAACAGGGAGAAAGATTAAAAAAAAAAATGAACAGAGCATCAGTAAGTTGTGAGACATCTTTAATAGTCATAATATTCATGTAATTAGAATTAGGGAGGCAACATATTTGAGAAAACATATTTGAGGAAACATGGCCTACAATTTTCTAAATTTGATGCAAATTATAAATAGCAGATCCAAGAGATCAAAGAAGCCCAAGCAGAAGAAACATGAAGACAACTACACAAAGGCACATCATAATCAAATTGCTTCAAATAGACGTTAAAAAGAAAATCTTAAAAACAGTCAAGGAATAAAAAGACACATTACATAATGAGGAACAAAGGCATGAAAGATAGAATTCTCACTGGAAAAATGTAAACCAGAAAACAGTGGACCAGCATAGTTAAGGTGTGGAGGGGAAAGCAAAATCAACCTAGAATTCTATACCTAATGAAATTATCCTTCAAAAATGAAGCAAAAAAGGAAGTCTTTTTCAGAAATATAATTCAATTGTGCTAGATGTTTTTATAATAGAATCATGGATACTTTTTTATAATTTCAAAAAGTTAACTATATTCCGCAAGTACAATACATATTCTACAAACAGGTATGGATGTGCTCAGAGTAAAAAAGTAGCCAAGTTTGAGGTTATTAAGCAGAAGGAAGATAGGTACAAAGACAATACTGTTATTTACTTCAATGGGTAGAGCCTCACCAAAGATGAAGGTCATGTGCTATCACGCAGAAGAGAGAGGAAGGAGGCCTTGAGTAACAACGGAAGGGTTTAGATCCACATGACAGATTATAAGGAGCCCCTCGAGTTTTCTGAATAGAGAGATAAGAAAAGTGGAAATTGAAGACATATCAGCAAATCATATATACGATAGAGAACGGAGGGTATCATAGAATTGAAATGGAACTCAGGGAAGTTTCATTAAAAAAAAATGTGCTTATAATTTCAGTTCTAGATGAGAAGAACTTGGCCTTCCTTGGGAGCAAGGACTTCCCAGAGTTCCAAGGTCCTCGTGGTGGATCGCAGGCCAGGAGCCCAGGTGAAAGTGTCATCTAGAGGATTGCCACTACTCCCCACTCCCCACCCCTGATCATCTGCTCTGAAACATTCCTGCATTATCACTGTCTGTGAACTAAAACAATTTGATAATTAGCATGGAAGCTAAGGAAACTCTTCAGATAGGAAAAAACAAGTTTTCTAAGCCCCAATTTGGTATAGTGATCTTGAAATGAACTTTCAAGTCTACATCCCATCCTATAATGCACTTTTGCCTTTAGCTATTGTCTGTTGTCCCCTTGCCTCCATAGAAGAAATCTGGGGACAAATTAGGCTCTCCATCATTCTGTGGATTAACAGGAAAAACTTATTTATGACAAGAAATTACAAGTTCCTTTTTAGAATTTTTTTTAATAAGTTACCACTACTGATTGAAAATTATTCATTCCTTCATTCACTTATGTAGGCTCTACACTCAAAGTGAGGTTTAAATTCATGACCCTGAGATCAAGAGTCACATGCTTTGCCACATGAGCCAGCCAGGTGCCCCTTCTTTTTAGAACTTCTTAATCAAGTACCTAAACAATTGAGTTAAGAAATCTGAGATCATCAAAAGGAACCTAGAACCACTGAGAATCTCCTAACCACAGTTAGAAGAGTATGGCTAATAACCAACACAACCTAACATAACCAAGAGAGAGCAAAGACCTAGCAATAGCTAACATGAACACTGCACATGAAAATGTCCACGATTCCTGGCAGAGGCCCATTTTCAAAAAAACCCTGGCAATCATCTTACCTTATCCTGCTCCACGCCTGGCTCTCTGTACACAGTCCATCTCTGTCCATCATCACTGTATAGAATTCTGTAGGCTGACACATAGTAATTGTGTTCCACCATGGTGGAGCCAGTGGTTACAATGCCTAGGGAATGGAAAGTTGCTTTCGTTAGTGCACACAGTCTGATCCTTGAAGTCTGTTCAGCATTGAAGCACAAACATCCAAAGTGCACTGTTAAAACATATTTGCCGATGGCCCATTACCATCTCCAAGTGCAAGGTTTCATTATAATAGCAACTAAATCCTTGCCTTTGTTCCCTTGTAGAGACACAAGAGTTAGGGGAGCACATAGGAAAAGGACTGTTCTATTTTGACAGCCTGTATTCACGTCATTGCAAAATATATCTCATCTACCAAGTAACAATGACAGCCTGGGAATGAATGGATTAAAACAATTATTTTTTTCAGTGCCAAATCAAAATAAATTTTTAACAAAACTACCTCACCTAATAATTCTAATAATTATACTGACCATTTGATAAATTGCTCCAAATAAATTTGTATTCAGACACAGGCAGAATATTATTTATAGCACTTAAAATGAACTCCTTGAACATGAATTTCCTTTAATGACTAGAAGCGATGGTAATTTCAAATATCAAGATCACTTAATTGAAACACTACCTTAAAAGAATTTTATTACGATGAAAACGAAAAGCTAGTAAAAATCAAAAACCAACACCTTTACTCTGCCATGTTTTAATAAAACCGCCTTTTGGAATACTTAACACCAGTAAAGAAAACTTAAAACCATACAATTAAATTGGCAGTGACCTAATTTCCTATGAAAATCTCAGATGTCATCAGATTTCCAAATAAAATCATAACTATAAAGTATTCTAGAAAATTATGTCTCTTGACCTGTTATCTTCTTTTCTTTATTCAGATCTATTTGTAACCACTGATATTCATCAGTGGCAAAAGCAGCCCAGGGAGGCCCAGGTTTCTTCAGCCTGGCCTTTTCGGGTTTCCAACTGTTCTCTTGTCCTGTGTGGTCAGTCCATTCCAGCACAGATGATGCTGTTATTTGAGGATCGGCAATCACACCAGATTCCATCCCCAGGGTTCCATAACAACCTGAAACAAAAAAGACAGAAATTTGGTTTCTAGATATAAATTCAAAATCTGTATAAATTTGCTCACTGGAAACTTTCTATTGTATATGCAATTAATATACACTGTGCTAATAATATAGTGTAATAGAGAAATATCAAAAGTAGGCAAATGTTTCTTGGGTCCATGTCTTTGTGTCTCATCAGGAAATGTACAGACATATTTATTCACAAGCAATAACCATTAATTTAATGGGAATACATTATCCTCTCCCTGTGATACTGTCTCCAGACCAGTGGAGGACTCACTCCCTACTGCAGTTAGGTGTTTGCTCAGATGTCACATTCTCCATGAGGCCTGTCCTGATCCCACTTAAAACTCCAAGCCAGGCACTCCTGCATTGCCTATATCCTCTTTCTTTGACCGATTTTTCTACATCTTCAATAATATTATAAAAAGTACATCATATATAGTAATTTATTTACCTACTGTTTACTGTTAATCTCTCAATACTAGTATCTAAGCTCCAAGAAAGGAGGATCTTGTTTATTCTGTTCACTTTTGTTTCACTAGCACCAGGACAGTGCCTAACAAATCAAAGGCACTCAATAAGTATTTTCTGTTGAATTAATTCCTTCTTCAGACATATTTAAAAAATCACCTTTCCTAAGGAACTTTCCTTGCTTACATGATCATTTCTTTATTAAATATAAAACCTCCAATTTATTCCATCTATTATATTATTGTGACATACGAGAAGGTGCAAAACACCAGCAATTGGCATACTACATGATAATATTTTAAAAATATTAACTATTAAAAAAATATTAACTATTATGCAAATTATAATAAGTTATAAAGTCCATGAGAGGCTTACCACTTGTCTTAAATGTAAAAAGACTTGTAGATAAGTGTCCCCTGAAAGAGAGAAAGGTTGTTCTTGGTGACACTCATATATTGACTTCCCTATATTTTTCTTAAGTAAAACTTTTTCTTTTGTTTTTACTTTAGTATATAAAGAACTAAGGATCTTCTATGGCTATATGTTAGATAACCGATGCTATTCTTAGGCGAAAAAGATTTCAAAGCAGAACAATTTCTGAAATCAGCATAAACAACTTTCTCTACAAGTACCTAGTGCCTGTCTCATACATGAAATTTGCCAAGTAAGCCTGTGTAACCTTTAACATGTACTTATTTATCTTTCATGGAAATAAACTGATTCCTCAAACTTTTCTGTGTCATTTGGTTTTGTTGCAAGTACACTAATTCTCAGAGAATGAGGCCTAAGTTTCCTTGGGTAAACAGAAAAAAAGCTGGCTACAAACAGAAGAGATTGCATTTGTTACAGAAAATAAACACAGCTAAGAAGTAGTTTCAGTGTTACAATGCAGCACTGCATTTGGATTTCAAAGTAAGAGGCAAGGAAAAGCAGTTGGGGAGAATGGAGGAGTGGGACAAGGGAGTAGTTTACCAAGGACTCTAAAGAACTTGGGGAGATCAGAACATCAGCGTATGCTCTTGCCTTTAGCATAACATTCAAACAATTATTATAAGTGGATGCAACCTATCCTTATTTTTTCTTAAGGTGTGAAAGAAAGAGAACTGATAATATTATTTCTAAAGATAGCAGAGGGGAAAGGAATGAAAAGTCTCTGCATAAAATCATCTAGAAGAAACCAAGAGAAGGAAAGGTTGCTAACTCTAACCAGGGATGGGCAAACGATGGCTTGCTCATGCATGGCCTGTTTTGTATGGCCAGTGAGCTATGAATGGTTTCTACGTGGTTAAAGAGTTTTAAATGAACTAAAAAAGCATAAGTGACAGGGACATGTGGCCTTTATAAAACCTAATATATTTGCTATCTGGTTCTTTACAGAAAAAGTTTGGTGTCTCCTCTTTAATACTGTCATGGATATGGCTCATGCTCTCATCTTCTGAAAGAAAACTGGCCAAGAACCTCTGAAGAGAAGCTGGTTTCAATTAGACTCAGTATTGTCTATAGGACTAAGCCCATCTAACAGGTGAGATTTACCAAAACAGATCCCAAATATTACATTTCTATTTAATGTTTCAACCTTTCCTGCGTTTGATGCCTTGTCTGTGTTTCATAAAACAGATAACTGTAGTGACCATAAAAGATACATTCTTAAAACATTCTCTTTGGATGAGAGGAGGATTCACAATACTGCTACTTCTGAATTTATGTCAAAATCTAACTTATACTCAAAGTATTTCAGTTATCCTCAATCCATCCTAGGTCATAGTCTATAAGAAACAGAGTTGTTATGCCTTCTAATCTTGAAAATGAAGTAAAAATTTGGCCACAGACTCTTAGACCCTTACTCTAGGCATTTTCAACACTCAGAAAAGTACAAAATCATCCTAGAGAATGACGACCTTTGTGATGGAGAGCATGTTAAGGTAGTGCAACCTGCCTGGACTCTTCAGTATGCTCAACCAACACACAAAAATGGGAATGCCTGTCATACAAAGGTTACTTCCTGAACACCATTAACAACAGTGATGTTGTTGAGGTCTAACTAGTTGCTATACCACCCGTGCCCAACACCGTTACTATGACCAGTAACGTATATACTTACACCACAGATGTGACATTGTTGGCCAAAGAACTCTCATAGTACGGGATACCTTTACTGATCACAACACTGATTTGTCCACCCAGAATGTTTGACACTACTCCTGCATGCACGCCAGCCATGCACAACGGCGAGGACTTGAGGAAAGGAAAAATAAAAGATTAGTTATTTCACTTTCTTTTGACAATTTATAAACAAGACACTTATGCTTCCTCAAGAAATGAGTTGACCAGGGCAGTCTGCTCAGTAAACACAGGATGATTAACGTGATAACATAGTACAGACTTGTAGCACAAGACAAAGAAAAACATTACGTGATACTAAAGGGAAATAATTCCTAGAAAATAAATCAAGATGAAAGATATACAATAGGTACATCAACCTATTTGGGAGTTTAAAAAAAATATAGTTCTCTCGTGGCTTCAACTAAGTCTATGTTCCTTAGACTTACATCTCTATATCCATGAGGGATTGTTCCAGAGATCTCAGCAAAAGGAAGCAGACAACCAGCTGGGCAGTACTTACTGTGAAATAAAAACAAGTTAAAGGGTATAATATAGTTCTGTGCTCACTGCGGGGAAAAGAACAAAAACATCACATATTCATTTCTTGGTTCATTAAATACTATCATCTCACTACCTATTTCCAAAAAGCCCTTTCAGAATTTATTCTATCTGTCCCTAAAACACATCTTCACTCACATAAAATAATCGTTTCATATTCTACATATTGCTTTATTTTACTTCATAATTCATCACAGACATATTTTTACTTATAAGATCTATTCATATTTAATAGCTACTCGCTCTTCTATTTTGTGGATAAACAATAATTTATTTCACCAATCCTTTATTGATCAAATATGACTTAAAAAGGTCTGGCATTCATTCATTTATTGACTCACCCACCCACCCACTCAACACAGTTACCTGAATGTCTATTATGTTATCTGTTGCTTGCTGGGCTTTGCTAGGTATTGGGTTTATGAAAATCAACCACATAAATATGGCCCAGTCTTCGCTAGGTTTACACTCCAGAGGCCGGGGTCGGGTGGACATTAAACTAATATTTAAATGAGCAATTTATCAGATTATGGTTCTGCTATGAAGAAAAGGCACTCCATGAAATTACTGGGAGGAAGCAAACTTAATAAAAGTAATACAAATATTCAGTAAATTTACTAGTGCCAGCAGGCTTTCTGAGTAGCTCCAGAACCCACACAAGAACCCGAGTAGTAGGTCTTAGTATCATCCTCATCTAACAGAAGAGGGAGCTGCGAAACGGTGCGCCCAGGTCCCACAACTAGTAAGTGGCTCCAGAGTCCATGCTCTTACACAGGGCTCTGCACTGCCGAAGTCAGAACATGGGGCCCCGAGGAAGGGAGGGAAATGCACCCTAATCAGCAGGAGCAGCATGCCCACGAGGCAGGGTGGCCCGTGTGTGTCTGCATCTGAGGATGAGCAGCGCAGATAGAGTACAGTGAGCACTGTCTGACCCAAAGGTAACATTAGACTGAGAGAAGGCTCAAGAGGTGGACAGGAGCCAGATGGTGCTGAAGCCTTGTGGACTATGGCGAGGAGTCTGGAACGTATTTCTAAGTAAAACTAGGAAGTCAATGAGGGATTTCAAAGCTTATACACATCATCTGATTTATACTTCTGAAAGAGATCATTCTGGCTACTGAGAAGAAAGAGGCTGTAAGGAACCATGAGGGGACGCCAAGACACTGCTGGGCTGGTGGTGCAGCCGTCTAAGCCAGGGAACACAGCAGCTCATGTATGGGTGGTGGTGACGGAGCCCAGAGCAGAGGCTGTGCAACACACAACCTCTGCCAGAGTCCCCCCTGCTGACCGGGACCCTCTGTAGTGCTGAAGAGTGTACCCATCCCACAGAGAAAGAACAATCCTTTATGACAAAGGCTGCTCTTTTCAGTTTGGTAGCAAGTCAGGGGGAGGTTCCTGAGACAGGTGTCACTTCGATGAGAACAAATTCGCCAAGCAGAGGAGTCCGGCAACTCCAGGCAACAGTTCTGAGAGCTCAGAGCAGCCTAAGGAATCCAGAGCCATTTGAACCTAAGTACATAAGATGATACTGGACAAATGGCCCAAGGCCTACCTGAGAAGGATTGTGAAACCCAGGCCAAGAGATCTGGATGGCATTTTGTCTCAATAACAAGGAGCGCCTGGGGACTTTAAAGTAGGGGAAGGATCAGGCATCTACCTTAGGATGAAACCTGGCGGCAATGCGATGGGCAGGATAAAAGCCAGTGAAGGTTACAAATGGAAAATAAAATAGAAGTTAACCCCAGTCCAGACAAGAGACAAGGACATAAAGCAGGGAAACAGTAGTAGAAACGCTGCCTGGGCAAGAACACTGAAGAATTCCTTCGGAGCCTAAATCATTGTTTCCCCTTTTTTGAAAGGGGGTGGGGGGTGGGGAGTTAGCTTCTCTAACTTCATTAGCAGTTTTGCCAGGTTTTGAAAGGGGACCAGTGCTACTTTTAAAGCATATTAAAGTTATATTTTCAGGGTAGAGAAGATCCAAATGCTACAATTAAAGCAAAATGTAAACATAGGAACTCAAGGGCTTAAAATAAGCTCTAATTTACTGACATCTCAGAACAATGATTGCGCATCACACCTGTGATACATACACTGATGTACATTAATCCGAAGTGTGTAAGAATAATGATGAAGTAGAGGAAGAGTGACATTCAAGGGGGGAAAAGTCACAAATATGGTCATACCTGAACTCAGGTTCCAAAAAACTGGATGCAGTATCTAAACAAGTGATTAGATCTAGAAAAACAAAAATAAAAACCGGATTCAGTAATACATAGGTTTACTCTTACTAAAACACCAACTGTTTCCAAATCCCAAAATGATACTGTTCCAAATTTTAAATTTCAACAGTGTCGAGGTGGTTCTCGTAACTTTTTACATATTTTTGTTAATCATGATTTCTTTTTGATTTTAAGTATCCTGATTTCTGGGGCTATGCCTTTCCAATCCTCTTTGCTACCGTATCACCTCACAGAGTCCTGTATATTTATATATAGAAGGTACAGAGACAGGTATAATGTATAGACTTAACTCCTATAAAATACAGCTCCTGAAAAAAGAAAAATCATTATTATAGAACTAAAAAACAATCCTTTGCTAGTTACACACAAGGAAAACAATGACAAAAGACAGGTGAATTAATTTTGTTACCCTAAGTAACTGATACTCAAACTCTAGTCCATGGCCAGGACCAGCAACATGAGGATCTTCCGTGAACTTAAGAGAAATTCAAATTCTTGAACACCACCCAGACTTAACAGAATCTCTGGGAGCAGGAACTTGCTTTAACAAGTCCTCCAGGTAATTCTTGAGCACAATGAAGTCGAAGAAACACTTATCTAAATAAGAAGGAACTTTAAAGTTTTAACATTTCTATCTAGAAATCAAATCTGAGTAAGAGCTAACCTGTTTCATTAGGACTCAGTTCACAGGTCGAGTAAAAGGGGGCTCTTAGCTCCAAAAGGTCAACGTCTTCCTTCTGCGCTTAGGACAGAAGGCCAAGTCCTCAACACAGCTCATGGGTCCCGACGTGGCAGCCTGCTTCTGGCTAAGTCTGGTTTCCTACCTGTGCTGGGTTCCTGCCACACTAGGCTTCTTGGGCTCCTCTGGCACACGCTGCCCTCTCGACCTGTAATGATCTTCTCCTGTCCCTGAGCCTTGCTGCCTTACCTGTCACTTCCTCACAGAAGCTGTTCCTCATCTTCACAAGTCAAACACCTTTAGCACATAGCGGGCACCTAAGATTTGTTTGTTTTAATGAGTAGGTGACTATTATGTGTTGTCCAAGTACCGTGTGTTACGTAAGAACAATCCACTGAGGCAGTCGTAGAGTTATAAGCATCATTTCATGATGCCTAAACTATGGACAGAGAAGGGGTCAGTCCTCCTTTGTATCGTCAGCAGCAATCACAGCAGATGAGGAGGCTTTCAGTCAACGTTTACTGAATAGTGGATGAATACAAAGTTTGTGATCATAAGCATATTTGGCTAAGTCCAATCGCGTTCTGGCTTGTATGAAGGAACACCTAGAAGGCCCCAAAGCAATCACAAAGGTAAGGGATTTCACATATAAATGCTTGGCCTTACAGCCATGCTGATGGTGACAATGCACTGGTGTCCTAGCACACTGAAGCCTTGCAAATACTCGTTAAATTAATGGCCACCGCAGCAGGCACAGGATAACTGATTATTCTATTTTACAATTCTGAAGAAATGATGGGATTATCACCCACATGAAATGTGCTTTGAAACAATCTAAGAATAATAACTTTATACCTATAGGAAAGTGGTATTTGAGAGTGATTATGTGAACTAATATCTACACACCATAGGCCCATGGATGATGATTAAATCTGTGTTTCAGGAGTTTAAGAGAATACAAGCCTGGATAGGGGTTCACGATTACCTGAACTAATATCTACACACCATAGGCCCATGGATGATGATTAAATCTGTGTTTCAGGAGTTTAAGAGAATACATGCCTGGATAGGGGTTCACGATTACCTGGCTAAATGAGAAAAGCAAACACACTGAATTACCTATACCTTGGTTATTCCTGGCACTCTTCACACTGCATCAATTAGAACTGATTTTTTGCTTTCCTGCTCCACCAAGAGAGTTTCTAACTTCTAAGATTAGAAGCTGAACTTCTAGAAATAATAGCCTGGGATGCAGAGGTACCTGTGTGGTCCAACATGGCATTCACACCACAAGAAGACTGCCGGCTGGCCTCACTGCTTTCAGGCCAAATGCCAGGATACTGGTCAACTATGGATATACTTGATCAGACCAGGGCTTTATTACAAGTCCACGCAGTGCTAAAACTCCAGAGTAGGCCAAGCACATGTATGCAACTCACTTGACCTTGCTTTTAAATTCCGTGGGGGCTCAATACAAGTCCTGAGGAGGAAAATAGGAATTCAAAATGGACAGCTATGAAGAGAGCCAAGAAGACTAAAGACAGAGAAAGGAAATCATGATTACAAATACTGAGCTTTACAACTCCACAAAGGTGAAGAAAACATCATGCAGGCAATGAAGAAGCTTTAAAATGTGTCTTCCCTGAAAGCTTTTCCCAGGTAAACAGCCTTCCAGAAAACCACTATTACTACAAGGCTCCCAGGTAATACCAACGGCTTAGGCAGGATGAATACAGCTCAAAAGAGACCATCTGCCTCAGAGCCTTCTGACAGCAACGTATAAGAGATTATAACGAATGGAACAGAAGTGAGAGTCCAGAAATAAATTCTAAATTTAAAGCCAACTGATTTTGATAAGGATGCCAGAATGATTCTATGGCAAGGAAGGATAGTCTTTTTAACAAATGGGACTGGGACAAGCATTTTTCACATGCAAAAGAATGAAACTGGACCCTGACCTCAGATCCCATATAAAAATTAAACGGGATCTAAATTTAAGAGCTAAACTTATAACATTCTTAGAAGAAAGCACAGGGATAAATCTTTACCCTGGAGTAAGCATTGTTGTCTTGGCTGTGATATCAAAAACATAAATAGCCACATAAAAATAAACTGCATTTCATCAAAATTAATTATTTCGTGCTTAAAAGGATGCTATCATGAAAGAGAACGATAATCCCCACAAAGACTGAAAATATTTGCAAATCACAGAAATCTGATAAGGATCTAGTACCAAGAATACATAAAGAATTATTCTGACTTGATTTTACAAAGACAACCGAATTTAAAAATGAGCAAAGGATCTGAATACAGTACTTCAAAGGAGACATGCAGATGGCCAGTAAGCACATGAAGATACTCAACATAATTAACTATCAGGGAAACGCAAATCAAAGTCACAATGAGATAACACATACACACTGGGATAACGAGAGTCAAAAGGACGGATAATAACAAGTGTTGGCAAGGATGCGGAGAAACTGGAACCCGCATGCACTTCTTGAGGGATTTTTAAATGGTGTAACTGCTTTAGGAAAGAGTTAAGCAGTTTCTTAAAAAAAGGGTAAACACAGAGATACTGTACGACCCTGCAATTACACTACTAGTATATACCCAAAAATGAAAATGCACGTCCATACAAACACCTGTATACAGATGTTTATCAACTAATGAATGGAGAAATGTAGTATATCCATACAGTAGAGTATTACTCAGCTATAAAAAGTGAAATGCTCATACATACTACAACATCAACTCTGAAAACATGCAAAGTGAAAGAAGCTAGCCATGGAAGACCACAGGTTGTATGATTCCAGTTTTATGAAAACATCCAAAATAGGTAACACTATAGAAAGAAAAAGTAGTTTAGTGGGTACCTAGGACTGGAGAGGGAGAGGGTTAAGGGGATAGGGAACACAGGGTGACCACTAGTGACTGTGGAGCTTCTCTTAGGCTGATGAGAATGTTCTAAAATTGACTATGGTCAATGACTGCACAACTGCAAATATACTAAAAAAATCAACGAACTGCATATTGTAAGTAGGTGAAATATACAGTGTAATAAAACTGTAATAAGGCCTTTAAAAATGAAGAAAAAGAAGGTGACATAAAAGTGGTACCAATGTTCCTTTATCACGTGCATTGAGGGATGAAATAAAGCCTAGTAAGAGGGCTGGGATTGGCAGTTCACTGGTTTATTCATTTGTTCATTCATTCACTCAACACACATTTAGTAAGTATGTATTATGACCAGGTGTTGTTCTAGGCACCACAAATAAAGCAAAGAATACGGACAAACATCTCTGCATCTTTCCAGAGCAAGCAGGCCTCAGGGAGCTTGTGAAGGAAGAAGAATGTATTTGTGATGAAGAATACAAGAAAATATAAAAACAGAGGCAAGCCAAAAGTCAACAACAGGATGAAGGATTTCAAGGTCGTCTTGATGAAAATACCGTCAGGTTTTCTGAGATAGCTCCCAACTTAGTAATATTACTGTCCGCCATAACGGATATCCTATGCACACGTTTGTGTTTTAATGTCAGTACAATTAAACGTTTGTCCACTACATACTAACTGTATGGGCTGGGAACTTTGTAATTGCCCCATGAAAATATTTATTTAAACATGACATCTAACGTTAACCCATCGTAACATCATAGAAATATGGTAAATATTCTGAGTTTGCAAATCAATTAAAAAATTGTATACTGGTTACTATCTCAGACATATTTTTGGCAGACAGCACTGGCTATTTCTGAGACTGCAGAATTATGAAGTAGATCTTCCTCCAATTAATATTGTTTCATGTTACTAAATAAATTGAAAAAAACTCTTAGCAGGGTTAGCACCAACTATATTAGCTGCTGGGTATAATTTTTGTCTGGTTGAAGCCATTTACTTCTAAAAGGAAGGAAGCTTGAGTGCCTGTATTTATTCTAACTCAAAGAAGCAGTAAGTACTATAACTAAGATACTGTATTTATTTGCCCGAAAGAAGAAAATAAATGAAGAGGACAGTATATATTCTTCTCCTTCATTTGCTCTAATATCCTTTAAATAACAAATTTCTCAGAGGCTGAAGGAACATGAAGTCATGCCTTCCTGCTTCACACTTTGTCAGAAACCTGGCATTGTAGGCTGTGACAGCTACTTTGACCAAGTGTTACAGGATACAGGACAAGACTCTTCCTGTTGCCAAGTTCTCCAGCCAATGTTACCATGTGACCTTGGGCATAATTCCTTGTTTCTGTGATAGGAACCTGGTATTAATTTGTACCATCTGCCGTTTAATGAAGGAATATTTACATATATAATAGAACATAATTTATTGTGATTCAGAGTCAAATAACATTTACTCAGCGGCAGATACTACAGGAGGCATTTTACATCTTGTCTCCTTTTACGTGCTGAGAGTAGAGATTAAATCTTGTTTCTCTTAGAAATAGTACAATGCCATCTACGGAAGCTGAGTCTATAGTAGGAGCTCACATGAAAATAGTCATTGATTTCTTACGGATGATGCATGCGTGACTCGGTTGCCTAATAAACAATGTAGTCGGGCTGTAAGGTTCTTATGGTGAATCAAACTCTCTTCATACCTAAGTTCCTGTATGTTTACATGAAGAAACAAATACCACAACATTAAAAGTCATTATAAATAAGTGTCCTAAAAATATGTATATAAACTGAGACCTCATTAATAAAACCTTACTTAACAGTTTAAGAGTTTAAGATGTTTACCAGGTACAATGGTAATAAAAATCAGGAACACAACAGAAACACTAAAAAGAAAAACCTAGCTAAGTGTAGTACTCAGAACGGTTTCTAAAAAATTATTGTATGATTAAGGTAGCAAATAATCTTAAGGAACTCATGCTGTTTTTAAAACCAAAGCATCTCATGAAGAAAAAAAAAAAAAACAACCAAAAAAACCAAAACAAGCAGTTACAGAAATCTGGACTCTATTAAGAAGTAGTTCTATAGTCTGCCCTGTTTCATTTACAAGTTGATTTAACCTACTATAAGATGGAAAAAATGGAAAATATTTGCAAAAAAAAAAAAAAATAAAAGTGGTTAAAGAAGGTAGCAATTGGGAAACTTTTAAACTATTAGTGTTAATTCTAAAAAATAACCTAACATATAGCAAAAATAATCCTGTAAAATGGGAACATGCCCGCTGGCTCAGCTGTTCCTAAGTCGTAAACAGACTGTTATCAGATTCTAAGGAGTCAGCAGGCAATGAATAAACAAGTTCTTGTGAGTTCCAACTGGAAAGTTCATTCATACCTACATTGGTTCATTTTATTTCACATGAAACTTTATTCACTATTTTTTCCTATTTAAAAAAAAAAAAAAAAGGCAAGCACAAACTTTAGTATAACCAGGACAAAATTCTGGACTGGTCAAATCTAAAATAAAGAGGTTAAAAGTTACTTTTTAAGTTATGATTTCATATTCTACTAAAGAAGTATCAACTATCAATTCTTAGCTGGGCACATACACGCAGACACATACCTCCACTCCCCCCACCGATTTATGGCACATAACAAATAGAGCCTGCCCTAGGGACAGAGAGAAATAAAATTATTAAAAAATTTATGAAAACTGGACAGGAAAGTGAAAAGGACACCAGGTACAGTGCCCTAGACACCCCTGGGGTATGACTGGAGTTCAGAGATACATACAAGAGGGTCTTTGTGTCCAAAGCCTCTCTTATTACAACTGACACGTAAGAAGAATCCTAATTCTTTCAAACATTTTCTTGTAGAAGGTATGTCTGATTCTCAAGTCTTTAAAAAGAATTAGAATCTGGCTTAATTCTAGAGTTAGATTTATATAACAAGACCTCTTAATTCAATCACCTGACCCAGTATCCTCCAATAGCCTCTTAACTGGACTCCCTACTACTATTCCTTCTTTTCTTCGACCCATTCTTCACAGAGCAGGGAAGATTGTAAAAATAAAAAATAAAAACACAAATCCACTCGTGTCATTACTCAGCTCTAACAGCTTCCATGCACTCTTAGGAAAAAGCTCCAAACCTGACATTTTCTACAAGGCTCTGAATAATGTGACCTGCTCACCATGCAGTCAATTCCACCTTAGCTGTGCCAGCTTCTTTTCCAGCTCCTCCCCACCACAGGGCCTTTGCATCTGCTATTCTCTTCCCTAGAATCTTCTTCTTCCTTGTCTGTCTAGAACTTTCCAATTAATCCTTCCACTCCTCGCTTAAAAGTGACTTCTGTGGAAGAGTTAGGCTCTTCATCAATCTCCTGCTCCTTCCGCCCTGTTGTTGGAACTCTCCCTTCATCATACTTATCATAACTGCAATTGAGTTACCATGTGTTTAATGCCTTTTCCTAACCATGTACTATAAGCCCCATGAAGGAGTAACTGTGTCTTGTTTCCTGCTGTTTTCCCAGCGCCAGGCATATGGTAGGAATAAGGCACTGAAGGGAATGTAATTTTGCAGTGTGCTTTTGCATAAAGGCACGAAAATCAGTCTACCTCACGCAAAATCATGACTCTATCAACAATACACAGTATAACATTAACAAGTGTTTGTGTGAGAGTTTAACAAATGAAGAAGCTGTTGAAGCAAAATTGTTCACAATCTTTTCATTCCCAAATACTCCTAAATTTCCAGTGAGGTTGCTATGCTGGGGACATGTGGCGCTGTCCCTTGAAAATACCCACAGGATTCAGTGTGGTAGCAAAGTTTCCTGGGTGGAAACAAATGGAGGCTCTCAACCAAAGCCAATCAGCATTCAAATGAATGAGTCATCAAAAAAAATTGTGTCTGAAAGGCCACACAAGAAGAAATGGTAAGAAATTCAACCAAGGTTCTCTCGGGGTTAGCCAGTTCACTTATAACTTCAAATAAAACAAATGCTTCATGGAAGAGGCAAGGATGTGCGGAAACCTAAGTAAACACCAGGAGGGAGGGAGCCGTGAAATGAGGATTTCCCATGATTCTGCCCTGACTAAAAAGAAGTTCCTGATTTATGGTAGATATTCCAAAAAACTCTGGAATCTAAGTTTCATCTAAAACAGTGATATAGGGGATCCCTGGGTGGCGCAGCGGTTTGGCGCCTGCCTTTGGCCCAGGGCGCGATCCTGGAGACCCGGGATCGAGTCCCACGTCGGGCTCCCGGTGCATGGAGCCTGCTTCTCCCTCTGCCTGTGTCTCTGCCTCTCTCTCTCTCTCTCTCTGTGACTATCATAAATTAAAAAAAAAAAAAAAAAAAAAAAAAAAGAATTTCAAAAAAAAAATAAATAAAACAGTGATATAACCATTTGATATTTGGCACAGACGTATGTCAGTCTACAACACTCTGATTCTGTTATCTGAGGTCACGGTCAATTCTTAAACTTTAATGCAGGACATATAGGTTTCTGTAGAACAAAAAGCTCCATAATTTAAATACCCTATGAAAAAAAACCTTTTTCTTTTTTTTTAAATGAAAGGATATTTATTTTCAAGAAACCTTCAAGAAGGGGCACCTGGGTGGCTCAGTTGGTTAAGCAGCCAGCTCCTGATTTTGGCTCAGGTCCTAGGATCTAGCCCCACGGGGAGTGTGCTTGAGGATTCTCTCCCACCCTGTGCCCCTGTGCCCCACATGTCCATGAGCTCCCGCGCTCTCTCAAATAAATAAATAAATCTTAAAAAAAAAAAAAAAAGACTTCAAGTCAATAAGGAACAGAGAAAAAGGGGAAAAATATGAAGAAAAAATTAACAATTTAAGCCGATACCGAGAGGCGGAAACTCAAGGAGAATAAGCAGCAAATGAATTGTAAATTTTCTGTCCTCTTTACCTATCAACTCAAGATTTTCAGGAAGTAAAACTGAAAGGATGGGAATCTATCACCATCTCACTTAGTGCTTTTAATCTACTCTTCCGATGGTGGGGAGTGTGTGTGTGTGTGTGTGTGTGTGTGTGTGTGTGTGTGTCTATGTTCAGTGGTGAAAGGGGGAAACTAACATTTGTTTTGTGCCTACTGTGTCATGTGCTTACAGACACCACACATGTATGCGTGCATCCTCCCGGCCAATCCTCGGAGGTTAGAGAAGTGAAATGACAGGCCAGCAACCACCTGGCAAGCAGGCAGAGGTGGGGATGTTCCTCCTGCAGCACCACCTGCCTTACCTGCACTGGCTCTATTGGAAATATCGTTCATCCAGTGTATTGTTTCCAAGGGTTTTTTCTTTCCATTATTCCATCCAAACGAGTCTTCTCTCTCACTCCCTCAGAGGAATTTTATTAGCTTTCCCACCTTGTTCCATAGCTTAGAAATTAGGAAAAAGCAGATCTTTCTTCCCAGGTAACAGCTGCTTCTCTATCACCTTCTAGGTGGAACTGTTAATGAGACCTATGGTGTTTATCTCAAACCCCCCAGAGCTGAGAAGTAACAGCAAACACTGCCTTCATTCTCAGTGCCCGACATTTTCACACCTGGGAGGTTCTCAATTTTCTCATTTATATACCATAAAGTAACAGCTTTCCCCAAATTTTAAATTGTCAGCTTAGTTAAATCATTGTTCAATATAAAAATATTCATCTATTTTTCTAATTTAAAATACTGACTGCTTTGTGGGACATATTGCTGCATTAGCAGCACTTCTTAAAACTTTCCTACTGCAGTGCCCCCAACAAATCCAAGCCACGGTAGCCAAAATTCACGAGAGATTTTGTTCAAGTCTTGCATTTTATTTTAGAACTTCAAGTAACTTTTGCATTCTATTCCACTTAATAGCTTTGCTTTCAATTTTCCCCCTTGAGACTGTCAACACTAACAATCTAGAAAATATCTCAGGTTTAGTTTGCAGTGTCTCAGTACTCCATGAGAATCTATTCCTTTGAGAAGAATGGTAATGTGGTCTTTAACACAGTACTATGAAATGGTAATCTGTGGATAATAAAGCTTCATGTTTATAGAATACAAGAACTGACAGATTTTTTTTTAACTGACAGATTTTTAAAAAGTAATTGTCATTTGTGTTCCAATCTTATAAAAGTGAAAAATCAGTATTTTCTCTACTATGGAAATGGAAGTACACAGAAGTTATATAAATGCTAATATACTGCTAATTTTTAGAATTCTGACTAATTTTATTCGTAAAATCTGTAAAACTTACGTTATTAACTGTTCAGTCTTTCTACTCTATTCTAATCTCAGATAACAAGTACTAAAAGAAACACTGCATTTTTGTTTTTAGAAATTGTAAAATGCAGAAGTCGTGCTATAAAGTTGAAAATTACCTTGTTTATCTACAACGGAGTATGAGGCCAAGAATCCTCGTCCAGAAACATGGATTCCACTCATGAACAGCACTGTAATTTCATTGCTTTTTGATTCAATTGAATGGTTCATCTGCAACCCCAGACCACAGAATTTGCCTAGAAAGGAAGGGAAAAAAAGATATTTGGTAGGACTCTCAGAATGTCAGTAATATTTACAATGTTGGGTAAGAGCATCAGAACAATATACCAAACTGGACATCAACTAGAAAATGGTGACTAGGATGCTTAGTGATTAAAAAATCACATTACTCTGAAGAAAGAACAAATGCCAAGTAATAACTGTAAACAATTCAAAGAAAAAATGGTACAGGCATCAGTGATCTTACAAAGATTCCATTTCTTGTGAAAGACATGTATACTCTTTAAAATAGTAGTGAGAAATTAAAAAGAAAAAAGCATTTCATGCAGGCAGGTGGCTCAGAAACAAATTAATAGTTAATCAGTAATATTTTTAACATACTCCCCACAAAGTACCCCTAGATTCCTGAGCTTAGGGCATTCCTTAAACCTTTTCCAGACTTCCCTCAATTTTTCTTCCAAAGATTGTTGAACTTTTAGTGAGTCCCTTTAGGTGATTATGCCCAGTCCTACAGCATTAACTATGCTCTGACAATTCACATTTCATCTTCACCCAGAGCTTTTCTCTTGAACTTCAGGTATATATATCCAAATGCCAACTTTTACTCTTTAATGTCTAATAGACATATAAAAATAACATAACTTCAATACAAATTAAAAGGGAAGAAGAAAAACATTAGAGTAAGATACCCACCATAACTAATAAAAATGCATTTTTCTTATGTGCTTGTTAACCATAGAATTCTAAGTAAATAATAACATTCCAAAAGTGTTTTAGGCTGTGCCAACATCATTCTAGAATAAGAGTAATAGGCACTTCCATAAATACCATTTTCAAGGACTGAACATGATCTCGTGAGTAAAAATATCCTAAAAAATCAATAAGAAAACCCCAACAGAACTGGTAAGGGAGTTTAAAGATGTCATAGGATCAATATACGAAAATCAATTCTATTTCCACATATGAGTCACAAATAACCTGAAATGAAATTTTTAAAACTTTGTAACAGCATCAAAAATATTAAAATATTTAGGGATAAATTTTTAAATAAGAAATTTAAGGGGTGCATGGGTGGCTCAGTCGGTTAAGCATCCAACTCTTAATTTTAACTCAGGTCATGATCTCAGGGTTGTGGGATCGAGCCCCCTGTTGGGCTCTGCACTGGGTGTGGAGCCTGCTTAAGATTCTATCTCTCCTTCCCCCACCTCCCCCCCCCCGTCTCTCTCTTCTCCCTAAGCCCCACGCTTGTGCACTCTAAAAGCATAAAAATAAAAAATAAAAACCAGTACACTAAAAAATAGAAAACACTGCTGAGAAAAATTAAATGAAAACTAAACAGAAAGATGAAGTTCAAGGATTGGAAGACACAATACTGTTAAGATGTCCAGTCTGCCAACATTGATCTATTGATTCAATGCAATTCCTATAAAAATCCTGGTGTTATTTTTTTCCCCAGAAATTAACACAGTGAAGCTAAAATGTATATGGAAGTGCAAAGGACACAGAATAGCCACAACAGTGTAGTGAAAAAGATAGCTGAAAGACTAATATAATCTGATTTTAAACTTACTATAATACTACAGTAACCAAGAAAATGTGATATTTTTTAATGGCGAATCTAGATCTATACCTAAATCTTTATTTATACCACCTATATCTACATCTATACCTATATCTCTGTACATTTCAACAGAGCAGAACAGAGCTCAGAAATAACCCCACATTTGTAGTCAACTGGTTTCTGACAAAGGTGTGAAGGTAACTCAATAGAGAAAGGATAACTCTTTCAACAAATGTACTATCAATGTACAAAACCAGGTGGCTATCAATATACAAAAACAAATGAACTCAGAACTTCAAGTCAAAATGGACCATATATCTAATTCTAAGAGCTGAACTTATGGAACTCTAATAAGAAAAGACAGGGAAAAACTCTGTGACTTTGGGTTAGGCAAAGATTTCTTAGATCCAATATCAAAAGGAAAAACCATTAAAGAATAAAGTGAAGAATTTGCACTTAATAAAAATCTAAAATGTTTCCTTTCAAAAGATATCATTAAGAAAATGAAAAGACAAAACACAGAGTGGGAGAAAATATTTACAAAACATTAATCTGAAACAGAACTCATATCTGAAATGTGTAATGAATTCTTACAACTCCATCAATCTCATCCTATAAAAAGGGGAAAAGATCTAAATAGCCACATCTATAAAAAAACTGAAACAAAAAAAAAAGACCTAATAAATGGCAAATAGGCACGTGAGAAGATAGATGTTCAAGAGCATTAGCCATTAGGGAAATGAATATTAAAGCTACAATGAGATAACACAACCCTCTTATTAAAAAAGCTAAAATCTAAAAGACTGACAATACCCAATACTGGTGAGGATATGGAGAAATTAAAACCTTCAAAGTCTAATGGTAGAACTGTAAAATGGCACAGCCATTTTTGGGAAGCAATTTGGTAATTTCTTAAAATGCTAAATACACATGCCTCTTTCCAAGAGGAAAGAAATCACATGTACACAGGAAGATCATTCAAATGGTCCCAGCAGCATTTCTCATATTTGCCCCAAACAAAAACAACTGAATAGTTCATCAACTGACTCATGGATAAAAACAATGTGGTATATATCCATACAAAGAACTGCTACTACTCACCAATAGACAGAAACGAACTAATGGCACATGCAGCAACATGAACTTCAAAAACATTATGCTAAGAAGCTATCTGTGGTATTTCCAGAAAAGATTGCCCAGAATAACACTACTTGTTAGAGGTGAAATCACTCCAGAACCTGGGTCCTCCACCTTGTCCCATGCTTTTTTCTTCTACGTACTTTGTCCCGGTAAAGGAGCTGACACTTTCCCTGGGGCTGCAAAGAGAAGCATTTAATAACAAACAGCCTGATCTCCTTGTAGGTGGTCTGGGGCAGCACTGGGGGACCACAGGGTCTGCAGCAGCCTCGCTGCTGTCTTCTTTCCACCCACAGCAACAACAAACACCCTTTTGCTTTTTTCCTTATCATCCAGCAACAGGTTCATTCCTTAATGAAATTAGTAAATGCTTCAGCTTGTCTTTTGGTATAAACCATCTCATAATACTTTAGTTTTGCCTTTACCTGAAGTATTTAAATCTATGCCACCTTTCCAGTTCATTATAAAACCATTTTAATTGAATCAATGTTTCCAAAAGATCATTTAAGCAGAATTGGGAAGTTCAGCCCTATTTTTAAAAATGAGTTACTCTTTACAACTGTTTTTCCCCAGCCAATGAGAAAGTACTATGTTTGTTTTAAATACATTTCATAATTTTGTATTTTGTGTGTTAGATATAAAAACCAGGTAATTCTTTGTTATTTCCCCAGAAGATGAGAATAATTTACCCCTAAAAGCATACTGACAGTGGTCAGTTAAAACAAAACTTCCAAGTTCTAAAACATCTAACACTGTCTACAGATTTTATACATAGAATTTTTCTTTCAAGACCTATTTCTCCAAAGCTTTATAATTTGTGAATTATTTAAAAATTAGCATGTACATGTGATAATTCTGTAAAAACTTTTAGGATGAGCAGAGAAACTAGTTTGTTCTAAGACTGTCAGGCCCATATATAAATAGAATAACATATAAGAAATAGATATCATATTTTATTCTATGTATCACTGTGTTTTAGATTACTTTCCCCCCCTTAACTTGGAAAGGTTATGTTCAATTTTTCTGTGAGATTAGCCTGCACAAACTGACAAAGCAAAACCCCTGAAGTTTTCTCCCCTTGAGGCATCAAAAAAAAATGCTATTATGTCTTACAGTGAACAGCATCCATAACCTTAGCATAATTGTTTTTAAAGATTTAATTTATTTAAGACAGAGGGAGAGAAGGCACGCGCGTGCGCGCGCGCGCACACACACACACACACACACACACACGCGCGCGCGCACGAGTTGGGTAAGGGGCAGAGGGAGAGAGATCTCAAGCTGACTCCATGCTGTGCCAGAGCCCCATGCAGGGCTGGATCTCACAACCCTGAGATTATGATCTGAGCAGAAACCAAGAGTCAGTGCTTAACCACCTGAACCACCCAGGTGCCCCAGCGTAACTGGTTATAAAGTGGCAGTATGACCCTGGTCATTATACAGAACTTTTAGGAAAAGGTTATAAACAAAAAACAATCAAAACAGCAATCTAAAAATAACAAGGGGGTAGCCCAGGTGGCTCAGCAGTTTAGCGCCACCTTCAGCCCAGGGCGTGATCCTGGGGTCCTGGATCAAATCCCACGATGGGCTCCCTGCATGGAGCCTGCTTCTCCCTCTGCCTGTGTCTCTGCCTCTCTCTCTCTCTCCCTGTGTCTCTCATGAATAAATAAAATCTTAAAAAAAAAATAACAAGGAATTTACTACATTTACAGAATTAAAAAAATAAACAATCTGAAAGTCAAGAACATCGAGTCTATAACTTCTCCATTTATTTACCATTTAAAAAATAAATACCAAACATTAAGGCTTGTGCATGAGCACACACACTTGGTCATAGGTAACAGGGTGTTCAATACATGTCTTTGCTCATCCTTTATTTCTTTAAAAACACCGATTGTGGAAAAGGAAAAAAAAAAAAAGCTTTCTATTCCAAATAAAAGTTAATATTTTATAAAAGTAAACATAAAAATTTTTAACATTAAAGCAAAATAATACTTAAGAAGTCCTATAACAGTTATCCGCATAAACAAAAAGATGATTAAATCAGACTTTTTCAATACTAAATAACTCAAAAATAGACTGGTAAATAGAATATTAAACACCATATTACTTTTAAATACTAAATATTTTCAAATAATGACCTACCATTAAAAGCATAATATAAAATTGATGTTATTCCATATCTTATCTCAAATATTAAAAATATCTAAAGCTGTATAATTTGTCAGCAAAGCAAACAATATGTGCAGAGCCAGTGCCCATTACATTAAATCTTAAGGCCAAATGGGAAATAATAGGTAAAGGCAAGAGAAGTTATATCAAGTAGAATCTCTATGTATGTGAGTTAACACTTGTAAATGTGAACAAGTTTCATCTGGGCTCATCAGTACTAGATGCTGTCACTTAGGGATCTATGTATGTGGGATTTTATTACAAGGCTGATTAAGGCCCTCAGTACAAATATGACTTTTCAGACACTCTTAAGTACAAACGAAAAAGATCACACTTAAAGAATATTACCAAGCCATGCAAAGGTGTCTTTATAAAAATTTTATCATTTATACTAATACTATGAAATCCCAAATTATTAGATTGAACTTGGACGTGCTCTAAAAAATTAAAAAACAAAAGCATATTCTTGAAGTGAAACAATGTTTAAAAAAGTTTTTCCAACCTTTCAATATAGACAGGATAATAAAGCATTTCCTATTAGCACTACAGCTTTATCTCCTGTTTTTTTTTTTTTTTTTTTTTTTTTTTATCATTTGGAGTTACCCTGTCCTCTGAAATGTGAATAAATTCAGTCTGTGGTAGTAACAAAACTTTTTAAAAAACTGTGGATCTCAAAAGGCAGTAAGTGCTAAAGAACAGATAATCTCAATTAAAAAAGAAAAAAAGACAAGTACAATAGCTGACTCTGTAGGTGCTCAAGTGAGTTCAATATATACCAGGTAAACATCTGCCTTCACCTCTTATTCCCAGCCAAAAGAGATATCTCTCTCTTCACTCCTCAACCTTTGATCAAAGGTTTTACCCATTTTACAAGTAATGCAAGCACTTAGCAAAATACCCTGGGAAAGGAAGAAGAAAATTCATTCCTAATCTGGGCAATATACTCCTTAGTTCTTTAATTCCATTTTCCTAGTTTGGCCATCCAAAGGTCCTCCTAAATCAACACAAATCATTCAATTGCTAACAATTATAGATTCTACTGATGGCTCTCAAACCCTGCCAACATTTCTAGAAGTTTCTCGCAGATAAAATAAGAATTTCAAAAAATAGTATATGGATACATGCACAAAATTATTTTTAAAAAAGTTAATCAAGTATGTTAATCACCATAAGGCCTGTGAAACACTGGTTTTAGTCTAAAAGAATCCATGCTCCAAGGCAAGTAAAAATGCTTAAAAAAGTATTACCCTTAGGAAACTAGAAAAAGAAATCCAGAGTAAGAAGAAAAGATGTAAGAATTAGAGCAGAGACCAGTGAAACTAAAAACAAGAAATCAACAGAGAAAATTAATAAAGCCAATAACTGGTTCTTTGAAACCGAAGTCAATAAGCCTCTAATAAGGATACTTAAGAAAAAAAGGGGGGACACACAAAAAAGAGGTAACAAATAATATCAGAAACGAAGTGCTGACACCACTACAGATCCAATGATCATGAAAAGATACTAAAGGAATATTATGAACAAATCTAGAAGTTTGATAACCTAGATAAGATGAACAGGTTCCTTGAAATACACAATTTGCCAAACCTCAAACAAGAAGAAATAGACAAGTATTTAATTTCTATTTAAGAAACTGAATCAATAATTAATAATCTTTCAAAAGAGAAAGCACCAGGCACAAATGGGTTCACAGATGAATTTTACCAGACATTAGGGGAAAAGTTACACCAATTCTCTACAATTTTTTTTCAGAGGACAGAAGTAGAGGGATTATTTCCTAACTCTATGAGATCAGCCCTACCATAAAACCAAAATCAAACATATTACATGAAATGAAAACTACAGGTCGTTATTTCTCATGGAATAGACTTAAAATTCCTTAACAAAAGATTAAGAAATCAGGGGCACCCAGCTGGCTCAGTCAGAAGAGTGTGCAACCCTTATTTCAGGGTTGTGAGTTCGAGCCCCACGCAGGGTGTAAAGGTTAAAAATAAAAATCGTTTAAAAATATTAAGAAATCAAATCCAACAATGTATTAAAAAGAATTATAGACCACGATCAAATGTGATTTATCCTGGGTATGCAAAGTAGATTCAACATTTTAAAACAATTAATGTAATCATCATATCAGCATGCAAGAAAGGGGAAGTATTGTGATTAAATCAATAGATGCAGGGGCATCTGGGTGGTTCAGTGGTTGAGCATCTGCCTTTGGCCCAGGGCATGACCCCAGGGTCCTGGGATTGAGTCCCACATCAGGCTCCCTGCATACAGTCTGCTTCTCCCTCTGCCTATGTCTCTGCCTCTATCTGTGTCTCTCATGAATAAACAAAATCTTAAAAAAAAAAAAAGATGCAGAAAAGGCATTTGACAAAACCCACCATCCATTTGTGATATAAAACATAAATTCTCAGTGAACTAGGAAGAGAGGGGAACTTCATTAGTTTAATACAGAATATTTACAAAAAACTAAACTACCATCATACTTAATGAGAAATTCAAAAATTCAAAGCCTTTCCAATAAGAACAGAAACAAGGCAAGAATGTCGCCTCTCACAACTCCTCTTTTACATCATACTATAAGTATTAATACAGTTATTAATACGGTAAGGGGGAAAAAGTACACAGACTGGAAAAAAATAAAACCATTCACAGATAATATGATAATGTATGTAGAAAATCCAAAACAATTGAACAAAAAAACTCCTGTAATTAATAAGCAGTTTTACAAGTTTGCACAATACAGGGTTAATGGATAAAAGGCAATTGCTTTCCTATATATCAACAATAAAAAACTGGAATTTGAAATTAAAAACATACTACCATTTACATTAGCAGCCCCCAAAATGAAAACAGGGATAAGTCCAATAAAATATGTGTAAAATCCATATAAGGAAAACTACAAAACTCCAAGAGTGAAATAAATGGAGAGATGCTCCATGTTCATGGATAGGAAGACTAAATAAATATTGTCAAGATGTCAGTTCTTGCCAACTTTATATATTGAATGCAAGCCAAATCAAAAGCCTAGCAAGTTAGGATAATTGGATATTTGCATGTAAAAGAATCAAATTGGACTCCTATCTCACACCACTCAAAAAAGAACTCAAAATGGATTAAAGACTCAAATGTAAAACCTGAAACCATGAAACTTCTAGAAGAAAACACAGGAATAAAGTTCCTTGACAGGGATCTTGGTAATGATTTTTTGAATATGATACCTAAACGTTTACAAGCAACAAAATAAAAGATAAATAAGAGGGACAATACCAAACAAAAAGCGGTAGAGAAAAGAAACCATCAACAAAGTGCAAAGACAGTCTATGGAATGAAACAAAAGTATTTGCAAACCATTTATTTGTTAAGGGGTTAATATCCAAAATACATAAAGAACTTATATGACTCAAAGCAAACAACAAAACCCAACTAAAAAATGGGCAAAGGACCTGAACAGACATTTCTCCAAAGAAGACACATGAAAGGCCAACAGGTACATGAAAAGATGCTCAACATCACTAGTCATTAGGGAAATGCAAATGAAAACCAGTAAGTTATCACCTCATGTCTGTTAGAATGGCCAGCAACAAAAAGGTAAGACTTAACAAACGCTGGTGTGGATGTGGAGAAAAGAGAACCCTGTACACTGTTCATGGTATTTTAAACTGGTACAGTCACTACAGAAAACAGTATGGAGGTTCCTCAAAAAAAATTCAAAATAATGCAACCATATGATCCAGCAATTCTATTTTTTTTTTCAGATTTTATTTATTTATTCATGAGAGACACAGACAGAAGCAGAGACACACAGACAGAGGCAGAGACACAGACAGAGGGAGAAGCAGGCTCCATGCAGGGAGCCCGACATGGGACTTGACCTGGGTCTCCAGGATCAGGCCCTGGGCTGAAGGTGGCACTAAACCGATGAGCCACCCGGGCTGCCCAGCAATTCTATGTTTGGTTATACATCCAAAACGAACAAAAAAACTAACTCAAAAAGATGTCTGCACCCCCACATTAGCAACATTTATAATAGCCAAGATAATGGAAACCACCTAAGTGTCCACCCATGGAGGAGTGGATACATGCACATGCAACAAAGTATTTACAACAAAGTATCATTCAGCCACAGAAAGTAAGGGAATCTTATCATTTGCCTTAACACTGATGGACCTCAAAAGCATTATGCTAAGTGAAATAAGTCAGAAAAAGACGAATACTGTATGATCTCACTTACATGTACAATCTAAAAAAAAAAAAAAAAAAAAACCACCAAACTCATAGAGAATATCAAGTTTAGGGGTATCAGAGGCAGAGGTACCTATGGGTAGAGATCAGGGGAATAGGAGATGATGGATGTTAGCTGAACGTATTGTAATAATCATTTTACAATATACATAAATGAAATCATCATCCTGTATAGCTTAAATTTATGTAGTGGTAGATGTCAATTATTTCCCAATAGAACTGGAAAAAGAAATCCCAGGGAGTTATTTTGTGGATATCAAAAAAGTAATTCTCAAGGATATATGGAAGGGAAAAAGATCCAGAATAGTAAATACAGTTATTGAAGAAAAAACAAAGTTGGAGGAATGACACTACCCATCTTCAATACTTACTATAAAGCTGCAGAAACCAAGACAGTGTGATACTGGTGAAAGCATAAATAGATCAATGAAAAAGAATAAAAAGCCCAGAAATAAATCCACATAAATGTGGTCAACTGATCTTTGACAAAGGACCAAAGGCAATAGAATGGAGTAAAGACAGTGTTTTCAATAAATGGTGCTGGAATGAGTGGACATCCATATGCAAAAAAATGAATCTAGACACAGACCTAATGCCCTTCACTAAAACTAACTCAAAACAGATTACAGACCTAAGAGTAAAATGCAAAACTCCTAGAAGATAACATAGGAAAAAATCTGGACGACCTTGAGTAGGATTACAACTTTTTAGATATGATGCCAAAAGGCACGATCCAAGAAAGAAATAACTGATAAGGTGGACTTCATTAAAATTAAAAACCTCTGCTCCAAAAGAATAAGAAGACAAGCCACAAACGGGGAGAAAATATTTACAAGATACACAATAAAGGACACACTTGATAAAGGACATAAGAAAACCTCCACACTCAACAATAAGAAAATAATCTGAATTAAAAATAGGCCAAAGACTCTGACAGACACCTCACCAAAAACATACAGATAACAAGCATATAAAAAGATGCACTACATTACATGTTATCAGAGAAATGCAATAAAAACAATGAAATATCAATATAAACCTATTAGAATGGTCAAAATCCAGAGCACTGGCAACATTAAATGCTGATGAAAATGCAGAGCAACAGGAACTCTCACGCACTGCTGGTGAGAAAGCAAAATGTTTTTTTGCAGGGGGGTGGGGTGGGGTGGAAATTTCTTATAAAACCAGAAAGTCCCACCATACAATCCAGTAATCACATTTCTGGATATTTACTCAAAGAAGTTGAAAATTTATGTCCATATATAAACCTACACACAGATGTCTATAGCAAGTTTATTCGTAAACTGTCAAAGCTTGGAAGCAACCAGGACGTCCTTTGGTAGGTGAACGAACACATCTGGAAGATGAAATGTTATTTGATGTTAAAAAGAAATGAACTATCAAACCATGAATAGACATAAAGGAACTTTTAAGTGCACAGCACATTAAGTGAAGGAAGGCAGTCTGAAAAGACTACATATTGTTGGATGGCAATTATACCACCTTCTGGAAAGACTAAACAATACGAAGATCTATGTATAGTAGAAGACAATAAAAAGATCAGTGGTTGTCAGGCACTGGGGAGGAGGGATGAATAGGGAGAGCATGGAGAACTTTTAGAGCAGTGGAAATACCACAAAGACGGATATAGGTCACCCATATTTCAAACTTACAGGATGTGCAACACACACACACACCATTAGCCATCAAGGAATGCTAATTAAACCCCAATGAGATACCACTTCATACCAACTACAACGTGAAGAAAGATAATACCGCGTGTGGGCAAGGATCTGGAAAAACAAACCCTGCTACACTGCTAAAGGGTGCAGGTGCTTTGGAATACAGTCTGGCAGTCCTTCCCACGGTTAAACGTGGAGTTACCATGTGACCTAGCCACTGTACTCGAGGCATATACCCAAGGGAGATGCACACATATGTCCACACAAAAAAAACCTGTAAATGATAGTGGGTTATCTGTGCGGAGTCCTGGATGCTGGAGACGGTTTGGGTGCAGGGCTGTCCACACCACTGGAAACTCAGACCGTGGTAGGGGTGTGATGAAGCCCCAGTGGAGAAAGTGGTCAAGGACCCCAAGTGCTTTCCAAAGGAAATGCAGGAAAGCGTGGTAGGGGCTAGAACCAATGATCTCTGAAATAATTCTTCCTAAGTGGGTAAGTCACAGTATATGTGACGATTGCTTTTATCATGGAAATTCAGGTTACCAATTTTTCCATACGCTAGATAATTATATAATAGACTTGTTCACGTGTACGACTTTGTTCAATATTTAAAATAATTACTGAGGCCAGAATTTTTTTTTTTTCAGATTTTTTGAAATGGAATTACAGGATCACGCTATTTCCAAAAGTTCAAACTAACTTACACTCCTACCACCAGTGCAGGGTGTTTATTTCAAGGCAGCCCTTGTATCACTTTTTTCCTGTTTGTAAATACTTTTTTTTTTAATTTTTATTTATTTATGATAGTCACAGAGAGAGAGAGAGAGAGAGAGAGAGAGGCAGAGACACAGGCAGAGGGAGAAGCAGGCTCCATGCACCGGGAGCCCGACGTGGGATTCGATCCCGGGTCTCCAGGATCGTGCCCTGGGCCAAAGGCAGGTGCCAAACCGCTGCGCCACCCAGAGATCCCTATAAATACTTTAAAAAAAAAAAACCTATAAACATTTCAAAATTTTAGAATAATATAAAAAGAAAATGATAAAAAACAATAATCATTCTCACAAAATCCTATTACCAAGAGAGCGGCTAATACCACCTGGGAGGGTGGTACCTCTCTCTGCCTCAGCTCTCTCCAGGTGTCCAATAAAAACAACAGTGCTTATCTTCTAGGGCTACAGTCATCATTAAATGGACATGAATATGCGTATAGGGTGCCCATACCTACGCGCAGGCGCAGTGTCATCTCCCTCTTCATTCTTCCACTCGCCTGTGGCTCTGTGACTTTAACACCAACTATTCCTACTAAACTGCTTTGCGGAAAGGCTTTATCAACTTACTCTCCCCGCCCCGCTCAGTAGTGTTAGACATAAAAGAAACTGGTAATCTGCTGTTCTCTTAATTAGTGAAGGCGAACTTCTCCAATGTGTGCTTAGTTTAACATTTCCTCTGGTGGGTGATATTCTTATGCTTCTAGACTATTTTCTTACCAGCATCCCTACCCTTAAAAATGTTTTTAAACTCTCTGTATATAGCATATGTTCTAGGAGGGAGATTTTCCTGGGTTGGCCTGACCTAATCAGTTAGGTGCAGACTGATTTCTCTAGCTAGTCACAGAATTGGAAATTAGACAAATAAATGCCTGCTGGTCTAGAAAGAAAGAAAGAAAAAAAAAAACCTATGTGGTGAATACTCCACACGACCTCTAAGAACTGAAAGTCTCTGGGCAAACAGGTAGCAAGACTATGGGGACCCCAGTTTTACAACCGCAAGAAAGTAGTAGTAGATTCCGTCAACAATCAGCCAGCTTGAAGAGAACCTTCAGCTTCAGCTGGGAACCACCACCCTCGCGGAGTCCAGCCAGGCGAGACCCAGACGATCCAGTCATGCTGAACCCAGACCTCGGGTTACAGAAACGGAGAGAATTGTGCTATTTAAAACTGCTGGGTTTGCGATGACAGTAGAAAAGTAACACAGCCAGAAATTTACCTTGGTGCACCAGCGCACTTCATTTTATTGCCCTCTGCTTTATTATTCTGCTTGGCAGGTACTGCCTTTTTCTCTTACAGGCTGAAGGTTTGTGACAATCCTGCATCTAGCAAAGTCTATCAGCACCATTTCTTCAACAACCATTGCTTACTTTGTGTCTCTGTGTCATGTTTCAGTAATTCTTGCAATTTTCTTCAAGCTTTTTCTTTATTGTTACGTCCGTTACGGTAATCTGTGATCCGTGACTGCATATTACTATCCTAACTGTGTTGAGGTGCCATGAGACCCATGTGACAGGTAGACGTAATAAACGTTGTGCGCCTTCTGGCTGGCTACTCCACCAACCAGCCATTCCCCATCTCTCTCCTTCTTTTCAGGCCTCCCTTTACCTTGAGACACAACAATATTGAAATCAGTCCAATGAATAACCCTTCAACGAATGGCCTCTAAGCATTCAAATGAGAAAGTCATGTCTTCTCTCACTTGACATCAAAAGCTAGAAATGACCAAGTTTAGTAAGAACTCATGTCAAAAGCTGAGGGAGGTTGAAAGTTAGGCCTCTCGCATCAAACAGCCAAACTGTGAATGCAAAGGAAAAGTTCTCGAAGGAAATTAAAAGTGCTACTCTCGTGAACATATAAATGGTAAGAAGGAACAGCCTTACTGCTGATGTGGAGAAAGTTTTAGGGCTTTAAGGGGAAGATCGAACCAGCCACAACATCCTCTTAGGCCAGGGCCTAACTCTCTTTGAATCTGTGAAGGCACAGAGAGGTAAGGAGGCTAGCAGAAATTGGTTTATAAGGTTTAAGAAACCGTTTCTAGAACGTCCAAGTGCCGAGTGAAGCAGCAAATGCTGACAAAGAAGCTGCATCAAGTTGTCCACAAGGTCTAGCTAGCTAAGATCATTCATGAAGGTGGCTACACTAAACAACAGATTTTCAGTATTGACAAAACAGCCTCCTGTTGGAAGAAGATGCCATCTAGGACCTTCACAGCCAGAGAGGAGAAAAAACAATACCTAGCTTCAAAGCTTCAAAGACCACACTACCTCTCCTGTCAAGGGGGCTAAGGCAGATGGTGACTAAGTTGAAGCCAAAGCTCATTTCATCATTTAGAAAAATCCTAGGGCCCTCAAGAAGGATGCTAAATCTCCTCCGCCTCTGTGCTAGAAATGGAACAAAGCTTAGATGACAGCATATCTGTATGCAGCATGGTTTGTGAAGTATTCTAAGCCCACAGTTACGAACGTTCTGCTCAGAAAAAAAGATTCCCTTCAAAATAGGAGTGTTCCCTGACAATGTAACTGATCCCTTAAGAGCCCTGATGGAGACGTACACTGGGCTAATACTATCTTTATGCCGGCTAACGTGACACTGATTCTGCAGCCCATGGATGAGAAGTGATTTTGGCTTTTAAATCTTATTATTTAAGAAATACATCTCATAAGGCTACAGGTGCCACAGACAGTGGTTCCTTTGACGCATCTGGGCAAAACAAACTGAAAGCCTTCTAGAAAGGATCCACCATTCTAGATGCCATTAAGAACATTCATGATTCATGTGATAAGGTCAAATTACCAACATGAATGGGTTTGGAAGAAGTTGATTCCAACACTCATAGGGGACCTTGAGGGGCTCACGACTTCCACAGAGGAAACAGCTGCAGATGTGGTGGAAATAGGAGAACAAGAATTAGAAGGGGAGCCTGAAGATGTGACTGAATTGATGCGATCTCATGATAAAACTTGACTCTATGGGGAGCTGCTTCTATGGATGAGCAGAGAAAGTGGTTTCTTGAATAGAAACTACTCCTGATGAAGATGCTGTGAAGATTATTGAAATGACAACAAAGGATTTAAAAAGTTTATAAACTTAGTTGACAAAGAGGATTAACTCCAACTTTGAAATAAGTTCTGCTGTGGGTAAAATCCTATCAAACACTGTCACATGCCATAAAGAAACCTTTTATGAGAGGAAGAGTCAACTGATGCAGCAAAATTCACTGCTGTGTTATTTTAAGAAACTCCACAGTGACCCCAGCCTTCAGCAACCACCCCCATGGTCAGTCAGCAGCCATCAACACTGACAAAAGATTCTCCACCAGCAAAAAAAACTTACTCAAAAGACTGAAAGCACAGATGATGGTTAGCATTTGTTAGCAATCAAGTATTTTTAAATTAAGGTACGTAAATTTTTTTTTTTAGATATAACACTACTGCACACTTTAAGTAGACTACAGTATAGTGTAAATATAACTTTTATATCACTGGGAAACCAAAAAACTCATCTGATTCAATTTATCCCAATACCTGCTTTCCTGAAGCACTACAGAACTGAACCTACCATATCTCTGAGGCACGCCTGTATAGTAAGAATTGCCTGCATCATACACAAAAATTCACTGTGGATGGACTGAAGATAATATGTGTGGAAAGAGAAACAATAAAGCTAGAGAAAACCTTGGAAACAATTTCATGACCTATGAGTGGGCAAAGATTTTAAAAGAGAACATGAAAAACGGTACCGACAAATGGAAAAAAAATTGTAATTCTGAACATTAAAAATTAAATGTCTCTTTATCAAATGAAACCAAATAAGGGAAGTAGAAAGAAAAACAATAGAAAGGGAGAATATATATTTTAATATATATAACCCCAAAGAACCCATACCAGAATATAGAAAGAATTCCTACAAATAAGAAAAATGATCACCTAATATTAAAAGAATGCATAAAAAATTGCAACACTTTCCATAAAAGATAAAAGATATTCGGGCTAACAAACATTGGAAAAGAGAACAGTATCATTAGGCATCAGGGAAATGCAAGGCCGAGCTACCATGTGGTATCAGTACACACACACACAGAATGGGTAACATGGCAAGCGTAGAGACAAGTAACTGGAACTCTCATACACAAGAGGTAGGTATAAACTGGTACAACCACAAATGCAGTTAGCCGTATCTACCAAAGGTAAAAAATATCTACCAAAGGTAAATGCACACCAGGGACCCAGCAGCTCCTCTTCTAGATGTAGAATTGTACATTTGCAGGTAAGAAAATGCTTATAACAATCAGTAAGAGCTAAGAACTGGTTATATGATGGACATGTCTTAAGTTCCTTATTGTTAGAAATTTCTTCCAATTTTTCTATACAGTGAATGGTGTTGGAAGAGACATCTTCCTGACACAACTTCTATTTTTGAAATATTTCCTTAAAAATTATTCTTAATATATACTTCCAGACTGTGAGCTAGCCAAGTGAGCTATATCAACTGAGAGACTCAATTAAAAAAAAAAATACCAATTTCACTATACTCATGTGAGTATAGCAAAAAAAAAAAAAAAATTTTTTTTTTACTAATTCAAAATTCAAGGAGGGAATATAATTACTTAAAAAATTTGCATTTCTTTAAAAAAATAAAAATAAAAATTAGCATTTCTTTGATTATAAGCACAGTTGCCTCCTGCAATACTCTTCCAGAATGGCAGGTAGGACAAAAGAGCACACAACTTTTTATTACTATCCATGATGGTGGCCAAAGAGCCTTGATGGAAAATCTTTTAACATTCATGTGGACCAAAACAGCCAGCCACAAAGCAATACCAATCTTCCCCATCAAATTTTTCTTAGTGGGCTGTCTCTCTTATGAAACACACTTCTGGAGTTTTAAGACTTACCTTCTGGATAACCACCAGCAAACTTCTGGACAGAAGAGAACGTCATTATTCTGCTTTTATTTATTAATAAAAACTTTTGAAAAAGGCTTTGGCTTTTATTAAATTGACAGTTTCTTCCTTGACAGTTGGCAGATTTCCTCAAACCAAGGATACTAATGTAAAAAGCAATGAGTCACAACAACGTGTAGACTTCAGTAAAACCAGATGTGTCGTTAAGCATCACAGGTGGGACATACAGAGCATACCATGAAATTTCTTTCAAGACTTTTTTAGAAAAATAAACTTTTTGCCACTTAGGAAATGTCAAAGCTTTTTAATATTTCCGGTAAAGGCCCACAAATAGGAATTCTTGGACAGGATGGCATAGATTAGGTTTTATCCAGTTGAATGCTGTTGAAAAATGAGACAGCTGTCAATTCCTCATTGACCTGCCTCAAAACACCAGAGGAAACATTTTGAAGTGATGACATCATGTACAGAGACAAAGCTTCAGTATTTCTTTTCTGTTCTAGGCCACAAACCAGCTTGACCATTCCAGGGCACATAGATTCACTAAGGTCTTTTGAATTGTGTTTGGCTTCTGTACTTTGCAATGCCACAAACCACCTCATATGATACTTCCTCATCAGGGAAAAATCCAAGTTAAATTGAAGTTGCCACTGATCCTTCTCATGAAAACCATGCATAGTCATCAATGTATTTTCATGACGAACAGATATGAGATGACTTTAGCCTTCCTGACTACACATTTTTATAGGTAAGGACTTTATCTCACATAAAACTCTGGGGCTCCTACATCTATCATTTAAGATACCTACACTCATAAAGATTACGTATCACTTTTTCAATTCCTGCCTATGGAAAACTATTCTAAAGGAAAAATGTTAACGATGATGATAGCATTGTAATACCCTTCCTTCTTTCAAATGAAATAGTACTGATGACTTAATATGACATAAAATAATTATTTTTTACCAAGACAATTTTAAAAGAAACAGGAAGAAACTCAAAGGACAAGAAATATTCTGCTTTTACTAGGACCACAGACCCCTAAAGCACAGCAATAGATTTCATACAGTCTAAGAATAACGTTAGTGGTTAAAAGTAAGGAAAAACCCACTGAAGGAGACAAAGATGATCAAGGTATTCCATGCACAGCCAGAAAATCCTGGGGAAAAATGTCCATTGGTAGATGAGAGTACTGACTTCAGGGAAGAAACTTAAGAGCACAGAAATCCTCAGAAGCACAACTTTGGAAAAGAAACACTTCAAGGGGAGAAGTTACAAGTAATAGGGAGAGGGGCGCCTGGGTGACTTAGTAGGTTAAGCATCAGCTTTTGGATGGAGCCCTGCATTGGGCTCCTAGCTCAGCTGGGAGCCTGATTCTCCCTCTACCTCTCCCCCTGCTTGTACGTGAATGCTCGCTCTCTATCAAATAAATAAATAAGTCTTAAAAAAAATAGGAATACTTTGGAAACTGCACTGTGAAGGGGAGAAGAAATAAAGGAAGAGGGGGAAATTTAGCATCCTGCAAGACCAAAAGAAAAAAAGTCTACAACTCCTCTCCCACTACAACCTTTTCTCCAAAAAAGAATATCTACTACTCTGACAAAGGAGGGCTATTATGAACATATCACAAACTATAAAGTAAACCACAGCAAATCACCACCTCTGTCCCCACAAATACCTAGATACAGTCTTTATCTACTTAAAAAATATACAGTATAAGGGGCCTCTGGGGGACTCAGTGGTTTAAGTGTCTGACTCCTGATCTCATCTCAGGTCTTTTTTTTTTTTTTTTTCTTCATCTCAGTGATGTGAGTTTATGCTCTGCCTTGGGTTCCATGCTGGGCTTCGTGGAACCTACTTTAAAAAGGGGAGGGTGGCAACTAAATGGCTCAGTCAATTAAGCATCCGAGACTCTTGATTTCAACTCAGGTCATGATCTCAGGGTCATGGATTGAGCCCAGGGTCAGGCTCAGAAGAGTGTCTGCTTGGGATTCTCTCTCTCTCTTTGCACCTCCCCACCACACACACACACACACACACACACACACACACACACACACACACACTCTTGCTCTCTAAAATCAATTTTTAGGGATGCCTGGGTGGCTCAGCGGTTGAGTGTCTGCCTTTGGACCAGGACATGATCCTGGAGTCCTGGGATCAAGTCCCACGTTGGACTCCCTGCGTGGAGCCTGCTTCTCCCTCTGCCTGTGTCTCTGTCCCTCTCTCTGTCTCTAATGAATAAATAAAATATTTTAAAAAAATACAAAAAAAAATCAATCTTTTATATATTAGACTTAAAATGTGTTTAAAAAAGATGCACAAGGTAATAGAACAGAAATAATATTAAAACTATCATCCCATAACACTTTCCAGAAATAAAGACCTGAATCTATATATATATTGAAAGAGTTTACTGGATACCAGTGAAAACCAATCCACAATGATCACTTTCAACACACATCCTTATAACATAATTAAGACTTTAAAGGCAAATAAGCTTCTCAAAAAACAATATAAAAAGCCAGGCAACAGAAGAGTACTTAAAAACAAAAACAAAACTCAAAGAAAGAACAAGTGAATCAAGGACATATTTATATATAATCAAGCTGTCCCTCAAGTCTCCACATAATACAAATTTAAAAATAAGCAGTTCTAAACATGGAAGAAATTCTGCACTTGTAAATCCTGCTTAAGGAATCAATCTATTCCAAGATGAACTTCATCCACTCATAATATGACTAGGAGAACTTGGGCAAAGAAACGGAAAGTGAACATTTAATATTTTTAAATAGAAATTTAGGAAACTTAGAGGTGGGTTGAAGAATAAGATGTTATATTATGTAGGCTACGTGTTATGAATTTATGTTCTAACAGAGTGAAAATAGGGAAAAAAGGGAGAGGAAAAGAGGAAAGTAGAACAGTTCACTGAATGTTATACAATTGGTAGGAGTTACAGACAATACTTAGAACAAAATTATAAGATTTATTAAACTCCAAAATCAGTTTTAAAATGGAAGGAAAGAAAACAATGTAAATAAGCACAACAAATACATAAAATTGTAACTTAAAATACAATAGAGTTGAGACCAAACATGTCAGTTTTATAAATAAGTATAAATAGGCTTAACTCAGCTATTTAAAATAAAAAAGATTTTCAATTAGGTTCACAGAGTAAGACCCAAAAATGTGCTACATACAAGAAAACACACTGAAAACAAAATGATTTACAAAATCTAAAAATAAAGGATGAGCAAAAGCAGGTATACTAGGCAAATGAATACAGTAAGAGATGTGGAGGAGGATGTACAGATGATATTGTCAGACAAAAAAAAAAATTCAAACTCAACATATTAGCCACGACAAAGGAGGAACTTTTTAATGCTGGAAGTCACAATTTAAAATAAAGATATTACAGTTAAGAATATCTATACAGGGTGGCCTGGGTGGCTCAAGCGGTTTAGCGTCGCTTCAGCCTGGGGCCTGATCCTGGAGACCCAGGATCAAGTCCCACGTCAGGCTCCCTGCATGGAGCCTGGTCCTTTCTTCCTCTGCCTGTGTCTCTGCCTCTCTCTCTCTCTCTCTCTCTCTCTCTCTCTGTGTGTGTGTCTCTCATTAATAAATAAATAATCTTAAAAAAAAAAAAGAATATCTATACAACAACACTGAAACCACCTTTATAGAAGCAAAAACCCAAAGAAAAACAAGGGGGAATAAAAGAGACATGCCAGTAAGAGATCAAGTAGTTAAAAATAAGGAAACAGAAAATCCAAACAATAAAAAAGACAGACCTGAATGCGTACCACACCTTTCATCTTGATATTAGAGAACAAATCTTTTCTGAATGTGGGATATTCATAATAAAGGTTGCATATGAGGTTTATACAGAAAATATAAGCAAGCTCCATTAAGAAGAGCTATTACAACCACATTTAGAGATATTTATGACTACAATGTAGTAAAAATTTAACAGCAGAAAAAGGTACTTCCAATTGCAAGTTTATTCATGTACTATAAACCCAATTATAAATATCTATTGGGTAAAAAGGAAATACAAAACAAAGTTACAGACTTCCAAAAAAATACTGATTCTGTAAATCAATCTGTGATGTATCAATCCTAAAGATGTGATCCAAGTAAACCCCACAGTATTAGACACATTTATCAATAATAAAATAAATATAAATGAATTAAGATTCTTTGCTAAAAGCTAGGTAACAACAACAAAAAACTTTCGCAAGCATAATGAAGAAAATAACTAGAAACAGAAATTAGTAAGGTGAAGAAAAAAAGAACAGACCTAATTATAATAAATCAAAATACATTTTTTTGGAAAAAATCGACAAAATAGGCAAACCACTAGCAGATAATCAGGAAAAAAAAAAGAAAGCACAGATAAACAAGACAAAAATGATATGAAGGAAATAACCACTGAAAAAAAAAAACACTGAAATAACCATCAGAAAAAAATCATATGATTCTATTTTGCAGACATCACTGCAAATAAATTTGAAGGCCCAGGTGAACTGGGGAATTTACCAGGCTAAGAGCTTACTGAAACTGAACTACTTAAAGATAAAATCTGAAAGAGATCATTCTCCTTAGAAAAAATAAAATAAGGACCTACCAGAAAAGCACCAGGCCTGGATGGTTTCACAGAGTGGAACCTTCAAATACCAACTTGTTCAAAAAGTCTCTTACATGTTTCCAGAGCAGTGGAAATGAAGGAAAACCTTTTAATTCTTTGCACTTACATATGTAACATCAATACCTAAACCTAATAAGGACAATGCAAAATAAACTATACACTAATTTTTGCTTATCAATATTTATAAAAAAAAAAAATTTATTGGGAAACAGAATCCAATGCCACAGTAAAAGAATGACACAACAAAGGGAAATTCATTCCAGGAACACAAAGTTTGCTCAATATTAGGAAATCTATTAATATAATCACATAGATTTTCAGAAGAAAATCTCACAGCCATCTCCACAGATGCTAAAAAAAAAAAAAAAAAAAAAAAGGTTTCTGACATTCTGACACAATCCAATTCTTTCCTAATGAAAACCACTCAAGAAACTTGAAATCAATAAATATTTCCTGCTACGCACTCCTCCCCAAATTAATTTGTTGCAGCCCCCTCCCACTACATGGGAACATATTTAAAGATAGGGCCTTTCTGGAGGCAACTAAGGTTAAATGAGGCCATAAGGGTAAGGTCCTAATCTGATAGGATTAGTGTCCTTGTAAGAAGAGAGAGAGAACTTATTCCCTCTCTCTTCCATGTGTGGACATAGAAATAAAGTAGCTGTCTATAAGGCAGAAAGAATTCTCAGCAGGAAATCAATCTGACGCCCTGATTTCAGACTTCCATACTCTAAAGCTGTGAGAAAATAAGTTTCCAGTAAATGGTAGTTTGTATGGTAATCTGAGCTAACCTTTCCATTACGATCAGGAACAAGGAAAAGATGCCTACCACCTCCACTACTGTTCGACATAGCAATGACTGGTGGTAATAGCCAATGTAATTAGATAAGAAAAATCAATCACAGGCACAAGAACTGGAAAAGAAGTAAAACTATCTCTATTTGCAGACGTGACTGTATACCCAGAAATTCTTAGAAAGTGAGTAAACTGAATGAAAAGAAAAAAAAAAACATTAAAGTAGTAGGATATAAAACCATCATATAGAAAAGAATCGTCGTCACATAATTAGTAGCTGGTAAGAAGACATAATGGCAAAACCAAACCAAACCAAACCATCTCCCCTTATAACAGCAACAGAGAAGATATTTAGGAATAACTTGAATGAAAAAATGTGTAAAATCTATATGAGAAAGTTCAAAACACCTTTGAAAACAATGAAATTAAATTCAAACAAATAGGAAAAAAAGCAGCTCTTGTTCTCCAACAGGATGACTCAACAAAACAAAGACAAATTATGAACAATACAATCACAATAAAAATACCAACAAACACTGTTATGAACTTGGACAGGCTAATAACTAAACTTCATATGAATTGGGACGCCGGGGTGGCTCAGTGGTTGAGCGTCTGCCTTTGGCTCAGGTCATGATCCTGGGGTCCTGGGATCAAGTCTCACATCAGGCTCTCCACAGGGAGTCTACTATTCCCTCTGCCTGTGTCCCTGCCTTTGTGTGTCTCTCGTGAATAAATAAAATCTTAAAAAAAAAAATTCATATGGATCAATAAACAGGCAAGAACAGCCAGGAAAACACTAAAAATGAACATCCATAAAGAGAGACTAGACATTAAAACATATTGTAGAACCTCTATCATTTAATCTGTAACAATTTTATTTTTTATTATTATCTTTTAAAGATTTTATTTACTAATGAGAGACACAGAGAAAAAAAGAGAGGCAGAGGGAGAAGCAGCCTCCATGCAGGGGAGCCCGATGTAGGACTCGATCCCGGGTCTCCAGGATCATGCCCTGGGCCAAGGGCAGGCGCTTAACTGCTGAGCCACCCACGGAACCCCCAAAGCATAAGATCTTATATGTGAATATTGACCAGTGGAACACAACACAAAACCCAGAAACAGACCCAAGTATATACAGAACTTGAGGATATAACAAAGTCAGTATCTCACATCACTGAGGCAGAGGTAGACTTTCAAATGCATAGCGTTAGGACAAGTAATTAGTCATTTGGAAAAGATATCCTATTAGATCTATACTTCACATCACACAAAAGAATATCCCTAAATGGACCAAGAATCTAATTATTAAAAAGAATGAAACCACATACATGTATTAGAAGAAAACATGTGGGGAGAGGCTTTCCAATTAGGACTCAGGATCCAGATGCAAAGGAGATATAAATTTGTTACACTGAAGAAAAAAAAAAAACTGCATGGCAAAAAAAAAAAAAAAAAAAAAGAAAAGATCCATATAAACAAATTCCATAAACAAAGTCAAAAGACAACTGACAAAGAAGGAGAAATTGTCTGCACCATGTAATCATATGGCGGTACTATCACTAAAAGACAGTATCAGAAAAAAAAAAAAAAAAAAGACAGTATCAGAATTCCTAGCACCGAAGAAAGACAAAGATCAAAAAAAATCTGACAAAAATAGGCAAATGAAGCAAACACAAAGTTACTTAAAAATGAATCTTCAACATACAAACAAAATATGTTCAACGTGACTTATAGTAAGAGAAATGCAAATTATCAGTATACTGAGATACCATTTCTCACCTATCAACTGGCAAAGCTTCAAAAGCATGATGAGGCATACACCAGCAAGGCTGTGGGGAAACAGGCAATTTTATGCATTGCTGAATGGAAATGCAAGTTGGCACAGCCCTTGTAGGGGGGAATCTGGCAATACCTAACAAAGCTATATCTGCATTTATCTTTTGAACCAATAATCACACTTCAGGAATTTATTCTGAAGACGTACCTCCAAGAATATAAGAAAACAGAGGTGTAAAGTTATTTATTGCAGCACTGTTTGTAAGTGCACAATGCTGGAAGTATCTATACATAAAAGAGAGGTTACATAAACCATAGTACCTCCACACTATGGAGTTTCTGTAGCTGTTAAGAAGAATTAAAAGCTACTTCTATGCAGTGCTATTGTAATGATTCCCGTTTGGTGGGGAGAAAGCAAAGTAGAAAGAGACTATCAACAGTATATTAGATTTGAACTTTGGAACGTCTCTAACAAATCAGATCTTAAAAAAATAATTATAACCTTAACACACCAAAAACAATCATTCCTGCTACCACTGATTGCCTGGTTCTTCTTAAAATTTCTCTGATTAACAATGTCCTCCTGCAGCTTGAGTCAAGATCAAAACAAGATCCACATATTAGTTTTGGAAGATGTAGCTCTTAAAGTATCACAATTCCCTTTCTTTTTTAAAAATGCTGTTTATATACAGTCTTTACAGTTGATAAAATGTGTTTCTCTAGCTCCTTTATGTCCCGTAAACTGCTGAGTTTGACGGGACACTGGCTCACCTTTCTTTATTGCTGTTACAAGACCATGCAGGTGGTATTATTACTCCTGACTGCATCACACATTTAATATCCAGCTGCCCTTTATTAGTGTTACAGTGGTTTCTAGATCCTTAGACAATCTGAGTTTCTTAAAGCTTATCCAAGACCGTATATTCATGGCAATATACACACCGTGATCAAGCTACCAAACTAATTAAGAGCTAACTGAGAGGCAACAGAGGTTTATCAATCAGCAGTCAGAGAAGCTGGCCAGGAATTGCTTCTCTCCTAGGTAAGAGGCCAAAAAGTAGAGATAAAGGATTTGACTAGAGATGGAGAGGAGGCTTCTGGAGGATGAACATCATGCTTAAACAAGACACTGGGTTCCAATTACAATTCTGAAAGATATTTTATACAGCGGTACCAATCAATACATGTTTCCAAATTAATTCACAGAGAATTCAAGAGTTTATGATGTTAGTTCATTCAAATAGTCGTAAACATTTTTCCACCTTTAAGACAAAGGGACTGGTTTCTAAACCAAAGATTCTCAACACAACTGCAAAGCAGATTCTGCTGGGAAGCTTTTAAAAATACAGAGGTGTGGGTCCTACCCAATCAATTCTGATCCAAATGGTCTAGGATAGGGATATAGTATTATCTAGAATATAGTATTATTTAAAATCTTTCCAAGTGACTCTAACATGCAGCCATAATTGAGAACTGCTGATCTTAGCGAATAATAACAGCAGCAGCTAGCATTAGTAAGCACATATTACGTGTTATGGACTGTTCTAAGCATGTTACATGTTACTAGTTCATTCCCTATTTTACAAGTGAAAAAAAAGAGGTCAGGTAACTTGCCCAAAGTCACACATAAGCTAATAGCAGAGTGACGATTTGATACCAGGCAGTTTGGATCCAAAACCTATGCTCTCAATCACCATGATACAGTGCCTCCTAAGCATGAATTATACTTCTATTCTTTAATTGCAAATAAAATGATTAGAAAAAACTAAAAAACGAGACAATTAATGTTCTAGAAGCAGTACAGTGGCGTCTTGTAAAAGTACTGACAAGCTCACGTGGAGAGTAAATGAACAGATGAGAATCTCCCCTTCCCAAAAGATTCACATTTGAGATTTCCACACATAATCCACACAAATAATTTCCTACATATCATCCTACATAGCCTGCTTATTCAGTGTAAGTATAAAAGATCGCTTTGTTTTAAAACTCGGGGAAGTGATGTATTACATGTACATTTATAAGAAAATGTCCTACCTATTTCAGTTCTGCTAACTCCAATGCCATTAAAAATTCTCAAGTAATTAAAATGACAAGAATCAGAATCTTCAATGTCAAAGTCACCAAATTTGATGCGCACTCTCTCTCCCATCTTTACACGGATCTCCCATTCGCAAACGGTGCTGTTGGGATAGGTCTGTGGGTAGTTTATTGATGTGAGGGTTCCACTTTCAGGGCCTAGTACAGTATGTCCACATCCATCACCTTAAAAAAAAAAAAGAGTTAAAAGGATGAATCTTTATTACACCTTTAACTTTATATATAATCAGGATTTTTTGGTGAAAATGTTAAAATATGTATGGCATGTTCTATACCAACACTTTCCTTACACAGGATAAAAGGGATAAGAGGATTCTTAGTATATCTCCTCACAGGGATCAAAAGAAGTCAGGTAAGGTCAACTTAATCAATGATTACCCCAGTGAGTTCAAAGAACCTTCCAATCTCAATAAACAGAAGTAAACATAGGTTACAATAAATGTATATACATATCATAATAAATTTAATCTTTAAAAGAGTATCAATTCATATAAATTGTTCAAAGTAAATGTAAACTATAAAAGTATGTGATCAGCTCCATCCATTCATCACAAACCCTCCTAAAAGCTCTGTGAGAAGTTGAAGGATATCTAAAAACAGTTTATACTAAAGGTTACGAAGGTCACAGACCATATGACAGTATTTCAAGGCATTCATTGTTGAAGGCATTAAAGCAATATTTAAGGAAATTTAATTTTACATTCTATTGAAATTGGACTTGTTAGTAATCCCTCTCCAAAAACTTCATTTTCCCCCTATAGAATGATGAAGAAAAAAATAACAGTTTAATGAATTAGTAAAGATTAGGAAAAATAACCTTCATATCTTGGTAGCAGCATTATCTGCTCCAGAATTCCTTCACTACGGGAACTCAGGTAACTTAACATACTATTATTTGCATCCACCTTTTATCCTAAAATTTGGTGTTTGAGCACCTAGAAGAGGCAAGCAATGCTGAGAAGTTTCAGTTGCTGCTCCCATTGTGCCATTTAGCATTCCTTCATGACGGGATTCAAATGAATCTCCTTCTGAAAGGAAGATGAAAACATCATACTAAAATTATAGTATTTTTTCCTCCAAAATAGCCATTTATAATCACCTTTGGAATAGTTCTGTACTTACACACACACACAAAAAAAAAACTGTATCAAAAGTGACAGTGGTGAATTTAAAAGTCAATATGGATACAGATGTCTGTAAAAGGATTTTCTATTATGTTGATTTATTATTTTTAAGAACAACGCAGTGCTGATACCATTTACTACAACAGATGAATGAAAGCTTTAAAAGCTAATACAGTATCTAGCAAGTAGCTGCAAAATAAATATTTATTAAATCAGTGAATAAGGAAACTGTACAAGTACCAATGAAAAAGTAATTTCAAACCCGTCTCAAAACTCACTTTAATAAAGGAAAAATTCTGTACGTACATTATGACGACAGTACTTCATGTCCTTTTCTGATCAAGAAATTTTATTCTCAAATCCCTACTAGTAATGTTGGCTCACTTTTAAAGGTCAATAATATTAGCAATCTGGCTTCCTAAAAAACCTCTTTTATAAAGCTCAACTTGTGTGCAACACTGAACTTTAGCTATCCCTACACCTGCTTTCAATCTACACACAGAAACTAGGCATAGTCCCTCAATACTATATAGAGGCACCATGAAATAAACATGTCTTTGTGATACACCCACTGATCTTCTGCAAATATAAAACTTAAATGTTATACAACTCAGAAGGAAAAAAAAAACACTCAAATTTTCTCCGCAAGTATGATGAAAATACCCTGCATATCTCTTCTGAAAATCATCTAAATTAGAAACACAGGGATATAAAACCTTCACTGTGAAAATAAATGAATTGTAACATAAATAACTTTTGAATAATCATTACAATTTTTCCTTAGAGAAAAAAGACTATCCCCTAAGACAGAGTTTTTAACATTACGAAACTAGTCTGAAATGTTCTCTTGCTATTGAAAAGATGAAAATGTGCTTTCTGGAGTGTTTAAATCTTTGAAAAGTAGCCACTGAAAAAAATAAAATAACTCAAAATATAAATGCATTTTCTTTAGTGAATAGACACTAAGGCAGCTTTTTAAGTGACTGGAAGTGCTGATGGATTTCAGGAACCCAAGAATTTCCTATTAACAGCTGAATTCATGACTTAGTAATGGCAGATTGTCCCCTGTAATGTATTCCCCACGGGCTACTATTTAACTTAGGGTTGCCATTTTAAAATGAATTTTACAAAGAGCATAAGCAGTGTTAGGAGTAATTTTTAGATGTCTTTATGCTCATACTTATGTTTGATTGTCAATAAATATGCAAAATGTCTCTTGCCCTTTCCTCCATAAAGTGCAATTTAACAAAATAAATACTAACTGATGAAAAACAGGACTTTTGCATGCACGCTGATGAAGAAAACAATTAAGATGGAGCCGTCTTTTTGCAGTATCTTGTGTAGGGGGAGGGCATGAACAGTCCACAAGGACTGTGCCAAGAATGTTCTAAAATATGTGATGGAGTTCAGAGCTTCCTCCCCTAGCAAAAAAGATGATATGCACCAGAACCCAAAGTTAAAAGAAGGTCTCAAGTCTACTACTACGATGTACAAGTTTGAATGTTTCATACTTCCAAGACAATTTGATAAGTTTAACCGAACAGATAAATAGATGTGCTGGCCTCGACAAACACCTACTGCCGCAAAGAGGATGTTTAGAATATTCTAGTTTGAAAGGGGAGGCTGGGCTTATACGGTATCACTAGGCCAGCAATCTTCAAATGTTTTTCTCAGTTATTCCCAAGGAAGAAATACACGTTACGCTGGCATCCTGTACACTCCTGCCTGCACAATCCTGACCCGCTAAAGGGTCCCCCGCAAAAAGAATGAAGCTGGGAGCTATTTTTTTTTTTCTAAAAATTGCCACAGTGACCTTCTTCAGGCTTTCAGAGCATATCCATCTCGTCTAGCATTTTTAGAAAAATGAGTGAAATTAAAGCAGTACTGCGAATTATTTATTTGAGATTTGTGGTGGTGCAACTTTAAAAATTTAATAGTAGTAAGGCTGATGTAATCCTTTAGTCCAGAAATTCACAGTGCTAAATACTGCATTAAACATCGTCATCGTAGCCAGATGAAATAGGATGTATTAGTTAATTCTTGCAAGTTATTCCTTTGAATGCTTTTCTACTCTGAATGCCCTTTTTTCAGCTGATTTATTTTAAGATTACCGGCACTCTGGAAACCACTGCAGTAGGCATCCAGAGGTCGTTAGGTTGAACTCTCAAGGGAGACCCTATCCTCACTTTTACCCTCAAATTAGAAAACGTGCCTCCAGTTTTCCACTTATGAGCAAATCCTATTCCGTACCAATATTTAAAATGACAAAGTATTTAAAAAAGTAAGACTAAAATCTGGAAAAAAAATTTTTTCTTTTTTTAAATTTTTATTTATTTATTTATGATAGTCACAGAGAGAGAGAGAGAGAGAGAGGCAGAGACACAGGCAGAGGGAGAAGCAGGCTCCATGCACCGGGAGCCCGATGTGGGATTCGATCCCGGGTCTCCAGGATCGGGCCCCGGGCCAAAGGCAGGCGCCAAACCGCTGTGCCACCCAGGGATCCCTGGAAAAAATTCTTTATTGGCTAAGCACCTACTACACTTGGAGCGGCGGTGCTCGAATGAGGGGAGACGGGGAGGCTCCCACGGGAGCAGTTTTACCTCCCGATTGGCAATGTCTGGAGATATTTTGGTTGTCACAATGGGGGGGGGGGGGCGTGCTACTGGAATCTGGTGGGTAGAACCAGGAATGCTGCCGAACATCCTGCGAGGTGCACAGGACAGCCCCCCAGAGTAAAGAACGATTGATCTTAAACGTCAGTCGTCCTGAGGCTGAGGAGGCTGAGGAGGCTGAGGAGGCTGAGGAGGCTGACTTAGAGCAAAGGCGAGCACCTCTCGGGAGGAAGGTCTGAGAGCCTTCTCGGCTGGGTTCCCTCCGGCCCGACGGCTAACGCTGCTCTGGCCACCGAGATACACACAACCTAAGAGCACTTCCCTCCCACACTCAGCAGTTCAACGGAAGAGTTTTGGAGTCCCGCTTCCTGATTTTTAAAACAACTAAACAGAAGTTACAGGAAAGAGAATGTTCTTTTCATTAGCCTACAGCCCTGGAGTCATTTCTTTCCTGGGCCAACGGCTCTTAAAATTAGGGTTTGAAAAAAGGTGCGGGGATCCCCGGGTGGCTCAACAGTTTAACGCCTGCCTTCGGCCCAGGGCATGATCCTGGGGTCCCGGGATCGAGTCCCACGTCGGGCTCCCTGCATGGAGCCTGCTTCTCCCTCTGCCTGTGTCTCTGCCTCTCTCTCTCATATGAATAAATAAAATATTAAAAAAAAAGAAAAAGAAAAAGAAAAAGAAAAAAGGTGCTAATAGGGTCAGGAGTAAGTCTCCAAATTTTCTGCTTAACTTTGTGTGCTAGAAAGAATAATGATGACCTGCGACCAGCCACCACCACCTCCCGTTAGCCATTTTCTCAAGGCAGAGTTGACAAAGGGAGCCTAACTACGACGGGAAAAATCCCTTTCACAATGGTTATCCTAGGAGCAAGCCGTGCGCCCTCCCAGTAACTCCACCACCACCACATCTTTCTCCAACATCCACACCACCATCACTGTTAGCTTCTCCTCCTCTAGACGGTTTCCACCAAAGTATAACTGGCCATAAAGGACAGAAGCCCGTCGGTGCAATTTTTGAATTTCAGTGGAGAAGAAACACTGGAATTTGATCTTACTGCTCCTTTGTTTGGCTGCCGATTTATCTAGGGGATTGCTCACAGAACATGCGTTCACTTCCTCTGAAGAGTCTAAGGTCAGATGTGTTAAGCCAGATATAAATTTTGGTATTTTTCCAGGAAAATAACAGTATTTTTTAAAACTACTTATCCCTAGAGAAAACAGAAAGAACATTAAACATATATAAGTAACAATGAATGAATACAACAAAGAACATATTATTTTAGGCTGCTCTAAACTTCAAGCGTTTGTGTCTTTTTTTTCTAATAAGCACATGCTCGTGATACCAATTACATGTCACCCTGCCGCCACCCCCGTATTTTAGCCACATTACTACTAATACTTAATATAAATTATCTGAATGATTGAATAGTATTAATATAAATACTGTGTGACTTCTAAATACACTGTAACAATACCATACGCAAAGGCAGAAGCTTGCACAAACATGCCACAAATGTAGAGCAATGTGACTTTCATTACAATCAGTATAAACTATGAACAGTTTATACTTTTCCAGTGAGCTTTCAAGGATTAACCCCTACTGAGTCTGACTCTACTTCCTATAAATGTCACTTCTATCCCATCTTATAATGCACTTGTGAAATCTTATAATAGATCAGCTGAAAAAAAAAAGGGCATTCAGAGTAGAAAAGCATTCAAAGGAATAACTTGCAAGAATTAACTAATACATCCTATTTCATCTGGCTACGATGACGATGTTTAATGCAGTATTTAGCACTGTGAATTTCTGGACTAAAGGATTACATCAGCCTTACTACTATTAAATTTTTAAAGTTGCACCACCACAAATCTCAAATAAATAATTCGCAGTACTGCTTTAATTTCACTCATTTTTTTTTTTAAATACTAGACAAGATGGATATGCTCTGAAAGCCTGAAGAAGGTCACTGCGGCAATTTTTAGAAAAAGAAATAGCTCCCAGCTTCATTCTTTTTTAAGCCCGAACTATTCTCTGCATGTGTGATAATTTACAAAATTGAATTACATGAAGGAATGTGAGATGTATAAATCCTCTTTAATCCCCACCAAGCACACACCCAACTTGGAACACAGTGGTTAAGCAAATGAGCTCTGGAGTCACAGAATGAATTTAAATGCCCTATCCCACCACTCAACCGTGACCTTCAGGTTAGTTATTGCTACTAAACCTCGGCTTTGTAAAATGGGGGTACTAACAATTAAGACACACAGGGTAAAAATTAAATGAGATATTGTATGAAAATATCTAGTATTGAGGGCCTTACCTATAATAATGTGCTCCATAAACACTCCTTGCTGGAGGCTACTATTAAAAGCCCAGAAAGGCTTCTGCCCATCATAGGTAGATAGAGGGCATCTGGCCACAACCTAAAGTAACAACAGTCCAGTGGAATGTCTTGTGAAAAGCATAAATCAGTGAGAAAGTAATTCTCACTCCACCTCTCCACGATGACCTGTACCTCCCTTCAGTAACTCTCTCAGGACCACCACCTGGACTTGACTTTTGCCACTGATAGAGGCACGCCCACCCACCTGTGAACACTCAGCAACTTTGCAGTCTCACTCTGCTGGTCGGTGGGTGTCCTGACCTTGCAGCTCTCTCATACCCACATACTTTCTGTGAACTTGACATCTCTCTTTTCTCCCCATCTATCAATCTGGTTCTGGCCTCATGGCTTTCCCTGCCCAGCCTAGACCTCACATCTGGCACTAACTACTCTTCCTGGTACCTTTACTTCCTAGCCTTTGTGTCCTTCCTGACCATCTCCCTCCCAAACCCTCATTCCTGGATCATATGATCTGCCAAGGAGCTGAGCACTACTGGGGGGGGGGGGGTCACAAACTCCAGGGGGATAGGTGTCATTAAAGTAATGGGTTCCAGGAGGACGCCTGAGTGGCTCAGTAGTTGAGCATCTGCCTTCAGCCCAGGGTGTGATCCCGGGGTCCTGGGATCGGGTCCCACATCGGGCTCCCTGTGAAAAGCCTGCTTCTCCCTCTGCCTGTGTCTCTGCCTCTCTCTCCGAGTCTCTCATGAATAAATAAACAAAATCTTTTAAAAAAATAAATAAAGTAATGGGTTCCAATCTCAAATGGGCACTCAATGCCACTCAGTTTCACCCTTATTCAGTGATTCTCAAATCAACATTAGAATCACCTAAGGGCTAAGTAAAGGTTCTGAGATTCCCCCCTCTCTATCTCCCTAGATTCTAATAAACACATCAGAAAAAGGATCTTAAACTTGGAAATTGGTTTAAAAAAAAAAAAAGGGGGTAAGCAGCACATCTTTTCAATGTCACAAAAGCCAAAAGCTGCCCAAAGATTTATAGGACAAAATAGTTAGCTGGACTTGCTATTTATCACTGCTTAAAGGTCCCAGTTTGGGTTGCATGTTAACATACCGACTGTTGTCTAGTAGAGATGCAGATCACTTTTGTCCAGCTGAAAAGATAATCCCGAAGGTTACTGTTTATGACTCTACTGGCCTTAGCCATCTAACCTAGTGATCATATCCTATGATCATAAACACCACTTAGTATCTCAAATACTCTCTGGACAGGACTTAACATTAGTGGCTCCCTCATTAATGAATGAATTGAATAAAATCTTTGACATGTGTTCGTTTTATATTTGCAAAGCAGGTATAGTTTTGCCTCTTTTGCAAATTATAACCTGTAAAATAGCTCCACGGTGGGTCCTAGGTTTTGCACTTTAACAAATCATAGAACGCTAACACTAACAGCAACAACAAAATACCACAGAAAATTCTTTCCATCTAGTGTCCCCGACATCTACCATTTCCTTGCTCACTTTTCCTTTCTTTTACAGAGAAATTTCTTCTGTTCTCCATAATTGACATCTTACTTCTTTGCCTCCTGTTCTAAGTTTCAAAGCACTGCAATTCATCTTCCGGACTGTTAAAGGCTGGACTGCATCCCTTCCAAAAAGATATGTTTAAGTCCTAATTCCTGGTACCAATGAATGTAACTGTATTTGGAAACAGGGTCTTAGCAGACGTCATGAAGTTACAATGAGGTCATGCTGGATGAGGGTGGACCCTAATAAAAAGTGGTGTCCTTATAAAAAGGTGAAAATCTGGACACAGATACAGACACAGGAAGGCTGCTACATTATAGAGGCAGAGACTGGACTGATACAAGGAGCTCTGAAGATTAAAATGGCCAGAAGCTAGGAAGAGGCCAGGAAAGAGCTTCCCCTAGCATCTTCAGAGAGTATGGCCCTGCTGATAACCCAATTTTAAAATTCTAGCCTCCAGAACTATATGCCAACACGGTTCTGTTGTTTTAGGCCACCTAAATTTGTACTAATTTGCAATGGCAGCCCTACAAAACACAGACCTACCTCCCCAAGGAAACTCTTCACCCAAGTGGGTGGTTTCCAAGCTGCCAAACGTCAGTGGATACTTTTCCATCCTTATCATTTGTGACCATTCCAGATTATCTAGCATTGCTGACCCTTCCTTCCCTCCCATCTTTCTTCCTTCCGATTTTCCCTCCCTCCTTAAAATTCTTCCCTGGCTCAGTTCTTTGAACTAATTGCAACTTCTCCAGTATCTTTATGGACTTATCTTAATACTGACTGCTGCTGCTGCTGCTCAGGTCTTCCTCCATTCTGTGCATCTCCCTACTTAGTTTTCAGTTACCATGGAGTCTCCAACCTTCTCCTCGTCCTCAAAGCTGTCACCTGCATATGTATTAACCACCTCCACTCGTACAGATTCACTCAACAAAAACTGACTACCCAAACAGGTTTGATCCCAGCCCCCATTCTAGAAAAAGAGGGGACTTCGAGATTTAACAACAATAAGAGTGGCAGTAGATATCCTCGATTGACATGCCTAGTATTTAAATACAGGTGCATCTGACTTTCATACTTTCAAAGTCCACCAAAGTATGAAACAGTAGAGACGAAGAAAGTGTTCAGGTTTTTCAGAGTAAACACAAGCCAAAACCAAAAAAGGAAAAAAAAAATCTGGCAGTTTAAATGATACTTGCAGGAGAATGGAGACTAGGCTGCAAGGAAATCCATATTTAATGAGTATTTGCTGCACGCCACATACTAGGAAAATGCACAGCACGGATGGAGTCTACTCATGAGAACGGTCGTCACTCCAAAAAGCCTAGATGTTAGGTACCTGGAAAGCCAACAGCCCAGAAGAAAGATGTACATGAGCCAGTGGGTATTTTGAGCATGATTCCAGGTACAGAATAAGAAACACCATTCGAGTTTAAATTATACTAAAACATTAACAAAAAATTATACTATAACATGACTTACATTCCCTGACACAGCAGTGTCCTGGACAAGAGGAAGAGATGGTTTGGGGAAGAAAGGAAGGAGGCAGTTATACTGTGTGGGGATGCAAGCAGGGCCGGGGTTTGGTCTACACAGCTGGAGATTTGCTCAGTAGTCCTCACTGCAGTAGATCCAGTCCCACTGGCCACACGACTTTCTCCAGTAGCCCTGAGCTACCCAGAATCAGAGAAGACCGGGAGGACTGGCACATAGCCACGTATGGGATCTGACAAGGAGAAGGGCATCAAAGGCAGGAGGGACACGGGAGGCTGGGACGACAAAGTGAACCTCGAGAGAGACAAGTGGAACGGATGAAGGCAGAGGAGCCTAAGGATGATGCCTGGCTAACACTTCAGGTACAAACTCCTGTCTGGCCCTCCATGGAAAGTCCTCCATGATCTTGTTCCCACTCGACTCTTCTGCCTTCATTTCTCATTAACTTTCCTCTGACACCAGATTACTGAAACTACCTGAACATTCTCCAGGAATTGGAGCCGTCAAAGAAAGAGGAGGTAAGGCAACTACTAGAACCACGACTGGGGGACTCTGATAATGCCAGTGGCAGTCACTCAAATCAGAGTTTGAAAGACAGGGCCAAGAAGGGCACCCCATCTGCTGACACTGATTTAGGCTGCTGCTCTTCAAGATGACCAATCAGACAAGGTGGGCACGGCAGTGTTTTCTGAGAATAGCCATGGCTGTGTGCAGAGTTCTGGTGGAATTTCCACCTAGGGAGCAGAGAAGCCTACCTAGGTCCCAGGCGGAGGGCAGCTGGGAGACCCTAGGCGGAATGTTAGGCCCTGAGCAAGGAGGTAGTCCGGTGCAAGAGTGGGCTCTCCTCCCATGAGCCCGAGAAGTGCAGGCTCTGATGCTAACGGAGCCTGGGGAGGAGATGGCCCAGAGACCAACACCAAATCATGGGCCTGGGGCAGCAGGTTCACTCCAGAAATGCCTTCTTAATTCATGTGTTTTGAATGACAGACATCATGCTGCATATTAGAAACAAGAAAATGAGTAAAACTCTCTGCCAGGACTGATCTCTAATATTCAGTGTGATTAATGAATGAATAGACATAACTGAAACGTCCCATCTGGAGATGAGTGTGTGGTGACGGTTAAAGAACTCCTCTCAGGGATAATACCCAAGAAGCGTTCTGAAGGGATATTAGGAGTTTACCAAGCAGGCAAGGAAAGGAAGAGGCCTTTCTAAGCCAAGAAAATAGCATGCGTAAGGAAGTCAGTATAGGGAACGAGGCAAAAAACCATGAAATTATACTCTAGAGCAATAAAACGTAGTTCGGTCTTAACCCGTGAGCTACATATAAAAGGTGACAGATGCTGGCATGAGATTAGGTCAGAGAGGAAAGGAGAGACCATGCTGTGAAAAAATTACATGTATAATATGCAAAGGAGTTTGGATTACATCTTACAGGTGATCAAGAGGCTGCCAGCCCCACTGCTTCAGAAAGGCAATACCCCAGTGTCCCAGAACCACGGCCAGCAGTAACCAACCTGCCAATATCCACCCGATTATGAGGCAGGAGCAAGGCCTGGGGCTCAGGAAGGAGGCAGGAAGCCAGGACCAGGGGCTTAGAGTCTTGCAACAGGCTAGGCTTCCACACTCCCAGGCCTTCCTGACTCCTTGCTATTTTGATACTGTGATCTTTACTTCTCAAACGTCTGTCATCCTTGTGGCCTACAAACCTACAAATCCTTCAAAGCTCACTCAGTTAAAATAACTTTATAAGAAAGGCTTCTACCTCCTTGGGCACCACAAGTGCTTCTTCCCTGCAAACCCACAGCAAAATGCAACCTCCCTTGAATTATATATGCAACTTAAAGATAATTATTTCCCCAATTAGACGGTAGGTTCTCTGAAGACAAAATGTTTTACTCTTCTCTAAATGTCTCAGGGCATACGTGCACACATGCTTGGAAGCTCATAGTTGGTACTACGTCATGCTGCAGGTTCTCAATGAAAGGATGATAAAGAGTACCAGCATCTTTTCCTTATCAACCAAGCAATTCAGTTTTGACCGCCAACTTGCATGCACCCAACTCAACAAAAGCCTCGCCCACTCTCAGAGGGCAGTTGAGGGAACCAGCATCTCCATAATTCAAGTGGCTAATCAACATTTTTCTTCCAGCTACATATCCTTCAGCATGCAGGATGATTAGTAGGTAATGTTTTAGCAGGCTTTTAAGATTACCCCGATATCCCATCCCATCTCCTTCAGTAGAAAATGGCATTCATTAAATAGTAGTTTACTTGAGTATCTGTACTTTCTGTCCTCATGGATTACATTGATTTAATCCACATAATGATCTGGGAAATGAGCATTACATAGGTTTCTAAGCTAATATTTTGCACAGAAATATCTTCTTAAAAGACTCCACCCTAGATGAAGAATTCAATCAGATGTACTAAAGAAAATACTGTAACAGCAATTCCAAACAATAGAGTAATTACTTCATAATGTCTTGGGATGAATTTTTACATTTTGAATATTTTTTTTGCTGTATTTTTATGTATTCCTATGGGTGCTAAATTAGCCTACACAGTACACAATTAATTTCAACACAACACGCCTACAGAACATAACACGATTAAAATTACAACCACATAAGATTATTATGTAGGAGTGTGAATATGGAATAGGAAGAAACATATGAATAGTAAGCTGATAGATTAGGGGGTAGAGCTGTGGATAATGATCAAGTTTTTGGTCTTAAACAACTGTAATTATCTGTACAATATTTAATAAATACAGTGGCAAGGCTGTGTAGTAAGGTTGTTACAAAGTAAACTGAATCCATGAGCCGCACAAGAAAAACCACCAAGTTGTCTCACTTCATCTTTCAACAATCACGTTTCACTATCTCTATGAAGCTTTTCCTAAACCTGACAATTTTATGTCATCATGCTTCATCCCTCCAACGAATTAAGAAGCTCAGATAGAAGCTATTTGCATGCATTCCATCAATGCCCAACATTACTACCTGAGCTTTCCCATCCTGGGTTCATGGTTCACTTTGTTAAGTATAATCCTAAACTTAAAACCACTTCTATACACATGTAGCCTTTCCTCATCATATATATCCCCATGATTTCTTTTTGGAAATTAATTCATTTGTCATTTTCATTGTAGCGCTGGTACTTTCACTTAACACCAATTTCACGATCTTAAGGTAGTTTTTTTTTTTTTTTTTTTTAGTTGGGTCTTCTAGAATGAAGCTCAGATGTTCAGACAGAGATATTAACCACCTCCAGAGGGAACTAATGTTTCCTCTTTGCTTAAAGCATCGGGAAATCTACCTAAAATCAATGACTTACAATTCTACAATTGATTTTTCATTTGAGTTTTTAAACTGTGGATTTTAAACCTAATCATTAGCAACTATGGAATTTATGCTGTATTTCTAATTTTCACTGGGCAAAATTAATCAGAAATATAGCAGAAGAAGGATGCTCTGATTTTTACCTCTGAACAAAACTGCATGTAAGAAGCCTTTTTTTTTTTAAAGATTTTATTTACTTATTCACAAAAGACACTGAGAGAGAGGCAGAGTCACAGGCAGAGGGACAAGCAGGCTCTATGTAGGGAGCCCGATGTGGGACTCCATCCTGGGACCCCAGGATCATGCCCCTGGGCCAAAGGCAGACGCTCAACCACAGAGCCACCCAGGAGTCCCAAGAGCCTAATGTTTTATTTTGCCAAGAAAAGACAATGGAAAATTCTAAATTAACCTAATGTCAATATTAGAAATAATTACAAACGACCATTGCTGAGGGAGATGTGCTCTTCATATCTGACAATTTACAAATACTTTTGGAAAACTATTTACCTGCCTCACAACCAAATAAAGCCACTACATGACAGAAAACAATTTTTTCCCCACACATTAGTTCTGACATCACTGTGAAGTTTAATGATTAAGAATGAACTTGTTTCATAGATTTATGCAAACAAAAATCAGTACTTTCACAAATATTTCATATTAATAGACATAAACAGGTGGCTGAGCAGTTTAGCGCCACCTTCAGCCCAGGGCGTGATCCTGGAGACCCGGGATCGAGTCCCACGTCGGGCTCCCTGCATGGAGCCTGCTTCTCCCTCTGCCTGTCTCTCTCATGAATAAATAAATAAAATCTTAAAAAAAAAAAAAAAAGAAGGAAATTGAAAAAAATTAATTCCCTGATATTTTACCACATTCCAATAATAATCTAACCTAGAAGGTAGCCAAACCCTCCAGGACACGAAGGAGGAAGCTGAGCTCCTGAGATGAGGGGACACAAATTTCTCGTCAAGATGTAAATCAGAGACACAGAATTATTCACAGTAGACTCTGAACTTCCTATTAAATACATTTATTACAGTAGCAAATATGCAATCATCATAATAAATTTGACCAAATTAAGTCTTTGGGACGTGTTATAGGAAAAAAAATGCTTTCAACAGCAAAAATATTCTGAAGATGAACTCAACTCAAACTTAGAACTTAAAAATACAAAAACGTAAGCTATATCTAAAACACCATCATAGAAAATTAAATGTGGAGAGGCACAATCTATTTACAAATAAATGAAATAATATTGGTTAAATTACATCCCTGCTATGAAAGGTTGCCAAATTTTCAGACCAATGATAAATTTTATTCTGAGCCAAATAAAAAGAAAAATCACTCTGACAGCAGAAAAGCCGCTCAGGAATAGGTATGTAGAGCATTACAGCTGATCCCTGAACAACTCAGGGGTTAAGGGTACTGACCTCCCTGTGTGTAGTCAAAAATCCGTCTGTAACTTCGGACTCCCTCAAAACTTTGTTCGCAGCTTACTGGTGACCAGAAGCCTGATCAGCCTTACAGATTACATCAACAGCCTATTAACATGCATTCTGTATGTTACCGGTATTATATACTGTATTCTTATAATAATACCTACCTTATTCCTAATTGTTAAAATACTTCTAGGCTATGCAGTTCCTCTGCAACTTTTTTCAAACTGTTGTAAGCCTCCCCCAAAGTTTCCAATATATTTATTGGGGAAAAAAAACTGGCGCATACAAATGGATCTGTGCAGTTGAAACCTGTGTGGTTCCAGGGTAAACGACAATTGGAAGGAGAGTGAACACCTTCTGCTACTTCAAAACGATGTCTGAGAGATTTTTAAAAATTCCTGAAGCACAGTTCTTCCTCAACATATACACTGAATGCATTTCTACCGAGACTAAAGAAAGAAAAATCTAAGCATCGCAAAACATTTTTTCACAGCTTACATTTTGATTCTATGTTAACTGCAGAAAATTGGGAAAAGCATATAAAAATTACCCACAACTCTACCACCAAAAGACAACTATTATTTTATTACTTCTCTTCAGTCTTCTTCCTAAGATTTCTTGTACAGTAAAAACTCAAGTTTGTCACCTAACACTACAATATGTAGACAGTCCCGTTATTAAAAATTCTATAGGTGTTTTAAAACACTGCTTCTCATTTTGAAATTAGACTTCTTTTCAGTTCATGTGAGAGAATACCAAGTGCACCCCAAAGCATGTGTCAGATTAATTAAGACTGGTCTAAAAGCAATTCCACTACAGTCTGCATCAGGGTCTTTTGGGCAAAAAACAGAATTTTTAAAAATTAGAAAATAGAAATATCACCCAATTCCTGCGTGTCCAGTGATATCCACCTAACTGGTTCTTATTTATCAACTTAAACTCAAAATTAATAACAATAATCACAACTATATTATGCTTTTCCATTTGCAACACTCCTATGTATTATCATTTCGCTTTTGTTAGGCTACAAAATAGGTACGTATTCTCATATCACTGATAGACAAAGAAATAAAATGACTTCACAAAATTTACCCAATCAACTCAGAAGAACTAGAAATCAGAGGTCTTTTAAATTACCACCATGATTTCTATTTGTGTTAATCTACACAATTTATATAAGACATCATTGTGAAAGAGGACCATGTATTCGTTAAAATGCTGTGCTACAAACTGAAATTACACCCGGAAAGAAAATAAGGTAATAATATTTGCATGTTAACTAGGCCAAGTTCAGGAAATTCTGAAAATGGAGACAACTGCCTCATGTGGGGAGACATATAACTGATTCTATACTGTTTAAAGATTTTTTAACAAACATGATAGAAACACTCTCACCCTAGAAATAAGCAAAACTGAATATTCTGCTTAGGTAGCTACATTCCTTCCTGTATCAAGGAATAGATTATTCTGTTTATGTAGTTACATTCCTTTCTGTACTTTATATTTTTTGTGTCTCAGTTCCTTTCTGTTTGAAATGGGATAAGGCGATTTATCTCAGGTGGGTATGGTAAGGATTAAGTGTCTTTAATACAGAGAAACTAGTTAGCATTGTGCCCGCCTGACACAAAGTTAAGTCCCAATTAGCGCTGGTTGTATATGAGCCTTCCTGGCTTGTTTTTTTTTTTCCCCCATCCTACTAGAAGGAAAATATAAGCATACACTCGAAAACTTCAGTTGGGGGTGAGGATTCAAACATTTTAATTTAGTAAATGCTGTTGCTTAAGAATTTATTTAAGACGATCTAACTAAAAACCCGGAATGCTAAGCCTCTACATTTTAAGTTACACATGTAGGAATGTGCCTAGAACAAAAAGAAGTCAGTTTACAAAATATACTTCTCTTTATTGTTAGATTATACTTCCACATGCCTGTCAAAGTTTCAGCATCTTCATAATGACAGGCTTAAGGCCATGATTCCACACTTTACTGAAAACCATTCGAGAGCAACATTTAAGCTGGACTTAAACATGGAGATCAACTTAAAAATCTTCCCAGCAATAAGTAACAAACCAAGCCATATCCTCCTCACTGCAGTAAAAACGGAAATGCAATGGAAAAATGTGTTCAATAACTGATGCCAAACTGATTAAAAAATTGCGGTTCGCTGCCTGAAAATAGTACTAAAGGGCGGGGGGGGGGGGAATGGGCCCTGCATTCTCTTTCCATTGTGATCATTATTCAATGAGTTTTGCTCAATTCTGAAATAGGTATCTCAAGGTCTGTAGGGGAAAGAAAGTTTTGTCACTTTCTGAAAGGGCTCATTACCCTTGTGACTCGGAGTGCTCCATCTGGGAGCACAGCTCGTAGGCGGGGCACCCAGGCCACCCAGGCCACCAGGGGTCACAGGAAGGGGCCTTGAACCGCACGGCCCGAACCCAAGGCTCAAAGCTACCCACAGTCAGGGCCATTGGCGTGTGAACCTGAGCATTTCCACCAAAGAGAAGCGTCGCCAGTTGCCTTCAATTAGTTTAAGTCGCTCTTTAATTATCTTGCCCTCCTGGTCTCTCCATCATTTTAGCCTAACTTTGGGGAATCACGCCTCCAAAACTTCTCTTTTTTCCTCCCAAAGGTCCTCCCCAGAAGAATCCACTACCAAGAGGGAGGCCTTCCTAGCCGGGTCTCGCTTCTCTCTTTTCAGGAAAGCCAGAGGCTTTGTCAAAAAGTAAAGGCGCGCCGGGGGGGGGGGGGGGGGGGGGCACAGGCAGAGCCCACCTTGGCAGCTGAAGCCCGCGAGGGGAGGGTCGGCGGGTGCCGCCCGGTCCCGCCAGGTCCCATCAAGTCCCACCGGGTCCCAGGCACCCCCCCCCCCCCGTGCATCTGCACCTCCGGCTCACGTCCCGGGGCCCCGCACCCTCCCGGGCACCGCTCACCTTGCTGGGCTCCGGCGTCCTCCAGGAGCAAGACCAGGATAAGGAGCAGCAGGAGGGACAGAGGCATGGGGGGGGAGGAGGAGGGGGATGCGGAGGGGGAGGAGGGGGAGGGGGAGGAGGAGGGGGAGGAGGGGGAGGAGCAGCCGCCGCCGCGGGGAGGGAGAGGGCGGGAGAGGGGCAGCGCGGCCCGGGCGGGGGCGGGGGCGGCGGCCGCGGCCCGCAGTCGCGGAGCGGGAGGGCTGAGCCCGGCTCTCAGCGGCGCCCCGCTCCCCATCGCGGCGGCCGGCGGTCCGCCTGCATAGTGCGGGCGCCCGGGGCGAGGCGGCGGCGGCGGCGGCGGCGGGAGAGCGAGCGGCGGCCGCGCTGAGCCCCGCGCCGGGACCCCGTCCGCCCCGTCCGCCCCGCGCGCCGCTCTCGCCGCTCTCGCCGCTCTCGCCGCTCTCGCCGCCCGCTCAGGTCCTGCCCTCGCTCCCCCTGCCCCGAGACCCCAGAGCGGGGCGCGGCGGGAGAGCGAAGGGAGCGGGGCGCTGGAGCCGCGGCGGGCGGCTGCGCGGGAGCCGGGCACGCGCCTCCCGCCCCGCGGTCCTCCGCCGGCCCCGCTCGCGGCACACGCCCGGGCTCCGAGGGGCTGGCAGGCAGGCCGGCCGCCCGCTCCCTCGCGCTCCCTCTGGCGCGCACTGGCCACGCCCCCCGGCCCGCCGCGGCCAATCGGCGGCCGGCTCCGGTGCGTCTCCCTCCGCGCCCTCCAATCGGCGCGCTCCGTCCGCGGGCGGCCCGTTAGCTCCCCGGCCCTCTCCCGGAGCTGGGCCGCCCCCCGTCGCTCGGCTCCAATCGCCTGCAGCCCCAGGAGGCGTCGCCCCGCCCCCCGCCCGGGCCACGCCCCCGACCCCGCCCCCCGCCCCCCCGCCCTGCCGGGCCCGCGCGCCTCTCATTGTTGGGCCCGCAGCCCGAGCCGCTCCGGCCGCCGCGGCCGCCCGCCCTGGCCGGGCCTTCCGGGGCTGCCCCGCCCGCCTCGCTCCGCCCCGCCTCGCTCCTCCCCGCCGCGCATCAGGCCACCGCAAGGGGTGGGCGCCCAGGCTCCTGGAGGCTCGTCGCTGGGGCCTGCGTCTGAGAAACCTTTTGCAGAAAAAAAAAAAAAAAAAAAAAAAAAAAAGGCAGAGCGTGTGTGGGGTTTTTGTTTGTTTGTTTGTTTTTAAATGAAAACTACAGCCGATTGTTGCAGCAACTCCGAGTTAGAATTTTAAAAAAAATACAGTGTTCAATTCAAAAAAATATGTATTTCTTTTTTCCTATGCCTTCTACTATTTTACTCTACTGGGAGCAGGACAAAAAAAAAAAAACCCAAAACCACATATAACAAGATCCATGCCCCCAAAGCAGTTTAAACCTAACATCCTAGCACTCGTTCAGCCGTTCTACCAGGAGGTGTTGAGCACCTGCTATGTGCTTGCAAACCCTATGCTGACACTTGTGGGATTAACAGCCCTAATACAGAAATCTTCCAGGATCTGGTGTTGGCAGAGAGGGAAATACATCGTGAAAGTCAGGATGCAACAAATGCTCGTGAGAGATGGAAACTGTGAGGAAATGCAGGGACAAGGACAACTGGTTTGGTGGGGGAGGGAAATCCACAGGACGAGGCAGCGATTGGCTTTATTTTATTTTTTTTAAGATTTTATTTATTTATTAGAGAGAGAGAGAGGCAGAGGCACAGGCAGAGGGAGAAGCAGGCCCCACCCAGGGAGCCCGACGTGGGACTCGATCCCGGGACCCCAGGATCAGGCCCTGGGCTGCAGGCAGCGTTAAACCGTTGGCCCACCGGGGCTGCCCCAGCGATTGGTTTTAGGAGAAAGGTGCCACCCAAAATGTTTTTAACATGGGCCCCTAAGAAGAGGATGGTGTCATCCACAAATACAGAAAACTGGAAAGGCGGATTGGGTTGTGCAGGCAAGTGAAGTAATTTTGGACGTACTGAATTTGAGAGGCTCACTCAGTTGCTAGTATTTGAAACAGGTGGACATTTTGGTACAAAGTTTAGGTTGAGGAGTACCTTGAAGTCATGGGTGAGAGTAATAAACGGGTGTCATATTCAAAACCCTGGAAGGGACTAGTATCTTCAAATGAAAAGCTAAGAATTGGAAAGGACTCTGGAGGTCATTCTGTTCAACTCCACTATAAAGCCCCCATGCATTCAACTCTTCTACCAAGTTTATCCAATAAGCAATTTTGGAATGTCTGTTGGACCCTACTGTGGTGTGGGACTCATGTAGGCAGTGGATATAAATTTCAGTAGAAGGAGCCTACATTTTGTGGAGGAGGTGAACAAAATCATTGCTGTCAGCATCATTTTGGAAGTTAGACTCGTGCCACGATACCACAGTGGAAGGAGGTCAAGAAACCCTTTATGGTGACTATGAAACTCCAGCTGAGCCTTAAATAAAAAGACAAAGTGAGGAAGGTGTTCTGAAGCTCCAGGCAGGCACCACAGTCTATCGTTGAGGGAGTGGAATGGGGTTAACTACTGCTGATCTGACAGGAGGAACTGAAAACTAGTCTGGAAAAGTTAGTAGGGGCAAGATCTAAGACAGGCCAAGGAGTTGGAATTTTATTTTGAGAACACTGTGAAAGAGCAAAAGGGTTCTAAGAAAGAGTGACATTATCAAATTTTTATTTTAAAAAACTCAACCAGGCAGGAATAGATTGGAGTGAGAGCCAGACGAGAAGCCAGGAAGAGCTCATCTGACTAGTCCAGTGATTTGCATAGTCAAAGGCAGTGACAGTGAATCTGAACTGCAGTGGCAGTGGGCTTGGACAGGGGACACTGACATGAAGGATATTCATCAACGTAGAGACCGATAGATGTGGGGAGTAAGGGAGAGTCAAGGAAGATGCTCAGGTTTCTAGGTAGAAAGCATTGCCTCTCACACAGCAAGGGAATATGATAAGGGGAACTGGTTGGATGTGGAAGGAGAAGATAAGATCATGGGCTCAGTATTGGACACATGAAACAGGATGTGCTAATGTGGCCCAGCAGTCAGTCACATACTGACTTGCACCAATAGTCTCGCTGAGACAACCCATCTTGTCTGTTGGACAGTCTCTTTCCAAGGGCACTGAATGATGGATGACCTTGCCACAGAAGTGGGGGCAGAGCAAGGTATTGTGAATCTCAGGCTGGCATTCTGTTGGAACTGCATCAGAGGCAGAGGATTCACCTGTGAACTCTCAGTGTTCTAGAAGCCTTGTTGAAATGGGCAAAACCTGGGCTATCGTCCCCTCAACTCCTCTTTGCTAACACAGCATGGAAAGATGCCAACTCTACACAACTAAAGTAAGAGGTAAGAGTACTTACATGTTTTTCATCCCTGTTTTACTGACTGATATTTTAAAGGGTTATTGAAAGTGGAGAATAGAGTAGTGAAGAGGTTCTGAATGAGGTCGGTGGCAGGAAAGGGATGAAGGAGGAAGGGACAAATTGGGATTATATTTAAAGAGGTGAAATAAAAAGTTCTTGGTGACTGATACTCTATGACAATTTCCATATTTCTGTGCTTCGGCTTCCTGGGTTTTGCTTTGGCACTGTAGCATATGGAACTCTGTCTGGCTGGAGAATACTTCTGGAGGCCCTACTGCTATATACATATAGGGGAATTATAGGTATAACACGGGTGTGGGAGATGGTTGTGCTTTTTCTGTCCTGATTGTCTCTCCACTTCTGAGCATTATCACTCTACTGAGTTGCAAAAACAATGGCAAGATTGCTCTGTGATGACAAAAATCTCCTCGTGGGACCACACGCCAATGTCATACAACAGGCATTCACTTCTAGGACAATGCCTGGAGAGAGTGGAATTAGAGTTTACAGTACCTTTCTCACCCCCCTGCATGCTGCTTTAGTCATCGTGGTCATCTTCCTTACCTCTGGGACTTGGGTATGTTTGGGGGTTAACATCTGCTGAGGCCATAGGAACCCTACTTGTCCAGGATCATTTTACCCACATGTCTCAGATGGCTGAGCTAGGTAGGATCTGGGGATTCTAATCAGGACCCGAACTGGATAGGAATGGAGGAGGCCGTCATGATAACAGAGGTTCCCAGAAGCTCGAGTGCTTCCACAAGGCAAGCCCAGGTTCCAGCTCTTTCCTACCGAGTTTCAAACAGTTTTAGAGCTTCCCTTGGGGACAAGCCAAACAGAAAACACAAACTGAACAGGGTCTTCATTGCATTGCATTGCATTGCACACCCATTTACTGACATGTGCTAGGACTTGTGGCAGCCATGGTCATCTCCATTCATCGGTAAATGAACTGATGTGTTGGATGAAGGCTCTGGGGAAGACTAGAGCTTCAGGAAAAGGACATATGGTATAGTTATATATGAAACACCAGGAAGTTAAAACATGTATTGTCTGGATATATTTATGTTTGTTTGCTCCATGTTAAGGAATTAAAAAAACAAACAGATGGGGTCTTAACTGAAATTTTAATTCACGAGAACTTGTTCTCCTTTTTGTCTTCTCTCTCGTCTTCCCCTTTTTCCTTCCTTCCTTCCTTCCTTCCTTCCTTCCTTCCTTCCTTCCTTCCTTCCTTCCTTCCTTCCTTCCCTTAATCAATAGTGAGGGTAGGAATAGAGAAAATGCAATTGCTCTATAGAGTAAATGAAAATATGGAAATAATGGTTATAGCCTGCTATTTCTGCTTCCAAATGAATCCCAGCTCTGCCAGTGCTAAGGAAATGAGAATGGAGGGAAAGAACCCAGGGGCTGGTGCCTTTGCTTCTGTTCGTACAGAAACATCTGTGTTTTAATGGTGTGATACAGTAAGAATCATTGGCACCATCATTGCTATTAAATGTCTGTTAGGCATTAATAAAGCAGAAGAGATTCATTTAATATGGCATTTATACTGGAAACCTTGGGATGATGGTATGTAATGAATCACTGGTGGGCTTTATCAGTGAGTGTGTATTTTTGGCAGGATACCAGAAAGAGGGAACAAACGAGAATTTACTTTTGTGATCTATCCAATGGGATAGGAGAGGGAGAAGAATGTGGCAGTCCTGGGGAAATATTTTAAACTTCAAAGACCAGAGCTCTCAGATCTGGTTATTGTTCTCACAGGAGCATTTTCTTTGTCCTGTTGACTGTTTGGACAAATGTTTGCAACCAAGATTGTTGCTAAATGTCTGAATTCTGCTGAGGAGACATTCTTCCTTTTTGTCAACAGAAGTGGTTTGGATACATTTTTTTTTTCTTCATCTTGTAGCTTCTTTCAGTTACTCCTTTCATTCAAATCTAACTCTCAGGTTTATTATTCATATTTTCTTAGCATTTATAAACTATTTAGGTAGCACAGCAAATTTAAGACCAAAGTGTTAGAAACTTAATTTTTAATTTGTTTTAGGAGATATTTAATTTCTGCTAGTGGATAATGGTTAAATACTTTTTTCTTGGCATATTTCAGCAACACGCCAGACCTTGATCATATGCCGTTTGCCTTTTTCTCCACTACAGCCATCTCCCTCTTTCTCTTTCTACTCCTCACCCCCACCAACACCCCTTTGGTTTTTCTAGTAACATAAAAACTCATTCTCATTGTGGATCAGAACAAGAAGGCTTCAGGCTGGTATTTTATCTCTGAGGGAGGCTGCCAAAGAGTTTAGTAAAATCATGTGAAAACTGCCCTCTGTAACATCAACCTTATACCTAGAAATGAAATAATTTTTCATGAATGGTAACAGAGAACTAAAAAAATGAAGAGGGAACATACCAGAGTATCTAAGATAATAAGATTTAGGTGTGCAGTAACTGCGTGCCTCCCCTGCTATACGCCTGTATTCTTTCCTGTGGGACCTTTCCTGGCAACACAGTTGAAAATTAAATACAAAGAGCTGAAATGCCGTTTGGCTTCTGAAAAATTGAGTTGTTTCATGAGATCATGGAAACAGCTCTGGACCAGACTCTTGTATCCAACTTCCATTTAAAAGCACTCCATGGCCTCCAGCAAGGCTCCTAACCCCTCTAGGCCTCTATTGCCTTATTTATGGACCTTATGATAGGTTCAAAGTTTGACAAGTTTTCCAAATTCTCATTTTCCACCACTTGCTTTTATCTCACCGCCAAATTCTAGGTCCTGGATTCCACAACAGCTACCTAATGTGGAAGGGAGAGGAAACAGCAGCTGATGACTGCACAATTCTCCTCTAGGAGAACATTGTCTGTGCTGACCCAGAGAGCAAGGGTGCACTTAGTTTGGAAAATAGCCCTCATGGCCCCTAACCCTGTCCCAGTGATGCCTTCATGAACTGGGGCTAGATGAAGAGCCCCAGGGCTGTTCAGTGAAAGAAGCAAATAGGACCTTGGAGTGGGGAGGGAAACCTCGTCAGGGAGGAGATGAGGGAGATCAGAGGACCTAAAGCAGGCCATGATGTGGTGGGAAGCTGGAGCTCAGGAGAAGTGAAAAAACAGTGAAAATTTCCCAGTGGTTAGAATGCAAAGATGCTTTGAAAGATAGAGATATCTAATTAAAAAAAAATGTTTTAGTTGTTTGCTGTATGTGCTATATTGTAACACCCCACCTCACCCCTTACCTAGGCTTTTCCCCAAACTCTCCCTTCAATTTACCACAGTTTAAGCCTTGACTGGATGAAACTCTGGGAAGGAGGGTCTTACGAGTAAAGGGAGAACGGTCAGGTTGATGTCCAACTCATTGATTCTTCATGGAAAAGGGTAGTGCCCTCGGGAAGTGAAATGAAAGCAGAGAGATCAGAAGTAGCAGGAGATTCCTAGAACCAGCGGGTTTTGAGAAGCTTAAACCTCTGCGCTGCCTGCCGTCCTTTTGGCAAGAGGCTTTCATCCCTAGGTAAGTTGGGATATTTGAACAATTTTGTGGTTTTGCTGTTTGCTTTCAAGTTTTTATTTAAATTCCAGTTAGTTAACATGCAATGCAATATTGGTTTCAGGTGCAGGATTGAGTGATTCAATGCTTGCATACATCACCTGGTGCCCATCACAGCAAGTGCCTCTTTAATCCACATCACCTATTTCACCCAACCCCCCCCACTCTCTTGAACAATTTTGTTTAAATATAAAAGGAGGAGGTGACTGTAGCAAGCTAGAGGATTTGAAATCATCCAGACAGCTGACATTTATTACAGTAGGACAAGCAAATAATAGTACAAGAATTCTCCTTTTTATTTTCTAAGAACCAAGAGAATAGAAATAGAAACTGGGATTTTTCTTTATGTAGGCAACTCTTCCTTTGAATCCTTTAATTAAATTTTAATTTAGATGCTTTAAATTTAATAAGTTGATAAAATAGGAACGAATGTTTTAAATAAGAGCAAGGCTTTGGAAATGCAGTTTTTAAAAGGAATACCTAAGACTTTTGAAACAAAGAAGGATAGCATCTTCTTTATATCACATTCATAGACTAGCTGTTGGCCTGCTTCTTAACACAGTAAGATATAAATGGGATGCATAATATATTCTACATTTTTATTTAAACAGATCTTTTTACTTGGGAATTTCTTTTTTTTTTTTTAAGATTTTATTTATTCATGAGACACACAGAGAGAGGCAGAGAGATAGGCAGAGGAAGAGGGAGAAGCAGGTTCTAGGCAGGGAGCCCAATGTGGGACTCGATCCCAGGACTCCAGCATTACACCCTGGGCTAAAGGCAGACACGCTTAACCGCTGAGCCACCCAGGTGTCCCTATTTGGGAATTTCTATTAACCATGATTTTAAAATGGCAGATTGTGGACTAAAAGGAAATAATAATATGTTGTTCAGATTAACCTTACCTTCCAGGAGCTTCTGCATTGATAATCAGGCCTTAATGCCAATATAAGTAATACTTTACATTTGACTGGAAGGTACAACCATTTGTTCATAGTTAACATAGTGCATGAGTAAAAATGTCAGAGATTTTTTAAAGGATTCGTTGCAGACCAAGGTAACTCCTGGGAGGGTAATAAAAGAGAATATACTTTCCCTGCCCTAGCTAATTAAAAAAAAAAAAATCTTGAAGGACTGTAGAGGCCTAGTGCTCACAGAATTTTGAATAAAGAAGATTATCTTCTCACCACCTATCTGGCCTTATTTACCAGTTATCCCTTTAAATCAGTGCTTGGTTCCCACTTGTAAATCTGAAGGAGGTGCTTTCATTTCTGGTGCATGTAATCAGTATATTTGATGCTACTCACTTGACTATAAGAAATGGTGAGAGCAGGCCTTGGTAAAAGACATAAATTATTGAATCACAAACAGTCATGTAGTAACAAAATTCATGGATTCCCTATTTACTTAGCACTCATTTGGAAGACCCTCAGATAGTAACAGCTCCATTTAATGAGATAATTTAACTATTTGTTTAGCTGTTTGATTTGAAACAATAAAAGTGGTTTTATTCCCCAAAAACCAATGACCAGACATAAGGTAACTCAGAATTTACTTTAGTCTTTCTCTCATTTGCTATTATTCTCATATTGATAAATAACTAATATTGAGAAAGTGCTTCATTATCACAACTGAAATATATCCACTCACCGTAGATGCTCTTAGAAAGCCACATATGCGTGGAATTAACCAAATCACCTACAAAATAATGTCCCCACCAGAAAGCCATGCTGAATCAACACTCAGGATTTTATTTTAATAATAACGGCAACAGTGCATACAATTAAACTGAGATTCTCTCCAAACTCAGTCATTCATGCATACTTATTATGGCAGCCATCCATTTAAAGAAATTATAGTTAGACACGGCCCAGAATGAATTTTTAAACACCATCTGTGCCCTAATGGAAAACAAGATGAAACAAATGAGCCATGTTTGAAGATAGGTTAAAATATTACACTCGAATCCCATCTGTAATCACATATTCTCTTCTGAAAGTTACTTCCCAACATTTACGTCTATATATTTGGCATCTAGAGGATTTATTTTCTTTACTCATTTCTTCCTGGCCCTGGAACCATTTCATAAGTGTGTATGTTACTCTATTCCATCATGTGAAATAACCCTCACCTTTATTTTCCCAAACTAAATGAGTACAGGAGGTAGTTAACACTCATGAAAAGTAAAATGAATAGTCTCTGAATATTTTTCTTTAAAAGTTGCTCCGGTGAACTTGATGTAGCTAATCAATGATAAGAAAACTGTGGAAGAGTCTACGGCCATACCACCCTGAACGCGCCCGATCTCGTCTGATCTCGGAAGCTAAGCAGGGTCGGGCCTGGTTAGTACTTGGATGGGAGAAAACTGTGGAAGAGAGGACAATATGAAGACTGTATTTAGGAGAAGAGAATCTGAATTGGAGAATGTAAAACATTCTTTAAAACAATGCAAAGAAGCTCTGAATTCTACACCCTACTCAAAGAATGTTAATTTTTCCCTATCGGGTTTCCAAATTGATTTAAAAACAAGTTGCATAAAGATTATGACGCGATTTTATGGACTATGGGATAAAAGGAGCTACTCTGCTGGGATGGTGAACACCAACCGAATCACCTGACGGGGCTCTCCGACTTTTTGGAAATCTGTGGTTTCCTTTCAATAATGGTAGGAAAAATGTTGAGAACCACTGGGTTAGGACATTTAATTCTGACAGCGAGGCTGTGTGAGTTCATTAGGGTCTTTGGCTTTCTCAGCTTTACATTTAAAAATCCTCTGTGTCTATTTCTGCCAAACTTGTGCCCATCCTAAGCTGTGTATCTTCCATATTCCTTCTCCTCTGCTGCAAGACTCTAAATGAAACACTCTGAACCATTAGTGGAATGCGGTTGACCCAGTGCCCTCTCTGTCACTATGTTGATTCACAGCCACAAGGAGCGATGGGCAGCAAGCCCAGATGCAGACAGTGTCTAAATCGCAGCAACAGGTCAAATGTGGTGCTTGCTTAATGGGCCCCTCTGTCCTGAGCAAGCAGGTCACCTGTCACAGTGGGTACAATTTCTCATGGTAGGAATTAGTTGTACACAATTTCCTGTCACCAGGATCCTCGGAAGGCCGTTTGTGACCAGGATGAGGTACTCTTCTGTAGCAGCTGAAGAGTCCTGCACTCTAATGCTGGCCACCTCCCATGCTCAGGGACTGTGGCCAGAAGACACAGGGCAGGGGATTCAGGTTTAGTGAGCCCCTACTTCTGCTTGGCATCTTACACAGATGATATTATTGATGTCTTGTGGCATTTCCGTGAAGTATGATTATTAACACATGGGCACACTGATTCAGTGATTAGGCTGGGACTCAGCTGGGTTGAGGCTCCAGGCCTGTCTAATGTGAGTGCTCGTGTGTTTTCCACTTGACCACACTGCCTCCATAGTTATTCTGGGAATTTTGCTTATATCACTCAGTGACCTAAATTCTTTCCAAAGCCTTCTACCGGCAGGCAACAAAACGCCTAATAAAAGCACGCTATTTTTTTGGTCACAAAATTGTTATTTGATACAAATGCCTTATTTTGGAAACTGTTAGGAAGTGTCCATTTTATCTCCTGAGTTTTCTGAAACTTGGTCAAAAAATTCAAACCTTGAATATTTTGAGAGGTGCACAAGCTTAGATTCTGGAGTTGTTTGGTTGAATTTGGAGTTCAGAGAATGTACTGGCATAGCTCATCTTTGCATAATGTAGTCCCACAAAGGCTTGGAGAATCTGGGAGATTAATTTCCAGTTAAAAATGGTGAATTAGGGACCCCTGGGTGGCTCGGCTCAGGGCATGATCCTGGAGTCCTGGGATCGAGTTCCACATCGGACTCCCTGCAGGGAGCCTGCTTCTCCCTCTGCCTGTGTCTGCCTGTCTCTCTCTGTGTCTCTCATGAATAAAATCTTAAAAAAAATGAATTGACCATGAACATTTATTCTTTCCTCCTACTCTGAAAATGATGTCAAAACATTAGAAGAATTAAGAAGGTATGTATCAATAAGGACAAAGGCTAGAGTTTTATAGATCCAGGGAACACCAGGCAGAGGACTAGAATTTAAAAACCAGAGCTGAAAATGGTGTTGAGTGGGTGAGTAGAGTGGGATGGGGGTGGGGGGTGCTGCATAAGTACACGTCTTCATACTGATCTCTAGTGTTCTTTCACAGACCAAAAGACCAGGCCACAGTGTCATCTAAACATTAAGTGGAATGTTCTGAAACTTCACTAAGGTTCTGGAACATTCTGCTATACCATTACTATCTATGCTGCTTAAATTTTGTCTTGGGCCTGCTGTGGGAGGCACTATGTATGGCAGGCTTGGTCAGTGGTTACCCTCATCCGATATTCCTGACATCTCATGGCCCTCTTTGCATTTCAACAGCTACTTACTAAGTGGGCAAGAGCATGCATTGACATGGTGCCAAGCTAACCTGGGAAGTGGCAAGCTAATTTCTACTGAGCCAGTTTGGCAACATGAAACTGTGAAATTTGCTAAAGATACATACATGAATTTTGCGACAAAATTAAAGGGGTCCCGATAGCATTTCTTTTCAACCACCAGTTGATCTTAGAACAACCCTTTAATATCATAACCCCAGAAGAGACAATTGCTATGTCAAAAGTCATGCTGGTATCTATCTCTACTTGCCCCTCCTTGCTTCCTCCTCCATGTTTTGTGCAGTTTGTTGTGTACAGTTGCATGAAGCGCACCCACACTTCTCTACGGTGTGAGCAAATGGCATGCAATAAACTATGAAGAGTTAGCTGGAAATCATAAATATCTCTTTACACTTTTGGATTCTCTTAGTATATGCTTAAGGTTTTAGAGAATCTCTTCCAGGAGCTGGATTTTTTTTTTAATCTTGTCATGAAGGAATCTGTAAACCACTCTTTAAGATCTAAGCTTACCTTAACTGTGAATCATCTTATACATGGGCTTGTACTGAATTATTTGCTGCTTGACAATACATAGCACTATAGTAGGTTTATGATAAAGGTTTGATGAATGAATAATGTACAGATGAAAGGACTGACTCTTTTGGACTCAAAAATTCTCTTATTGTTTAGATTCTAGGTGTCACCCTTCTATTTCCAGATTTTACCACTAGCTTCTGTCCTACGTCCCACTTTACAGGACAAAAATAAAAAATAACTTCTATTTATTTAACTTTATATATTCAGGTTTCTGATATTTACAGCAAAGTGCAATTCTAACTGATACACGTGTATGGCAGCAGGGAGATAATGCTGCTGAAAGAAAATATAAAGCAGGTCCACACTGAATGTTTCTAAGAGGCATTTGTACTGAAAAAGACTTTGTTTTAATTGGTATAACAGTCCTTTCATGAATGCTGAATACAGAGTTACATGAGCCTGCTATTCTCTAATTCCTAATCTGATTAAATATTAAGTCATTTCTAACCTAAGATATTGTCCTAATACTATAGCAAGATATAAATATGAGTTAGGAATGGCTCTCTAATAGGCTCTAATAGAAGCTTCTATTAGAGCCTATTAGAGATGACTGGATAAGCACAAATATTTATGATGCAAATTGCAGTCCACTGCATACCATGAAATAGATGTAGATGTAATGGAGAGAGACATTGCATTTTGCTGAAGGGATCTGGAAAACTTCATAGAGAAGGACTTTATGAATGGATAGGATCTCATTAGGTTGAAAGGTTAGGACACTATCAAAGAAGAAAATGATACAAAAAAAAAAGAAAATGGTACAAAGTCATGAAGGTGGGTGTGATCTAAAGAGGTATTAGCTACTGTATAAACTATGCTAATTCTTTTCAGCTCCCGACAACTGTCAAAATATCATTTTAGATCATTGAGGTCCCTCATTTACATTTTAATTTAGCTACCTTCAGTACTCTTGCCAGGGGAAAAAAATTATTTCTCCATTTAGTCTGAGCAATGAAAGTAGGGACTTGAAGATATTACAATTTGAGGGTATTAATGTAAATGAATTCCTTATTTGTACCCGCTGTATGTGAGAGCTTGGAATATACTCGTACATCTTTATTTTCCGTGATGACTTGAAAGATGCCTATTTTAATGATATCAGGATTATAATAAATGCAATCTCCTTGACTATCCTTGCCCACTGTATAATGTGTGATGCTCTTTAATTGCACTCTTTGTCAAGCAAAAGGAAATTATACAAAGGAAGTGGTACATCCTGTGAACAGATAAGAGCGTGCACATTGCAAATTGTTGGGGAGTGCAGGAGAATCCCTAATGAATTTTTAACCATCACTTTATCTCCCTTATTTTGGAAATGCAGTCAATGACATACATTCTTTCTTGATGGCACGATGAAGAGATTACCCTTCTTCAAGGTTGCCAAATAATTAATACCATGGAATTTTTTTTTGCATATAACCTGAACAAATCATCTGAACAATTGAAGAGATTTTAAGGGTTTCAGCAAAGAAATTTAATTCATAAAGAGTGTATATATCCAAAATGAGGTCAATGTATGGACACGGAGAACAGGAATAAGGCTCCTTTTGAGAGTGCCACATATAGGCTGTGAACTGGTCAATTCTGGAGCGTGGCATTCACACCATAGTCTGTGCGTTGGCTCTCTTTCATACAGGGCAGCCCAGGCCATTCTTTGAGTTGTCTTTTGTTTTGTTTCATTGTGGCTGCAAGGGTTTCCTTACCAAGTTTCCCCGTGTTTTTGGCCTTTCCTCCAGCTCTCACTTTTCCTGGAGCATTGGCAATGGGAATGACTGGCAGCTGTGTTATCCTGCACTGTCTTTGGCTGTGTCCTTGACTCCCCACATGACCCTGAAGACTTGCATTCATTTACCCACACAGGTTCAGTGTGGACCTGCTTTATATTTTTTTATATGTAAAATAATTATTATCATCATATATAATTGAACAACAAAATAGCCTTGTCTGAAAGCACTGGATCAAACTGTCTTCCCAAGTCTTTCCAAGTCGTGATTCTACATATTACAATGAAATATTTTTAATAAGTGCAATCTGTCATGAACTACAAGTTTTTATATTATGCCTAAATAATGAACTTTAACTACTATAGCGATGATTTAAATACATGTGCTGTTAAAAAAGTTACAAACATGCTGTGAATTTTTATCTGTAAGATGATATTTAAAAGGATTCCACAATTGCTTCATTCCTTAAGAACTAACAAGCAAAATACTGAACACAATAAATAAATAAATATACAACCTGGAGCCCTAGAAAAGGATATAGAACACCGAATATAATAACCTTTGTTTTTGTCAGGTAATTAGTGGTGATGTTTCTACCTTACTTACCCTTTTTTTTTTTTTTGCTCCTTCCAGATGTCAAGGTCTTTTCCTGGTTATGACTTTGCCTTAAAGAGAATTGCAGGAATGCCTGGGTGGCTCAGCAAATGAGTGTCTGCCTTTAGCTCAGGGCGTGATCGTGGGGTCCCGGGAACGAGTCCCACATTGGGCTCCTTGCAGGGAGCCTGCTTCTCCCTCTGCCTGTGTCTCTGCCCCTCCATCTCTGTGTCTCTTATGAATAAATAAATAAAATCTTTAAAAAAGAGAGAGAGAGAGAATTGCAGTTTGTCTTTTTATTCGAGAGGCTATATCATATATTGTCCAATCAGGGACACTTTGAGGTATATTATATACTCATCCTAGCTCAAGGATGATATTGAAAATGAGACTAGGATAACAGGTATAAACTGGGTGTGCTGGGCACCCTGGGGGTGTGTGTGTGATCACCTTTCCTTCTCCTTCTCTAAACTGATAAGGAACAAGCTCACATCTGTAAGGGAGAAGCTATGTTTGGAATATTTACATGCAGTAAACAAGTAGCTACTGTCCTACTGTCTCCAAATACACCCTCGCTTCATGTCACTTCCTCCAGGACTCTCCAGACCTCCCTACCCTTTGGCATCCAAACTGCTAACCCTTGGCGTGGCTGGAGGCCTCTACTCTGTCCCAGGCCTAAGACTGGCATCTGTTAGCATAGGAGCTGTGCCGTATCACCCTACCCCAGCCTTTTCTGTATCGACAAAGTCCCCTTTTCTTTTACTTATTTTGTCATACTATCAGAGTCCAGTCCCAATATTGCAGATACCCAAACTTCAGTTTTTTGTTTTGTCCCTACAGAGAGGTGTGTTCCATTCAGTTTTGTAGGTGTTAGTTATATACACATCATAAATGGTAGGATATTTTTTTCTCCCTCAAGGAGAAGAAGGTATTTGATTTTGTTATCAGCCTCATGGAACTACATTGATGATGGTTACTCTAAGTAAATGGCTTTGAAAGAAGAGCTCTGTCTCTCATTGTAATAACAGCATTATAGGAAGATTGTTTCTGCCTGTGAACTGCCTCCTCTGACTGGAATGTGTAGATGATGACCGGTCTCCACAAGTAAGATTAGAAAAACTAGAGAAGAATTTCACTGAGCATTATGAATAATAAAAAATAAAGGGTAGAGAATGATTGTGTCTTTTGCTTCAAAACCATAAGCCAACTATTTCAGATTACTGGGTGAAATTAAGACATTTCAGAAAGCAGTAGAAAAAAATTTAAATTTTGTGATTGGTGGGAAAAAAAAAAAACTCCCTTTTTTGAGAGCACCAAATAAGAAATCAGGATGAAGTTACTCCTCCCCTATAGCACCTGTGAATTGAAGGGTGAGCTCTGGATTTCAAGAGTCCGTATTTTCATGACTTCATATAAATGTGAGATCTGAAATATTTAAACTGCTAAGAGGTCTTTAATTGGAACTTCTTTGGGGAGTTAGTGGCTTTTTTGTCACGTCCAGAACTGAGATCGAGAAAGGCATAAGGGGAGCATAAAAAGTCTAGGGATGTGATGGGGCTGCAGAAAGAGCGTATGACCTATAGTCAAATGAAATCTGGGTTCAAATCCAGCTGTGTCCCTTGCCAATTAGACTTTCTGTGCAGGGACTTCCTCATCTTAGAGCAAAGCAAATACAACTTTCCCTATGAAATTATTGTGAAGATTTTACAATTTAATGTAGATAAAATGACTAGCATGTCTACTCCACCATAAGTGCTTGATAGAGTCGTACATTAAAATCTGGAGTAGCTGATGCAGAGTGTAAGAACTAAAGAGATGATTTTTTTAAAAGATTTTATTTATTTATTCATGAGATAGAGAGAGAGAGAGAGAGAGAGAGAGAGAGAGAGAGAGAGGAGAGACACAGGCAGAGGGAGAAGCAGGGAGCCTGACGTGGGACTCGATCCCAGGTCTCCAGGATCACTCCATGGGCTGAAGGTGGTGCTAAACTGCTGAGCCACCCGGGCTGCCCTAAAGAGATAATTTTTTTTAAAAAGAAGCTAAGAGAGAGGGAAAGGAAGGATCAGTGTGACCTGAAAACTAGATGGGAGTCCAAGGAATGTGTGGAGATTTGGAAGAAGAGCATAAAATGAAGGAAGGAGAAAGAATGAAGCTGGCAGTCCTGGAGGAGCTGATTCCATATCAGGTTGAGACCAAAGGTGATCCTGGTGTATACACAGTCCCCTTGCTTCTCTGGAGGTCAAAGGGAAAACAGTAGCAATTTCTGGCCCCGGAATGATAAAAAGAAGGCAGACTGTTACAATGACTGCACCTCCTGGATCTGTGTTGAGATGAGACATTCATAACCCTGAGGTCAAGGGACTCCTAGAGGAGCTGTCAGTGTGCTTTGGGAGGCCCTGTGACGACTCTGAAATTATGTGAAAAATTTGGTGTATATTTGTGTTTTCTGGGAACAGACTCCATTGCTCTCTTCAGATTGTACAAGAGTGGTCATGGACGTTAAGCCTCCAACATTCCTTCTGTGGCTCCCTCATTGCGCAGCAGCGGTGTAGTTTGGGGCTCTAGGGATGTGCTTGATCTAAGGACAATCCCATGCCCCTTTGCAATAACTGGTTTGATATTAGAAAGAATTGAAAACACACCTGATGTACTCAAGACTCAGCTTTTTCTCTGACTCTTGAGAGAGAAAAAGCGGTCCTTCCTCTAAACACACGTGTCTGAGGAAGCACACGGCCCAGCCTGGAAACCAGCCTACAACCATGACAGGATGACTCTGACACTGTGGGTAGAAGAATAGAGAGATGGAGAAAACTGGGATCCTCAAGACATTCTTGAGCCAATGGTTCAACAATGTCCTGAAGCCTGACCTACATCTGAACTTCCTCTCCTGTAACTAATAAATGTTATTGTCTACACGAGCTTGAACAAGGTTTTCTGTTGCTTTTAATCAATTTTATCTCAATAGATGTGGTGACCCTCAAGGTGTGAGGGCCAGTAGTTTATACTACATTAAAAGGAAAACAATCATAGCGAATGCTTAAGGAGAGGTAGCATTCAAAAAGAGGAGGCCGTGGGAAACTTAGGGAGTGTGTGTGAGGGGCCTTTAATTATGCAGTGTATAGACTTTATGGAATCACAATAGTTCAGACAAACTCAAGTATGTAAGAAAGGTAATTGGGAGGGTACATAATACAACTGCCTCAAGGCATCACCGGCATGGGAAGTGTCTGCTTTTAGGGCTTGACCAACCCCTTGCTGGCCTTTTGCTCCAGAGGTAGCTCTTTCGGTTTGGTACTTGACAGGAGTGATTAAGTGCTCTGACTTCATTGGCAAACGAATACTCTGTAGGCAACCGACCCAGCTTGTGTTCTGCCTTTGCCTTTGCCATCTGCAGACACAGCCGAATCCTAATCGAAATAGACAAAGAAGTACCAATCCGTATCTTTTGGATATGCACTTCTCTAGACTGCAACACTCTGGTTGGGCACATTACCTTGCTTTCTTTCTAGAGAGCTTTCATCAAAACTCTACACTCTATTTCAGGGCCTACAGTAACTTTCAAATGCTCTTTATATCACTTTAGGTCTTGGACAACTTGGGAGGGTGAGGATGGACACTTATGCCCCCCTATTGGCTAGATCTGCTACGGCTCTCTCTCTCTCTCTCTCTCTCTCTCTCTGTCTCCCCCTCTCCTCCTCCTCTCTCTCTCTCTCTCTCTCTCTCTCTTTCTCTAGACCTTCTCATGACTGTGAGGCTGTGTCTTCCAACATTCCAGGCAGAAAGCTAGGCAAATGTCCACTCTACACTTGGAACTCAAACTTAAAGTGAAATCTGAGAGGGAATTCTAGGGTGGGTCCTTGCTGCCATCCTCTCTGCATTTTTATCAACCACTTGGGTTAATGAATACAAATCAGTCTACAGATGACACGATGCTGGGAGAAATGGATGAACATAAAGTCATGGCTGCAAATGCTTGTTTAGTGCTTACTATAGCCATTCTTCCTGTGCTCTTCATATATTAGCTCACTTAATTGTTATTTCATAAATGAGGAATTTGGGACATGGGGACATCAAGCTACTTGCCCAAAGCCACACAGTGAAGCAAGACTAAAGTGTGAACCCAAGTAGACTGGCTCTAAAGTGCATGCATTAACCATTATGTTTTGATGCCCTAGGCATGGTATAATAGTCAAGCCACTAGAATAGATTCCTTAGATTAGCTAAAACAAAGGGGTGAGTAGAGTAGGTAGGAAAATACAGATTTTATAATAGTCTATATGGCAAAAGACAAGGGTTTTAGTTGGTTATCATCTGGATTTGAACACGAATAGCAGCTCTTAAAAGGTTAGCACAATCTCAGACTTCTGGCAAAGAATAACATGATTTCAGCAAAAAAGAGGTAAATATTTCACTGTATTCTGAGTACTGTAACCAATAGATTATGCTGGAATATTTCATCTAAGCCTAGTGCCAGAGTTTACAAATAACACCAGTAGACTCAAGATGTCTAGGATATGAGCCAAAATGATGTTCAGTCCAGTGATCACTTCATATGAAATGGGACAGAAGCTTGTCAAAGAGGCCATGTAAAAAGAGTGTTCAGATATTCTGAGAATGATCCCAAGGAAGAGGTCATTTCAGGTCAAGAAAGAGTTAATATTTCGGCTCAAAACTGAGAAGAAAACATCTAAATGTTCAAAGTCTTCCACAGTGGTCAGGGCTTGCCTCCTCATGCATGAGCTCCCCATGTCCTCAAACTTCAGAAGTTTGAGGAAGTGACTGGATGACTCTTTGTGGAACATCTGATGGGAAATTATATTAATGGAAATACCATTCCAACACAGTTGTTTTAAGAATCTGGCTTTTCAAAGGTAAGTTTTGGCCAAAAAGACGTTTCCCACAAAATTGTTAATTAAAAAACATCAGATTACTATAGGCTTCCCCAAACTCATAGTAGCACATAATAATGAGCAACATTGCCATTATATTTGAAAGAACGAAACTTACAATGAAATTTCTAAATGATTTACTTATCATATGTTTTGTAAAAATGTTGAAAGTCCAATTTCAAGTGGATGTTTTCCCGCCACTTTAATGTTTTTAAGTGCTCTGTCTTTGGGAAGATGCTGCAATAAATAGAAGTGTGCAAGTGGTTGGATGCTCTGCCAACATGCTCTGGCCCCAACTGCACAGGTGATGATGAGTGAGGAAGGCAGAAAAGTTCGTGTGATTAGAGAAATGAATTCTGGGTAACCACAAAGAACATGTCGTGTGAATCACCCGTGTTCACATTTCTTTGAACTTTGTCTCTCCTAAGGGAGGTGATGCAGTTACGTAGACATAACATCTTGCCCTTTCAGTACAATGCATCCCACGTCCCTGCATCCATTCATCACCATCAGAGGCATTTGTGTTCAATGCTATCATGCAGACCTAGCTGCCAACAGTTATTAAAAAAGACACCAAAAGGTTATGCATTCAGCAGACCAAGCAAAGCCAGTTTTTACAACCTGTATGATAAAGACATCAATCCATTAAGGAGAAAAGTCACTAAGAAGCCTCTGAAAGATACTCTTGCATCAAGGGTTATTTCCAGAGAACTAAGAAGCGAATGAAGTGATTATCTATCACTTGTGATTTCTCTTCTCTGAAACAGAATCCACGATGGCTATGACAGCTGTATAGCAGCTTACCTCTCTCCATTTGCTGTCCATTTTACCTATATTCTCACTCACTGCTTGTGAAAACCTTTTTCTCTGGGCCTTCCTCATTGCCTGCTTTTTTTCTTCCAAACAATAAGAAAAATACAGTTTTATTACCAAAGACATTTCATGTTTCAAGCATCCTGTCTGATACAGTATTGCTACTATCTCTCTCAACTTCTTAGAAAAAGAATGTTCTTAATATATTTTTCTCTTCTCCTCTTCCTCCCTCTCCCTCCCTTCTCTTTTTCCTTCCCATCCCTCCTTTCTCTTCTCCTTTCCTTCCCCTGGTACTCATGTTTCCTAAAACATTAAATGTCCTTGAATCCCAATCAATCTTCTCATACCACTAATAAGATAGCACTTCTATAGTGCCTGCCATGTATCAGGCAGTGTTCTAAGCACATTACATATATTGGCTCACTTAATCTTTTCAACTCTAAGGGGAGATACACTATTGCTAAACCCTTTTGTAGAAAGAAAGCTGAAGCATTGAGGGGTCACATAATTTGCCAATGGTAATGTAGCTAATGAGATCCGAATACAGGTTCTGTGGTTCCAAAGTTCATGACTGAAACAGTGACATATATCACTCCTTTAACACTAGGATTTTTCAGAGCAGTGACTTTCTTAGAGGCTGAGGAAGAAGGGAACTAACAGGGGCATCTGGGTGGCTAAATTGATTAAGTGTCTGTCTTGAGTTCAGGTCATGATCTCAGGTCGTGGGACTGAGCCCTACTTCGGGCTCCCTGCTCATTGGGGAGCCTGCTTCTCCCTCTGCCCCTCCCCCTGTTCATGTTTTCTCTCTCTCTCTCTCTCTCTCTCTCTCTCTCAAATAAACAAAAAAATAAAAAAAGAGAGAGAGAGAGAACTAAGATCCTGGGCTTCTAATTTATGCCAGGCACTCAACATATGTTATCTAGTTAGATCTCTGGAACAAGCTAGACATTATTATCTCTGCTTTCCAGACCAAGTTAAAACAAAACAAAACCAACACAACTAGCCTTTACATGAGGCCTTATCTTTGGCATGATCTTCTTGCTCATTCTGATATCCTGAACTCCTGATATCCTGGACACTCTAGAAAATTTGAATTCCTCAAAGCTTCATCTTCCTTCATTCTCTTTTTCTTCTTTCCTTCCTCCCACCAAACCCTTCTTTCTTCTTTCTCTCCTTTCCTCCCCCTCCTCTTATTCCTCCCTCTCCCCCACCCTTTTCCTACTCTTTGTCGTAGTCCTCCTCCTCCCCTCCATCTCCTTCTTACCACTCTCCTCCTCCTTCTCCTTGTTCTGTCTTTCTATTTTAATCTACTCTAAAAAATTTGTTCTCTTATCTGGGAGACTTAGCGGACCTACAGCATCATCTGGTCATGAGTCATATTGCTGACTCTGATCTGTATCATGCATTTTCCCCCCTTTCTTTGTTATCCTAAATACTGAAATGGGATATTAAGAGGAAATGATTAAAGGAAAACTATATGCATCACATTATAAAAATTATTAAGTTGAACCATATGAAACTAATGTTTTTGTAAGTCAAATAGTATGCCTTAATATGGATAGACATCATATAAGGTTTACAATTCCCATTTTTGTTTCCATAACTTGGAAAATATAAATTACAGAAAACAGGCTAACTTTAAAGGAAAACATAATCCTATTACCAAGAAGTAGCATTAAAAAGCAACAACATGGGACACTTGGGTGGCTCAGTGGTTGAGCATCTGCCTTTGGCTCAGGGTGTGATCCCAGAGTCCGGGATTGAGTCCCGCATCAGGGTCCTTGCGAGGCGCCTGGTTCTCCCTCTGCCTATGTCTCTGTGTCTGTCTCTCATAATTAAATAAATCTTTAAAAAAAAGCAACAACACATGATAGCTCTATAAAAAAAGAACTACTTATGTATAAATCTAACAAGATGTATAGGATCTATATAGTGATAACTAAAAAATGATAATGACAGTACAAATCTTTTACCTCTTTGGTTATGTTTACTCTTTGGTTTTTGGTGCAGTTGTAAATGGGATCTATTCCTTGACTTCCTTTTTCTGATGCTCATTATTGGTGTATAGAAATGCTATAGGTTTCTGTACATTGATTTTATGCTATGCAACTTTGCTAAATTTGTATATCAGTTGTAGTAAATTTTTGGTAGAGTTTTTTAAAGAACGCTTACGAAAGAAACTGAAGAGGACACAAGAAATGAAAAACATTCCACCCTCATGGATTGGAAGAATAAATACTATTAAAATATCCATGCTATCCAGAGGTGCTGAGGTGGCTCCAGTTGATTAAGCATCTACATTCAGCTCAGGTCATGATCCCAGGGTTCTGGGATTGAGCTCTACAATGGGCTCCCTGCTCAGCAGGAGTCTGCTTCTCTCTCTGCCCCTCCTCCTCCATTTACTCTTTCTCTCTCCTTACTCTCTCCCAAATAAATAAAATCTTAGAAAAATGTCTGTGCTACCCAAAGCAATATACACATTTAACGCAACCCCTATTAAAATATCAATAGCATTTTTCATAGAGCAAACAAATGATCCTAAAATTTATATAGACCCACAAAAGAGCCCAGATAGCCAAAGAAATTCTGAAAAAGAAAAGAAAAGCTGGAGGAATCATGATGCTGGACTTCAAGCTGTATTACAAAGCTGTAGTCACCAAGACAGTATGGCACTGGCAGAAAAGCAGACACAGAGATCAACGGAACAGAATAGAGAACCCAGAGATAGACCCACACTGATATAACAAAGCAGGAAAGAATATCCAATGGAAAAAAGACAGTCTCTTCAACAAATGGTAGAAGAATGAAACTGGACCACTTTCTTTAAAAAAAAATTTTTTTTTAAGATTTTATTTATTTATTTGACAGAGAAAGAAAGAGAGAGCACAAGCAGGGGAAATAGGCAGAAGGAGAGGGAGAAGCAGGCTCCTTGCTGAGCAGGGAGACTGATGAGGGTCTGGATCCCAGAAACCTGGGATCATGACCTGAGCTGAAGGCAAACACTTTACCAACAGAGCCACCAGAGCACCCTTAGACTACTTTCTTACATCATGCTGAAAAATAGATTAAAAATGTATGAAAGACCTAAATGTGAGACAGGAATCCATCAAAATCCTAGAGGAGAACACAGGCAGCAACCTCTTTGACCTCAGCCATAGCAACTTCTTATTAGACACATCTCCAGAGGCAAGGGAAACAAAAGCAAAAATAAACTATTGGGACTTCATGAAGATAAAAAGCTTCTGCACAGCATAGGAAACAATCAATAAAACTAATAGGCAACCAGTGGAAGAGGAGAAGATATTTGCAAATGACATATCTGGTAAAGGGTTAGCATTCAAAATCTATAAAGAACTTCTAAAATTTAACACTCCAAAAATAAATAATCCAGTTAGGAAATGGGCAGAAAACATGAAAAGATACTCAATATCACTCATCATCAGGGAAATACAAATCAAAACCATGATGAGACATCACCTGACACCCGTCAGAATGTCTAAAATTAACAACAGGTTAACAACTGATGTTCCTTCCATAAAGGAAACAACAGATGTTGGCGAGGATACAGAGAAAGGGGAGCCCTCTTACACTGTTGGTGGGAATGCAGGCTGATGCAGCCACTCTGGAGAACAGTATGGAGGTTTCCCAAAAAGTAAAAAAATGGCACTACTTTATCATCCAGCATATGCACTACTAGGTATTTGTCCAAAGGATACAAAAATTGAGATTCAAAGGGGCACATGCACTCGGATGTTTATAGCAGCATTATCAACAAGAGACAAACTATGGAACGAGCCCATTGACTGATGAATTACACACACACACACACACACACACATAATGCGATATTAGTCATCAAGGAGAATGAAATCTTACCATTTACAATGATGTAGAAGGAGCTAGAGTGTATTATGCTAAGTGAAATAAGACAGAGAAAGACAAATATCATATGATTTCACTCATATGTGGAATTTAAGAAAGAACACAGATGAGCGTACGGTAAGGAACAAAGAGAGAGGGAAGCAAACCAAAAGAGACTCTTAACTATAGAGAACAAACTGAGGTTTGATGAAAGGAGGTGGGTGGGGAGATGGGCTAAATGTGTGACAGCGATTAAGAAGGGCACTTGTGACAAGCTCTACGTGTCATACGTAAGTGATGAATCAGTAAATTTTATACCTGAATCCATTTTTACCGTATATGTGAACTAACTAGAATTTAAAAAAGAACTTGGAGGGGAAAAAAAACCCAAAACCAAAATGATGATGAAAGAAAATTCTTCCAGGAACCTAAATAAATGAAGAGACATACTGTGTTTGCAGATTGGAAAACGTAATAAAGATGTTTGTTCCCCTCAAATTGACCTATAAATTTAGCACAATTCCAATGAAAATTCTTGCAGGATTTTTGTAGAGCTCAAAAAGCTGATTTTAAAATTTATGTGGAAAGGCAAGGAACTAGAATAATTCAATTTCAAAAAGAAAAAGTGGAATCTTTAAGATAAAGTCTTAATCTTAAGACTTACTATAAAGTTATAGTAATGAAATTTGTGTGATAGTAACAAAGAGATAGACATATGGATCAACAGAACAGTGTGGAGAATGCAGAAATTGACCCACACAAATATGGGTGATTGATTCTTAATAAAGGTGCAAAGATAATTCAATGGGATAAGCATAACTTTTCAACAATTGGCTCTGGAACAATTGGATAGCCAAGGACAAAGAATTGAGCTTTGGCCTAAGTCATATCTTATACAAAAATTAACTCCAAAGGGATCACATATCTAAACACAAAACAAAACTACAAATTTCAGAAGAAAACAGAAACTCGTTATGACCTTGGGTTAAGCCAAGAATTCTTACCTCAGACTCTAAAATCCCTGAAAGAAAATATTCATAAATTGAACATCAAAAAAAATGAAAAAAACATTTGCTCTGTGAAAGACACTGTTAAGAGAATGAAAAATACAAATTACAATCCAGTAGAAAATATTTGCAAATCATATATCCAACATCTAGACTATAAAAAGAATTCTCATCTGATCATGAAGAAACAAACAACCCTATTTAAAAATGGGTAAAATATTTGAACAAACACATCAATAAAAAAGACATATGGGTGGCAAACCAAGCATATGAAAAATGCTCAATGTTACTAGTCATGAGGGAAATCCAAATTAAATCTCTAGTAGGGTACTATTATACACCTATCAGAAAGACTAAAACGTTAAAAAGCAACAACACCAAAACCAAATGACAATGTCAAACAGCGTCAAAAATGGATAACTAGAACTTTCATACATGTTGGTGGGAATGCAAAATGGTATAGCCACAATGGAAGAGAGTTTTGGAGTTTCTTACAAAGTTAAATATATATTTACCATATAATTTAGGAATCTGACTCCTAGGGGTATGTAAAATAAATACTTGGGTTCACACAAAAACAGTGAAATGAAAGCTTATATTCACACTAAAAAACCAGTACACCAATGTTTATAGCAGTTTTATTCATGACAGCCTCCAGTTAGAGACAACCCAGATGTCTCTTAATGGGTAAATGAACTACGGTACATCTATTGAATGGAATACTGCTCAATAATAAAAAGGAATGAACTATTGCTATCCCAATAAGACGAATCTCAAAGCCATGATAAATGAAAACAGCCAGTCTCAAAATGTTACATACTGTATAACTGACATCCTAGAAAAGGGAAAACTATGGGGATATGAAAGAGATCAGTGATTTTTGTTACACGCGGCTCCTGGTCCACTGTCTAGAAGTTAGAATTTCTGGAGAGTTATTGCTACTTTTACTTAAGCAAAGGAGAGAGAGTGTTCTTCCTTTCATAGCTAAGATGGAATATTGCTAGGGTTCTCCTCCATATGAAAGAGCAAATTCATTGTTGTCACCTTTCCCTTTAATTCAGAAATTGTCTGGAAGATAAGGTTTCTAAAATCAACAGACATTTAATGAAATATTCTGTTCATCCGACACTTGGAAAGAAAGCTTAGATTGTAATCGTGATGCCTTCAAGGATTTTAATAATGATAAAGGATGAAGGTGTCAGGTCTTTCTGATTTTTTAAAATAAAATAGAACTAACCAAAATTAGAAACTGAATGTTATTTCTCTTGTGGATGTAAGCCTTGCCACTCTAGTGGGGAGGGTTTGGGGAGGGAGCTGGAGGAACTATGAAATCCTGCGCTGTGGCTCTTAAACTTCACAATCACACGAGAGTTTTCTTTGACAGATTCTCAGGCTCCACACCACCAGGCCATTCTCCTTGGAGAGACAGAACAGCAAAATGAACAATTCTGGTGTACAACTGCACCACCATTTGGGGGTAGTTCTGCCAACTGCAGAGAACCAGCCAAGAGATTCTAGAAGGGAAGGGGAGTGGCATGAAGCAGTGGGTGTTGCACCTCTTCAAGGTCATTGCTTAGTTTTCTTCAGGCCTTTGGACTGGTTTTAATTAAACAAATGGCTTCCTGTGAAATTTAAACTTTTGCTTATTCTCATAGTAAGAGGAATCATAAATGACCCATCGCTACCCAGAGAATTCTCTCTTTTTGGCATCAGGGAGTAGAGCCAACAGACTCTCCTTTAATCTCATTACAGAGTCAGTGGCGCAACAGAATGTAAGTCACGGTGCTCTGGAGAACACTCAACCACTATTATAGATATTCTTCTTGGCTACGTTTCAGCTACATGAGAATAACTTTAACTTCCTGACTCTACCGATCTCTTCCCCTTCACTGTATTTAGCATTAACTTTGAATTAGAATGTGTGTGGTTGAAAATAAATTTTCAGCCACAGTGTACATTTACAGATGAGGGTTTCATAGCAGTTCAATTTCCTTTAAAGAAGGCATGGCGTATTATCAATATTAACTCTGTGCTTTTCCATCCTGAGTATTTTACTTGCAATTATCAAGTTGCTGTCCTGGTTGCCATTTCCATTAAGGACGTTTTTAATAAAATAAAACACATCTGAATGGAAAGTTTCCTTCTCTCACATCAAACTTCATTCTCTCCACAGTCAGGGCAACAGCCAAAGGGCCAATGAAACATAATCTGGGGCAGCCTGGGTGGCTCAGCGGTTTAGCGCCACCTTCAGCCCAGGGCGTGATCCTGGAGACCCGGGATCGAGTCCCACCTCGGGCTCCCTGCATGGAGCCTGCTTCTCCCTCTGCTTGTGTCTCTGCCTCTCTCTCTCCCTCTCATGAATAAATAAATAAAATCTTAAAAAAAAAAAACATAATCACAATTTACAGGTGTCATGTGTTTCATGAGTTGGAGATTTTGTGTCCTATGAAAGATATGAAAAATCATTTGAGTTAGCTATTTTGTTTTACAGATTTAAGAAAAGTTTGGGGCAATTGGGCAGCTCAGTCAATTGAGTGTCTGACTCTTGGTTTTGACTTAAGTCGTGTTCTCAGAGTCATGGGATGGAGCCCCCCATTGGGCTCCATTCTTGGTGTGGAGTCCTCTAGGGATTCTTGACCTCTCCTTCTCCCTCTGCCCCTTCATGCAGGCACTCTTTCTCTCTCTCTCTCTCTCTCTCTCTCTCTCTCAATAAATGAAATCTTTTAAAAAAGAAATAAAAAGAAAAAAATGTCTGAAATACACAAAGGTTAGGTAACTTACCTAGCATCACACAACTAAGCTACTGACTGAGCCAGTACTAGAAATGGGCCTCCTAGTGCTTGGGAAAATCAATATTGAAAGAAATGAACTGAATCCTACCATGTCAAAGGATGTATAAAGTATTATAATTCATCCAGGTCTATGTGATAAGGCTTTTAAAAATCTCATAATTCAGATATATTATGATAAAAATAATGTACTGCAGGATTTAGATACTGATTTCCTTCTAAACAGTTCATTAAAATGTTTGATTTAGACCAAATAAAAATGATTATTAATGATGTATTCCTGCTGACTTCTGAGGAGCTACAAATAAGTGGTATAGGGAGAAGCTTGTGGAAGGAATGGAAATGCTAAAGTAAAGTCATAGGAGAGATAAATGACCCAGTGGGAATGTATTTGGAATAAAATTTTTTTGTAATAACCTTCTCAACATTTAACTTTCCCGATTTCTCAAAATCTACATTTATTTTTCAGACTTAAATTTTCCTTCACTATGTTTTCACTGTAGCTTAAGACACAGGTGGATAAATGTTGGTACTGGTGGCAATAATACATTTTTATGGCAGGTTAGTATTCTCAATGAATTTAGTTAATAATAATGAATGTGATTTCAGAAACATTTAAAATATTGGTTTTTATTTTTTGAGCTGAATTTTAAAAAATAACCGGTTGTTAAAACAAGACAGATTTTGGATGGAGTTTGGCTTCGAATAATGAGTTTCTGTCTTAATAAGTTCTGTGGCAATGCTAATATATGGAAAACGAACTCAGAGCAAAAACAACCACAACCAATCAATTGTGCCAAATTCATTAAGTTCAATTAACCAACATGCCAGTCTAGTTAGATAAAGCACAATCAAATGGATGAAGTACCAAATATTGATGTTTTATTTACTCAATGCTTTATGTGTAGGTTTGAGCTTTTCACAGAGAGGAACTTCTGAAAGAATGCCAGAAAACCAACCCCTCTGCTCTTACTTTGTCTTTTGGCTTCGCTCCCTTGTTTCTGTGCTTTGGAACTATGTGGATGAAGGGAGTTGACATCCTTCCCTTTCTGGGACTAAGGGAAGAATCAGGCCCATTATCTTTAGCTTGCTCCAAAATTGTGAATCAGATCAGACTATGAAAAATATTGATAGCAGCTGTCTGTTCCAGAAAAAGAATTACACCAAAGTCTGTATGTTGCCTTCATGTTTGATTCTTAACCTATAGAGAATTTATTGATAATAAGATCTGATATGTATTTTTTTAAAAGGTTTTATTTATTTATTTGAGAGAGAGAGAGAGAGAGAGCCTGTGCAGGGGGAGGGGCCAAGGGAGATGGTGAGAATTAGACTCCTTACTGAGCAGGGAGCCCAACATGGGACTCGATCCAAGAACCCTAAGATCGTGACCTGAGCTGAAATTGGCTGAGCCACCCAGGTGTCCCTAGATGTAACATGAATTTTGTGCTTACTATTTATAATTACTACTTAATGTATATGTTATTTAATCCTTAACACCCCTTAAAGAGGTAGTTTCACTTATTACTAATACTGCCATTTTCCAGATGAAAAAATAAAGGCAGAACAAGGTTAAGCTACTTGTTTAAGATATTCAGCTCATAATTAATAGAGCTGGAATTTATTTTATTTTTTAAATATTTTTTTAAATTTTTATGATAGTCACAGAGAGAGAGAGAGAGAGGCAGAGACATAGGCAGAGGGAGAAGCAGGCTCCATGCACCGGGAGCCCGACGTGGGATTCGATCCCGGGTCTCCAGGATCGCGCCCTGGGCCAAAGGCAGGCGCCAAACCGCTGCGCCACCCAGGGATCCCCTAGAACTGGAATTTAAACCCAGGGACCTAAAACCAAATTCTTAATCATTGCATCCTTCTTCCTCTTAATTAAAGCTCAAGTTAGAAATGTTTAAAAAGAAGGTAATTTATGTGACTCCAAATAAATTACTCATGGAAATGAAAAATGCACAAAACTGAAAAATTTAATAGATGCACTAAGATGTTAGTCCATCTGATTTTTTTGGTAACAATTACTGTTATAAAAAAAACAATTACTGTTATCATAGCTTCTATAAACATCTGAGAAATGTAACAATATAAAAACACTTTATGAGATAATCTAGCCCATACTTTGTCTTAAACTCTGGATGACTAGAACAACAATCTTGAAAGTCACTCAAACTTCTGTTTGTTTTTGTTTGTTTTTTTCAGCAAGTATTTACTTGTTAGTATTACAAACAGTTGAAAGAATTTTAAGATATAGCTCTTGATTTCACGGAACTTACTATTAGGAAAACTGGTCATTCACATTGCACATTAGATAACCATACATATCAACACAGGGTAATTAGATTTAGTTAAGTATCACAATGAATACTACCCTTGCATTCCCTTTGCTGGATGTATTCAAGCAGGAGTTTAACAAGGTGGATCATTTATGAGAAGTTTCATGAAGGAGGTGAGCTTGAGCTAGAACCTGGATGCTGGGTAAGATAAAGAGAGTGGTGAGGTGGGCTTACTAAGTGTAAAGTAGGATCAGCTTGGTATGTTCAGGAGAAAGTGAGGAGACAACGGGGGCTGAAACAAGGTAGTAGAGAGAACAGTTAGGTGGGTAGGGTCAGGTGTACTCTTAGGTTTAGGAGTTTAGATCTTAAAACAGCATAGATTATGAGGGGGTTGTAAGGTGATGTTCAAGTGTTTTTAGGATGATAATTACAAAGATGTGGAGAAAAGATTGGAAAGAGGCGATCTCAAGTTAGGAGAATAGTTAAGAGACTGAAGCACAAAGCCTGATATGGAACAGAAGATATGAGACAGGATGGAATCTGTGTGCCTCCTGCAGAGATGTGGGTCAAGCTAACTGATATCATGGCTTGTCCCTGAGGTGGTAAGTTAAGGCAGAGCCAAAACAAACCATGTCAGAGGAGATAAAGAGTTACAGAGCTCAAAACTCAAGCAGCCAAAAACAGGGTCCAACATGGGACTGAGAACTAGAGATGAAGTCAAAAGTTGCTGGGTGAAAGCAAGACCTCACCAGGTGGTGAGGAGGCGGGATAGGGGCAAAGTGAGAATGCTGAGAGAGGGCTAGAGCTTCACTGTAGAAATGATTATATTGGTTAAAGCTCTTCTGTCCCATAGCCTACCAATTAGTCATTCTAAGCAGAGGATGGACAGACAACCATCACTCTGGCTTATGAAACATTAGGAAGCCTGCAGCAGTTGCCAGCAGTCTGGTTGGGGGCACTGAAGAGTCATGGTTTTGAGGACTTGGGAAAATCTAAACTGGTTCTAGGGGCTTTCTTAGGACTTTGCTTTCCTCTAAAATGACAAAATATCTTGGACAACCACAGTTTTGCAAGATCTGAGTTTTGGACCTCAGAGAGATTGCAAGATGGAAATGAGTTCAAGAAATTTGCAAAGCTGAATCAAGATTTTTAAAAATAGACAAAACCTAAAATTAAAATCATATAGTTTTAGAGCAGAAAGGGACCTTAGAAATTATTTGTAGTTCCCCACCTATGGTCTAAGCTAGATTCTCAAAAATAACATTCACTACTATCTTAAAAGTGTTTTTACATCATCAAGAATATTTTTTTTATTTTTTTAATAATAAATTCATTTTTTATTGGTATTCAATTTACCAACATACAGAATAACACCCAGTGCTCATCCCGTCAAGTGTCCCCCTCCGTGCCCGTCACCCATTCACCCCCACCCCCGCCCTCCTCCCCTTCCACCACCCCTAGTTCATTTCCCAGAGTTAGAAGTCTTTATGTTCTGTCTCCCTTTCTGATATCTCCCACACATTTCTTCTCCCTTCCCTTATATTCCCTTTCACTATTATTCATATTCCCCAAATGAATGAGAACATATAATGTTTGTCCTTCTCCGATTGACTCATTTCATCAAGAATATTTCTATAGGGATCCCTGGGTGGTGCAGCAGTTTGGCGCCTGCCTTTGGCCCAGGGCGCAATCCTGGAGACCCGGGATCGAATCCCACATCGGGCTCCCGGTGCATGGAGCCTGCTTCTCCCTCTGCCTGTGTCTCTGCCTCTCTCTCTCTCTCTCTCTCTCTCTCTCTCTGTGACTATCATAAATAAATAAAAAATTAAAAAAAAGAATATTTCTATATATTTTATAGCATTTAAATCTCTCCTTTTATAATAGATGGGACTCATAGAGAAATGTGTTTTTTTAAAAGATTTATTTACTTTAGAAACAGAAAGAGAGCACAGAGGGTGGTGGGAGAGAGGCAGAGTGAGCAGGAGAGAGAAACTCAAGCATACTCCCCAGTAGGGCTCAATCTCACCATTCTGAGATCACGATCTGAGCCAAAATCAAGAATTGGGCTCTCAACCTACTGTGCCACCCAGGTGCCCCTCATAGAGAAATATTAAAGTTTACAAGAATAAACTACCATGCATCTTATTGTAAACCCTACTGCCATGATAATATTCATTAAAGAACAAAATAGAGATATTTAGATGTAGATGACAGTATAAAATATAATCAAGATTGACTGCCAAAAAATACAAAAAGTGGTTTTAAATGATGTATTTGACAATTCCAGTGGGAAGTTTCTAGCCTTGTCAATACTACTACTCTACAGTTGTGCCCCACATGAGTACATATGAGATATTTAAACAGTAAAATCCCATCTGTTGCTGCCACAGAGAGCAGCGGAAAGGGCTATAGGAAGTCATATAGAACCAGTGATGAACGTCCAGTTGGGAGACATTTTTAAGAGGCAGAGAAAAAGAAAATTTTTACTTTAGACCTGAACATTGACCATGGCTAGAGAAGGACCAGGGGATATTCTCTTGTTAAATTTTTTTTAATTTTTATTTATTTATGATAGTCACACACACACACACACAGAGGCAGAGACATAGGCAGAGGGAGAAGCAGGCTCCATGCACTGGGAGCCCAACATGGGATTCGATCCCGGGTCTCCAGGATCGCGCCCTGGGCCAAAGGCAGGCGCCAAGCCACTGCGCCACCCAGGGATCCCCTCTTGTTAAATTTTTAGTCTAGCATGAGCAAATGAACAACCATAAACATTAAGGTAATAAAAGAGAGAGATCCATGAAGGATCGGGATTTTTATTAGCTACATCTGACTAAGCTTTCCATCAACTCTCTATCTAGAGAGGGACTGACACTAAAGCCAGGACCAAGGAAATCTATTCAATATTACTTTGTGTGTGTGTGTGTGTGTGTATGTTTATAAATAGAATTATGGTATCCTTATTCTATCATCTTTAATTAAGAGAGGTAAGATTATGAGCTGAAGACATTGGATTAATTTTTTTTTTGACATTGGATTAATTTGTAACAGATTTTTCTTCAGCAAGTTAAGTACCTCCTGGCTCATTTGCTTCACTGTTTTTTTTCTCATTAATTTTAGTATGAGGAATATTCTTAAAACCAGAGTACAGAAGCAATCCCAAAGACATAATCTGAAATAATATTTTTTCTCCACATAAAAAAAAGACTAAAACAGTATCAACACATCCTAACCAACCTCTCCCCAGAGAATAAATTTTCTGCTCACAAAATAGTTGTATATCCCATCTTGTTCTAATTATAGTTTAAGTCATATAATGAACTGTGAAAAGAATGTTACATGCCAGTGTACCTTGTCCTCATACTAAACAGCTTTGGAGCACGCTGCAGTAAATGTCAGTTTGTCATTCCTTGTTTAAAATATGATTCTTGCGATTCTTTTGGAGGTAGCATCTACAACTTCAATACTATTAAGTCATTCTTTGTTTCTTCTTTTAGATACTGTTGGGTAACTTTAAATGTTCATCACTTTTCACTTTAAGCCCTCATATATTGTAGACTTATAGTAGCATGCTTTGCGGGTTTTTTGCAGTAAAACTGTGGAAGTAAATTCATGAATCATCTGCTCAGCGTGCAAAGCAGAATGACACATTTAAATTGTGTTGACATCACTGACCAACTAATTAGTAATGTAGGAAATTTTCTTAAAAAAAAAAATCCTGATCTGGATGTCTGTCTTGCTGAATTAGCTAATTTAGGGAAATAGCTCCAAGAAAGACAGATGAGTAATATGCATGCCCAAGATGACAGAAGTATTTGAATCATTTCTATAAAAGTGGAGCCCATCCCTCTGGTCTTAAAAATATTCAAGGCTGATTTTACATGGGATGAATGAAAACATTTGTGCGTTGCTGGTTCAGAGAGAGCAGTGCAGATTACAATGAAGGGTTTGCCACTACAAGGTTTTCTCATTAGAAATTCTCATTGATTTAACAATTTAGCTATGCACTCAAGCTTGTGTTGGACTTCTGGGGCCTGAGTTACATGTAATGATTAGTCAAGATGAACTCTAAAAGGAAATGTCCATGGACCATTTGGATGTGTAGGAATGAAAAAAAAACTGACCCAGGCTAAAAATTAGTGGCAGATATGGGATACGCAAAGGAGGGTGCCTTCTGGTGAATGAAAGGCACACCTGGGATATCTGGTCATCTTGTCGCTCAACTTGTAAAAACTGATAAATGGAAAGTTACTAGTTATCTCCAATATAAGTCAAACGTCTATGAGAAAAGTATATTAAGCTTGAAAATAAATTATTCCCCACTGCCAATAAGTGCTCATACTTGTTAGTAGCTAATCCTTGAGCTTGTATGTATCCATTTTATTATAATGACTGAAATGAGAAAAGATGGTGCCTGAAAAACAAACATCACCAGCTAAACTGCATAAAAAATAGTAAAGGGAAGTTTGAAACATTTTTGTATAGTCAGAATTAGGGGCACTTTGTCCAATGATTATTTTTTTCTAGAATATTTTTTTGATTGCAGATATAAATGTTCTGGAAATCCCACACTGCACCGACCATGTTTCTTTACTAACTGTCTAGGAATGCAAAAGTTTGGAGTTTATGGAAATTCCTTTTTTGATTTAGTGCCATATGGAGATGGCCGAGAAGAAAATATGACTTTGTGTTTTTTAAAATAAAAAAAGTTGATAAATTCTTTGAAAACCAATCAGTGATGATCAAGTAAATCTAAAAGAAAAGTGTGAGGCATCCCTTAATGAATCTATGAGTGTTATATAAGTAATTTATCATGCGGTGGAAATAGGTTAGTAGAAGAATCCCACATGAAGCCATGGCTTTATTATTGGAATTCCCAAATGAGAAAAGATGAAGACTAGAAAGGAATGGCCTCCTGGGAGAAATCCAGCTGTGCCAGATAATTTTCTTATTAACTCAAAAAATTGTTCAAAAATTTGATAATACACATCACTTATGGAGTATGTTCCATGTGCCAGACACTGTGCAAAGTATTTCACATGCTACATACCAGGCTTTGTGCTAAACATGTCTCCTTAAGTAATCCCAGTGACACTATGAGGTAGATACAGTTATCACTGGGTCCATTTTGGAGGTGAAGAAATGAAGACTAAGTGGCTTACCTAAGGCCACTCACCATAATCTGCATCTATAATTGCCTAGCTTCAGAGCATATGTTCAACACGCAACGGTGTGAAATTGGAGCAATAAATGTCCTTATTTGTTAAAAGCAAACATGTCTTGTAAGTACAATTATTTAAACTGAGTAAAGTTTGATTCCAATTCAATGCTGCTGCATCACTGCTCATCACTGTTCCTGGGAATCACATCCAGCACAGAGTAGAGTTACTTATTTTTTTTTTTAATTTTTTTTTTTTTTATGATAGTCACAGAGAGAGAGAGAGAGGCAAAGACACAGGCAGAGGGAGAAGCAGGCTCCATGCACCGGGAGCCCGATGTGGGACTCAATCCCGGGTCTCCAGGATCGCGCCCTGGGCCAAAGGCAGGCGCCAAACCGCTGCGCCACCCAGGGATCCCTAGAGTTACTTATTAACAAGAATTATGGAGTTATTTCTTATTTTCCCACTTCCTCCTCTTTTGTCTCCTCCTCACAGTCATGTTGTCATCCTTTTTAACCTTATACATTCTTGGCTTTAAGAATTACTTAGTTCCATACTCTTTTGGAGTTTCAATTCTTTTAACATTCCCACCTAGTGCTTGATTACCTCCCATGAGGGCAAATTTCTCCCTACTGGTGCTGCCCATTCCATTTTCAGACTATTCTGACAATGAGGAATTTATCTCATATTAAAAGCTAAGAATTTCTTTCTGTGACTGAGTTTCACCTACTATTCCCAGTATAACTGCAAGGCCTCACAGAATAAGCCAATCTTAAAACGCATTTGCTGAGTAGACCAAGTATATTTCCTATAGAAAAAGGTATTTGCTAACAATATATGGTAAAAAAAAATATAATGATTGTGTACTGTTAGTAGGTGGGAAGAAGAAGGCAGGTAAGAAGACAGGAAGAAGCAGAGGAGACAGGGGCAGAAGGGAGAAGAGCAAAGGAGAAAGAATTTTAAAAGTTTTGATATAAACTATTTTGAAATGAACGCGATGCTGTATTCTTCTATGAAAACCCAGCAAGCAAGTGGCTGAAAAATAGAAGGCCACAGAATTTCACAGATACATCAAGAAGTCTAAAATAAAATCTTCAACTAGTTTTGTTTTGTTTTGTTCTGTGGATAATGCCACCATGTGCTTCCTTAAAGACAACTGTCTTAAGAGGGAGCTGCTTTTCTCTACTGGATTCTTGTTATTGTTAGTTTGCTTAGCAAACCTTTTATCATACATGTTACACATAGAACGCTGGCCAATGTCAGGATTAAATATTACCAAAGGGGGCAGCCCGGATGGCTCAGCGGTTTAGCGCCGCCTTCGGCCCAGGGCCTGATCCTGGAGACCCGGGATCGAATCCCACATTGGGCTCCCTGCATGGAGCCTGCTTTTCCCTCTGCCTGTGTCTCTGCTTCTCTTTCTCTTTCTCTCTCTCTCTCTCTCTCTCTCTCTCTCTCTCTCTCTGTGTGTGTGTGTCTCATGAATAAATAAATAAATCTTTAAAAACAATAAATAAATAAATAAATAAATAAATAAATATTACCAAAGTTTGAGTTAATGGGGTCTGATGATTTACAGAAAAATTTAGAAATATTTCCTCATTTTTATTATTCTTTTTGAGGTATAGTAATTGTCTACACAATCCAATTTCAGTTATATCATTTCAGTTTTTAAAATGTGGTAGAGGGACGCCTGGGTGGCTCAGTGGTTGAGTGCCTGCCTTTGGTCCAGGGCGTGATCCTGGAGTCCTAGGATTGAGTCCCACATTGGGGCTCCCTGCATGGAGTCTGTTTTTCCCTCTGCCTGTGTCTCTGCCTCTCTTTTTCTCTGTGTCTCTCATGAATCAACAAATAAAATCTTAAAAAAAAATGTGGTACTAATAATGCTCACATTGTAGTAGTAGTATTTGACACAGTTAAGTATATATTAAATATCCCATAAACACTTTTTTTTTAGATTTTGCTTATTGATTCATGAGAGACACACAGAGAGAGGCAGAGACACAGGCAGAGGGAGAAGCAGGCTCCATGCAGGGAGCCTGATACAGGACTTGATCCTCAGACCCGGGATCACAACCTGAGCCAAAGGCAGATGCTCAACCACTGAGCCACGTAGGTGTTCCTCAATAAATACTTCTTGAATGTAATTAAGTTAAATTAAATCAGGTAATAGATTAATTTTTATGTGGACTAGTTAACCTTACAGAGTTGATGAAGAATGTTTCAAAGGCTAAATTGGTTTTCTTTTGCAATTTATTAAAAAAATTATTCATTATGCCAATTAATCAGTAATAAAGATGGAAGTACTTATTTTGTTTTTTTTTAAATTCAAGTTTTAAATTCTAGTTAGTTAACATATATGGTAAAATTGGTTTTAGGTGTAGAATTTAGTGATTCATCACTTACATATAACACCTAGCGCTCATCATAACAAGTGCTCTCCTTTATAACCATCGCCCATCTAGCCTAACCTCTGCTCACCTCCCTCCATCAACCCTCAATTTGTTCTCTATTGTTAAGAGTCTCTTATGGTTTGCTTCCCATTCTTCTTTCTTTCTTCCCTCCATGTTTATCTGTTTTGTTTCTTATATTCCGAATCATGTTTTAATTTTAGCTGGATACCACACAACGACCTAAAGAGAACAGAGATATAAGATTGGAATGGTTTAGACCTGGTACCATAAAACTCTTAGAAGAACACATAGGTAAAAAGCTCTTTGACATTGGTCTTGGCAAGGATTTTTTTTTTGGATGTGACACCAAAAGCACAAAAAACAAAAGCAAAAAGTCAACAAGTGAGAATATATCAAACTTAAAAGCTTTTTGCACAGCAAAAGAAATAATGAACAAAATGAAAAGGAAACCTACAGAATGGGAGGAAATATTTGCAAACCATATATTAGATAAAAGGTAACATCTAAAATATGTAAATAACTTATATAACTCAATAACAAACACTAAACTGATCTAAAAAAATAGAGGATCTGAAGAGACATTTTTCTACTGAAGACATATGCAGGTTGACAATGGGTATATTAAAAGATACTAAAAGTCACTAATTTTATGGAAATGAAATTTTTAAAAGCATAATGAGATATCACCTCATAGCAGTTAGAATGGCTACCATCAAGAAGAGATAACAAGTGTTAGAAAGAATGTGGAAAAAAGAGAACCCCTCTATAATCCCACTGTTGGTAGAAATGTACATTGCTTCAGCCAGTATAGAAAACAATATGGTGGTTTCTCAAAAAATTAAAAATAGAGCTTACAGTATAATCTAGAAATTCTATTTCTGGGTATATACCTAAAGGGAATGAAAAAGAGATTTTGAAGAGATATATGTACTCCTATGTTTATTATAGCATTATTTACAATAGCCAAGAAGTGGAAACAACCTAAATGCCTGACCCTAGATGAATGGATAAAGAAGATGTGTGTATATGTACATACATACACGGAGTGGAATACTATTTAGCCATGAGAAAGAAAAACATCTTGCCATTTGTGACAATATGGTTGGACCTGGCGAGCATAATGCTAAATGAAGTAAGTTGGTTGAAGAAAACAAATACTAGATAATACCAGATAATATCACTTATCTATGGAATCTAAAAAAGCCAAATAGGTAAAAACAGTAAAATAGTGGTTACTGGAGGCTGGGGGTTGGGGTAATAGGTGAGATATTGTTTAAAGGTACAAACTTGCAATGAGTAGTAAACAAGTCCTGGAGACCTAATGTGCCATATAGTGAATATAAACAACAATGTTCTATTATAATCCTCAAACTTGCTAAGAGACTAGGTATTAATTATCCTAACCACTAAAAGGAAATTATAATTATGTGATATGATAAAGGTGATAATTATTGTTACAATGACATATTACAATGTACAAATGTATCAAATAGACATGTTGGGTACCTTATTTTATACAGTGGTATATGTTAAATATATTAAAAAATTGGAATACTTCAGTGAATACCACCACTTCGATAAGAAGGAAGTAATGTAAAAATGTAGCATAGAAGTAGTACTAACTTTTGAAACCTGCAAACAAATGACAGGAGTTAAGCTGTTAAAAATCAAACAGGTCAAAAAAAAAAAATCAAACAGGTAGTAAATAGCTTAACTTCTCTGAACCTCTAACTTTTTCATGTATAAAACCATGACAACAATAGTTTAATTCAACAAACAGTGGGGTAATTTAATTATTAAGTGTTACTGAACAGTGTGTGTACAATCATATTATTTTGTAGAATTAAATTAAATGCCTAGAAAAAGTTCCCGAAAGACCCGTAGTGGGTGCCTTTGGTCAGGTGGGTGCTTGGATTATCTCTACATTAAACAAATATTTTTTGTGTTTATATAGTGCAGCTCTTTGGACATTAATGTCTTAACTCCTTATTTCTTTTCTTTTGATGTACAACTTTTTAATTGTAAAATAGACATAATATAAAATTAATCATTTTAACCATTCTTAAGTATACAGTTTATGACATTGGGAATATTTACTTTTATTTTTGGTATAAAGCTAGTCCATTCTATTTTATTTGTAAAATTAAAAAAAATATTAATTGAAGTATAGTTCACATCAACCCTCCATTATTAAATACAATTCAAAGCAGGAATAATTTTCTGAAAGTCAATTAGAAATGAAAAAGCAAAAAAAGTGAAAACTTCACCAGCTCCCTATTCCTACCAAATTCTGAAAAGCAGACCACAATGAGCAGAGGAGGGCAAATTCACCCAAATTTACAGTGAACAAGATGCCAAAAACTGATGTCCATTTTTAAAAATGGTAAGTCATTACCAAGATTAAATTATAATGTTGACCAATTTGATTTTACTTAAATTGGGGGAAAACTATTAACCAAATTATCTAGAGTCCTCGTCAAAAGCTGCCTAGTGTTTACATCTTTTGTAAGACCTTTTTAATCTAAAAGTTTAGAAATCATAAAAGCTCTTGGTTAGGCTCTGGAAAAGATGGCCATCATAATTTCAGGGAATTTAAAGAGTCTCTTTAGGGTTAAGTAATGGACCCTTTATGTCAAAGGCAGCATATTGCAGAAATACACAGAAGTGTTTGGTTTTGTCCACATGAAATGTTGGGAAGGCTCTTTCCCTGATAAAAACTGTGGCATTCAGAATCTTCTCTCTCCAAAGGTAAAAAGAATGGTGCTTAAGTGATATATACGGTGCTATATAAATATTGTCCTTTGAGAACCTTTGATTTGAGGGCTGTTTTACCAAAACACCTCACATGCCCAATGACATCAAATGTGGGTGTTTTGTGAACAGCCATATTAGCTTGCTAGTTAATTTATTTTGTTAGAAGTTTATTTTTATTCGAAATTTCCAATTTGGCCATTTACACTGACAAGATTAACAGTGATTGCGTAGCAATAATAGTGTAGTAACAGTGACAGGCCCAGAAGGCTTGTTTGTTAATGCAGTAGATATGTAAAAAGGGGCATTTGATAAACTAGTAGGTGTTATTGGAAGTAGCCAGATGAGATCAAGGGAAAAAAAAAAAAGGATTTTGTTGAAAAAAGTCAGAACTTACTAGAAAGATCAATTGATATCAGGACCCCACAATGACAATAGAGAACATGAAGTCGTAGTAAAGAGAGTAGTGTATAGGATGTCAGAAGTCCTGAGTTTGACTAGGTTGTCACTTAGTAATGTTGTGCAATCATTGGATAAGTCATTTAACTTCCTTGATCCCAAGTTCTCTTATTTCTTAAGTATGATTAATAACAACTGGTACTTTCCCTACCTATGCTAGAACTAAATCCAGTAAGACAGGGTTCTCCAAGGAAATAAATGTTACTCAACCTGAGACAGAAGAGGGGATAGGTATTGGAATGCAAAAGAGAGAGGGAATGTCTTTATTTTCAGAGTTAGGTAATAGAGGAGGACAGGGAGTATATGGTGGTGTTGGGCCTCTGTTCTAGAAACCCCTCTGGAGTAGCACAAATGTTGAGCGGTAAGGGACACACCTGTAGATATTACTTAAAAAAAAAAAAAAGAACATTAAGAACTGATTTGCTGAAACATTGCAAATCTCAACCTAGAGTAGACCTTTTCTGATAATGCTCAACAGATTTCTTCCACTCCAAACCTGGAGACTCTATTTCTAAATCACCTGTACCTAAAGCAATAGTAGAAAATAGTTAAACTTCTTAGTTATTGGATAATTTTTTTTTCTGATTTCTCTCCTTTAGGTGCTAGTAACCTAAAGCTGCCTGACTTCCTAAACTGCAGAAGCATCCATCTCTTGGAGTTATCACAGGAGGGGAGACCCTGAGAAGAGAAAAGGGATATTCTTGCAACAAGTGGGATGGGGGCTCAGAATCGTTTTGTTAAATGATTGAATATTATGAGTAGCCTCCATTTTGTATTCTGATGTAGTTATGGATATATGTATGTTTGTGCGTGTGTTATGTGCGTGTGTGTGCACCTGCACAAGTGTCCTTGGGAAACTCTGACGTATTATGAAAATTCTTTGCGCAGTCGTTTGGCTACATTACCCAAACACTTAAACAAGTGGGAAGGTAGGAATAATATAGAGAGGATGTAAATGATTAAAGTGACGACAGTGACATTGGAGGGCAGGTCATAAGGAACACCCCAAATAGAGAGATTTCATTTATTTCAAGAAAGAATATTTGGGAGAAGAAAGCTATTATGGACTGAATTCTGACCCCTTCCTACTCTCCCAAATTCATATGCTGAAGCCTTAACCCCTAACATGACTGTATTTGAAGATAGGGACCTTCAAGGAGCTAAGGAGTTATAGGAGATCCTAACGGTGGGCCTCTATTCAGGTAGCAGTGGTATCTTTATAAGAAGAAGAAGAGACATCAGAGCTTTCTTTCTCCCTGTGCATCCAGAATAAAGGCCAGAAGAGGATAACGTAAAAAGGTAGCTGTTGACGAGCCAGAAAGAGAGCCTTCATTAGAAACCAACCCTAATTGGCACCTTATCTTGTTAGAACTCTGAGAAAATAAATTTCTGTTGTGTAAGGCTCTTGGTCGTGGTATTTTGTTATGACTGCTCTAGCGGACTAACACAGAGGCCTTCGTGTTTGGATAGCACCAAGATCAATTTGTGACAGTCGTGGCCATATGGGAGGCAGCCCACCTGACAGTCCTTGATTAAATATCATTGGAGCGATGGATTGAGTTGTAGAAGCAGAGCATGATAATTCATGGATATGATAAATTCTGAAGGCAGTAATAGCAGCAGCAAAAAAATGCCACTAGAGTAGAGAGGCTGTCCAGCATAGGAGGTAAGGGTGTAGTGTCTGGTGCCAGACAGGGTTCAGAATTCTTTTTTTTTTTTTCTAATTTTTTTTTAAATTTATGATAGTCACAGAGAAAGAGAGAGAGAGAGAGAGAGAGAGAGGCAGAGACACAGACAGAGGGAGAAGCAGGCTCCATGCACCGGGAGCCCGACGTGGGACTCGATCCCGGGTCGCCAGGATCGCGCCCTGGGCCAAAGGCAGGCGCCAAACCGCTGCGCCACCCAGGGATCCCCCAGACAGGGTTCAAAGTCCACCTCCAACACTTGCTAGTTGTATGATCTTGGGCAAATTACTTAAACTGTATAATGAGAGGCAGCCTGGGTGGCCCTGCGGTTTAGTTCCACCTTCAGCCCAGGGCCTGATCCTGGAGACCCGGGATCAAGTCCCATGTCAGGGTCCTGCATGGAGCCTGCTTCTCCCTCTGCCTCTCTCTCTCTCTCTCTCTCTCTCTCTCTCTCTCTGCCCTTCATGAATAAACAAATCAAATCTTAAAAAAAAAACCCTATTAGATGATATAATTATCATACACCTACTATATAATATACCTATAATATACTTACTATGAAAGTTCAGCATGAAGATTAACTTTATTATATTACATGTATTAATATATGTAGGATCCTCCAATTAAAGCCTAGGCATTATCACCATGAGTTATTATTAATAAGAAAAAATATTATAATGGATTGCACTTATAAGAATTTTCCTGTTTACTCTCAGAGCCTGGTCATTAGAGTTATAATACTAACTCCCCTAGAAAGCACTTAGCCCTAAATCCTACAATTCTCATTCCACACACCATAAAGATGTTCACTTTCATTTTCAAATAAAAACCATTAAGATATATATAAACCCATTATCTTTTTCCTAAGGACTAAAATAGCAGGTTTGATTCCTAGGTGACCAACAAAATAACTCTACAGAAGACGGATATTATGATTTTTATGTTCTCTGTGAACTGACATCATCTTAGGACTTAAATCCTGAAGGTGCCTCATCCTCAATATTGTAATTCCTGCAACACCTGGGTGGCTCAGAGGTTGAGCAACTGCCTTTGGCTCAGGGCATGATCCTGGAGACCAGGGATCAAGTCCCACATCGGGCTCCCTGAATGGAGCCTGCTTCTCCCCCTGCCTGTGTCTCTGCCTCTCTCTCTTTCTGTGTCTCTCATGAATAAAGAAATAAAATCTTTAAAAAAAAATTGTAATTTCTTTAGTCTCCGTGATATAAAACCTTGTATCTCAGTGACATAAAACTTTGCGTCATACAACTAAAGAGTAATTTGAATAAATCAATATCAAGGAAAAGAACATGCTCTGATGTTCCCAAACTGGGTGGATCTAAAAAGGTTAACAGCCAGGTGTCGTGGAGCTCATGCCAAAGGGGTGATTCATGCCTCCCTCTGGGACTCATTCAGTTCAGTCTCCCTAGAATCCTTGGTCCTTATAATTCCTGAAAAGGTTAACCTAAGTGGGTATATGTCCTGGAATTTGTGCAATCTACATTGTAGATTTTCAGAAAAATTCACAGCCAGAGTGTTAAAATTAGATTAGGAAAGTGGAGCCAAATGATGGAAGAGTAAGTTTGCTTTTCTTGATGTTAGGACTTGAGTTAGTAACCTTAGCTTGGTTAGCTCGTCTGCTAAACTGCATTCTCCTTTGAGATGAATTTCCTAGTAAAGCTGTTGTTGGTCATTACAGACTGAAGATGGTTTTTATCTCATCCTAATACACTTGTAAAGAAACCTCTCTCTGACAGCTTTCTATCGCTAGGCTCATGGAACTGCCTGATTTTATGATTATAAATGGCCTGTGGTTAGCTTGTGGTTTGGGCATATAAATCCTATTAAAAACCCTCTTATTTTTTTTTTTTTTTTAGTCTCAATCAGTAGCTTTGGCAAAGACGTGGTTCATGATTCTATCCTAAAACATCTATCCTGTACCTGGCACTTGGAGGTGTTCAGTGAATAATAATAATAATAATTATTATTATTATTTGATTTTAATGTAAATAATTTGTATTATTTTATTTTATTATTATTATTATTATTAGGTTGTTTATAATGTAGTTTTACTATGGGATGCTGTTATTTTTTTCAACACCAGAAACACCATCATTTTGAATATTAGGAAAGGAAAATGATGATTTGCTAGAAATTCACTGACATTAATATAATGCAAAGTACCAAGGATTTAGACAATTATGACCATAATATTTTTTATTTCTAAATCTTTGTTCTCTACTTGTTTGTTCCATTTACTATTTAACATCTGAGCAAAACTCAATGCCTCAATGCTAAATCTGAACTGTCTGTAGTTTTCAGTGAACTATCTTCCAACCAGCCCCAGAATTAGCAATATCTTTGACTAATTTCTTAATTTTTATTCAAATTATCCAAAAGTGCAGGGATACCTATTTATTCATTGTTTGAAATGACACACATTTTCCCAGTATGTCCATTCCTGCCTTTCCTTTACTGTATCATCAACCTCAGGCCAAGGCTTCTCCTCCTTCACATTGTGTCTACCTCTGCTCTCACTACCAGTAACCCCTAGTTGTCCTAAGCTGCCATTTTCAGATACATTTGACTGGCATACTCCACAGCATTTTGTAACGATCACATAGGTACAGTAACTGGGTTATCTAGTTGGAAAAGAGACAACATATGTAAAACCCCAAGATAGTCCATAGGTTGACATAGTACAAAAAAAAGAAGCTCAAGGAACCAGCAACCAGGAAAGCCATCCCACTCCTACTCCTCATGCTGCCATGGATATGAATTAAACCTGTTTCCTCTGTAGGGTCATCATTAGCAGAAATCTTGGCTTTTTATTTATTTATTTATTTTTTTACTTCCTGCTTTGCCAACAGGGTATGAAGCTAATAGTACACAGTTAAAAAAAATCTGTTTGAACTATTTGGCCATTTTCATTAATGCAGAAAGAAAATTCAGATGCACAGAGTGGCTGAGGTTCAGTTCAGTTTTAGAAATCTGCTCTCAGTCACTAGAGATGTATCTCTCAGGTACCTTATTTCCCAATATATAATTAAAGCTTTGCTCACAATTAATATTTCTTGTCACTTGTCAGTGGAAACTAGAAGGATACCTATAAGAGACAGAATAAGAATACAGTGAATAATGGCTCTAGTGATTTATACGGGCAGAAAAAAAAAAACATTTACCTTGAGAAAAATCCAGATGGGTGTTTTTGTTGAACACTTACTCATATGTCATTTAACATAGTTCAATATCATTTTTCACTAGCTTGATACCATCTAGCCTCTAGTTACTTTTTTTTTCTTTTGAAGGGACCATGTGAGTGTTTTTTTACTGAGTTTCTCTACGGAGCAGTTTATAGGAAAAGCTGTAAGATTAATGAATATGAACTTCCTCCAGTGATATGAGTAGATAGAAACTGTGGGAAACAGATCTGTAAAGAATGCAGTACTGGCTAATCTAGGCTGAACTTCCAATGCTTACAGCTAGGAGAATTCAAGGGACACTTAGTAAATCTGTTGGAGCGATTTAGGCTAAAGTTCCATAACTGCTCAATAATGATATTCATCATCTGCTATTTGGAAAGCACACAATTAGGCACTGTGGAAAGCAAAGATGAAGAAAACACGGCCTTATATTTAGAGATTGTATCATCTGGGGTCAAAATCTGGTTTATAATCTGGGCATTAAGTTAACAACGTGAGAAAGTGCCCTAAATCACACTACCGAATTCTAGGATTCGGAGGAAGACATGTCATTTTCTGTGGCTTGATCTGGGGACATAGCATTTGAACTAGACGCTGGGGTTGGGTTGGATTTAACAGGTCAGCACAGGGAAGACGAGAAAGTGGAGAGAGAAATCCTAGGTAGAATGAATGACATGCGTCTGCCTCCAAAAATCTCTCTTCAATTTGCCTCTGAGCATCACTACCCTTGTACCTACCAGGTGTCCATTGTACTTAACAACTGTCCTTAGTAATTGTACTTAGTGATTGTGCTTAACAGTTACTCTTGTTACTTCCTGCTTGCCCTTATGGCAACTGCCTCCTCAGTAGTTCTTCCTCCTTTGCTAATTTATCCTCTGAAAGCATCGTCGCATATGCTTCTTGGCTACGAAAAAACATGAAATGTTTCTGACTGCATACCTAAAAAATAAAGTTCACATCCAAGGCCCTTCATATGTGGCCCAGTCCTACCAGTGGTGATTTCTGCACCCTCTGGGGGACATTTAACAACGAGTGGAGACATTTTAGGGGATGGTGCTCCTAGTGGCTCAAGGATGCCACTAAATATCCTATAAGGCACGGGACTGCCCTCCACGACAAAGAATTGCCTCACCCAAACCACCAATTGCACTGAGATAGGAAAAACCCTGGTTCATACAACACCTAATTCGATTGTGTAATAACAAGTGTAATGGAATTGAGAAAAGAGACGACTGACTCAATAAATGTAGCGCTCAACCAGCAGCTACAGGATTCTGTGGGTGAAGAGGAGAGTAATTGCTTAGCATGAGCACTTAGCGTGTGTTCCTGCACATCACCCAGTGTTTACACAGGAAATGCAATGCAATGCATTGTTTAATCTCCAGTGTTGTTTTAGCGGATGGTGAGGAAGGAAGCTTTTATTGAACAAGCTATGTACCTTGGCATTGCTGGACTCTCGCATCCATTCTTACCTAGGCCTGGAATTCCCTTTCTTGCTCTCTGCGAACCCACTTCTCTTTCAAGTCCCACAAAACTATCACATTCCAGGGAAAACTTTCCCTAATTTTCCACATAGTCAGTTGGTCTAGCAAGTTCCTCAGACCTCACTTACAACATGCTTCACACAGAATTGTACCCATTTGCAATGCATGGCTCTTCTGCGTAGAAGTACTGTGATACTAACCACAGTAGTGGCACATCAAAAAGAAAGCAACACATGTTGATTTACTGAACGGATGAGGAAGGATGAAAAAATTACATCTGCTAGAAACAGGGAATAGTCACCTTTGGATGGGAAAGCAGGCATCCATGGAAGAGTGGCGAAAGCTCAGACTGCAGAGACACATGGGGCTTTGTGTGCAGTGTGCTTTGAAGGCCTGGGACTAGTGGTTTCTTTGGGAGCATTTGGAGTAACTAGAATGGGTTTCTCATCAAGGGGTGACACGAAGTGGCACTGTAGAAACCTAATCTGGTGGAGCTATTAGAAAGTGTTTGGTAATTACGAAGCATTTGATCATTGGATCATAATGTACACCAGGCTTACGTAAGTATTGTGGTTTTAATGCCTGTGATGAGAGCCTGTGAATCTTAATCTGGGGTCACTCCCAAGCCTAGAAGAGTAAGAGAAGGAGGCAAAACAGCACTGTAATCCCACTACCTGTCTCGGGGAAACTGTGTATTCCACTGAAGAATGGGAGTGGATCCAATTGCAGAAACCATGACAGGGTTTCGAGCTGCCCAAAGTCTGAGATGCACTGGGGGGGGGAGGGGAGAAGTACCCTCCTGGTTGCTATGCTTTCTTGGTATCATCATTGGTGGGCCCTACTGTTGGTATCTAGGCCACCATAGAAGTATCTGGTGACTCTTATTTCTGTCCACTCATCTTTTCCATCTTTCTTTTTATAGCCGCAGCATTTCCTTTCCTTGGGGCAATTCTGGTCCTGTTCACCCAGTTCTGGTACGCGTATCAATTATTGCACACCTACCCTCTACCTTTACAGGTGCATCTGAATACAGGGCTCAGACGGCACCAAGCAGCTTGCCACATCCCCCTGGACAGTTGTGCATCTCCCAGGGTTGTGCATAAACAACCAAACCAGGCCAATCAGAGTTCTTCCCCAGAGCTGGAAGTTGGAGTTGGAGAGGAATTGCTTTCTTCTGCTTTAGTAAACTCTAAGGATATGGACCTGGATTGTCAGTGGCCATCCTCTCTGATGTGTGGAGACTCCTTTCATGGAGTTGAAAATAAAGGAGCCAATGTACAGAGAAGCAGGGACCAACAGCAATAAGAACTGGATGGAGACAAATATAATTGTGGCACTGAGGTCCCCGGTCCAGTCTCTGAGCAATTGGTCTCTGTGGCTTTTTTTCCAAGGTCATGACCTATCTCAGTAGGCTTCCTAACTAGAGGACTCAACCCACTTCCCTTCTGGTGTAAGTTAATTTTTGTTGCGTTGTGGTCATACATAACCAAAGGAAATGTGACTACTAGGTACCCCCTTAACCTGAGGGTGTAGTAATACAGGGAACAGGCGTCAGCAGCAGGCTGGCATCTGACATACCGGCTCTTGCTGTCATGTACAATTTTCCTCCTTCTTGATCAGGGATACAAAATAGGGATATCCCACCTTGCTTCTCTACCCAATTCTTCTCAAAATCCAAAAAAATTATTAAAAATAGAAACACAAAGGCTTCAGTTCCAACAGCAAAAGGGCTTAAAACATTTAAAATATGAAGAACTCTGTTCTTCGTCTGGATCACCTCAGCAGTGATTCCAGGTGTTCCCTTCTAGCAAAGTGAGCCTGTCAGGATGTGGTTCGTCTTAGTTGGAGACTCGGAAAGCACACAGACAGGGTTTCTCCATCTCTTCCTGCTCCCCAAATAGGTGACAATGGTTTAAAAAAAAAAAAAAAAGGAATGCAGCAACCGACACACTGATTTGGAGATGCAGAGGGGCCGGCAGCCCTGGGGCGTGGAAGTCCTGAAAGTCCTGAGTGAACACGGTGAGTAGCAGAAGGCTTCCTTAATCCCGGGGTTGCGACCCTGTTCTCCGGAGGAATCATTGGGTCTGTAAGTCTTTGCAGGTTGTGTCCATCTCTCTTTATTCTTCAGTGGATCTGAAGTGGGTCTTGGGGGGCGTATTGCCTCCTTGGGGGCTGTAATATCAGTTTCACAACCTATTTTCATCGAGGAGGCTTAGAGGTTCAAGATGTGTTTTAACTCAAATGCTTTTCTTGTCAAAATTCTTCCCTTCCCCTTCCCCCTTCGCCCTTCCCTCTTCTCCCTTTCCCTTTCCCCTTTCCCCTTCCCTCTTCTCCCTTCCCCTTCCCTTTTTTCTTTCTTTCTTTCTTTCTTTCTCTTTCTTTCTTTCTTTCTTTCTTTCTTTTCTTTCTTCTTTCTTTCTCTCTTCTTCTTCTTCTTCTTCTTCTTCTTCTTCTTCTTCTTCTTCTTCTTCTTCTTCTTCTTCTTCTTCTCTTCTTTTCTCTCTCTCTCTCTCTCGAGTTGCTTTATTTCTATGCTTCTTTATGCCTATGCTTTGCTTTCTCCAGAGTGTCTCAGAGCTACTGAATGTAAATGGGAAAATACCTTTAATCTGGCTTTGCCTCGGAGCACTTTAATCACCTCCAGGTTTTTATTCAGTATTTTTCACTCAGAGCTTCTTCTTCTTTTTTTTTTTTTTTTTTTTTTTGTCCTGTTTTCTTACTTTTGAGGTGTACAAGGAGTTGACTTTCCAATCTGGAAGGCTCTGAATTTCTGGTCTTTCTCTATAATTCCCTTCCAGTCTGCTTTCCAATGGTCAATTCTTTCTGAATTCATTTATTTTGTGCAAAACCTTACTAAATGCAGTAAAAAGCCACTAACGTATAATTCTGAATCTCTATTTTCCACCATATTACTCTGAAACCTCTGGCTAAATATCCACGTAAGCTGACTCCCCAGTCACTGCATGTGATAGACTAAATATTTTACCACCATCAAACACATGTCATTATCTCTTCAACATCTGATATCAATTCTTTGCTGTTTATTACTCACTAAGCGTACTTACGCATTTTTGATTTTTGTTATCCCACAGTCAGGTATTATTTTCCTTATTGGGAGAATTAGTGCTACCTGCCACAACAAACAGTCTGTAATCGCCACACTTTTACAACCAAGAGTTAATCTTATCCGCATTTTATGTCCAGAAAGAGTTGGCGACCAGGGATGAAGGAAATTCTCCTTTGCACAGTCACTCAAGGAGCCAGGCTAGTGAAGAGTCTACCATTTTGTACCTACATCATCTGAAACACTATACTTTTGAGGTTTCTCTGGCCCAGGAAGAGAAGAATGGAGTGGCACAATAATTCTTAACTCCTCAGGCCCAGAAGTTATACATTTTAAAGAATTTTCAATCTCTCTTTCTGAAATTTTCTCAAGGATTTTAAACAGAAAGTCTTTATTGATAGTTATTTCTACAGAGCTAAATGTTGCTGGGTTTTTTTTTCTATTATTATTATTATTTTTTTTTTCTGAGACTCTCAAGGAGGCCCCATACCCAGTGTGGAGTCTTACTTGGGGCTCAATCTCATGACTCTGAGATCATGATCTGAACTAAAATGAGGAGCTGGATGCTTAACCAACTGAGCCACCCAAGCACCCCAACGTTGCTGTTCTGAATTTCATACCTTTAAGGTAGATAGGCCAGATCTCTTCCACTGACCCCCTCAAATTTACCGTCTACTTGTCTGAGCCTTGCTTTCTGCCCAGTCTGACTTATGCAGACCACATCACTGGGTCGCCCGGGCTCCTGGTTTCTGTCTGTGTTTGCCAGTGGGAGACTCTGGAGGTAGATTGGATGGGGGAAAGGGAGTGAGGCTCTGGCACCCTTTCTGCAAGATTTTCCCTCGCTGGCCATATCTCTCCAACAGAATTATTGATTCTCTCACGGCAGCAAGCGTGAGACTTTCTCTGGGTTCCTGTACTGGTCCCTTCCCTCTTAATACCTTCGGGATCAGACTATCACTAACTAACTCTTGGATGTACAATTACAATAATCCACATATCTCTGCAAATGTCTCCTTGTAAATAAACTGTCATGAAATTATTCTATTTTGACTCCACCATCTGTTTCCTCTTGGGAACTAAGTAATTCAGTGGATGTCTCTGTTTGAATCTGTTCTCCATGATACTACTTTCTCTTTTATTTGTGCTATTATTGTTGGCACTTTATCTGTGTATGATGTCTGCTATTCATGCCATTTCTGTGTATTTCTATTCAGTATTGTGTGCCTCTGAACTGCCTTTATATTCTCTCCCTAATGAGGGCTGTGATTCTCAGATGTGAAGTGTGTTTCTTTTTTATTCTTTTATTTTGAAATAATTAAAAAAGTTGGAAGAATAGTTTGGAGAGCTTTTTCATTTTGACCATTTGAGTAAGTGGTTGATAAAATGTCCTATCGCCTCCAAATATTTTGGTATAAACTCCAAATACTTCAGTGTGTATTTTCCACAAATAAATATAATTTTCTATAAAACCATAGTAACACCATTGAAGTCAGGACAGTAATGTTTACACATGCTACTATCTAAATCACAGATGCCATTCAAGTTTTACCAATTGTCCCAATAATGTTCCTTTTAATCAAAAGAATTTAATCCAAAGGACAGCTGGGTGGCTTAGTGGTTGAGCATCTGTCTTTGGTTCAGGGTGTGATCCCAGGATCCTGGGATCAAGTCCCATGTCAGGCTCCCTGCATGGAGCCTGCTTCTCCCTCTGCCTATATCTCTGCCTCTTTCTCTCTCTGTGTCTCTCATGAATAAATAGATAAAATCTAAAAAAAAAAAAAAAAAAGAATTTAATCCAAGATAACATGTTGCACTAGCTGTCATAAATCAGAAATTTTTCCTTGTTTTTTTTTACTTTTATGACTTTGACAATTTCATATAGTTTATAAAATGTCTCTGAATTTGGGTTTATCTAGTATTTTTTATGATTAGATTCGAGTTGTGCTTCTCCTAGTGCTGGAATACCATAGTAATGATTTTGTGTTCTTATTTCATCCAATTAGGTGGTACATGTTTTCAATTTGTCACCTTACTGGTGATGTTAATTTTAATAATTTGTTTAAGTGGTGTCTGCCAGATTTCTCCACTGAAAAGTCTTTTCTTCTTTGCAATTATTAAGCATTTTTAGTTGAGACTACATAAACCTTCCATTTCTTTTTTTTTTTTTTTTTTTTTTTTTAATTTTTTTTTTGTTTTATTTATTTATGATAGGCACACAGTGAGAGAGAGAGAGGCAGAGACACAGGCAGAGGGAGAAGCAGGCTCCATGCACCGGGAGCCCGACGTGGGATTCGATCCCGGGTCTCCAGGATCGCGCCCTGGGCCAAAGGCAGGCGCCAAACCGCTGCGCCACCCAGGGATCCCAAACCTTCCATTTCTTGTCAAACTTGTGCTCATTAATTTTAGCATCTATTATTAGATGCTGAATTATTACAATGATAGTTGCCAAAAGCTTGTTTTCTAATTTCACTGTTCCTCCTGTGTTTCCTAGTTGGCATTCTACTGTAAATAATTTGTAATTTAATTTTTTAAATTTAATTTTTAACATATATTTATAGCATATGAATTTATGCATTCTTCTTCTATTCAATGGGCTATTATATTTTACTGACATTATTTATTCATTCTGATGCTCAGATTGTCCTAGATTTGCCAGTGGGAGCTCTTTCAAGATGGCTTCCATAATTGTTAAACCATTTCCTTGCTATACTGAATAAAATATTTAGGCTCACCTTTGATTATCCCTGCTTTAGCTCTGAAGTCAGTTATTTCTGCAAGGAGATCTCGTTCCTTTTAGCAGAGAATTGCATTTAGGAACCCAGATGTGGGCATTTGGAATGCTCTTTGGTTCTGAAGTGTCACTGTACCCAGACCCTGTCAATGGATAGAACTGGGAAATATATTTAAGTATGTAATCTCTACACATACGTAGATTCACAAGTCTATTCGCTATTCATTGCTCCATAACAAGCTCAGTAGGAAAACAGTGGACATTTGGTATTTCACAGTTTGGTCCAGAATTCAGAAGCAAATTAGCTGGGGGCTTCTGGCGAATGCCTCACATGGGGTTGTCATCAAGATGCTGGCCAGGACTACAGCTTTCTTACAGCATGACTGGGGCTGGAGGATCCACTTTCAAGGTGGCTCACTGACAGTTCTGGTAAGCCAGGACTGGTTGTTGGCAGAAGGCCTCATTTTCTCATCTCACTGATTTCCCCACAGGGCTGCTGAGTGTAGCTGGCCTTTCCCAGAGCGAGGAGGCCAGAATGTCTTTTATGCCCTAGCCTCAAAAGCCTGCCTCTGTCATTTCTACAGTATCCTGTTGCTTACACAGGTCAACCCTGTTCGGTATGGAAGTGGACCACAAAAGGTCTGAATACCAGGAGGCAAGAAGTTGGGGGCCACTTTAGAGCCTGGCTACTGCAGGATCTATAGTGATTATTTCAGTATCTCTATTTTTATGTCTATCCATCCATCCGTCTTCACCTATCTATCAGAAACTATGTGTTTATACCCATAATTTCAATTTCAATCAACACCACAAGATTCATTTTAGTTTTTGCACTTTCTGTGACAGGGAGAATGCTGACTCCCATCATTCTCATATATTCCCAGTATATTTACTTATTTCCTCAATCCTCCTTGTATGTAACCAATCCCTTGGTCTCATACCCAGCTACTTCCATGCCCTGTGGAAATGTTCCCCTCACCAAGCATCGGGGCTCTTATCCGATGCTAGGCCACTGCAGCCCCCTTCCTACCCACCCCACATGACCTACTCACTCCCTGAGACCCCACCTAATGGTTTTTGAACTGAGTCATTCAGGAAGTTATTCCATACTATTCAGGAAGGAAGCAAAGTAGGTATGACTCTGGTTGTTGTTGTGAACTGTATTGTGGCAGCGGAAAGAATTTATAATAGATTTGAGCTACAGAAACAAACCTCTAGACTTAGTCTAAACTGAAAAAGTTTCTCCACGTGGATACAGAGGTCCGAGAACTGTCACATCTCCCATGCATCTGGGTCTGGCCTCCTTCCTTTATGAACAGCTGCTTGTTTAAACTGTCAAGGACACCGTTACATAGGCCACATATTTATTCTTTTATCCTCTCCCTTTTCTTGCTTCCTCTTTTCCTTCTTTTTTTTTTCCTCTTCTGCTTCCATTCCCTTCTCATTTCCCTTCACTCCCCATAGCCTTCATCCTCTCCCGTTTTTTTTTTTTAAGGTTGTCTTTGCTTTGAGCTGGTCACAATGTCTATTGGCACGAAGACATTGTTTTTCTCAGAGCAGCCTGAAGGTTATTAATTAGCTGGTGTTAAACAAACAAAGCTCCATTCATGCTTCATTTTTTTTTAAAAAAAATGAGTATATTTGGGGCACCTGGGTGGCCCAGTTGACTAAGCATCTGCCTTCCGCTCAAGTCATGATCCCAGGGGTCCTGCATAGCACAGCGTTCCCTGCTTCCTTGCTCAGCAGGGAGTCTGCTTCTCTCTCTCTCTCTCTTTCCACCCCCCACCCCTCCCTGCTCGTATTTTCTCAAGCACACTCTCTCAAATAAATAAATAAAATATTTTTTAAAAATGAATATATTAGAATGTTCACACTCTAGCCCTCTGTCTCAAGTGAGCATGCTTACTCTGAAGTCATGGCAATAGAGTTTCCAAAAAGTTACCATTATTCCAATATTTCTTCTGAAGAGCTTCTTACTGACCCGAGGACTCCAGTTTCTGTATAAGAAATAGGTTAGAGGCAAGGCAAGGATTTCTTACATACGATTAACAATTATCCTAACAATTTACCTTCTTTA